>NC_088810.1:19376595-19976595 GCF_011386835.1 Chrysemys picta bellii | reverse complement strand
GAGTGTAAGTTCTTTGGGCGGGGATTGTTTCTTAAGGTGTGTTTGTAGAGTGCCCGCCCTCCTCTGGGCTGGGGCCCCTAGGTGCTGCTGTCATAGACGTAACGAATGATCTATCCAATAAATAATAGAGCAAGACCCTCAGCTGGCGTCAATCCGAGTGGCAGCATTGAAGTGAATAAAGCTAGGCGGGCTGAGATGTGGCCCAGTGGCTTTGTCTTTGTCACTCAGAAACCTATTAAATTGGAATTTTGGAAATTCTTATTTTCTTCTCTTCTTCTGATGCTGTTTGTTTGTTTTGTTTATTTCCCCTGCACGGCTGGGCTTCCATTCCACTTATCGTCAATTTCTCTGTCAGGATTTGAGGAGAAGAGAAAGGATCTGGGGGGGCTGACCAGTGCTGAGAGCGGAGGGCAGCTCCCACTCCCCTGCCTGGCTTGGAGAAGCCCCACACTCACCCAAACTCCCCACAACTCCCCTCTCTGGCTTCCAGGAGCTGCATCCCTCCCCCAGATCGCCCTCCCCTCCTTGGCTTGGGAGGGCAGCACCGTCCCCTCACCCCCCTGCCTTTTCTCCAGTTTTGGCAACAGCTCCTCCTCCTCTTTATTGCACTGCTGTGACCGGGTCGATTTCAATTACAGCAGGGCCAGGTGGCTAGCGTAGACCAGGCTGCGCGGTATTGCCATTGGAATTGCCACTAGAAGGCACCCAGGACCGTTCATGGTCACCCCACCCCTTGTGCGATCATTTCCATCGCGACGCTAGGCCGGAAAGGGGAACGCGGGCAGCCAGCGAGAACCCTCCCACTCTGGCTGAGGTGGTGAGGGCTTGGCAAGATAGGTCTTTGCCAGCTCCCATGCTATTGACCGCCTGACTTTTGCATTGCAAGGGGGTCCCAGAGACGCATCCCTTCCCAGACGTGCTCTCACCCCCTTAAACCACACATGGCCGGAGGGGTGCGTGTGAAGGGGGAGGGATGTTGTGCAATAGCTTTGAAGTGTTAGGCACGCCCACAATCATGCCACGGCCTGCCCGCGGCTGCTCATCTTCCTTCAGCTTTAATGCTTCACGCTGGATCTACTTCCGTACCAGAAGAAATGCAAGAAGCTGCTATTCTGCCTACCCAGGTGCCCTCCTTAATCTGATCGCCTCATGATCGCTGATAGCTTTTTATCCTCACGCCACCCCCTGTGACATAAGGGGAGGTTTATCCCCATTTTAGTACAGGAAAGGGCACTGAACAGATTAAGCAACTTGCCCAGGGTCACACCAGGAGTCGGTGGCAGAGCCACAAACTCAACCCAGGTCTCCTGAATCCACAATCTGTGCTGTATCCACTAGACCGTCCTTCCTACCAAACACAATCAATTGCATATATGCATAGGCTCCTTCCACAGCGGTCATAGAATCATAGAACTGGAAGGGATCTCGAGAGGTCATCTAGTCCAGTCCCCTGCACTCACGGCAGGACTTATCTAGACCATCCCTGACCAGTGTTTGTTTAACCTGCTCTTAAAAATCTCCAGTGACAGAAATTCCCCAACTTCCCTAGGATAAGGATAGCTCAGTGGTTTGAGCATTGGCCTACTAAACCCAGGGTTGTGAGTTTAATCCTTGAGGGGAGACATTTAGGGATCTGGGGCAAAATCAATACTTGGTCCTGCTAGTGAAAGCAGGGGGCTGGACTCAATGACCCTTCAAGATCAGTTCTAGGAGATAAGATATCTTAATTTATTTATTCCAGTGCTTAACCATCCTGATAGGAAGTTTTTCCTAATGTCCAGCCTAAACCTCCCTTGCTGCAATTTAAGCCCATTGCTTCTTGTCCTGTCCTCAGAGGTTAAGGAGAACAATTCTTCTCCCTCCTCCTTGTAACAACCTTTTATGTACTTCCAAACTGTTCTCATGTCCCCTCAGTCTTCTCTTCTCCACACTAAACAAACCCATTTTTTTCAATCTTCCCTCACAGGTCATGTTTTCTACCCTTTAATCATTTTTGTTGCTCTTCTCTGGACTTTCTCCAATTTGTCCACATCTTTCCTGAAATGTGGTGCCTGGAACTGGACACAATACTCCAGTTGAGGCCTAACCAGCGCGGAGTAGAGCGGAAGAATTACTTCTTGTGTCTTGCTTACAACACTCCTGCTAATACATCCCAGAATTCAGTGTTGCCAACACCAAGCAAAAATTATGATCACACCCCCCAAAATCACGAGATTGGCTTCAAAACCATGAGATTTAAAAAATAATTTTGGGATGCTTTGTAGTCACCTTCTGGATTTTGTGCCTCTGGGGGTTACGCTTTCAAGATCTTCTCTGCAGCCATGAGGGCTCAGAGCTTGCTTTAAGAAAAAGATTGTCTCCTAATCACTTCCCTCCAAGAGCTGGGGCTTTAAGTAAAACACCAAATATCGCGAGACTTTGTGATAATATCACAAGAGCTGGCGGCCCTGCAACTACCCAACTCACTGCTGATCAGAAAATAGCCCTGGTGTTCGAGCCAACTCGCATGACCAACGGTCATGGGCATTTTCTGACCAGGAAGGAAGTTGGTTTGCTTTGCACAACGTTCCTGAGCATGAGTTTCTTTAACAATATGAGAGAGAGATAGAGTGTGTGCGTGTGCGCGCGCGCGTGCAGGGAGTGTAGTAGTTTATTATTCTGTTCACCTGCTCGCTTCTTTTAGCAGAAACAGCTCAAATTCAAGATGAGAAGCAGTATGTTCTGCTGGAACTGGCACTGGGCTAGGAATCAGGAGACCTCGGATATAGTCTTGGCTCTGCCACTGCTTTGCTAAGTGACCTAGGGCAAGTCACTTCCCCTCTCTGTTTCCACCCTGGCTATTTAAACAAGGGCATGGACTGTCTCTTACTCCATGTATTGAAAACTCTCCTATGCCAGGATGCAGACAAAAAACTTGGCGACAGTTAGGCAGCTGACATGCAGAGACCGTTGTTGACCATGCTGTCCCATACTGTCTCATTGTTTCCTTCTCTGTCTGTCTCTACCTGTTGTCTTGTGTCTTATACTTAGATTCAAAGGTCTTTGGGACAGGGGCCATCTTTCTGTTCTGTGTCTGTACATCACCGAGTGGCTTAGGGCTCCTGGAGCATCACTGGAGTTCCAAAGCTCTGTGGCAATAGAAAGGATAAATAATCATGTATGTACAGCGCAGAGCACCGTGGGGGGTGTCCGATTTTGTGGGAGATCTGTAATGTGGCGTCGTGGGGAAGACAGAGCTGCCAGGACACACGAGAGCCCGGCAACCTGACCCAAACGCGACTACAGGCATCGGGGTCGGATCAGGTCAGGGAATCGAGGTGATTCTCTCGGGCTCGGCTCTCCTCCTCCCGCCCAGTGGGTCGGCCCCACCCTGCTGCTGTGAGTCACTCACGCTGCAGCACGCACAGCGCAGCCAGGGGCGGTGGATGGCAGGACTGGGGCACACTATTGAATGCAAACGCCGCGGTGCCAACCCCATGGACAGGAGGAGAGACGGGCCAATGTAAGCCCGAAGGAGGTGGCGGCGCTGACTCAGGTTCAGGGGGATGAGTCAGGTAAGAAAACAACTTGACCCGCTTGGGTTAGATGGGCTTGGGTCCAATTCGGGTCTGGTTCGGGCTTAAAAATTAGGCCCTACAGACTCTTAGAATGCTCAGTGAGCGTCTGGACCTGTGATACGTACAGACGTTTGGCCTGCAGAATAACCACAAACGTCACATGCCCGATGTTATATAATACAATTGGCTGGTATAATAATATTAACGATAGCACTTTGCACTTCCATGAAGTGAAGCCTCTTAGCCCTCAGAGAGATAGACAATAGCCTCGTTTCATGGATGGGTAAACTGAGGCACAAGACCGAGTCGGTGGCAGATCTGGGCATAGAAGCCAGGCATTCTGAGCCCAGTCCCCCTGATTGATTGATTGGTCGCTCCCATTCTCTGCCTGTGGTGTACAGTTTAGTTTCCTCGGGCCTGAAACGCTTTGGTATAACTAGAGTCTTTGGGATTAATATAGGGGTATCTGGGTGAAATGGAACGGCCTGTAAATGGGCCCTTCTGGCCTTAAAGATCTGGTGATTCCATCTGGCTTTCGAATCTGTGACTCCAGGAAAGACAAACCCATCCTGACAGGTTGGAGCTGGGAAGCGTGGAAATGTCTGTTCAAAGTGGGGGTGAGGGCAGGAGGGGGAGAAAGAAGGTTGGGGTGGAGGGACAGTTCATGGTGGGGTATAGGTGCTGGAAGTAGGGGTGCTGCCGCACACACCCCCCCCGTCTTGAAGTGGTTTCCATCATATACAGGGTTTACAGTTTGGTTAAATACCTCTCAGCACCCCACTATCCAAATTGTTCCAGCAGGCCTGGGGTGGGGCTGGGACGGGAGGGATTGTGGGGAACTGAAGGACCGAATTAGCCCAGGCGAACCCCACATGCCAGGCATCCTGGGGGTCACCCAGCACTGACACGAAGCATTGGGGTGAAAGGACCCAATTCTCCACTGCCCTACACCTTGCCGTAGGCATCTGAGGCAGCACTGAGCGGGCGTGAAATGCCACCGGCTCCCAATGGGGAGCAGATCACACGGCACATGGACCATGGCAAGGTGGGACCAGGTCAACAGAGCCGCTTGGCTGGATTGGGGGGGACCAGCAGCAGGGATCCCACGCTGGGACGGCGGGCTTGGATCTCTGCCCTGTTTTTGCGGTTGCTTTGCAGGAGCTGAGCTCCAGGGGGCAGCAAGGGAGGGTTGGTTATTTATTTAATCATCTGTATTATCCTGAGTTCCTGGAGTTTGCAGCTAAAGGAAGAGTCAGGCAGGCCGGGGTTTGGGAGGAAAGGGTTAGTTGTAGGTTTTCCCTGGCTGGATCCCTTTTCTGCTTGCAGACCCCCGCCTCCCCCCCCAAAACACCCTGAAATCAAACACCCTGCCCCCCCAAAGACAAACCAAACCAAACAATAGTAACTGCAAAGCATGGGGCCTGCGGAATTTGCTGCCAGCTGCACCCGGGTTAACCACTCCTGACCTGACCCAGAGGAAGGCCTCGGCCCAAGTGAACTTGGTGAGTAAGGAGACCCTGGCGGGGAAGAGGGGGGGGGGCTGCTGGGCCTCCAATTATCCTCCTCCTCCTGCCACTTTGCCAATAGGAGGGGGGAATCCAGCTGGCCCCAAAGTGGGTTTCCTGCTGCAAGAGAAACTTTGCTGCTTCCAGCGTCTAGATCCCACTTCACTCCCCACAAGCCTTCCCTGCTGCCCCCCAAACCGCCCCGGGGCCCCGGCCCTCCCAAATTAACTCCCCACTGGCCCCAAACCACCCCTTCCTCCACGATTAACACCTTGCTCCCAAAACACCCCCTCCCCTGATTAACCCTCCTGCCCCCATCACCCCTTCATTCAGATTAACCCCCTGCCCCCAAACCACCACCCCGATTAACCCCCCTGTCTTCAAACCACCCCCCAGATTAACCCCGCCCTCCAAAACACCGGCCTCTTTTCAAATTAAACCCTTTTGCCCCCCCAAGTACCCTTTCCCTCCACCCGCACACCCTTCTTGATTGGAATGGGGAGGGGCTGCTTTGACCCACCCCGTGGCAAGGGCACCCTGGGGCCGAGGGACTGACTGAGCTAGGCTGAGTCAGGAATGGTGTTCTGCAATGGGAGCATGCCTCCATGCAGACAGTACGTGCTATTCCTGGGAGGGTAGGGTGGGCTAGTGGATAAAGCAATGAACTGGGAGTCTTGGGGTCTATTCTGGGCTCTGGACCTGACCTGCTATGTGCCCTTGGATAAGTCATGTCCCTGCTCTGTGCCTCAGTTTCCCCTCAGACCCTTTATGTATTATTTATATTGTGAGCTTTTGGGGGGGCAGGGGCTGTATGTTCAGTGCCCAGCCCAACGGGGCCTGGATTTTTGTGGGGCACCTAGGTTACACTGTCATGCTACTTATGCTCATAATACAGCTACCACTATTATTACTATGAAGAGTAAGTAATATTACGACAATGAAAATGACTTTTAATTAATACTAGTGAGGAATAATATTGCTGTTAGATAATATCTAATAACAGACATTACCACAGCTAATATTAAGATGAGTTATCGCTAATAATGAATACTAAACGATTCTACAAAAGAGTAATACCAAGAAGACTAAATGACTAATAATGAATATCGCTACCCGGGGTGTAATGAAAACGGTGTTAAATTGTAGGCTGTCACTAATTTCAGGGGGTTTTCCTGGTCCTGCTTGCAGGCTAGAGGGCTCTGTAGGGGAGCATACGATCTGGGTCTAGCCGTAGAAGTCAGCAGCTTCTAGTCCACATCCCTGAGCAACATAGTTAAGCCAACCTAAGTCCCTGTATAGACTGCACTAGATCAGTGGAAGAATTCTGTTGACCAAGCTACCACCTCGTGGGTAGGTGGATTAACTACAGCATTGGGGGAACCCCTTCTATCGCTGTAGTAAGTGTCTACACTGAAGTGCTACAGCGGCGTGCTTAGAGGACATTCTGCCTCCCTTACATTCCACCTGCGCTTTCCCTGGGCTACAGCGGCCTACGTTTTCACCAAGCCCTAGTGATTTTAGGGGATACCTTGAAGGAGTCGGATTTTCAGAAAGGGCCAAGCGCCCACCCTCAGAAAACAAGACCCCTTTGAGATGGCTTGAGGTGAGCAGCCCCCCAAAAAAGAAGCCTCCCAAATCTCGTCTCACTTTTGAAAATACAAGCCATGGGTATTTCACTTCCTGTCCTCAAAACATGTGGTTATGGGCTGTGAAACTGCTCTCATGTAGACATGAGATAGGGTGAGTTGTGCCTTGCTCTTTTTAGGGAGCAGCCTGTTTTGTCTCTTTCTGGTTTTAGGTTCATGTGTGTTACCATTCTGAATTCTAAGCAATAAAGTGGTGGTATGCTTCAGCCTTCCAGCAAGAGTAATGATGTTTTTATCTAATCGCTCTGTGTGCATGCTGTGAACATAACACTACCACCAATGCTTAGTGATGCTACTAGTAAAAAACAACAACCCCCCCTAATTAATGGCCCGATCCTTGCTGACTTGTATACTTAACTTTAAGAGCATGAAAAGTCCCACTGAAGCAAAGGGACTGCTCATGCGCTACAAGCTAAGCATGTGCAGGAGTGGGACCTCAAATTCTGAATGAACAGTAAAACCAGCTGATATTTGTATGAGTAATAACGCATCAAGGGTTGCATGCTTTGTTGCTTCCACAGGCTGAGCTCATTGCACACAGCAGGGATTCCTTGCATCCTCATTCCCCTCTATTTCAACAAGCCCCCCAGCTTCCCTACCATGCCAGGGACTCTGTGTACCCCCCCACTCCTCTCCCAATGCTAGGGGTTCTGTGTGCTCTCTTCCCCCCCATGCCAGGATCTCCGATTGCCTCCCACCAGGAGCTCAGCATCACCCCTCCATTCTCCTCCTCCTCCTGTCAGGAGTTGTGTGTGACCTCCCCCTGCATGCCAGCTGTGCCAGGGTTAGAGTGACCAGACAGCAAGTGTGAAAAATTGGGATGGGGGTAATAGGAGCCTATATAAGAAAAAGACCCAAAAATTGGGACTGTCCCTATAGTCGGGACATCTGGTCACCCTAGCCAGGGTCCCCCGTTCTCCCCTGCATGCCAGGGACTCCGTGTGTGCCCCCTTCCCCTCATTCTCCCCAGCCTCCCATACCAGGGTCTCCCATATTCCCCCATGGCAGGGATTCTGTGTACCCCCCATTCCTTCCTTCCCCTGCATGCCAGGGTCTCCCATACCCCCCTCCCCGAGCCAGGGCTCTGTGATGAAAAAAATATGAATAGTAATTCCCATACTAATGAGCAATTGTAGTAACTGATATTGCTATTAATATTCAGAGCGACAGGTAGTCCTATAAATATTGAGTGGTAATGTTGGTAAATAATTATCTAGTAAGATTCGGGGCTAATGCTGATAGTAACGAATACCCTTGTTAATACTCAGGCCTAGTGCCTTTAGCAGCCAATGATAGTATCTAATCCTCAGGGCCGATACCTAATACTGCCATTAATACTCAGGGCCAGTGCTGTTAGCAACTATTATTCAGGGCTGAAAGTAACTGTTACTTCTGTCAGTTCTCAGGACTAGTGCCAATAGCAATCAATACTCAGGGCTGCTGCTATTAGCTACTAATACTTATGGCTGATAACAACTAATTATCCTATTAATACTCAGGACTAGTGGTAATAGCAACCAATACTTGGGACTGCTGCTATTAGCAATTAATTCTCCTATTAATACTCCGGACTGGTGGTAATAGCAACCAATACTCATGGCTGATAGCAACTTCCTGGGGTTAATGCTCAGGGCTACTGGGAACAGCAACCACTACTGAGTGCAGTTAGTAACCACGAGTGTGTTTTGCACAACCCCAGCGGTGGGATTAATGCTACTCGGTGCTGCAGTCCTACTCCTCCTGGTGGCCAGCACTGATGGCGGGTGGCATGAACGCTGCTGTACGGTGATCAGCCTGGAAGCAGGAGCCAGGCAGCCTGGCTGGCTCGTGTTTTGTGGGGCCCGGCTGTGAGGTCCCGAGGGTGTGTGTGTGTGTGTGTCTGCGGCTGAGAGCCGGGTGCGGAGTTTCGCCCCGCTCCCTCCCGCGCGGGGTCTCTGCGGCTCCGGGCCGGGGGCGGAGTTGTCGCCGCTCCCTTGGCCGCGCTCCCCGCTCGGCTCGGCTACGATGTCTCAAGATGGCGGAGGCGGCGGAGCTGAAGGTAACGAGCCCCCGGCCGGAGCCGGGCGGGGACCGGGGGCAGCCGCTGAAGGGAGCGGGGGGGAGCAGGCAGGGGGGGCACCGAGGGACGGGGAGGGGGGGCCGGTGGCACTGGGGGCTGCAGGGGGCTCTGGGGGGGTGATCAGGGGGTGGGGGGATACTGGGGGGGGAGGCTGGGAGGGGCTCGTGGCACTGGGGGCTGCAGGGGGCTCTGGGGGGTGATCAGGGGGTGGGGGGATACTGGGGGGGGAGGCTGGGAGGGGCTCGTGGCACTGGGGGCTGCAGGGGGGGTGGGGGGCACCGAGGGACGGGGGAGGAGTGGAGGAGTAGGGGGAGGGATCGGGGGGGTGACACCGAGGGACGGGGAGGGGTGGGGGATACTGGGGGGGGCAGGGGGAGGCTGGGAGGGGCTCGTGGCACTGGGGGCTGCAGGGGGGCTCTGGGGGGTGATCAGGGGGTGGGGGATACTGGGGGGGCAGGGGGAGGCTGGGAGGGGCCCGTGGCACTGGGGGCTGCAGGGGGGCTCTGAGGTGTGGGGGGCACCGAGGGACGGGGGAGGGGTGGAGGAGTAGGGGGAGGGATCTGGGGGATGGGGAGGGGTGGGGGAGGCTGGGAGGGGCTGGTGGCACAGGGGGTTGCACGGGGGTGCTGTGGGGGAGCAGGGGAGGGGCCTGGGGTTGTGGGGGGCTGAAATGGGGGAGGCTGGGAGGGGCCCATGGCATTGGGGGCTGTAGGGTGGTGCTGTGGGGGTGGGGGGCACCGATTGTCAGGGGAGGGGTAGAGGAGTAGGGGGAGGGGTCTGGGAGCACTGAGAGGTGGGGAGCAGGGGGGTGGGGGGCACCAAGGGGCGGGAGTGTAGGGGGAGGGATCTGGGGCTGCAGGGGGGCCGAGGTGGAGGAGCAGAGGGAGGATGAGAGGAGGCTGGGGTTGCTGGGGGATACTGTGGGGGGGGGGGTCTGGGAGGGGCCGGTGGCACAGGGGGATACTGTGAGGGGGGGAGCAGGGGAGGGGCCCGGTGTTGTGGGGGGCTGAAATGGGGGACGCTGGGAGGGGCTCATGGCACTGGGGGCTGCAGGGGGGCACTGAGGCAGGAGAGCCGGGGGCTCTGCAGTGTTGGGGGAGCAGGGTGAGGGGGCTGGCAGCGCTGGGGGATGGGGGAGGGGTTTGAGGCCAGGGGGAGCAGAGGGATCTGGGATGGAGGATGGGAGGGGACTGGGACTGTGTGGGGGCAAGGTGGTGGAGTAGAGGGAGGATGAGAGGAGTCTGGGGGCTGTTGCGAGGGATCTGTGGCACTGGGGGCTGTAGGGGGCACTGAGGTGCGAGAGCTGGGGACTCTGTGGGTTTGGGGGAGCAGGGGGTGGGCAAGAGGGCTGGGGGTGCAGGAAATCCCTGTGTGGGTTCGTAATGGGGGAGCTATGGTGGGAAGAGGGGCTGATGGGGGTAGGAGGGAAATGGGGGGCAGAGGTGTGGGAGCAGGGAAGCCCTGGAAGGTGGGATAGGTTCAGGGGAGCCCTGATGGGGGCAGGACAAGGGGTTCTTAGGAGGAGCCATAGGATTCTGGGGGAGGCCGTCATGTGGGAATTCACGGAGGGGAGTTTTCAAGGGAGTACCAAGTGGGCGACCCGAGTGGGACAGGCAGGGAGCAGGCAGAGGGTCTGGGGGGGTCATGGAGGAAGGCACGCGATCAAGATGGAGATACAGAAGCTTGGAGGAAGGGGCACAGGGTTTGGGGGTTTGTGTGTGGGAGCAGGAATGTGGCTATTGAAGAAAGCAAAGGAGTTTTAGGTATTGGGGGGGGCAGAGGACCCTGGGGGTTGAATTGTGGAGTGGGGCGCTGAAGGAGGGGGAATAACAGGAGGCCTGGGGGGAAGTGCAAGAAGGAAACAGAGAGCTAAGAAGCAGGGGGATTCAGCCCTGAAGGGGTACAGAGAAGAGTGTGGCGTCAGAGAGCCAAGGGAATACTAGGGAACAAAGAGGGGAGCTGCTGGGTCAGAAGGGGATATAGAGCAATGCGGAGTGGAGCGGCAGGAGAGGGCAGAGTTGCCATGGGGGGGAAAGGGGCATGGCTCCAGGAAGTCCCTTGCCCAGAGCCATGGAGGCGTGGGAAGAGGGGGGCACAGAGTTGGAGGCGGCTGTGTTTGTAGCCCAGTAGTTCTGCACCAGCACTCACAGCTGGAGGGGGTTTTGTCTCCCTCCACTTTCTTTTCTCTTTCTTGTTTTTAGGAGTCAGAGTGTAACCACCTTTGCCCACCAGACTGTGGAATATGAAATTGCCCCTGGTAACTAATTCCAAAGCTGATTTCTGTCCTCATTGGCGTGTAATATGTTTTCCCCACAGGCTAGAGTGCAGCCCTTAGTTGGCTAAAGTGGCCTCCGAGTCCTTCCCCCACCCCGTGCTGGGAATAGCAAGAGTTTAGGAACTGGCACCTTTTTGGCAGCCACAGCGGGGATATAATTCTCTGGAGGTCGTGTTCCTCTGTAATCTTTCCAGTAGTGACCCATCCTGTTCTGATATTCATGTAGGGCCGGGAGCAAAACTCCCTATGACTTTAATATGAGCAGGACTGGGTTCCTATCTTAATAAGCACCAAAGTGTTAAAATGTTCATGGAAACACTGGACCCAAGAATTGTAATCAGAAAGAGTTGCAATTCTGCAGAATTCCTATTGCGAAGAAACAGTGACTTCTTTTTGTAAAGTTTACCAAAGTTCCAGGAGCGATGACCGTGATAAGCTAGACAAAAGTCCCACATCTGCGGACTTGGAGAAATGGCATGTCTTAACATAGGTCTCGATCCTGCATCGATTTATGCACATGCCTAACTTTATGCATATGAGCAGTGTCACTGGGACTCAGTGGGCCTCCTCGTGTGTGAAGTTAAGCACATGCATAAGTCTGCAGGATCGGGGTCATAGTTAGCAAACTGTTAAAGAGCATATACAGAGGGTGAGGTCGGATAGATACAGCAGAGGGTGGAATTTCTCTGCCATCTTCCACTATACTCTCTCTCTGCAAATAAATTGCTGCAGAGAAATCATATTATAAGAGTAGATGTAGCTGAGCACATGGGTTTACGTTCTCTGAGGCTTGGCCCACCTCTGAGATTCTCTTATGGTCTCCCAGGCTTCAGACTTTCCTGTGCAGCCTGGCATTATTCATGGCTCTCTGCAGTTTATTTTTAAATCTGTGCTCTCTTCCGGCAACTGAATTCCTTTGTCCATCTCCCTTACCCCCCTTTCTGGCTTCCTAGCTAGGGGTTAGTCTAAGATTTTTACCATCTGTGTTTCATTGTAAAGAAAGAGGAGCCATCTGAAAGCGAAATGATTGCTCCCGATGTCTGGAGAGGGCTTGGACACCTTCCGTTATTTAAATGACCAGTGATGACTCCTCTGGAAAGAGAAATGTTGTACAGTGTTCAACAATTGTTCGTTCAGGCTATTCAGCGTGGACTCAAGTGTGATGTGGCTCATTCACTCAGTAAGCCTTTGGGTGCCCTCTGGGAGCTCTTGATTGTGATCACTTGTGGCAATGAGAGAGTCTTTCCGCTGCCGTGCTACATTGTGTGAGCAGTAATTGGAGACGCTTCAGGTGTCGATCAGAGTCCACAGTAGTGGCGACACAGCCATCTACGAGTACAGATGTATTTTAAAAATAAATGTGGTGCTGGTGAACCAAGCTCCACTAATCTCCCAGGAAATTCATGGGCTCAGTTCTCAGGACTTGGAGGGGAGCCACTTCTAGGGGTGATGGGTGCTGTTCGGTCTCCATGAACTAATCAACCTTTGCGGGTCTCTGAGATTGTCACGAAGGATGGCTGTCTTTGCAAGATGGGTTTATAACGCACCTATATCCATAACACAATCTTTTTTTGTGTTAAAAGTTATTTAAAAGGGACACTGTCAAAGTTTACAGCCTTCAAATTAAAATCTTCATGATAAATATATATAGTACAGCTTTCCTATTTCGGAAAAGTGTTCTCAGTTCTCAAAAAAACCCAACCGTCACAGTAATATTAAAAATTATTCTTCTCTCGAATAACCAGCCAAGAAAGGTGATAGTACATTGCATGAAATTTATCTATGTGTGGTTTTTTTTCACTTGAGACCCTAACTAGTGGTCCTGTCTGTTCTGCATCAGAGATCACATGGCACTTTTCATAGTGGTAGAGAGTTTGCCCTGTCTGTCTTAGCCAAAATTTCTCCTCCCTCCTCCTGCCCTGGGAAGTGAAACAGCTGGCATGCTGCTCTCTAGAGATGGTTGCATTTTTGGTAGTGGATAGTGGTCCTCGTATATATGGCTTGTAAACGGCTTCGGGATCTTTTGGCATGTAATATGCAAACTGAACTCTGCATGCTTGCTCTTTCTTGTCAGTCTGTGAGATATTGAAATAGACAAGAAGCCTGGTCTGTGAATCCCCAGGAAAAAGAAATATGGGATGGGTCCAATTTTTACCTCTTAAAATAGGGGTATGGAGAGCAGGAGAAATGTTGCCACATAAGAGAGCATTTTATTACCTCTAATTTTCTTGATGCGTGAAGTATCGGGAACAAGAAAATTTAGAAAATGTTGGCCCTTAGAAAAAAAGTGTTCTGGCTGCAGCACTGGGTTTTTTCAAATGAATACATTGGATTGGGCTCCATTTGGCTTGCAAGTCAACCCAAATACACAATATTCTTGGTCAAAAGAGAGAGCGAGAGATACCCGGGTACGCTTGTTTTTTATTGGGAGGAATGCGCGCTTTCTTGCTTTTGTAGAGTAACAGAATCCTAACCTTTTCCTTCTGCCCCCTAGTGTCCCATGGCAGTCAGATGATAAAGCGCAGAGGAAAAGGCGTGTCTGTGAAATTGAAAGTCTATGCAGCCATAAACCCTTCAATAAAATGTAACTAATTTGAGAACAATTCTACTATTGTTGAATCTGTTTCCTTTGGTTGCCTGAAGGGAACTGGATACTTGGTGGTGGTGAAACTCTGTATTCTCTTTCTTATTTAAAATGGAGAGTGTTTAAGGTGATTAGGTTTCAGGTTCAACCCTGTGGAACAGATAAATGTCCAGTATCCAAACATTCTGGAAGCTGTCAACATCTTAAAGGTAAACATACCTTTTAGTTTAATCATTGGCACGTCTTCTGAGACTGCTAACAAAGTAGCAGCATTCTTTTTATAATGTAGACATGCGTCAGCTACGACTGGGCCAGAGATCCACTAACTTATTTTTATCGGCCAGCCGTCAGATGGCAAGCTTTGGTGATTTACTGATTTGGAGATGAAAGGCTGTTTGTTCTTCGTCCCTTATTACAACAGTATGTGTGTTTAATAAACAAAGCATTATAAATATAAATGGGTTTGATTCTTGACTGATTCTGGTTTCTAATTTTTTACTTGTGTGACTGGAAGGATTTTTTTACATAACCACCAGCCTCCCACAGCATCCGGTGCCATCCCATGAGTGTTTTTCTTTATGCTCTTGTGAGTAGCAAAGTAATCCTGAAAGTCCTGTTTTGCATCAGAGAGGAACAATGGTCTTGTGGCTAAACTAGTGGACTGAGACTGAAGATTTGGGTTCAGTTCTGGCTCCACCCCTGTCTTTCTTTTTGACCTTGGGGAGGTCATTTTGCCTCCATTCCCTGTCTGCAAAATGGGAATAATACTTTCTCCTCTTCTGTGTGTCATGTCTATTTAGACTGTAAGTCTGTATGGCACAGACCGTCTCTTACTATGTATCTGTGCAGTGTCCAGCACAAAGGGGCCTGATCTGGGATGGGTCATTTAGGTGCTACTGCAGTATACATAAATGATACACATTTCCCAGGTACATTTATAGTTGGTGCACACACAAACTTTGAGCCTGGCTGCGTAGTGGGTGCAGCAAGGAGTAGCCGTGCATAAGAGAGTTCAGAAAATGGAAGGTTTTAATGTGTTTTTTTTGTAAAGTGCAAAAATAATTAGTATCAGAGGGGTAACCGTGTTAGTCTGAATCTGTAAAAAGCAACAGAGGGTCCTGTGGCACCTTTGAGACTAACAGAAGTACTGGGAGCATAAGCTTTCGTGGGTAAGAACCTCGCTTCTTGCATCTGAAGAAGTGAGGTTCTTACCCACGAAAGCTTATGCTCCCAGTACTTCTGTTAGTCTCAAAGGTGCCACAGGACCCAAAATAATTAGTGTAGGTCAACCAAATAATCTTTAGCACTAGTGCCCATCATAGATTTCCGACTGCTTTACACAGGTGAGCAAAGAAAACTCTGTTTGACAGGTGGAGAAGCTGAGAGTATAGCTACGCTGCAAGTGAAAGTGTGGTGGTGGCCCGGGTAGGCGTACCTGCCCTAACTAGCATGGTAAGTCATAGCGTAGATGTGGCGGCAGGGGCTATCACCCGAGCACAAACCCGCTGGAGAGCCTGATAACACATTCTGGTTGCTAGCCCATACCGCCACCAGTAGAGTAGATCTACGTTCGAGCTGCAGCTGTAATTTCCAGCTTGGAGATGTACACGTGCTAGGTTTGATTGAGCTTGTGCGCTAAAAACAGCCATGTAGGCATGGGCTAGCCCCCGGAGTACATACCTACAGTCTCAGACTGGTCTCAGAAGCTACCCTGCGGGTTTTAGCACCCTAGCTCGTGTGTGTACATCTAACCGAGCTGGAAACTATGTCTCCAGCTGCCGTGCAGACGTACCTGTAGTACAATCACACCTTCACTTGCAGTGCCGACGTACCCTGCGGCACAGAATAGCCCAAGGCCACAGCAAGTTAATAGTGGAGCTGGGGCTAGATCCCACCTGCCTTAGGCTGGTACTCTGTCCTGAGGACAGACTCTCCCATGGAAACAACATGACCAATAACTTCCTGTGGTGAAACACCTTGGCGCAGCTGAACAAAGGTAGACAGGAGGAAGGTATCTCCAGACTAATAAACAGGTGCTGGTATTAAGGTCACACATGGGGCCTTAAAGCCCATAGTGAACTGGGAGCCATTCTGAATGATCGATTTGGGAAAAAATAGGGGCAGTTGTCTCGTATGGGGTTCTACTTTTGTGCAACCACTTTTTTCCATGGGAAATGACACGTATTTTTTGTTAAATCTCTTGAGCTTGAAGATCTAGTAGCTCCCACTCATTTGGGTGGAATAGCAAGCATGACTTCTTAAAAAAGAGACCGAGGACAAGGCAATCAAACAGTATATTTGTGCATTCATTTGACGCGCAGTTTCATTTATGGCAATATCTCAAACGTATGAATGTGGTGCCGTATGTCTTGTTAGTGTTAAGTGCCTTTAATGATGATGCCACCCTGCTGCTCTGTGGAGCTCTTGCTGAGATGTGGGCTGAATCTACTGACTCCATTTGTGAGATTTATTGGTGACATATGATGCAGTGAAGAAAGAATTAGCAAGCTTCTTTAATAAGACAATTAGTTAATTCCAGCCTTGGTGTGGTGTTGCTACTCGATGCATGCTTTTTCTTAGACTATTTCTTTTAGTTATGTTAACTCCAAACGTCTCTGACTAATCAGTCATCTGTTAAATCTGTTCCAGATTTGGTACCCCATATGCCAGCCTAAAGGCATACTGGGCAGTATAATGCGGGCCCATAGTTTATATATTGGAAGCAAAGCGGGGAGTTCCAGAATTTAAAAACTGTTAATAACCCAGCCATTTAGTTTATGGGCCAGAGTCTCATTTACAAGAAGGATCTTTTATATCACGCTGGTGATGGAAAAGAGCCTTCAGGTGAGAATAATTTCACCTGCTTTAAGACTCCTTTTCGCCACCAGAGTGGTGTAAAAGGGCCTTTATGTAAATGAGAATCTGTCCCGAAGTGCTCGAGTAGCCATCCCTTGGCATGACAGAACCGCCTCCCCCCTAAAACAACAACATTGCGCTAGTGCAAAAGTGAAATTGCCTAGAAACTGGAACTGACCATTTAGTTCCAATGTCCAAGTTGAGGAAAAATGCAAAGAGGTAAAAGTAAATTAGATGTTTACGGCTCGTTCACCTGTACGCGCAGGTAATGGCATTTGTAATTTGACAGTGTCTCTTTTAAGGTCTCTGCCACTTTCATCTAGTGCATTTGTAGCTTGTGTTTGGACTGTGTATTTGGAATTAGCAGTGTTAACGTTGTTTTCTGTTTTCTTGCAGCACATGGTTATGAGCTTTAGGGTATCAGAACTGCAGGTTCTCTTGGGTTTTGCTGGCAGGAACAAGAGTGGAAGGAAACACGAGTTGCTCACAAAGGCATTACAGCTGCTCAAATCTGGCTGCAGCCCGGCTGTTCAGATGAAAATTAAGGAGCTGTACCGGCGAAGGTTCCCGAGGAAGATCTTAACCCCTTCAGACTTATCCATGCTCCATATTCAGACAGGGCAACTGCCCTCCGCCACTGCACTGACGCAGGGCAGCACAGTGTGTCATTTGCCCTATGATAACAGTTCGGCAGCTTCTACAGTGCCAACGGCTATGTTGCCTCCGGTGCCTATGCTGGGACCCAAACATGAGACGGATGTTCAGCACTTATCCCCGCCCATTCATCCGGTCCATCCAGATGTCAAAATGAAGAGGCTGCCCTTCTACGACGTTTATGATGAGCTGATTAAACCCACCACATTAGGTATGTGAATAAATTAGCTTTTCTGCAGGACACTATTACTCAAAGGTTACTGGCTTGACAGCCCTTGAAACTGGAAGCTTCTGGTTATTCACAGACTGGGCATAGCATGCCATGAGGGCTAGTTTCCCAGACTGCTTTGCAAGTGCACATCAGCCTTGATTTTGAAGGACTACATCTGTGGGTGAGGGCGGGAGTCCGGTCTCCATGGCCCAGTCAGTCCTGGGCGTCTCTGCTGAGATTGGCTATGGTGTTTTTTGTGGTAGAGACATCTGTGAACAAATGAAATTAGATAGTTCTTGTCCAACCAAAAAAATCATCATCTTGGCATTTCTGTACGATGCATAGTCCAGTGGGGCCTTGATCCCTGTCTCAGTCCTTAGGTAGTACTGCAATTGAAATAACCACTGGACCGAGATCTCGTTTTTAATTGGCTACTGAAGAGGTTTAATTGCTCTCGTGGTTTTCTGGATTCAGACTAAGGATTTAGTGAAAAGCCTGATATCTTCTTACTAATCCCTTCAGCCAACCAGTCTCCTGCATCTCTTAAGTGGATAATGACCAGTATAAGCTTTTTTAAAATTTAATTTAATTTTTTTTTATTTTGGCCATCTGTATCCGATAGAGCCAGTTTGTGAACTTTGCTGGGAACAGACTGAGTTCTTCATTATAGTCTAAAAGTCACCCTCTTTTAGAATGGCTGTACTGCCTGTGAGTGATCTGTGATATTTCAGCATTCAGACTACGAAGCCGAGAGAAGGAATACTGGCTTAGTATGGGATGGATTCTCAGAACAATATCTTGAGTGCCAGGTGTGTTAACATCAATACCTTGCAAAAATGACAAAGTAAAATAAAAATCTAACAGTCTCTTGGGTAGCGCCTTTAGAATTCCATGGCACCTTCAGGCCTAATTCTGCGTCACTAGACTTCAAACTTGTTGGCTGGTTCTTGATTTTTTTTCTCCCTTGTTAGGATGATGGTTAACTCAATGAAAGTTAAGAGAAATTAATTGAAAATCATCAATAAAACCCCAATAAATGAAAAAATGTTATTTTTATTATGATAGTGCTTAGAAGTCCCAACTGGGATCAGGGCTCCATTGCATTCCAACAGTAGACAAACATGAAGTAAGAGGCAGGCTCTTCCAGGCAGGAACTTACTGTCTAAACAGACAAAGGACAGGAGGGAAAGTGAAGTTGTGGAGATTCTGAAGGTGAATAGAAATGGAGGACTAGGGGAAGAGATTCCTTTACGCCACGTGGAACTCAGGGGCCCATTCCATTTATGCTTGGCTGGCACGTTAGCAGCACCCCTTTGATAGGTGCCGCATATCTGACATGGTACCACTTGATTAGTCATGTGATTTGGTGCCTCACAGTGGCCTGCTTGAGTTGGGGGGGGAAGTAAGAGTTCAACCCGTACAAATGAGCTGGAATGGTCTCTTTCTCTTTGCCAGTGGTGGGGTGACCGCAGTCAGGGTAATTCTGTGGCAGTCTAACTTCAAGACCTTGCAAGCCCTCCTTATACGTGTAAGGGTGCCAGTAAAAACAATGGTTGGGGGATGGCGCCCAGCTTTTCCCTACAAACCCCTTTGACCCTGGGATGTCTGTTCCTGGCCCCGCCTCCGATTAGCTGGGAGACATTAGATAAGTTGCATATTTGTTTCCCGAAGTGCTAGCCATTTTCCATGCATAACAAAGATACATTATCTGTTGGAAAGAACTCGCGCTTTCCCCATCTGTAAACTGGGGGGAGGGATGGCTGTGTGTCTTCGCTGATGTCTGTGAAGTGCTTTAGGATGCTCGAGCTAATGCGCACTGAAATCTATGGAAAGATCCCCATTGACTTCATGGGGTGCGGCTCAGGCCCAGGAAGAGTCTAATTGCCCCTTTTGAAGCTGTACGTTGTGCGACCTGTCCTGTTAACTAAGGTCACGTGTTGACGGCACAGCCTGGCCTGACCCAGCTTACACCGTTGGAGTGATTGTAGTTTGGATTCGGGTCTGGGTGTTTTCCCCACATAAATGTGGTAGTGTTTGCTGCAGGAGAGAGAGGTATGTCTGGCTTCATTATTCCTGCTCTTGGCACAGCCAGATCTCATCAACTTGACGCTTGTTTTTTTTTAAAGTATATTTTCTTGACTTTGGCTCCATTATCCCTCCCAGGCAACCTGTGGTTTCCTTAAATGGGATGCTCACTCATCATTGCTCTGGGCCAAAATAATCCGCCCCCGCCCCCTCCCCCCGGATAAGCCTTCTTACTCAAATATTGATACTTGAATTAAAAATAAACTTTCTGTATGACTGAGGGGCGGGGGGCGTCTCACACTCTTTGCACACACCAGGGGCTTCTTTTTCCTTCCGTTCCCTCCCATGGGCTCCCTGTGTGAACCCTCCCATCCCCCTCCATGTCAGGGATTCGCTGCAACCCCCGCCCTCATGCCAGGAGCTCTGTGCGAGTCCCGTTCCCCCCTCTGCCACATGTCGGGGTTCACAATTTGTCCCTCCAGGTCAGGGGTTCTGTGTGGCCCCCCCCCCCAAGCCAGGGTCTTCCATTCTCCTCCAGGTCTCCCTCCCCCATACCTTTTTCTCCCATTCTCCCCACCCTGCATGCTGGGGCTCTGTGCTCCCTCATTCCTTCCTTCGCCTCCATGGCAGGGGCTCTGTGTGTCTCTCCCATTCCCCCTCTGCCACATGCTGGGGGAGGTCTGTATGTCCCCTTGTGACGGAGCAGGGAGCAGGGCAGATTTGACCTGGGAATGTTGCAGGGGGATTGCAGTGAGGAGGGGGGACTTCCCTTGAAGGAAGCTACCTGAGCTGTAACCTGAGCCAGGAACGGGGGTGGGGAGAATTAACACCTTCTGCCCGGGAGACTGAACAAAGGAGAGGAGCAGCGGGAGGAGTTGGGAGTTTAGTTTCGGTTTGGGCTGGGTGGTGCAACGCAGGGAACCCCAAGCTGGGGTCTAAGCTCCCTGAACCTCCCAGAGGGACCTAATTGAGGGGGTCTGGTCGTACCTACACGCTCTGCTTGAGACTGTGTTCCTGTCCTTAAATAAACCTTCTGCTTTACTGGCTGGTTGAGAGTCGCAGTGAATCTCGGGAAGAGGGGTGCAGGGCCCTGACTCCCCCACACTCCGCAACACCCCTCCCCATGTTACTGTCCCACATTCCCCTCCCCCCGCATACCAGGAGCTCTGTGTACCCTCCCCATTCCCTCCTCTGCCAAATGTCCCCTTGCCCCTCTCCTCCCATACCAGGGTCCCACGTTCTTCACCTCCACTAGGGCTTGTGCCCCCTTTCCCCTATGCCGGGTGCTCTTTGTGGTTCCCCTTTCCCTTCCACCAATCTAATTTCATTCTTTTTCTGTCTGGGAGGTAAGTTATTCAGGGTGTCAGCGTTTTACAAATGTTTTGGGACCCTGGGCTGAGCTGAGATGTGGGTCGGCAGGATCAAGCTAGAAGGTGTTAATGGCTTCCATCAACCTGTTTTTTTGATCTGTAGACAATTAGGGAGGCCGCTGAAGTGTCTGAGTGGGATAGCCAGATGCAAGGGGCTCAGTGTCCTCCCCCCCACTTCCCTCTTTCTGATTTCTATTCTCCCCAAAATCAAGAGAGTTCTGCCCTGTGATACCTAGAACATTTCAATCAATTCCAAAATTCTGGGAATATGGCATTGAAAAGTTATTGCGTTACCGGCAGAGAATTGCCATTAAGTTGAATGTAAGACCTCGATTTGCTTGGCCAGTTCCGAAATGTGTGTAGTGCCATACAGGCATGTTCTCTGCTCCAGTGAGTTGATGTGACTTATTTCTAGAGTATCCTGAAACTTCTTGATGCTTTAAACAAATAAACCCTGCGCCAAGGAGCTTACAGTAAAAAACAAATCAGTTTTCTGAATTCTGGTATCTAGCAAATATGACTGCCACCCCGAAAATTAGCTGCTGCTTTCTTCTAAACTAAAAATGTTTGCAAAGTTTTGTGTATTTTTATGTAGGGGACTTACTTCCTGCTTTAAGTGGAAACCTCAGTGCAACTTCAGCTGGGTAGCTTGTCAGGCACTTTCATAATAAGGTCAGGAAGGGAAGAGTTGTGATAAGAAGAGGGGAGTGACTGAAGAAGTAGGCTTTCGGGAGAGAGTTGAAAGAGGGAAGATGGTGGATGAAGTCCCTGAGAGCATCTTGGATGTAGGGGACAGCGTGATAGAAGGCACAAAACAGGAGGAATAAGGCAAGAGGATTGAAAGAATGTAGGAAGGGACAGATTTGTGATTATGGCATAGGACTAAAGAATCTGGAGAGTTGTGTTCTGCTCCAGGACGAGTTACTTTGCCTCTCTTTGCATGCTGGAGATAATATTGACCAGGGCTTAAATTCAACCGGAGCTGTCCGGAGCAGAGCTTGAGTAAACATTTTCAGCCCCCCCGGTAGTTTTTAAAGCATGTTGGGGGCTCCGGGAAATACTCTAAGTAATTAAGCCCTGATATTGACCTACCCTCCAGGGATATTGTGAAGATGAATTCATTCTTGTTTGTTCTCAGATACTAAGGTGATGAATGCTCTAGTAACACCTATAAATAATGAAGAGATGAGACCAGAGAGATAGATGGGGAGAAACTAGTAAGAAAGGCAGTGAGAAGGGTTTTAGCAATGGGGCCATGAGGAAGAGGTGGATTTTGGTGATATTGACAGAGGAGGAAGAAGAGAGGAAATTCAGTGAGGGACTGGAGAAAGGCCTTAAAGATGACGCCGGGATTGTCAGAGAGGCTAGCGAGGTTCTGAGCTGGGACAGAAGACGAGTCAGAATGCAGCTCTGGCCAGGACAATGGTTGCTCAGGCAGTCAACATTTCTGCCCTGAAGACCTGAGTCTGTGTTGCGTGGCATGGCAGTGAAAAGGCATGGAGATTTTTGTTGATGAGATGGGAATAGAAGCCACAGAGTCAAGTCAGAAGGGCTCCTAGTTCATTCATTCCTCTTTCCGTGTGTGGAGGTTGCCACTGAGGGTGCCGATTGTGACTCTTTTGTGATAACAAATGTCTGCAAATTGTGTGGCCCAGTGGGCCTGGAAAGCTGCTTTGCGTAACAAAGTTTGAGCACCTCTGTGTTATAGGATGGCTCTGAACTGAGCAATTGTATTGGATAGAAAAGGAGTGATAGGGAGACAGACAGTGGTGAAATTCGTGGACCTTGGCCTAGGTCCTGCTATCACCAAGTTTAGTGGTTTTGCCAGACTTGAGCAGGAGCAGGGCCTTGATCTTGCTCCAGGACTGAGGAATGGAAGGCTAGGATAGAAAGCGTTAAGACAAGGTCAAAAACCTCTCCAAAGAGCTCGAGTTTGTGCTGCCAAGGCAGTTAGCCTGTTTTTGGCAGCTGGCACAAGTTCTGGCAGGTCATCTGCAGAGGAAAGTTTCTGTATTTCAGACCTCACATTCTTCACATTCTTGAACTTCAGGAAATTGGAGAAGCAAGCTCCTAGCCCTACTGTGGAATCCTCTCTTGCAGAATATAGAGTGGGATTAACTGTGTTCTTGGGGAGCCAGGGATGAGGGTGGTGGTGTGCCTAGGAACGTGGTCACAGTCCTTTTTTGGTGCATGTTGCAGTAAGTACTAACATCTGCCACTATTCAGTACGGCAGATTTGACATAACTATCTTGAATTTATGTAATGCCTCTCCTCCTAAATGTGATACCAGCGCTCTTTACAAATCTGTCTGATACCGTGCCAGTGAAACCACCTCTTGGTTGGAATAAACAAACGGTCCAGCTTCCCCACACAAGCAAAAGCAGTGCATGGTAGATGTACGTGGCGTTGATTTGTCCTGATCCAGAGGGATGCTGTACATCTGGGATGACTCCATTGTGGGATGAACCTAGAGCGAGTGCAGCAGAGTGCTTTGTGTTTGAAATGCCTACGAGATCTGCTGTCTTGTAGGTTACCTGAGCTTATGTTCTGCTCCTGGTTTATTTTAGAAGCACAAAGTTTGCATTACTGGTGGTCTGCTACATTGAAGGCAACTTGTTTTTTAAAGGCAAATTCCTCACTAGGATAGATTAAATGAAAATACCTGCGTAGATTAGAAGTGATGTTTCCCCTTGAAGTCAGTAGAGTTTAATTCTCAGGAGGACCATGCTTATCCGTGAAATTTGCCTCCATGTTGATAACTGCTGCTTAAAGTACTTGATTCACCCCTTACGTATGTTTCTCCTTGTGTTTTGTATTTTAGGTAAATGCACAGCTGTTTTTGTATGTTAAATTTAGGACCTTGTCTGTGCCTTTGTCTGGGGAAGATAAGGAAAAGGTCTATAGCTCCTACTATAATTACAATAATGACTATAATTTCCAGAGTAGTTAATGACCTCTGGGATTGCCTAGCTGTGTCTTGGCCCACAGACTCCTCCAACCTGATCACTAACTCCCAGGAAGTGCCATGGACCTTGGTCATTACTGCTTAGTCAGGAAGTTATGTGGTGAAAATATTAGATCAGGGAATTGGGAGGCGAGGGCTCCCGGATTCTGCCATCGACTGACTGACTCTGGGTAAGCTGCTTTGCCTCTCTGTGCCTCAGTTTCCTCATCTGTAAAATGCTGGTGACAGTACTGTGCTACCTTGCACAGGCGATGTTGCTTGGTGTTTGTGATGTTCTTGGAGAGCCCCTGACTGGAAGGCATGTTAGAAGTGCACAGAATTAAGAATAATTGGGGAGGTGTGGACTACAATCCTCGTTTGTGCACAACTACCATTGAAGTCCATGGGAGTTATGACTAAGGACTGCTCTGTATTTATACGGCATGCGATGTGTTCTTACGTAATCGTAGATCAGTTGGTTTTTCTTAAGAACACCTTGCTGACGACCAACCATCCTTCCAGGAGCAGAGAGAGCTCAGCCTGGCGTTCAAGATAATGTTTACCTCCTCCTTCTTTTGTTCTCCTGCAGCATCTACCAACAGCCAGCGGTTTGAAGAGGCGCACTTCACCTTTGCGCTAACACCTCAGCAAGTCCAACAGATTCTCACCTCTAGGTAAGCAAATGGCTGGCTGTTCAGGGCCTGTCTGCCCTATGTGCGCTGCATATGGCTTTTATGCAGGCTTTTCACTTGGCCTCTAATAGTACTGCCAGGTCAGACGAGGGGAGAGGGAAGGAAAAATTTGGCAAGAGGTTTGGTGGCTGAGACTAACAAAGGCCTAGTCTTCACTTACCGGCTGGTCCGGCGGCACGCCATCGATGTTCTGTGATCGATTTATCGCGTCTGGTTAAGACGCGATAAATCGATCCCGGATCGATCCCGGAAGTGCTCACAGTCGGCGCCGGTACTCCAGCTCGCCGAGAGGAGTACGCGGCGTCGACGGGGGGAGACTTCCTGCCGCGTCTGGACCGCGGTAAGTCCGGACTAAGGTACTTCGAATTCAGCTACATTATTAACGTAGCTGAATTTGCGTACCTTAGTCCGAAGTCCGGACTAAGTGGGGACCAGGCCTCCGACAAGGAGGTCAGGTGACGTGGGAAAGGGAGCTTGTGCCCCTGAGCGCTTTCACTGCAATAACTGGGAATAAAATACCTGGGCCAGATCCTCGGCTGGTGTAAATGGCGTCGCTGCCTTGAGCTCAGTGGTGCTATCCTGAAGAGCGGACTCCAAGTCTGTAGAATGGGATTGACTTTGTGTACATATCAGAGTCAATGTAGCAACCGGATAAAAACATATAAAACTGGCCTCCGGATCATGTTTGCATTGCCGGTACTCTAGCTGGCTTGCTTGGTCCCTTTTAGCACATGAAACAGCTATGCACTAGCAGGGGAGTGGATTGGATGATCGAATAAGTCTTTCTTTTCTGATTTATTTACTTCCTCTTCTTTCTCCACCGTGTGTCTGTTCCCTCTCTTCCATTCAGCAATATTTTGCTGTATGCCCCTGTTTGGGGATTTTGGCTGCTAGCGAGAACAGAGTGACCAAAAGCAGAAAGTAGCTTTTACAACTCATGGGTGCTTGTTTTATTAGTACTAAAAGATATATTATTATATCATGGTTAATGAGATGTTTATAATGATGTAACTATCATTGTGCCTAGTAAGCAATGCCAGCCATTTAAGAGATCTTTTTCTGTTGCAGAGATATCTTACCAGGTGCCAAATGTGACTACACTGTACAGGTACAATTAAGGTAAGAGGTAGAACATTTGTATGTCCTCTTGATCTGAAAAGTGAATGACCAAAACCCTTTTCTTTGAGCTACTGTTTTGGCTGTAACATCATACTTTTGGGGAATCAGGCCTTAGCATTCAGTGATTTGGTTTTGCATATCTAAAAGCTCGTCGAATTCTGAAACTTTAGGTGCTGTGTTGAGATGAAGATCTTTAGATCAGCATGGCTTGTTCTGAGAAGAGGCAGCCAGGGTCAGACACTAAACCAGGCAGAGTCATCGTGAGAATCCAGGAGACTGAGTGCATGCTCTCTCTGCTTTTCCTCCTTAATGTTCCACGCTGCAGCCGTCTGGCAAAATCGTCATGGACTGCCATGGGAGTTCTGCCTGATGACGATCCAATCCTGCTCTTTTTAACCAGCTTTTATGTTTCTATAGACCTGATCTGCTCCTTTTTCATCTTTCCTTTTTTAAACACTTTTTAAAAGGTTTTTTTCTTTTTAAAGGGTCGCTATTAAAAGTGCAGCAGGAAAGCAAAACACGTAGCTTACCTTAAAACGTGCAATATTCTGTTCACAACTCCTCCATGCTGTTTCTAAACTATCTTGCATTTTTGTAAAGTGCCTATTATTTTAAATATCCCAAAGTGCTTCACGAGCTATACTTTGGAAATTGTGGCAGCCAGCTGTGGGGTGTTGACCCTGCATTAACAAGCTAGTGAGCGACGTCCCTCCGATTAGAGGCTCTATAACCTCCTTTTTCCTGCTCTGTTTGCTCCGTTCTTGTACATAAACAGTACAGTGAAACATACTGGCCTCTTGCTGTCTGAAATGAGTTAGGGAGAAAGACTCTTGTAAATTTCACCTGTGTGACTGAGACAAGCATTGTATGTTGGTGGGTAGAAACCTCACCTGTATTTAACTCACCGGAGCAGGATTATTTATTTATTTTGGCCTACCAGTCTCAACCAGCACCCCCTTCATATTTTTTAGGGGTACAATATCTTCCATTAGTGTCGAAAGAAGCCTTTGTACAACCTCTGTGGTGTTTGAATGCTTCTCTTTTGCTATAGAGAGAACTGTTGCCTTTAGTTGGCAAACTTTAATGTTGGAGTTAGGAATGAGAATTGTATCATAGGAGCCCCATCTGGGCCCAACTTTCTCAGACGTGCCTCACCTTGAAAACTTCCCATGCTTCAGTACAAGAGAGAGAAGTCTAACCCCTATTTTATCCTTCTCTTTGTCTGGACTGCAGTGGGATAGGTTAGAAAACAACCGGCACAGATTCTGACATGCTAGTGCCAAGGATCTGTATCAGTGTGACGCCAGGGCTTGTCCTAACAAAAAGCAGACCAGTGTCATATTTGACTCAAGACTGTGTGGCAAGTCTCTGGTTTCAATGTGGGGTGTGGTCTCTCTTTGGCAATGCAGCTTAATTTGAAACCAAATAAAATGCACGATCATCTGATTAAATGGGATTAGAATTTGAATGCGATCCCCTTCTGGGTTTCTCTTGCTGACATCTTTATGCCTGTTGAAGGCAATTGTAAGATATTAAGTGGTGGTAGATGAGCATTGAAAAAATATAAGGGCTGGCCTACACTGGGAATTTACATCAGCATAGCTATGTCTCTTGGGGGTTTGAAAAATACACACCCCTGAGAGCAGAGGGTTGGACTAGATGACCTCCTGAGGTCCCTTCCAACCCTGATATTCTATGATTATGCCGACGTAACCTCCATGTAGACATTGCTAGGTCGATGGAAGAATTCTTCGTCAGCCTAGCTACCTCCTCTCCGGAAGGTGGATTACCCACATAGATAGGAGAACCCCTCCCATTGGCATAGGTAGTGTCTACACTGCAGCACTACAGTGACGCAATTGCAGTGGTTTAAGTGTAGACACACCCTATGTAATAATTAATCTCTCCTCCTGCTGCAAGATTTACATTCAGATAGATGTAATTCCATTTTAGTTCCTCAGAGGGTTGTAAATTATTTTTAAATGACTTTAAATTCTGTTTCAGAGTAGCAGCTGTGTTAGTCGCCATCAGCAAAGCTTATGCTCTAATAAATTTGTT
The DNA here is from genome assembly GCF_011386835.1 of Chrysemys picta bellii. NCBI lineage: Eukaryota > Metazoa > Chordata > Testudines > Emydidae > Chrysemys > Chrysemys picta. The sequence goes on along the minus strand of NC_088810.1, from coordinate 19,949,039 downwards.
AGTCTCTAAGGTGCCACAGGTACTCCTGTTCTTTTTTAAAAATTCTGTAGCTCCTTTCCCCTGGAAGCGCCGGGTAATTTATAGATGCTGCATCATTGAAGAGCGCTCCTCTCTGGGATGGAGGGCAGCAACCATATGGCACCAAGCATGCTTCTTAACAGCTGGTTGTGTGGGAATTTTAACTGTGAGAACAAGGCAAATTCAACTTTCTCTTACTAAAGTCGCAGACAGGGCATCTTTCAAAATATCCCCCCCACATGGGAAACTGAATGGAGCTCAGTTTATCTGCCATGGAAGGCTGACAGGCTTAAGACACCATGCCTTGACTTTAAACTTTAGGTTCTGGGGAGTTTCGTTTTTTCAGACCAGATCACTGATCGCCCCCACCTAGGACATGCATGATGCACACTAGTAATTGGTTTTAGTTGCTGTCATCTATGGAACTTGCATTTGGAACCAATAGATTTTCTGTGTGGAGTGTGTAGAATATATTTGTTGTATGTGTGACATTTTTGTGTACTCACATGTATTCCAGACATTGATATGTTTGGCTTGAAAAATGTTCTCTCTCTAAAGAAAAGTTTTAGCTGCCATTTTGTGTGAGTATCACCACTCATTTGCCAGTTTCTCCCTCCTGCTTCTTAGGTTTTGCTTGTGTGAAACCAGCTGCCCCCAAGAAGATTATTTCCCTCCTAATTTATTTGTCAAGGTCAATGGAAAACTCTGCCCTCTGCCTGTGAGTAAATCTCATTCCTTGCTTATGGGGGGGCAAATTCTGCCCTCATGTATGCAATCGCAACTCCCGCAAAGCTTTGTGGGAGCTATGCATATATATCAGAGATTCAAAGTTGGCTCTAAGAACTGAATGGTGCCATTAGGATGTCATACTGATCTTGTTACATGCTGGTGAACTGGTTTAGAAGGAATAACTTACCCAAACTTGCCTGTTCCTCTAATTGAACACTAAGGCCTGGTCCCCACTAAGCCCCCACTTCGGACTAAGGTACGCAAATTCAGCTACGTTAATAACGTAGCTGAATTCGAAGTACCTTAGTCCGAACTTACCGCGGGTCCAGACACAGCGGGGAGGCTCCCCCGTCGATGCCGCGTACTCCTCTCGCCGAGCTGGAGTACCGGCGTCGACGGCGAGCACTTCCGGGATCGATTTGATCGCGTCTTAACCAGACGCGATCAATCGATCCCAGAACATCGATTGCCTGCCGCCGGACCCTCCGGTAAGTGAAGACGTACCCTAAGCTACTTGGTTATAACTTGTACTGTGAAGGCAGAAGTGCGAGAATAGCGTAAGCGAAGCTGATCCTGCAGTAATTCAACTGGACCCAAAATGAGAATTAACAGAATTCTCACTTGAGAACCTGAACTGCTTATGAGATTTCTGGCCCAGTTCAGTAGGTCCAAGTGGGGATGATAAGCACTGGGGCCAGGATTTTCAGAGGGGGAGGGTGGTTTGTTGTTTAAGCTCCCATCTTTAGATGCCTTAAATGGGTCTGATTTTCAGAAAGCCCAGAACCACTCGCTTTCTGAAAATCAGGCTCCGTTAAGGAGTTTCAGGTTTGTCCCATGAAAACTTTGGCTGTTCCTCTGAACCGAGCCTTTCTGAGGTTAGTCTGTCACCACCTTAATATCCCAGTTTGTTGACCTCCATTAATATTATGGCTTGGAAGTGGCCTCTTCGTAATTAAGGTTGAGTCCTTATAAAGTTTTATTTTAGTACCCTTATTATTCTGGGCTTGGAAAACTCCTTTGGCCTGGAAGTTGCCAGATTCCCCCCGCTGCAGTGCTGAAGGTCCAGGGTTCAAAGCCCTCTTGATGGCATAGAATAGGGGAATTTGGTTTTATTTTTCCTCTTAAAAAAAACAAAACAAAAGAACCAAAAGCTAGGAAATTACAGACAAAAAGCTCTGTTAAAAGATTATTTCGGTTTCAAAACCAAGCATTTGAAAGGAATGAAATGCTGCCTTTACAGTCACCTGTGCAACCTTCATCTTCCTCTGCCGAGACAAGAAACACCTCTTTTGTGTCCAAACTAAATAACCTTGCAGAAAGCCTGCAAGAAAGCTGCAGCCAGAACTGTTTGCTTAAAAGAAAACACTTTGTGCCCGTCAGTATTGGAGGAGGGCTTGGAGTCCGTTGTGAAATTAAAACGGATCGTAGACTATGAAACTGGCTCCAATTTCATGTTGTATTGGCTGTGGTTAAAATTCCATTAGTTTGCCTCCAGGGTTCTGATTGTTCAGGTGTTGCACAGGTGGGGAGGGGGACCTCAGGATAAAATCAGCTATAAAAGAGTAGGGTTTGCAATGTGTCCTACAGGGCATTGATCCTATAAGGAAACTTGGTTGATCTCAAATAGCTTCCTTGCCTTTGCAGGGCTATCTGCCGCCCACTAAAAACGGTGTGGAGCCAAAACGACCGAGCCGTCCCATCAATATCACTCCTTTGGTGCGGCTTTCGGCAACTGTTCCCAATACGATCGTCGTGAATTGGTCCTCCGAGTTCGGCAGGGTAAGTGACGTGAAGCACGGCAGGCGCTGAGCCTTTTTAAGGCAAAGGATTTCTCCCGGGCAGGTAGAACTTGTGGCCTCCTAAGTCTTCATAATTGGCCTTGTGCTGCACACCGTAGCAACTCAGTACTGCATGGTGACTGCAGGGAGAGAGCGCTGGGCCTCCTGCTCTGAAAGCATGGACTCCTACTACTTGAGCTAAGAGAGACTCTCCATTAGCTATTAGCAGCAGAAGGCTTATGACACACAGATCAGCCATTCTGATTACATCCAATAGAGGGTAGTAGTGTGGCACTATGATAAATGTGGGAATTTTGGTAGTATATGTATTATCCCTGTGCATGCCTCAGTTTCCCTCTGGTCTTTGCATTGCTATACACTGAGTGTAAAGGGAGGGGATGAGGTGTTTGACTCGCGCAGCAGCCTGGCTGGAGACCAGTGTCCTTGACCAACTGAATAAAGTCTACACATGTGAACAAAGGATCCTTAGAGACATTGCAAACCCCAATGGCCAGGACAGTCACACCTTGTAAACAACAGCTGAGAAGAAGGAGATTTCCCTCTACCTCTCCGCAGGGAAGCAGAGCAAAGATCCCAGGCTGGGGAACAAAGTGGAAAGGTGTCAGGTGGCTGGGGTAAGAGCAGAGTTAGGGTTCTGACCTGGGACTTCACTAAAAGGTTCAGCGAGGTTGATCTAATTTTTAAGTGTCGACCAGGTCTGAGAGAGAGAGTCAGGATGGATTCTACAGGAGCTTGGCTGGGTGAAGTCTTGGCATTGGCCAGTCTGAACTTTTGCTTCCCTGCTAACCTCTGGACTTTCCGATTCTGTAGGCCAGGTGATTAATAAACTGTTACCTTGTTTTGAAAAGGCTCCCTGGTGTCACTGCAATAACTTCCTGAGAGCATGGCACCCTGAAGGGGTTGTGCAAGTCTCCCACAGGAGTCTGGCTTGGCTGGACTGGCTGCAGGGAGCCCCAGAGAGACATAGGGAGTGCTGGCACCCAAAGGCCCAGTTTTGGAGTCATGGAAGCCACAGGCCTGCCCCTGTAGAATTATGGATCCTTGGGGTCCGGCACACTAAAGGGGTCACACACAAGAGACTGGTTACAGGCTGGGGCGTAGGCCAGACACTCGATCCATGACAGCTGGTGGGAGAAGGGCAGATTCTGAATGCCAACAGGAGTATTTTGCAATAAGTGACGTGCAGCAGTAAAAACAAGGTTAGTCAAAGAAAACAGCAGAAAATAGCGTATAACCACCTCCCTAAGAAGAACATCACAGAGCTGTGCAGGGAGAGAGAGGTAAGCACTGGGAAGTTAAACCAGGCACAGCTGATCGCGGGGCTGGGCAAGGTGAGGAGGCCAGGAGCAGAGCTCCAGACCTAGGTGGGAGTCTGAGGATGGCAGAGGCGGTAGTCACAGCTTCTCCAGCAGCAGCTGGACATCTGCAGGGCTCAGTTCCCCCGCTCTGGAGTTGGAGTGGCAGAAGCTAGGGCTGGACGCAGAAAGGCTCCGGATGGAGGAACTGAGGCTGGAGATCGAGGTCCAGTTACTAGAGGATTGTGAAACAGGATGTGGAAAAGCAGTTGAATGAAAGACAAAAAGGAACAGTAAGTGGGGAGAGACTGTAGGATGCCCGCCCTGCAGGGGGCATAGGTGCTAAATTATTGGTCCCATTCCAGGAAGTGGTGGGGGGAAGAGATGTCTACCTCCCCACCTTTGAGAAAGTTTGTGAGTTGAACCAAATTCCCCCTGCACACTGGCTGCATAGTGTCACTCCCTTACTGGGTCCCCAAACCACTGAGGCATATAGCCAAGTGGACTGGGCTGACGCTGGGAACTATGAACCGTTCAAGAGAGCCTTATTGCATGTGTTTGACTTAACACCTGAGGCCTACGAGAAAAGGTTTCGGGGTGTGTAAAAGAACAAGGGGGTGATGTACATGGAGGTTGGCACCTTGATAGCCAATTGTTCCCACAGTGGGGTAAAGGGGCCAGAGTCCCCACTCTGGAATCTTTGTATGAGGAGTTTAGAGCAATTGTGTGAAATGTGTCCCCTGGAGCTTGTGTGTGGTTAGCGGATTGGACACCTAGAATTCACGTAGTGTGGGCCAGTTGGCAGATCAATTTGTAGATAGTAGGCCCAGCGACCAAAGGGGAGTGGCCTAAAGCATGGGTCCCCTTGTGGGAGCTCCCCAAAAGTTGGATTTCAATAACTCCAAAGCGGGTCGGGGAGGGACAGCTGGTCCCAGTAGACCCCTGCCAAGGGACCACAGAGACCTGAGGTGCAACACCTGAAAAGGAGCCAGGCCTCCCCCTGCAGGGCTAGCGTGGTAGCGCACAAGAATTTTTTGTGGAAAGAGCCTATATTTGCGTGGGCCTGTACAGACATTAAGGAAGGTGTTATACAGGTACAAAGTGTCACTAGTAGTTGTTAAAAATCCCTTTTTACAGCACTGTACAGTTACTCCAGGCTTTGCAAACAGAGACAAGCCCTCTTCCCCAGCAGTTTGCTTTGCAGGCTAGAAGGCCTAATGTCAGTCTTTCTGTCAATAGAACTACTCTCTGTCAGTTTACCTGGTGAAACAGCTGACTTCAGTCACACTGCTACAGAAGCTAAGAGCCAAGGGCATTCGGAACCCAGACCACTCCCGGGCCCTGAGTGAGTAGCTGCTCCTTTACGTTTTTTAACCGTTTGTTACACGATCTCTAGCTGAATAGGTCTGAATCCTACTACAGCAAACTAGGCAAGCCCCAATTCCCATACACCCTCTTGCAAACACACATACGCATAAGGTTACACATTTTTATGAAAAGCATGAACTGCCGTCGAAAACAAAGATACTGGAGTTGAGTGGAGGGAAGGGGGTTATACTGCGTGGCTGCTGGTAACATCACGGGACGAGCTCCACGTAAAAATTCACAAGGCTGCCCTCCTCCTTTCAAGCTCTCCTTAAAACCCCTCTGTGCTGTAATGTCTGTCCAACACTTAACAATGATTAGGCAGCTGGTGGTTGTGCTTGGTGCTTAGTGCACTAATCGTAGGCTGGCTCACCGGTAGCGTGTTCCCTTTGTCTGTCGTTTCTGCCGGTTGTTTCTTCTTCAAGGTAGGTTGTAAGATCTTTTGTTATATGCCCAAGGGAGCCCTGATTGGGGCCTCTAGGGTCTAATACAATAGAAATGATGTGTTTGCGACCATAAACATTTCCTAGATAGCTAACTTCATACTATAAGATATATAATCTTAAAAATATCACTAGCACTTTTAATAAACCTGAGAAACTTTTTTCCTTTCAGTCAAAGAAAAATTAACAGCTGATCCCGACAGCGAGATAGCGACAACGAGCTTACGGGTTTCTCTCATGTGTCCGGTGGGTTCTATACGAGTTCTCTGTGCTTCAACATCCACTTGGTGTTTGCTTAAAAATGTCATGCGGGAACAGCAAAACTAGTGCTGCTGTTCCGGTTTTATAAAAGGTTCTCCTCCTTGGGAGTCTTTTTATTAAACCAACCCCTTTTCCCCATGCGTAAAAATTGGCTGGAAATGCTGATCCAAACTTTTCAGCGTATACACCCATATGTATATAGTATTTTCTGGGCGTAGCCTAAACTGGGTGATACTGACTAAGGCTGTGTAAAGTTTTCCACTTTCACCAGTTAGGATGTATGTGTGGGGTGGGAGATCCAAGGAGGTTCAGCTTTCCCATCCATGGTGAAGCCTTAGTTGATGCTACGTCACATACCCCTCCTGGGCACGTTCAGTGAAAGGACCAGAATAGGAAAAAATGGGACTTGTTGGTTTCTCCTGGTGCCCCGTGGAAGCACTTTGTATCAAACCGTGTTAATTTCTCCTTTCTCTGTCTTCCAGCTGGGTAAGATGAGGCTAATAGTGCCCTGCCGAGCCATTACCTGCACCCACCTCCAGTGCTTTGACGCGGCGCTCTACCTTCAGATGAACGAGAAGAAACCTACATGGACCTGCCCTGTGTGTGATAAGAAAGCCCCCTATGACAGCCTGATCATTGATGGGTAAGCCGAGTAGGTTTCTGGGTCCAAGACCAGCCTGGAAACTCTTTTTAGGCTAATCCCTTAATGTTGGTATGTACAGACAGTCCCTGCCTTGAACAACTTTAGTCTAACGCTCCCACTCATTCCACATAGACCAGCCTGACTCCTGGTCAGTACTGACCTGAGCTGGACTTGGAAATGTAATTCTCTATATTTCATTTACCAGTCCCCTGAGCCCATCAAGTCTGTACCATGAGCCCCCCTCATGTCTGTACCATCAACACCCAAGCGTTCAGGGCCAGGCAGGCTCCCTCAGAGGTGCGGATCTTTTCATGGACGGCTTTTTTCAGCTTATGCTCTTGCTCAATTGTGTGACAGGTTGTTCATGGAAATCCTCAACTCGTGCACGGACTGTGATGAGATCCAGTTCATGGAAGATGGCTCCTGGTGTCCCATGAAGCCCAAGAAAGAAAACCAGGAGGTGTGCCCGACATCTACGTACAATGGGATTGAGGGTACGGGAGCTACGGGCACCATCTCTTTAAAAATGTCTTGCTTTTCCATAGCACCTTTCTCTGGAAGGGTCCAAAGCATTTCAGGTACTTGAAATACGATCTGTATATGCGGGTCGCTGCACCACTGAAGTGCAGCCAAGAAACACAGCAGGTGTTTAACAAGGCACAGCAGTGCTACATAACCACTTACGATGGGAAAGGAAGAAGAATCCCATGTCCAGTTGAAACTGCAGAGGGTAATTCTAGCTAGGCTGAAAGCAAGTACTAGAGCTGAAATTTAGCAAGGATGCCAGTGTTAATACTCTGTTATAAAAAGGGATGACACTTTTACTATGAGGCTTAATGTTATTTGAGATCCTCGGGTGGAAGCTGCTTTGTGGGGCAATGATTTGCCTTCAGCTACCTTGGCCAACTGTAGCTTCTTGCTTCCCCTCTCTCTGCAGCCAGCTCCCTTTACACCGTGGGCTCCGACGGAAAGCACTCCTTGGAGAGCAAAAAGCAAGTGGAGGTCATCGACCTCACGCTGGACAGCTCATCAGATGAAGAGGAGCCTCCTATCAAGAAACAGTGCCCCGTCTCCACTGTGGCTATCCCGTCAGCAGTAGGGCCCAAGGGGTAGGACACCTCTTATAAACCCTTTCTGGGTTTTCCTCTTTACTCTCTTTCCTGCATGCTGCAGATGTCACAGTAACAAGGAGAGGCAGCTTGTCCCAGTCATAGAAAATGTATTGGACCAGGCCAGTGGTCTCGGTAGTCCTGTGTCTGGAAGTCTATACAGGACGCTTGGGGAAAGCAAACTCTCCACCCTCGCAGTAATACACATTGCCAGTTGTATTGATACCATAGTATAAGGGGATGGGAGGCACATCTCCGCTTGACCCTGGGCCATGATGAGAGCGTTCCCTGAAGCATGGGGATCGATAACGTGTGTCACTTTCTTAGATACTGTTTTCATTTATGTGACTCCTTTTTTTAATTCACAAAGTGTGACGTCTCACTAACTCGGTGTAGCCCTCATTGTATTTGAGTTTCACGATCGCTTCATGTTGAACTGGTGCCCACTCAGGTATAGCAGAGTGTTTGGGGAATTGTACTGATTTTCAGAGGCCTGGAATATGTAGCATGGGCATGACGACTTTGGTGGTTTATTTGCTGGCTTGACTAATGGACAAACACGCAGGAGTTTTGTATCAACTTTTGTGCATACAATTTCTGTGTAGAGCAGGACAGACCGTGCTTTTCCCTTGTCTGGTTTCCAAATGTCAGAAACCATTTAAGAGAGAAATTGATTTGGGCACTGTCCTGTCTCCGTGGCACGGGTGTTGTGCCCCTCCTTGGTCAGTCCTGTGTGCCCCTGGGAGGGGTGCATGCCTCACACTTTGAGAAACACTGTCTGATGGGATTGTGGCTTATATTGCTTCTTCAATAGCAGCAGGATCAGCCCCTGTATGATGAAGGGGCCCTTGTGCCTGTCACTTAAAGCATGTCTACACTGGTATAAAAAAAAAATAATAATTTCCCACAGCAGTGAGTCTCCGAGCTCGGATCAACTGACTGTGGATGGTGCTGTGGGGCTACAAGTAGGAGTGTAGCCGATCCCACTTGGGCTGGAGCCCGGGCTCTGAAACCTACCCTCCCTCTTGCTGGGTGACAGAGCCTGGGCCCCACCTGAGCAGGAACATCTACACTGCCGTATTTGATCTGATAGCACGAACCCCGCAAGTCTGAGTCAGTTGACTTGCAGCTGTGGTGGTGGTGATGATTTTTGCAGTGGAGACGTACCCGTAGTCTATCTGGCCCAGATCCACAAAGGTATTGAAATCAGTGGAAGATCCTTTGCAGATCTGGGCCTCAGTTTCTCCAGCATTAAAACAGGAAGAATGATACTGACCTTCTATGAGATCTACTGATAACAAGCGATGGATAAGAGCAGGGTGGTGGGATCCTCCTCTGTACAATGGGGATAAATAACATTTCCCTATCTCACAGGGGAGTTGGAAGGATAAACACTAAAGGTTGTGAGGCACTCAGGTACTGCCGTAATGGAGGCTATAGAAGTACCTTAGATCCAAGTCAGATTTTTTTGTAAGTGATTTTTATTTTAGCTGTGTATCTTTAAACAGGTGACCTCGTGTTCTTTTTTTTGCTAGTAATATTTGGCTTTTATATAGCGCTTTCCATCCGTAGACTTCAGAATATGCTTTCCACTAGAGATCAGTGGCATTATCCCCATTTTACAGATTGGGAAACAGAGGCACAGATTGGGGAAGTGATTTGCCCAAGGTCACCCAGCAGGCCAGTGACAGAGCCGGGTATAGAACCCTGGTCTCCTGAGTCCCAGTCCAGTGCTCTGCCCACTGCATGACACTGGCTCCCCTCTATGCACAAGCTGAGGGCATGGGTAGGACAGCTGATAATGGTTCTGGGAACATGCCGTGACCAGGATGGAGGCACCCCACAAGAGTGCAGCTAGTCACTGATAAGCTCTGACACCTGAAGCTGAGGCCTAACGGGGCTGGGCGTTCAGGACAGTTGGTGACGCTGCATCAGTCTCATTTCCCATGGTGGGGTGGGGCCTGCTGCTTGGTGTCCAGTATTGTCTCTTGGGGTTTCTTCCTGGTGCTTCACTGGCCCTGACTTAAAGGGCAGGCTGCTGGTGTGTTTCACACCCGGAGTTGTGGTCGCTTTGCTCTGCCTTATTGGGTTTCTGTTCCATTTCAGGGTGTTAAATGTTGATCACCAGCCATCCTCGGTGCTTCGAAGTCCTCCCATGGCAGCTATCGGCAGCGACTATCTCTCCAGCCTCCCAATCCCTGAATACCATCCTTCCTACCAGGTGCCATCAGAGATTCAAGGTAAGGAGAGCAGCGCTTTCCAAATCACCTATTCGGGCAACTGTACCAGTTTACCAGACCGAGACCTCAGCTGTAGCGACCAGCGCCCGTGGCTCCCAATCAGTTACGTATGATCTAACCCACAAAGGCACTTGGGCCGCTCTTTCGCCCAGCCTTGTAAGGCTTGGAGCAGCCTCATGACCGTTGCCGATCAGAGCACAGGTAGTTGAACGGCGGATTTCGCTTAGCCAGGGAGCAGGAGCCTGAAGTACCAGCCCTGGTGCGCGATTTCTGCAGACCTGCAGGTGAGCTCCTTAGTGAGGCAGAATAAATTGAAAGCTGATTGTTAGTAACAGAGGATGGAGAAGACCTACCCCTTAGCTGGCCTAGTGGCTAATGCTTTTCATGACCAGAGACTTCCATTCCTGGTCTTGCTCCCGTGGCTGCCATAAAGGGAAATGGAGGCAGCCAGCTCCACCCTGGAAGAGTGGAGAGATTTGTGTCATTCAGTTGCAACCTCCTCAGGCCTGATCTAAGATTGCAAAGTGATAGTTCACTGCTCTAGAAAACCGCTTCCTGTCATCTGAATCTCTCCAAGTGCTTCACAAAAATCACTCGCCGTGCCCCACTGAAGGAGACCTTAACATTCCAACTTTACAGATGGGGACAGAGAGAGGGAGAAAGTGACTTGCCCTGAGGTCACACAGCAAGTCAGTGGCAGAGACAGGACGAGCAGTGTTCTAATTTCCAGTCCCCCACACAGCCCACTGGGCACACTCCCTCCTCCTTGGCTGGTGGAACCCTTGCACGGTAACAGGCCGATGGCCTGTTAGGAAGCTTTGATAAACTAGCTGATTCCTAGCTGTCTGGCATCAGCACGTGGGTGTCCATTTCGGGTTGTACAAAAAATGTCATTTCATTCTGCTGGAATCACAGGAGGGATCTGAACCCACGTCTCCTCCCTCCTGGGTGAGGCCTTACTCGCCGGCCTAGAGAGTCGCTCTCTCTTTGGCCCAATGAATATTTAACAGTTTATGCAAAGTGGAACAGTTGCAACAGAAAGGACTGAGGGCAGCCCACCCCAGAGTAGTCTGTGCACCACAGTGGGTGGGGTGTTCACCAGGGAGGGGGTCAATCTGAGCTCAGATCTCTGCTCCAGAGTCATGATTCCGTCTCCCCCATCCCAGGCAACAGTTTCGGGTTGACCGAAACTACATTTTTTTGGCAACAAAAAAAAAAACCCTCTTCACCCAGCTCTAGCCCTGAGCTTTGTGACACTAAGGACCTAGGGTGCATTTTGCAAGAAAAATGTTGTCAACACCAGCATCTGGGCCATTCCGCTTTGGGACATTGCTTCCCTAAATTCCACTTGTGGCTTCCTTTCGTAAACACGCTTTGCACTCCCCCATCCTCAGCCGCTCGGTAGCGTTGCTGAGCGCTGTTAAACAGCTGCTGCGTTCCACCCCCGAGATGGCTGCGCTTCAGCAGTGCATGATGTTGAGGATTCTTATTTAAAGTGAATCCTATAGATAGTTGGCAAATGTGCTAGTAAATTTTGCCCAGTGATGATGGGACACGCACCCACTTTAAGGTGCCCTAACGCTGCCAGATGTGTACACGTGAGAATCTGGCCCCCGATGTATTTCAACACCAAGGCTACATGATCAGTTACAGAGGGCTTTGTAGCCCACCGGGAGTGTGTGCACCACAGCTCCCCCTTCTGCCAGTCTAGAGAGGCTCCTAGTTGTGACAACTGCAGCTACAGAGACTTGGCTTGTTAGCTTATGCCTTTAGCTCTGAAAGTTCCCACGTCTCTCCCCGGGGTTGGCCAAAAAGGAGCCATCATGGTCCGTTACTGACCTACAGCATTGAGGTGGATCGGATGTAACACAGTCTCTAAAGAAGCAATTGGATCCCATCCCATTAGTTGACCCTTGAAATCTAGCACAAATTGGCTCCCTCCCCCATACATTTATTTATTATTAAGTTATTTTTCCCCTTTTATTTTTCTAGGTCTGGATTTGTTTACCTTCCTTCAAAGTGAAAATCAGGTAAGGTTGGGGGGCGCTGTCTCTCTCTCTCTCTTTTCTTTCTTTCTCTCTTTTTTTTTTTTTTTTCCTTTTCCTCTCTGGCAAATCTGTAGACCAGTAACCCTGTCCTTTTCCTCTCAGCCAATCCTCCGCCTCCTCCACTGTAGCAATCTGGGCCTGATGTGGCCAACGTTCACATGGCCAAGCATGGCCACGTGCCTTTAGGTTCCATTGCTGTTGCCTGGAATGGTCCATGTGCTGTCTGTGGCTTGGAATGCTGGATTCTTGCTTTCGATACATGACTCTTCTTTCCCTTATTTGCACCTGTATTCTTCACCCTGCCTCACTGCTCCAGGTTCTGGAAGGGGGTAGGGCGCTGAGTTGAAAATGTATCGCATACCTGCTAGTGAATCTGGACAAACGTGCAGTGCAGTTTACAAAGTGGGCGTATATATATATTTTTTTTTGTTAACCCGGGACTGCTCTCTGCCTGCCTGGCATTTGATCCTTTCACAGGTGACTCAGGGCAGAGCTGGTGATTGAGCTAGCTAGACATACCTTCTTCTGACTTAGGGGAGCTTGGAGCGCGATTTCCTTTCAGAGCTGGTACAATAGGCTCCTTTCACGTTCCTGGGCCGTGTCTCGCCACCCCTGCGTGTCTCCTGTTCAGATGCGCCATTCTAACCTGCCATGGCGGGCCGGCGACAGCAAAGCCCAAGCTTTCTGGCGGGTTATACCACATGGGAAGCAGCTGGCTCGGGTGAAGTCTTGGTAAACTGGTACAGTTCTCCCAAATTTCAGGAGCATCACTTGTGACTCAACTCTTCCCTTCCCCCCCTCTCTTGGTAAATCTGTTGCTTTGCAGTGATATCTGTTCCCCTTGCTGACTGGGCACCGCCAGCGCTCTAAGCACCCAAGGGGGTTTGGGAGGGGGGAGGTGTTTGAATGGGTGCCCAGCCTGACGATTGATGCCCTATTCCTTGCCTGGCAGCACTACAGCCCTTCCGTGATCACCTCCCTGGATGAACAGGACGCCCTGAGCCATTTCTTCCAGTACCGAGGCACATCTACCCATTTCATGAACCCCCTGGCTCCGGTCATGGCAGGATCCCACAACAGCATCAGCCCTGGCAGCGGGCGCATCAGCAGTATTGTCTCCACCAACACGCTGCGGGAGAGCCATGGGCACAGCGGGACAATGAGTAACAGCACGGCTCTCCCGGGCTGCAGGCCGGACATCATTTCCTTAGACTAGCCCCAGACCCAGGCCACGCTGGCATCTCGTTTCCCCCCAAGGATGGGGGAGAGAAGCAGACTTTCAGCAGCTGCTGTTGAGTTGGGTTTTTGTCTGGGATGGAAAGGACCCAGCCAATAACAGGTCTCCTAAGTGTGTGTCTCGGTCAGGGCAACTCCCCCGTTACGTCCAGTCTTGGAGCCTCACAGGCGGGGCTTTCAGTTCTGCACGCGCTCGCCTGAGCATACTGGTCCCGCTTGCTGGGGGGTGCCGGTGGGCAGGGGGTAAATGCTAACCTCTGTTTTACAAGACCATTTTAAAACTGTTTTTAACTTTATTTTTTGGTAGGATTCCGCACAAAGATCCTACAGTGATAATCCCCACCTTGGTGCTGTCCTGTTAGAACAGCACCATCTAGTGGCCAAAGCAGGACTTAGCAGCCATTCCCCCTGGGATGTCACCTTCTGCATCCCTTTGCACCACACCACTGCTGACTCCCCGGAGTGGGGTGAAGAGAGAAACTTGTCTGAGTCCAGCAACCCTCTAGGCATGGATGGAAGGTGGGTGGGTGTCTTTCAGGGAGCTGCCCGCTGCTTTTATGCACCGACACAAGCACTTTGGCAGTAGGGATTGATCTGGGCTCCTCGGGCATTCTTGACTCCTTGATCCTCTTCTTTGCTCCCCTCCTTCCCTGGGGAGTCTGCCCTCCCAACCCTGGGTTAGAGCAAAGACTGGTGACTCAGAAAGAGGCTAGCAAACTTCTGCTTCCAGCTACCCGGCTGGGCCGAGACCCTCTGCTGTCCCAGGCTTTAAATAACCAAATGGGCAGGAAAATAGATTCTAGGACTGGAAGGGACCTCGAGAGGTCATCGAGTCCAGTCCCCTGCCCGCATGGCAGGACCAAATACTGTCTAGACCATCCCTGATAGACATTTATCTAACCTACTCTTAAATATCTCCAGAGATGTTATAACTGAGCCCTGATTCCAAACCCCATCCAGCAAATATGGACATTCCCCAGCAGAGCCCTAGCCACGGCGCGGAGGGCGAATCTGCAGCCTACGTGCACTTAAGTGTTCCCATTAAGCAGGTGAGCAGTTGGGGCTCCCTCCCACCTTGCCCTCGATTGTATGCTCCAAAGCAACATACAAACTCAGCTCTACTGAGCGAATCCGTTCTCCAAACCCCGGTGCAAACCTCTCGTGTGTGTAACCGAATGTGCTAGTGGGTGAGAACCAGAAAGAGAAACTGATCGATCCGTTTTCAAGGAGAAAAGAGATTTTTTTTTTTAAATGTTTTTTTTTTTTAAATTGAACAACCTGTGGCATTACGAGTAGCGCAGGAAAGGAAACGTTAACTTCTTAATTATGAATGTTCACCACCCACAGTCCCTTTAAAGTCAGCCATTTCCTGGCTGCTGGTTTAGTTCTGTGTCCTCATTACGACTTCCTTTTGTTTTTGTTTTTTTGTAGTAAGAATCAAGGCAAAAAGTGGCCATTTGAATGGATGTCCCATCAGTGGCATTTACACATGGGTTGATGCAGTTCTTCATTGGGATGCTAGAGGAGGCAAGTGGGGGAGGGGATTCTTGCTTGCAAACCCTCCTGCAGGTAGGACAGTATCGAGCGGAGGCGTAGCAGGGGGACTGCCAGGGCATTTGTCACCCATCCCCTCGCGGAGGCACTGGGCAGCTCGGCCCAGTCTGTCTCGGTTGTAATTCCGATGTATTTTTTTTAAATGTAGATTTGTTTTCCTCCTCCTAAGTATTTCCAATACAGATCTGTACAGAGAACAAAACTATATCTATATTTTCAGTTGCCGCTTTTGTACATCCAAAACTCCAAAGACCTCCCTGTGTCTATCTCCTGAGGACTAAATGAAGGTTGTGTTGTCCCCGCCGCAGCGCCTTGGCGGGGACAGCGCATTGCCTGTTGCACAATTTATTTATGTATTTAAATGTATACCTTAGTTTGTAGCCTTTGCAGCATCACAGCTGCTGCTTCGAGTGTCCTGCGTAACCAAGGTCTCGCTAAACTACCCCAAGTACCTACTGCCGAGTTCGTATTTTTATTACTGTAGCAAGATTGGCACATGAGTTCGATGCATCAAGACTGTCAAAACGGCATTCAGAATGGTATAATATGTAGCAATTTTTTGCACCTTTTTTTCCCCCCCAAGTGTCCCCATCAAGAACTTTAAAACCAACCAATTTCCCTGTGGTCTGGGGTAGCTGTGCCCAGAATCCTGCTGTGACTTCAGTGGTTCTTGTATCATAGTTGTAGTGAATTTCTGAATGCAATAAAAGTTGTAAATCCTGAGGAATAGTTAAGGTGCAGTTTTACCTTGCATTCTTCGCCCAGGCTTAGTTGTGCTAATCATTTCCCCTCTGTTTTGGAGAGGGACAAGTCCACTGACGCTCTTCATTTAAAGAGCGGTCGGCTGGAAAATGATGAACCAACTACTAGTCTCCTTCAAAATACCAGCCCTCAGAACTAGCTTGCTTGGTACTTTTCACCTGAAAATCTCCCAAGTGACAGACGTAGCTCTCTGTAAAACAAGAATTCTCCTTCCCCACTTGTGTGAACTGCTTTGAAATCCTTGGTGGAGAAGTGCTAGGTAGAGGATTCGCTTTTTGGAAAAATGGTGCTTTGAGAGATTACTGGACTTTTGCAAACCCCTTTCTCTCTGCTCATCTTCCCAGCACCAAGCTGAAAAGGGACTTAGGACCAGAACAAATGTACTGTGTACATTTCAGTGGGAACATAATTGTTTGTGGGTTTTTAAAGTTCTGCTGTTGGGGGGAGGGGGGATGGACAGACCAGCTCCCAGTAAAGGCAGATTTCTATACACATTTTTAACCCTACCCATCTGTCTTTTGTACTGTCTCCTCCAGGGCCAGTCACAGGCCGATCAACTCACGTGACAATACAGTGGCTGCACTGTACCCTTTGAGAGGCAGGTACTTTCAGTGTTACGTACAGGGGGTGGTTGAGGTAGCTAGACGCCGAGGAGACAGACATTAAGGTATTACGCCTTTACGGGGAGCGCTGGCTGTTTTCAAGTTTTGTACATACAAGTTGTTTGTGTAGAGGATGTGTGGGGGGGTTGGGGGGTAAAGGAGCATCTTGGGGTTTTGATACTGTCTGAAATCCCTTAGTGTTTTATAAGCTTTCTCACACGGTAAACATTATCTAGACACCTTTAAAAAGCAGCTAGCCACTTTCTCTGGTTTATTTATTCTGTCCGTTTGATATCCAGCTGTTTATTATTTGCGACACTTTGTATTATATGCAAACTACCTTTTAGATAATAAAGTTCAAAACAGCCCCCCACTGTGCCGGTGTCAGTTACTGGTGGAGCAGAAGCCTCTGTTCAAGCTGGATTTGAGCAGCTGGGACCTGGAGAGAAGGGTGCGTTAGTCCCATTTTCCACAAGGGGAAACTGAGGCAGAACCATGAAGTAGTCCGTGGAAGGTGGAATTGGAACAGAAGTTCCTAGCTTGCAGTCCTGAGCTCAAACCACTGACACACGCTGTCTCTTCAGTGCACCCTTTGGCTAAGCAAGACGCTTGGATGGCTAGGGCAGGGGCGGTTATTCTAATGTTACTTGACGTGTCTCTCCACACTCTGGCTTCCAAGACCGTGAACGCCTCCCCCCTGTCCTAGACAGCCGGGGTTTGGGCTTAATGCTGGCACTCCCACCTAGTCCATTCAGGACTTGCCTTCCCTTCCTGTCCGTCGCTTCCTTCATAGGAGGGAGGGCCAGAGAGCGACCCCACTCCCCGTCTTCCCTTCCTGCTAGGGCTTGGAGCGGTGAGAAGGAACTTGGTTCTTGGCAGGCCTCGGCAGCCGTGCTTGGTAAAACCAGGTCCGAGGGCAGGAGGTGATGACAGAGCCGACCTCCTTCGCCGTCCGCTCCACTCCCCAGCTGTCTGCCCTGCTGGGAGGCCGGGGCCTGGGATTTCGTTGCTCACTTGTCTCGCACGGCTAAGGTGTCTAGCCAGAGCCGAAGGGCAAACCTGGTCCCGGTGCTGACCCGTTCCACATCTTCCCCCGCTGCAGGTGCTGTGTTCAGGAAGGTCACAGCAGGAAGTTCCGTGGGCCGGGCCGAGCCCCCACTCAGCTCCGTGGCTCTGGGTAGATGGGAATGGACGTTACTCAGAGGGGTGGCAGCTCAGTCACGCCGAGGGGGGAGGGAGAACACTGAGCAGGCCTGAGGCACGGAATGCCCCGGAATGGCCAGCGAGGGTTCGGCACTGTATGGGCACCTGATCCACCCCGAGCAATGCTCCCCCTAGAGCAGTGGGGAAGGCAGGCTGCAGCTTCCTCCACCCCCCTTCCCCCCAGGCTTTAATTGAAGGCAAGGCTCTAGTGTGAGTTACATACAGGGCAGCTCCCACACCCCCCTCCATGATTGCACTGGAGCCAGGGCCCCTGCCCCTGCTGGGGGCGGTACCTGGGACCCATAAAGCCCACCCCCTGCTTGTCCCCACCCAGCAGGGCAGGTGCTGACGGCAGTAGGAGCTGTGGCTCCCTGGCCTGGGGGACCATCTGGCCCTGGGTGAACAGATGAGAGAAGCCAAGGGGAAGTTTTGGGGCGTGGGACACGCCTCCCTCGGCAGCGGTCCAGCACAGTGGCAGAAGAGCTGCTGGTGTTCAGAGACACCCAATAAAGAGCATTTCCACCTAGGCGTGTTAACCCCGTGTCCAGCGGCCAAATCCCAACCTAGCCACTTCCATTCTGCCCTCCAGAGAGTCATTTCCACTTCCCATTGGGAAGCTGCAATGCTCCTCCCCAGACCTGGCTGCATTTCAGAGGCAGGGGAGCAGAGTCCTGCCTCTCTAAGGGAAGATCATCATTCCCCCCCTTCGTAGAGGGAAAACAGGCCAGGCTGGGTTGGCAAATCACTCTCCTTACTTGATGGTTGGGGGGAGGTTGTTGGGCACGTGCCCCGTGTTCTCTGCTCCGTCCTCGACCGCTGCGATACACTCCAGAACGTGGAGTTCCAGCCAGGCGTAGGCACTCACCTCGCTCTCGTCCGCCTTGATCCTCGTCTGAAATCCAACACGTGGCTCTGAGTGCCGGGAGCAGGGGCTCAGAGCTCTCTGGGGCTTGGAGTCGCCACAGCTGACCACCAATCGGGCAAAGGGCTGGGAGATAGGCCTCTAAGCCAACTTGGAATCACTGTCCAACCTAAGGGGCGGGCGCTGGTCATCTCAGTCCCGTGCCAGCAGAGAAGCCAAGGTCTGAACAGGTGGTGGAGGCTGAATTCCTGGAAGGGTCCCTCACGCCCAGGGCTGAGGCCCAGTGCTTGTGGCGCTGTATGTAGGAAATCTGCCACCGCTAAGGCTGGGGTCTGGGGACAGCAAGCCCAGGCAACGGACGTACATCAGGGCACGTAAGAACAATTCTCTGCCTAATCTCTCCTGCCCATCTTCTCCCGGGCCGAGCAGTCCCTTCCCTCAGGGGTCGCTAGTCACCCCCAGCAATGCTCCCCTGCAGCTGCCTTAGACCGTCCCCCCCCAACGCTCTCGGGGGCCGCTCACCTGCAGCTGCTGGTGGCTCTCGGTGGAAAGAAGCAACAGGTACGCGACAACATGGTGCCGCCTTGGCAGCCCTCTGCTCAGCATGGGCGGGTACACGGACTGTGCAGACGGAGAACAAGGAGCTAGGAATCGGCAGCCCCGAATGCCCGCCCCAGGGGCAGAAACCGAGGGCTGGATCCTGAATTCCTCAGCCCGAAGGCCTCTAGCACACGCTGGGAAGCAATGGAAACAGCTGCTCACGCCATCAGGGAAATGCAGCTGCCTCTGGGGTAGGGTGCTTCAGCTGTTTAAACAGCAACACTACATGACCAGTTGGGCAAGAGAGCAGGGCTGACATCCTGACTTTTGGGGGGGTGGGAACAAGTGTCTTAAATGGCTAAGAACCTTTGAGCCCTCAGCTTCCTTCTCCAGCAATACCCATCAGACCGGCCATGCTGGGTCAGGTCAATGGTCCATCTAGCCCAGTGGTCAGGGCCAGGTGCTTCATGGGGAATGAACTGAACTGGGCCATTAGTGAGTGATCCAGTCCCGGCTTGTGGCAGTCAGAGGTTTAGGGACACCTAGAGGATGGGGCTGTGTCCCTGGCCACACTGGCTAGTAATAGCCATCGATGGGGGACTTATCTCACTCTCTTGAACCCAGCAATCCCTCCTCCCAACCCCTGGGACGGGGTGGCTCAGTGGAAGTCACTGCAGGGAGTGCTGGTGATTCAGTAGGGGGCGCTCATCCCCAATCCCTTTCGTTGCAGCAGGCACTAGGGGAGGGTGGGAAGCTATCGCCCCCTAGTGGCTGGTCCGCAGGAGAGGCTTGAGTCTCTGCTGCTAGTTGCCGGACATGCCTTAATCCCCCCAGGAGAGGCTCGTGCTTTGAGCAGGGACGATCCCAGATTGGCGCCTCTCCGGAACCTGGCGCGGGCCGAGCGGTTCCCCGTGACCCAGGGCAGGAGAGTGGGAAGTTACCTCCCACAGGCCCAGCATCCTCCAGGAGAACCCGCCCGGCTCCAGCCGCAAGCCTGTCTCCTCCTGCAGCTCCCGCAGGCCCGCCTCCAGCAACTACGGTCAAGGGACAGTGAAGTGAGAGCCGGCCCGGCACAGCCTGCCTGCGTCCCACGTTCTGCACAGCCTGGGGCTCTGGAATCCAGCCTGCTTCCAGGCTGTGCTGCAACAGCGCCCCCTAGCCACAGAACTCAAGAGCTTCACCAGCCTCTGCATGCTAAGCTGGCAACCCCACTTTACAGATAGGGAAACTGAGGCACTGAGAGGGGAAGTGACTCGTCCAAGCCCATGCAGCAGCTACGTGGCAGAGTCACACCGAGAACCCAAAAGCTCTGATGCCGTCCCTGGCTCTAAGCAGCCCCTACCCCTGTTCCCCTGTGAAAATCCCAGGGAAAATTACACTACGCTCAGCTTTATCCCCCACTTCCCTTCCCCAAACAGGCACAGAGACCCCTCTGCAATTGCTGCTTCCCTCATTCACCTCCCATCCCTCTCGCCCCCGGGCTCAACCTCCATCCCGCTCCCCACCTGCCCCAGTACCACTCGCCCATTCAAATCAACCCCGATGGAATCTGCAGGGCGGGTCGAGGAGGTACCTGTTCGTCCGGCTCCATGTGCCCACCTGCAAGGGGAGAGAATCGGGAGGGGTCAGTGGCACAGTGAGCAGGTCCAGTGCCCCCTGGAAGCAATGGAGATGCTCCCAGCGGCTGTTGCTTCTGGACCACAGTGGTCTCACAGCCCATGGTGGATTGGAGGGGGAGGGCAGGGACTGTCTTTGTTCCGGGGTCTGTACAGCACCTTGCACCATGGGAACCTGGTCCATGACTGGCCTCCTGGCCGGCACGGATAACACACAACCATAGCAGAAGAAACACTCCAGCCACGGCAGAGGTCCCCAGCAGCGGCCAATCTCCCGGCGGCAGCGTTTTCTCCCCGTACCAGGCTGGTTTAACAAAGCATTGGGCAGTTTCATTTTCTTCCAGCTCCCTGTTGGTTAATTCTCTGCACAGCCCTAGCGCCTGTCACCGCAGGATCTCGACGAGGCTAGTGAGTTACACCCCGGTGCAGTAGGTAAGGACCGCGGGAAGGGGAGGGAGGCCAAGAGAGGGAAATTGACTTGGCAAAGGTCACATGACAAAGTCAGAGAATGGAACCCGGGAGTCCTGCCTCCCAATCACCCTCTTTAACCACTAGCCCACGCTCCTTTCCTCGACCTGGGAATACGACTTCAGAGGCTCAGTTCCCAGTCTCCGACTCTTCCCTCTAAACAACCCTCTTCCCCTTCCAATGACCACAGAAGCTCCCCCCCTCCCCAATTGAGCCAGGCAGACAATGGACCGGAAACCCCAGCGAGATGCATCACCAGGTCCCCACTGCAGTGCCCATTTCTAAGCCAGCCTCGTCCGCGTCCGCTCACCGGGGGGCACCCAGATGTTGGGGAAGATGCTGAGATTCTTGGCCCTTCGCGTGAGCAAGACTCTCCTGTCGATGGACTGCAGGATGACGGCCACCCCCACGTCCACCCCGCGGCCTCGGAGCGCCTCTGGCAGCGCGGCAGCCTGCCTCTCCTCCAGGTGCTTGATGGGACAAAAGGACGGTCTCTGTGGAAGGAAAAGGAGAGAGTGTTTGGTAACAGTCACACCAGGCCTCAGCCGGAGTCACGGCAAGAGACCACAGCTTCCCGGCTCAGGCCCGTCGGACCTTTCATCCCAAAACGCTTCACCAAGTTTCTACGCGCAGCAGCTGTGACATGCAGCCACCTCTGGGGCTTAACACAGCAGAGGGGTCATTTGGGGCCCACTCTTCTCACTATGCAAAGAGCGTGAGGAGCAGACCGGATCCGCGGCTGACGCAGGCAGTCGCTAGACACGCCGCAGCCAATATCGCCTACCCAGTCGTGTTCCACATGGAGCCGCGGAGCTCAGAACCAGCTTGACTTCCCTTGGCCAGGACCCTGGGCTAAGCCCCTTCCTCCTCCCAGACAACGCCATGGGCTCTTGTCCGTTAGTAAGTTACACGGCACTGACCAGCCGGGGAGCGCGGAGGATTTTACAGATATTACCCGACTGTTCTCAGCTTGCAGGTGGGGAAACCGAGGCACAAATGCTTGCCCAAGGCCATGCAGCAAGTCAGTGACAGAGCCGGAAATAGAACCCAGGAGTCCTGACGGCCGGCGTTCAGCTCTAACTCCTAGAACACACTACCTCCCCGAGAGGAGTGGGGGACCCAGGCGTCCTGACGCCCAATCCCCTGCTCTAGCCACTCAAGCTCACTCCCCTCAAGCCCGTTGGTTTAGATACAAGTGCCTCCCCCCCGCTGCAGACGTCCCCCGCAACGTCCTGACCTTTAGAAGGATCCGAGTGGAGCCAGGGAACTCGCTGTCGGAAATGACAAACTGGTTTTGGTCCAAGCCGCAGCTGACCATCGCCTCGTCCTCGTGGGACGCACAGAAGTGCCCGGTGATGCTCTGCGAGAGAGAGAGAGAGCGGGGAAATCACAGGCCCCGTCTTCTCGCCACGCTCCGTGGGGGGCTCCCAGCCCTTTATACACATTCCCCGTGGGCAACAGAGCCTAGCAGCTCGGGCAGGATCCTCCCCGCTCCGGAGGGGAGACGGGACTCAGCCATCTCAGGGGCCAGGTGGAGACTAGAGGCCAGGAGTCGGAGAGACCGATCCCCTGCTCTAGCCACTAGATCGCGTCCTCACCCAGAGCTGAGGCTAGAGCCCAGGAGTACTGACGGCCCATCCACTAGACTCGGCCCAGGAAACAGACCGGGCCGTCCCCCTCGGAGCACAGCGCCCACGGCCCGAACACCTGCTCGGCGCCTCCCTCGGCTTCGGCCTGCCCCTGCAGGGACGAGAGGTTAACGGGGCTCGGGAGCGAGAGGCGGCTGCCGGAGAAGGCCACAGGCCTCCATCCTCATGGAGGATGGAGCGCAAAGGGGTCGCTGGATCCAGATTAGTGGGTAGAGCAGGGGCCTGGGAGCCAGGACTCCTGGGTTCTATTTCTGGCTCTGTCACTAACCCAAACCACCCCCTTGCACACCCAGCCCTCCCACTGAGGCCCCCCCACCTCCTGCACACCCAGCCCATCCCCTTGCACACCCACTCCTGCACACCCATCCCATCCCATCCCCACGCACCCCTGCACACCAAGCCCTGCCCCCAGCCCCCTCTGCACACTCAGCCCATCCCCCTGCACCCTCAGCCCCCCCACACCACCTCCTGCACACCCAGCCCAGCCCCTTGCACACCCACCCCTCCCCTAACCTCCCTGCACACCCATCCCATCCCCAATCCCCCTGCATACCACATCCCCCACACACCCAGCCCATCCCCCTGCACACTCAGCCCCCCCACACCACCTCCTGCACACCCAGCCCAGCCCCTTGCACACCCACCCCTCCCCCTAAGCCCCATGCACACCAACCCCATCCCTACACGCACCTAGCCCTCCCCCTAACCTCTCTGCACACCCATCCCATCCCCATGCACCCCTGCACACCAAGCCCTCCCCCCAACCCCCCCTGCACACTCAGCCCATCCCCCTGCACCCTCAGCCCCCCACACCACCTCCTGCACATCCAGCCCACCCCCCTAAGCCCCATGCACACTGACCCCATCCCTACACGCACCCAGCCCTCCCCTTAACCTCCCTGCACACCCATCCCATCCCCCACCCCCTTGCACACCCACCCCTCCCCTCTAACCCGCCTGCATATCGCATCCCCCACTCACCCATCCCATCCCCCTGCACACTCAGCCCCCCCGCACCCCCAGCCTCCACCCCACCTCTTGCACACCCAGCCCTGTGCCCCCCACCCAGCCCTCCCCCCAACACCCCCTTCATACCGAGTCCCCCCCACACCCATCCCCCTGCACACTCAGCCCCCCCCCACACCCAGCCTCCACCCCACCCCCTTGCACACCCAGCCCCTGCCCTACCCCCAGCCCCCACAACCCCTCGCTGCACGTCCCCCCCCCCCACAAGCGCCCCGCTCCGCACCTGCAGGAACCCGGCGCGCTCGGGCCGGGCGCTGCCCTTGGCCAGCCGCACCAGCCCCCGCGCCAGGCTCTCCATGGGCCCGGCTCGGGGCTTGCGGCGAGCGCAGGAAACCCGGCAGCCGAGGCGGCTGCAGGCCGCGGAGAGGAGCGCCCCTGCTGGCCGCTCGCCGGGCCACCGGCTCAGCCGCTGCAGGACAAGCGGGGATCCCCCCACCCCTGTTCCCGGCAGCACGGCCCCTGGCTGGGGCGGAACCCCGCGTCCCAAGGAGCTGGGGGTGTTGCCATGTGGACGCGGTCGAGACCCTCCGCCCGGGGGAGCCCTGTCCTGGACCAGGACCCCATGGCGCCAGGCGCTGTACAGACACAGAACAAACAGCCAGGCCCTGCCCCAACGAGCGAGCCCCCATCTAAGTCTAAGCTGCTCCCATCACACCTTCCTACCTAGGGCCTCGACGCTGACGGCGATCCCGGAAACCTGCCCGCGAGAGGGGCTTTAAATCAGGGCTGCTGGTCCAGCGAGCTTGGAAGGTTTAGCAAGAGAAAAGTGTCTCCTAGTTTCTTGGTTCATAAAAGTCTCCGGCCTGGAGATTCTGACTCCTGCTAGCAGTGATGGGTGAAACCTCAGGGCTTCTTTGCCTTAGCTGCAACCACTGGAGGGCAGACGTGATCTCACCCAAGGGCAGATCTCCTGTTCCTTCCACTAGGGCAGTGGTGCTCAACCTGTGGTCCACAGACTATGTCTAAGGGGTCCGTGAAAGGTTGTTACCATAGAACAGTGGTTTTCAACCTGGGGGTCCGCCGATGATGGCTAAGATTTCCCAAGGGTCCACCCCTCCACTTGAAATGGTTATAGGGGTCCACCAATGAAAAAAGGTCAAGAACCACTGCACGAGAGGACAGTGAAATAGATGCACTAGAGCGAGATGAACCTAGCGGGTAATAAAAACATGCCGGGCCAGCGCGCTGTCTGATGTGTTCAGCTGGCACCGCGTCATGACTAGATTTCCGCTATACTCTGACTTTTCCTCAGCCTCCTGCTATCTTCCACCACCGCGTCAAACCTCTCAGCCATGCTGTCGCTCTGTCTGCACTGCAAGCAACAGATGCGTTTACACGGAGACGGCGATCGCGCTGTGAAATCCTGGTGCAGACCAGGCCCAGGTTGTGGGCCCCAGGCTGGGCTCTTCACGGTCAATTCCGGACATAGGAGACTCAGCGGAGAGGTTTTGCAAGGACCCTGCCCTTCAGACTCAGCGGAGCCTCCTGGCAGCTGGCCACGGGGTGACACTCTCAGCAGAGGTGTCACGGACTGAATGGGTTATGGAGACCAAACGCGGGCATGGCAGGGTGTATGGGGAGTTGGCATTGCCCATGCCCAGACTGTAATCTCCTAAATTGTCCAACTGGCATCTTTCCCCAGCCCCAGAGCTTACAGGGTGAGGTTCTCAGGCCCGAGCGATCACAGCTTTTGTACCACCCACCTCCAACAACCCCCTACGAAGCTAATCAGCGCAGTCAGCATTTTATTTCCCCTCCAATCAATGTTAAACAAACAGTAAAAAATAAATAAAAAATCAGAACAGCTGTCTGAAAACCATCGTGACTGGCGTGGTGAAAGGGATGCAGGCTGCCAGCAGGGGGCGCCCTCACGGCTTCTTCACGGTGCTCTCGATGTACGACTCCAGCACAAAGATGGTTTCGTCGACTTGATTCTCGCTAGCGTCGATCCTGTGATTTTAAGGACAAGGGAAGGGAGAGCGTCACAGGTCGAGCAGCGCGTCAGTGCCGCCTTGTGCTTAGCGGGAGTCTCCCAGGTGAGCAGTGCAAAGCTATTTACTAACAGTCATGCCGGCGGAGGGGAAGTAGCGTTGTCCCTGTTAATATGGAACTTGCCCAAGAACAGAACCAGGAGTCCTGATTCCCAGCCCCCACCCTGCTGTGATTAGACCCACACTCCCAAAGCCAGGTCTAGCCCCCAGGAATCCCGATTCCCCATCCCCTAGACCAGCCGGCCCAACCCTTGCCACGGCTCCGCTCACTTGTTGACATTGCGTTTGAGGTTCTCCAGCTGCTGGCGCTCCGGGGCTGTGATCATCTCCTCGATCTCCTGCAGCTGCACCTCCTCGGCGCCAGTGGCCTGCATGGACGCTAGGATGGCCTCCACCCGCTGAGACTTCTCCAGCAAGCGCCTGGGGGCGAGGCAGACAGCGTGCACTTGAGTGCCAGTGAGACGCTGAAGCCCGTTGCCATCACTCAGGTTTGGGCTGACCGCGTTACTCACAAGGGGCCAGATCCAATCTCGGATCCAGGCAGGTTCCCTCCTGCCTTCAAATCCATGTGTCTGCCTCCCCACACACTGTCCTCATCAATAATGTCTCCTCCTTGGCCCTCCCCTTGCCCATTACCCCGGGGCTTGCCTTTATTCCTCTTCCCCCTCCTACCCTGCGAACTCTGGGGGTAGAGGCTGCATTTGCAAAGCGTCATGTGCACCAGCAATGCCCGTGGCTGTGCCAGACGCGCCAGGGCCTGTCTTGGCAGGAGCCGTTTGTACTGATGCAGCTCCCCAGAGGGGCGAACCCTCCCCCCCTGCAGATCCTTGCACGCAGGACAATTCCCACTATGACAAAGCGGGAGTGAACCACATTGGCTCAAGCACTGGCTGATGCAGAGAAGTGTGTGTGTGTGTGTGTGTGTGTGTGTGTGTGTACACACACACTCTCCAGGATGACCATCCCGGCATGGATGATATTTCTCCTTAACCGCCCTCCCTGCAAAACACTCTTCATTGCCATCCGTCTGTCTATCTTTGACACTTATTGGGCACCAAGACCCAGTTGCTCCAAGTTATTTAGGTTTCTAACTCCCAATGGTAGCTAGGCGCCCAACTCCCTTTGGGGATCTGGGCCCAAGTGCCCTAGCACCCGGGTACCAGCTTGTTAACATTTCTCATTGGTAAGCCCCTCTAGTTACGAAGCCCACGCCAGAGGCCTAAGCTACCTGACCCCAGCGGGATGACTTGGCCCAGGTGCTTTCGGCCTGCTTAGCGCGACTCACTTGTTCTCCTTGGTTTCGTACTGTCGCCTTTCAATCAGGTTGGCCACACTCTAGGGAAAAGGGAGAGAGAAACAAGAAGCAGGGTTTGGGGGAGGGATACAAAAGAAATGGCGCCATCTGATTGTGTGCTCAGCCAAAGGGAGGTGGGGGAGGGGGGGGGGGGGGGAGTGTGGGCGGGAATACTGGGCCCCAAAACCGGCTCCCCCCCAAGCCTGCAGAGAGGTCCTCTGCCCCATGAGCCGTGAAGACGGGCAGAATCGGGGTGAGGGATGGGTTTTAGGCATCTGCTCCGGCTTTGGTCTCTCTGCAGATAATTCTTGTGCCATTTACAGGGCCTAGTGTGGAAATCCGTGTTACCTTCACGCACAGTTGCTGAGGATGGCGTTAAAGATCACAGATGCGTCTGAGAGGGTTCATCACCCACCCCGAGCATGAGCTGTGTGCTCTGAGCCCCTCTCATAAGCTAAGCAGGGTCAGGCTAGGTCTGTGCTTGGATGACAGCCCTTCAAGGCAAACCTAGACAGAGCAGGGAGTGGTGCCAGCATGCCTCCCTCTGAACTGGCCCTGGACGCGATGCCCAAGCACAGCAGCAGGGGGCACTGTGCTGCGAGCGGTTGCCTCCGTCAGCAGAGATGTAACACTGATCCGCTCTCTGTGGTCAGCAAAGAGCCCATCCTGCTTTTTCCAGTCGCCAGGGCACTACCATCACCAGCCTCCTGGCCAGGTGTGAATGTGCCGGGTGACATTCTGCCTCCCTACAGTTCTCTCTGCCGGTTCAATGGAAGGCTGGACTTTCCATTTCCTGTCCTCAGCGCCTGTGCAAGGCAGCTGCGCACCGTCAACCCAATCAAGGGGGCTGCATTTCAGTGGCCGAGTGAGCCCCATGTCACTTTTCCCCTCCGTCGGTAAATCGCTATGGGATGAAAGGGGCTCAGTGACTCTCTGCACCTGGGAATGTTTTTGTCCATGTTGCCGAGTCCCCGACAACCCAACCGCTGTTGTGGTGACGCGGAATCAGAGAGAGGGAATAAACCAAAGGAGTACAAGGGGTGCGAAGGACACAGTGTCAGGTGGATGGCCAGGGAATCATCGGGTACCTTATAACAGCGGTGTAGCAGCATCCGCGCAGAGGACAGAGTGTTTACTGTGTACAGATAGAACGTCCTGGAGGGGGCGTGGTCGGGAGTCTTTGGAATCTCCTGTTTGCGGGCAGGAAGGAAGGAAGATTGTAACGTGTGCGTCACAGCCCTCCGGGGAGAAGGTATCTATTTGTTCTCTCTGCGTGCTCCTTTCTAGCTTCCCCCAGGGACCCAGCGATCGTCATTCTTTGCAAAGAGAGAGAGGGCGTGTGGGCTAGTGGTGTGACCCTGACCGCTTACATCCCTACCACGGCTCCACCAATAATTCGCCGTGTGATCCTGGGAAAGTCATTGCACCTTTCCCGGCCTCGGCTCCCTCAGCTGCAAATTGCAGGGAAGGGCACTTGCTGGTGGCAGCCTGAGGACCAGTGCTCGGAAACTGTCCAGTGACACATATTTCCAGTTACTATTATTCGTTAGCAAACCAGGGGCTAGCTGGGGGACCCGACAGCTAGGGGAGAGCTACTGAGATCACAAAACGCTTGACAGATATTAATGAAATCAGTTTTCCACTTCCCTGGGAGACAGGATAACACTGGATCCATTGTCCAGGTCTATGAAAACGGAGGCAGAGAGAGATGAATGACCTAGGAGTTCTGATTCCTTTGTTCTGATGCTAAGCAACACTCCCTCCCAGAATTGGGAATGGAAAGGAAGATCCCATCCCACTGCTCTAACCACAAGACCACGCTCCCACCCCAGAACGGAAGCCAAGAGTTCTGACTCCCAGCCCCCTGCTCTGATGGGGATGCAACCCAGGTTTCCCAGTCCCCTGCTCTAACCACCTTCCTTCATCTGCATTCATCTCTATGTCCCGTATGCCCTGTTTGTGACACACTCTGCTCACCTCTGGGTGACAGCGTGAATAGGAACTCTCACCTGTAAGGACACAAAGTTCTCGGACAGCATTTTATACAGCATGTCCTTTGCCTCCTTGGCAGGAATCATGGCAAAATCTTCCACTTGTTTCTGTTCCAAATGCTTCTTCCGCAGAAGCAGACGGAATATCCTTGCACAACGGGAACCAAATCTAGATGGGGGAGGAACAAGCCAACTAACACACAACTCTGGGGAAGACACACAACATCAAAACCTAGACCCGCTGCACAGGGGCATCAGAGAATTGAGACGGTCCTACATTAACGCTGCAAAGGAGAAAAAGCACCTTGTGTGTGTGTTGGAGATGGAATGAAATCCTGACTTCAGAGCTACAGGCCCAAACCAGATCAGACCACTGGGTGCTTTGAGTCTGGTACCCGGTCTCTGGACCAGTAACTGATGCTTTAGAAATGCATGAAATGGTATGCGTCTGAGAGTTAATCATGCAGATGTCACTAAATCTTCACTCAGCAATGTTCATTTCCCTCGTTCATGACATCCAGGCTAGCTAAAGAGGGAACAGGCTGCCCAGCAGAGACTGGAGAATCTCATCACAACTAATGTCACCTTCCTATTTGGTACCACCCAGGAAGCCTTGAAACCATGAATACTTTCAACATACAGCTGGCTAATGTGGGGCCTGATCCTGAGATATGTCAGTCACTAAAACTGATGGGAGTTGGGAGGGAGCTTAGCACCTCTCAGGAGTGGCTCCTTCCTTCCTCCCTCTTCAATGAAAGGATGGAGATTGTGGGTGATAAACAACAGCTCTGTTGTTGGAGGACTGTTGAAGCTGTGTGGGATATGGACAGATCAGGTGGGTGACATAATCTCTTTTATTGGACCAACAAATATTGGTATTGCCTCACCCACTTTGTCTCTTTCATATCTATGCCTTGGGCAGAGAAACAAGGGGGCTAACAAGCCGCATTCGAGCAGTTGCTTTACCTCTCCTGTACAATGGATTCCAGAGTTGCTGTTGCCAAAGTCGCAAGGGCCTTGTGGAGATCTGAGCCGTGCGTGTCAAGGTACCACACATGAATGACCAGGGATCACACCATGCTCGTAAGCCCCGTGACCAGCAGTAAACTGCCCATAGTAGATTTCTCAGTAAAGGATACTGATGACATACATGCCGCCCCCACTGTCCCCGGATTTACCAACAAACTCCAGCTACAAGGAAATAAAAGGGTGAAATGTAAACAAAGACTATTATAATTCTGATACAAATTGAATACCATTTGGAACAGAATGTAAGTTTCTTAAAATTCCCCAACCTTAATGGTTAGAGGATGTTTCCAAAGCCTAATGTTAATAATAACATTCTCGTGATGTTTAAATGTTAATGGGAAACTGTTTTTCTTTTGCATTTAAACCTTTCTCCTCCCAGCTGCAGTCATTCTGACCTAGGGCAGGAGAACTCCAAGATGAAACGGACTAGAAACAAAAGGTAAAACTGACTAGTGCCTGTTTTCACAGTCCATGCTGAGTGAGGTGAAGAAACCAAAGCCCTGATCCTACCAACACATAAGCAGGTGAACAGCTTTGCTTATGCGGATACCACTCACTTTAATGGGGTCCACTCACGTGGAGAGGACTGCATGAAATGGACTAAACCCTGTTCAAAACCAAATTATACATAATGCATCTCTTACCGGGTCATCAGCTAGCAGAGTGAGATACTGATCCAGAATTTGTTTCACAATGTTGTATCCTGCTGGAAGAGATCTGAATATCTGTGGAATAAAAGAACACTCAGAATATTCGCATTTAAGATGATAAAAATAAACAGTACTTAATTTATTTGGATATCAGAGTGCTTTACTACCGTGTGCTCACTGATCCTCGGAGCCCTGCTCAAAGGTAAGCATTTTAATCTCCATTTTACAGAAGGAGAAGCTGCAGCACAGAGAGGTGAAGAAACTTGCCTGAGGTCACACAGTGAGTCATAGCAGAGCCAATCATAAATTCATAGATTCCAAGGCCAAAAGAAGTCACTGTGATCCTCTAGTCTGACCTCCGTATAACACGGCACAGAAATTCCTGAAATAATGCCTCTTTGAACTACAGCAGATCATTTAGAAAAACACCCAGTCTTGATTTAAAAACTGCCAGTGATGGAGAATCTGCCACGACCCCTGGTGAGCTGTTCCAATGATGAATTACCCTCACGGTTAACATTTTACACCTGATTTCCAGACTGAAGTTGTCTAGCTTCAACTTCCAGCCATTGGATTTTGTTAGATCTTTGTCTGCTAGATTGAAGAGACCATTATCAAATGTCTGTTCCCCATGTAGGTGCTTATAGAGTGACCATGATCAAGTTACCCCTTCATCTTCTCTTTGTTAGACTCACGCTCAATGTGTTTAGTTTATCACTATACAGCATCTTTCCCACCCTTTAGACATTATTGTGGCAATTCTCTGAACTCTCGCCAATTTCGCAACATCCTCCCTGAAATAGGAACACCAGAACTGGACACAGTATTCCAATAGAGATCACATTAGTGCCAAATACAGAGGTAAACAACCTCTCTACTCCTACTTGAGACTCCCCTGTGTAGGTAGCCAAAGATCGCGTTAGACCTTTTGGCCACAGCGTCGCATTCGGAGTTCACGGTCATTTATCCACCCTGACCTCCAAATCTTTTTCAGAGTCTCGGCTTCTCAGGGGAGAGTCCCCCCTCCTGGAAGTATGGCCTACTTTCTTCTTCCTAGATGTATAACTTTACAGTTAAAACCCAAGAGTCCTCCTCTCACCACTAGACAACCCTTCCGCAGTGTGGATTTGAGGCTGTATGCAAACAACAGGAGAGAGTGGGTGACGCTCATGACCGAACCTTGAAGTCTAAAACGAGTGTTCAGCTGGGTTCCTGTGCCATTCAATAATACAATGGCTGGAGCTTGTTCTGTGTCTGTACCGCACCTAGCACCAAGGGTCCTGGTCGAGGACAGGGGCTGCTAGCTGCTGCCACAACGCATATACATAATAATAACCAAAGAAATCCAGTTATCCATGTCCGATTTCTATGGAGTGCCCCAAATACTGCAGAAACTCACCTCGTTGGAAGACAGTGGCTGTGTATAAGGCGCATTGGAAGATGTAGTAATTTCACTCATCCTCAGCATAGTACGCACTATTTCACTGCTGGTCTATTTAAAAAGGAAGGAAACAGCCTTTAGGCCTTGACAGAATCTCTGTTCACATGACGGAAGAAGAAGAATTCCCTTCCCCCCTCAAGAACCGGGGTGCTCCAAATTCAGAAATCAGCCTCCAGTAAGATCTAGGTTGCATTAGCCTCCTTCCACTCATCTTAGGCTGGTCACATGCCCCACTGAACTGCCAGCAAGACCATTCCAGTGCAGGGGAAGTGAAAGATGCTCTGGGAGAGCAACACATGTGCTTAGCAGCATGGAGAACAGGCGTGTAGGATTTGATATACTGGAGCAGACAGCTGGTGCATTTAGGGCAAAACTCCCATTGATTAAGATGGGAAGAAGCCCTCGGTCCAATTCCTGTCTACAGCAGCAACCAAGGCCTGATATTTCAGAAGAAGGTGAAATATTCCTTCCTGACCCTTGCAGCCATCAGCTAGTACCTTGAAGCATGAGACTTGAAGCTTTTAGCATGTAACTGCCAAGGTTGCAATCACCAAATTCCCCACTCCTGCTACCTGGAGTAACCCTGCTGAGGAAGTTCCCGATTACATCTGTGTACCTGGTCCATCCTGTTGGCCACGGCGCTGACTATGGCTTGGTCGCGGAAGTGCTGGTGGAACCGATCGATGTTGGCTTGCCAATAAATGCCGTCATCGGGCGGGGGCTGAGGAGAAACGGGGAAGAGGGAGAAGGAAACGCTGAGGCTGGTTTATTGGTTACAGAGCCAGATGCTCGTCTGAGGAATGGGCACCGTCAGCAGGGCGAATTCTGAGGGGTGCTGAGCACCTGCCCTGTACTCTGGAGCTTGTTGGGAGCTGCAGGTGTCTAGAATCTCACAAGAGTTGGATCAACGTGAATCGAACCAAGGGGAGGTTACATAGTGCATGACAGGCAGACTGTCCACACCAAACAAACTCTTGAACAAAGGTTGTACAGCAGCCTCATTCCCCCTAGGGTAGGCACTGTGGTCCCTGCTGGTCTTCACTGCTGACCTTCACCAAAAGGTCAGATACTGGAATAAAGGACTGCTAAGCCCTCCAGTCCCGCAGAGCTCATCGCTGGCCTGAATGCAAACCAAGCAGCAGCAGCGGGTTAGCAATACCTCTTTGCCGTCTGCATCTTGTTTCTGCCTTTTTGCCTCGTGTTCACCGTTATCTTCATCGTCAAATGATCTTCTCCTTTTCCCTTTCCCTGCGGGCCAAAGACAGGGTTCTCCTCTGAATACCAGCACGGCAGTCTTGCGCTCAGGTCAGAAAGCTCCCAAAGCCCTTTGGTGATTACACAGAGATCACCCCAAGCATTTGGTGCCACCCACCCACATTCTAAATGCAATCAAGCCCAGGAGATTCTGACAGCTCTCACCTATAAGATTCAGGTTGGGGACCACGTACATGTCCTTCTCATTAACTGCCAAAGTGGGCGCAGGGGGTGGTGGCGCAGCCGAAGTCTCGGTAGTTTCAGGGGCCATTGGGCATCTCTGAATGAAGTGCGTGTCCGCTAGGCGCACAAACGTGTTGGAGACTTCGCCATAGTCCATGGTTTTCCCATCTGGGCAAACGGATACCAAGGAGAACATAATCTATCATGATCCCAAACTCCAGCTGCTCCTGCACTCGCGCGGGATCAGGCTGCGTCGTTGTCTTTAAGAGACGGACAAGCAGGGCTGCGCGAGAGAAGGCTCGGTATTTGATGTGCATTTATCACCTTCCACCCACTCACTCCAGCTGACTTCAGACCTTGGGCCAAATCTGCAAAGGTGATGAGTGATTTCGGGTGCCTCAGTTTCTAGGTGGCAACCAGAGACCTCTTAAAGGGGCCTGAGATGGGCCAGGCAGGTCTTTTTAATGTGTCACAATGTTGGCACCCAAAATCACTAGGTACCTTGAAAAATCTTAACCTGTCTTTCTCCTTTCTCCCCACTATGCTAGTAGCATGGGTCTGCTCTCTGTCCCTTTGCAGATCTCACAACTGCTGGTGCAAGAACCTTCTCCTACACCTGAAACGTTTCCTGTATATTTTTGCTCCACTCCCCACCTCTAGCAGGGGCCTCTCTCAGCCCCTCTCTTTGCCACCGTCCACAGGAGAGTCTTTCTGACAGCTCTTAGCAAATTCCTGAATCTCCATCTCATTTCAAATCTCACCGGATAATGCAGTTTGTCTCTGATGCCTCTTAACTTCTCTCATTATCGTCATTTATATTCCAGCAGCACCTGAGATCAGGGCCCCGTTGCACTAGGCACTGTATGTAGTGAGAAACTCTGCCCCGAGGAGCTTACAATCTAAATAGACAAGACAGATAAAAGGCAGGAAAGGAAACTGAGGCACGGAGTGGGGCACTGATTTGCCCAAGGTCACCCAGCAGGTCAATGGCAGAATCAGGAATAAAACCTGACTCTCTGTGGAGTGCTGTAGTCACTGGACCATACTGTCTCACGCTGCTCTCCCCGTTTAACTCAACGTTTGTTGAGGACACAGCTTGTACCCCAGAGGATTATATAGCATTGGTGTCTTTTAATCAAGTGGAGCCGCTAATATGTGAACAACTATGACTCTTGCTGGCCAGTTGAGGTTTTTCCCTTTCATAGAATATCAGGGTTGAAAGGGACCTCAGGAGGTCATCTAGTCCAACCCCATCTAGACCAATCCACAGACAGATTTTTGCCCCAGATCCCTAAATGGCCACCTCAAGGATTGAACTCACAACCCTGGGTTTAGCAGGCCAATGCTCAAACCACTGAACTATCCCCCCCTTGAGGGAATCTGGGAATATCTTTCTTCCCAGATATTTAAGGCCTCCCACATTTCTCTTAAGAGAAAGGTGCAGTGGAAACATGAAGATTTCCACCTCTTTGTAGGCTACGAATCAATGGGAATAGTTAAATGAGCAGAGCAAACTTAGGTCTGTTGGAGGGACAAACACAGAGGTAAGGGAAAAACAGATTCAATGACTAATCCATGTGTTTTCCATTTTAGTCCATGTGTGTAAAATTGAGCCTTGAGATGAGAAATATGCAGGAAACCAGAACTAACACTCTTTGGAATCTACATAGCATTTGTCATTTGGGTAAGTGTTGTTACTCCCATTTTACAGATGGGGAAACTGAGGCACAATGAGGGGCAGTGACTCCCTCCGGGTCATACAGTGAGCCAGTGGTAGAGCAGAGAATGGATTTCCAGGTTTCCTACCATGCTGACTCTACACTTGTCTACTGATAGAAAGATAGGGTCAAAGAGACATCGAAATAAATCATAGTCAAACGGTCCAAGCACAGGGGCCAGTTCTGTTCCCAGCTCTGATAGTGACTCACTGTTTGATCTTGGGCGGTCCCCTCCTCTCCCTGGGCCTCAGTTTCCCCATCCATACAATGTGGATGAGGATACTGACCTCTCTCCTGGAGGTGCTTGGGAGTGTCAGTGCTCTGTGCAGCCCCTAGAGGAGCTCCATATGGACCTGACCTAAAGCCCACTGAAGTCAATGGAACGATTCCCATTTACTTCAATGGACTTTGGATCAGGCTCTGTGCCCAGAGCCCTCTTCTTCTGCACAGTTCCTGGGAGCCATCCAATCCCCTTTCACTGCGTACAGAACCCAGCCACTCCGGTAGCATGAAATCTCGGCCCAGCCGCCCCAAACCTTGCCAGGCAGATGAGAAGATGCTGCAGCCAAAGGTTTCTGCTCTATTTCTCAGCCGTCTCCACACTGCTTTGCCTCACCCTCCATCGTTTCCGTCAGCCTGTTCGCAACCTTCCGCACCACAGCACTCATGGTCATTTTGCCATTCAGCAGCAGCTCCTCCACGATCAGCTCGCCCATGTCGCTGTAGAGGGTCTTGGCAGTGTAGATGTAACGTGGATACCGGAGGATTCTCAGCACCCGACTGCACGGAGCTTCGTACTCCACAAAGCCTCGCTTCTGCAGCTGGTAGGTCACCAGGTTGTGTTGAATGAGGACACAGAGAGCTTTCTTCACCTGCACATGCCAGAGAAAGGAATGAGCCACGTACTTGGAAACTTAGCATAGTTTATATGAGGGGAAACAACCATCATGCTTCAGGGCTGATGAACTCAGGGATCAGGAAGGGAATGCCCCTCCGCTTAGGTGCTTTATCTCCATCCATAGCCTCAGGAATGGTTCCTCAATTAGCACTGATCATTAACAACCTAAGATAAAGCTACTGAGCCATTCATCAGATCATCTTTATTGTGGGAGAGGGAAGGGTGATGTTTGAAATTCCCCAGGGGCCTCAGGCTACCATAGAAGTAAGAGATGGAAAAACCTACAAGATCTCCTCCTACTCGAGGCAGGGCCTGAGAATCTCGACTGTAGTCCTGACTCACTGTGTGACTTTGGGCTGGTCTACACTGGGGGGAATCGATCTAAGATACACAACTTCAGCTACGTGAATAGCGTAGCTGAAGTCGACGTATCTTAGATCGATTTACCTCCTGTCCTCACGGCACGGGATCGATGGCTGCGGCTCCCCTGTCGACTCCGCTTCTGTCTCTCACTCTGGTGGAGGTCCGGAGTCAACGGGGAGCGCGTTCGGGGATCGATTTATCGCGTGTAGACGAGACGCGATAAATCGATCCCTGATAGATCGATTGCTACCCGCCGATCCGGTGGTACCCTTTGGGCCAGTAAGTCTCACCTCCTTATTCTCCAGATGCTGCACTAACTTCAGAGAACCCCATCTCTTGTCCTCTCCACCCTCCTTCCCTTTGCCCTTCTGTGGAGAGGTAAGAGCTCAGAACCTTTTCTGTTAAAGGCAGTGGCAAAACTCCCATGGATTGCAATCTGTACTATTAAAAAAACTGATTTGGTTTTAAGGAGACATGTTCAAATTCTGATTTATCTTTTGCAAACACATTTAGAATAACAGAATCCTTCAAAAGCACCAGAAATGGTGACTGACAAGTTGTAATGAGCGAATAATAGTTCAGTCAGCTCTGTGATCCAAAGGAGACTAACTCTTCAAGTATTCCAGACATACCTGATCTAGCGACATCCCTGTGTCATTGGCAATCACTCTCAGCGGCTGGCTGCCTGTCTTCATAAGATGAGTCCCTATCTTTTCCACGATCTCGCCAAAATGTTCTTGCAGCAGGAGGGAACAGAGTTTAATTTCTGCCTGAGTCATCTTGCCGGCAACTTAAAATACTAGAAGGATATGGGAAAAAGCATTTATGTTATTAAAGTTCTTATCAGGTGAGACAGGCAAACGCAGGAGATTTGCTGATTGGATGCAACGATTTTCACCTCTTGAGTCACTTGTTTGAATTGGCCTAGATCAGTGGAGACTAAAAGCTGTTACCAATTCATGCCTGAAATGAATCTGGTGGGTTTGAGGCTAAGCCTATATCAAAACTGCCATCACAGCCAGCCCCCTTGTTGGCAATCTGGGCAGGCAGGCACGCCCGCCAAGGACTGAATGAGCCATGGAGACTAAATACATAGTATCCCCTGCGATGATCCCTCCAGGGCAGTGTGGGCTGTGGGGAAAGTTATCTTGTCCTTTCCTACCACTGTATCTGCTCTGCAGATCCACCTCGAGGGCTGCCAGTCGGGCACTACATTCCTTTCAAAATTAAGAGCCATAACAATGTCTGTCATGTGGGCAGCACTGTAGAAGCTAAAGAATCCTTACTAGATGCTTCAGGAGAGATGCATAATGGGGGGGGCCTAATGGAACAGAAATGTTGATAAGAAATTTTCTACGGAAACAAAGGACTGAAAGGCAGGAGGCGATAGTTCAGCAAATAGTCTTTTTCAGCTCGGGGGAGGCCTCCTCCAAACGACCTTCACATACGTGCTGGGTCTACATTATCTAATTGACTGTGACAGGAGTGATACACCCTGAGCCAACGGCGACATCCAGGTGACTGATCAGCCAACGGAACCCAGAGTGAGAGAGGTTTGGTGTCAGAAGGAAATGTTATATGAGGGAGGGTTGTGTGGCCAAATGGTTAGAGCAGAGTGCAGCCTCGGAGTCAGGATGCCTGAGTTCTACTTCTAGCTCTTGGACAGTGGCGTGGATGAGTAATCATAGCACTGAACTGGGAGCCAGGACTTCGGTTCCCAGCTATGGGAACTATAATGATCTTAGCATGGGAAGGTAGTGTGGATAGGTAATCAATAGGGTGGTACTGGGAGCAGGACTCCTGGGTTCTGTTCCCAGCTCTGGGACGGGAGAGTGGCCGAGGGGTCACAGCACGGGACTGGGGGCCAGGACTCCTGGGTTCTATTCCCGTCCAGCTGGGACGGCCTCCACAGTTCGATGCCCCCTGGCCAGGGAGACACTCCCCCCACCCAGCTGGCTGCCTTGGGGGCCCTCACTCACCTGGGGCCTCAGCCGGGCTTGTCAGGGGGGAGGGGGGGGTCTCTTAGGCCCATGCAGCAACCATAGCAACCCCGTCCCCTTCAACTTCCGGCTCGCCGCTGATTACTTCCGGTCACTTCCGATGGCTCCGATTCCCCCCCCGGCGGCTGTAGCCGGGGCAATGGGGCGACCCGCTAGTCAGGGCTATAGAGACTCTATCCTTTGTCCGCTAGAGCGCACGGCGATAACGGGGCCGCTCTACCCGCACCCCTGCTAGTCTCGGTGGTAAGACTGGCGCGCTAAAGCGCAGGCCCTCGGTGGCATTGACGAGGCGACGCTCTATCCTCACCCTCGTCCGAGACTCTCTGGCCAAGGGGAGGACTTGGGACACGGAAGAAACGAGGGGGCCGCTCTACCTTGCAGTCCTCTCGTCTCGCTAGCCTTGGTGGAGGACTGAGTCGCCCGGCCCCCTCCCGGCGGAGCACAAGAGAGTAGGCGGAAGTGGGCGGCTAGAGGGGCCTGCTTGCCGCTCTATCCGCGCGGGGCCCTAGTCTCGGCGTTCCCCCGCGGAGGACTGACGGCAGGGGGAACCGCGGGAGGGGGAAAGAGAAGATGGCGGAGGCCTCGGCAGCGGCCGCAGTGTCCCAGCATCGGTTCTTCTGCCACAGCTGCAAGGGGGAGGTCAGCCCCAAGCTGCCGGTAAGGGGCGGGGCCAGGCCCCCGGGCGGGGGGCGTGACCCCCCCAGATCCCCCGAGGGAGGGGCCCGGGCGGGGGGGACCCAGCAGCCCCCCCCATGAACGGGGGGGGGGGGGGTTAAACCCCGGCCCCCTCCCCCGTGGGGGGCTGGCGGGAAGGGGGGTTAAACCCCAATTCTCCTCCCCCCGAGATGGGGGGGGGTGTCTAACCCCCTCTCGCTGGGGAAGCTGCTGGAGTTTAACATTCAATCCTTGTCCTCGGGGATAGAGGGGGGCCCAGGCAGGAGGGGTTGAAACCCCAGCCCCCCCATGTGAGAAAGGGGGGGTTAAACCCCAACATTTCACCCAGGGAGAAAGGGGGCCCGGGGGTGAGGTTTAAACCCCCCAAATCTGCCTTTTCCCGAGGAGGAGGGCGGCAAGTATGGGCTAAACCTCAATGGTCCTTGGGGGTTAAACCCCAACATCCCCCTTCTCTAAGGGAAGGGGGGTTAAACCCCAACATATTCCCTGAAAGGGGGGGCAGGCCTGAGCCCAGCTTAAGGAATAGGCTCCTTCTTCCCTCTCCCGCCTGATGTGGTGGGGGATGGGGGCAAGAGGAAGGTGGGGTTAACCTCCAGCACATCTCTTGGGGGTCGGGGGGGGAGGTTGAGGGTCCCTCCAGTTGCATAGAACTGGAAAGGGAGGTGTTCAGCCCCAGATTGTCCTTCAAAGAGATGAAGGCACAAGGGGCTAAACCTCCTTCTCCCCCCCCCCCCCCCTTTAGTGTTGGAGAGGCTGAGAGGTTAAACCTCAAGCTTCCCTGATGGGAGGAGCCACTAAGGTAGGGGTGTGTGTGGTGGGCGGGGGCTAATCCCAACCATCCCCATGGAGAGAGGGGGGTTCCCTTTAGGAACACAAGGAAGGTTAAGCCCCACTGAGAGTGGAGGTAAACCCCAGTTCACCCTTCACCGTGGCCCCAGGTCTTCTAGAAAGCAAGGGCACCCACTCTCCCTGCTCTTGAGAGAGAACCACTGGGGGAGAGAGGCAGGTACCCAGTGGCATAGAATCGTAGGACTGGAAGGGACGTCGAGAGGTCATCTAGTCCAGTCCCCTGCGTGGAGGGAGGACTTCTAATTCTCCCAGTGAGAAGGGCAAATTTCAATTCAGAGGATCAGTAGGGCCCCAGGCAAGGGAGCTTCTCCCTGGTGCCCTAGGAAAATGGTTCTCCTTTTGAGTACCCTCTCTAGCTGTGTGTATCTCAGTAAAATAGTCCCGCATCTCTTTGAGGTTGAAGATGTATGCGATGTAGTAGGGGGGCCGTGTCACAGCTAACACCAGCGGTTCTGCAATAGGGTGGAGGGGTCTGGACAAGTCCAGTCTGTGGTCTCTCCATTTAGATGGAAAATGGTTAGAGTCAAAGGGTGTCCTTGTGCTGCTGATGTTCTAGTGATGTCACAGATCGTATCTCGGTGACCTCCTGTCTTGGGAGGTGGTGTTGGGGAGCATATTTGAGCAGAGGAACAGACAATGTAGCTTGACCAGATCAGACCAGGCATGTAATACCTTTTTTGCCTGATATATTGGAATGTCTGGAGATTCTTTGCTAAAGGGGTGCGCCCCACCCTCCCCCCGCCTCCTCCGTACCTAAGTTTCCCCACCTGTAAAATTAGGATAATACCTACCTACCTTCCGAGAGTGCAGGTATAGGAAGATTGTGAGGTTCTTAAAGTTTGTGATGCGCCTTAAGATTCTCAGAAGAAAGAAGCTAACGAAGAGCAGGGTGCTGCAGCAAAATCTCAATGATCCGGACCCTGAAACAGGGGGATGTCCTCCAATTCCTGGGAATTTCGTAGATGGGGGGCACCCTTCAGTTATCCAGACTGATTCAGCATCCCTCTGACATTTAAGTAAACCAGGTAATGCTGCGCTATTATTCTTCCCCTCTGCACCGTGAAGGGAGGTGAGGGGGATCTCAAGGATTTTTTTTTTCTTTAAAAATCATTCATACATGACGTGAATGATGATCCCGAAGATTTCTCTAGCTTGCGTCACCGGTAGCTCACGCCTCTGCAACTGCATATAGTCCTGTTGAGACTTAGGCTTGTCCATCAGAAATGCAAATCGATCATGTAGCTCTCTGCTTCCAAACCCATCCAATGTCCCCTCAAGTGTAGCTAGTAGCCCTGCATTCCGGTGTTTTCTCTTCTCTCTCCCCCTCCCAAATCATGTTCGACTCCCTCTTTATACTACTTGCCTCTGTTGCTGACTTGTGCAGTTTTCCCTCCCATGTTTCAACTGTCCTTTGTTGTAAAGAAACACTGCTCTAAATTGCTCGCGACCAATTCTCTTCCGTAACTGGGATTCAGGATTTCCTGATGCCATTAGTGCATTTTTTTGGTATTGGAACTAGAACTCCAGGCCTAGTATGTCCATACATTTACGTGTCACGTTGTTGTTCGATTGTTCACTGTGTAAACATCTTCGCATTGGCTTCTTTTTTTTCCTTTTGCCTTGATGTATATGTCCTACCCAGGCCCCTTTATTTCTAAATCAGTCTTCAGTTTTGCTCTGCCTGGGCATTAGAGCTTCTGGATTCTTTGTAAGGCTAATGGCTTGACCTGGCTTTTATTATTATAATTAGTAGCACCCAGAATCCTAATTGGGATCAGGGTTGCATTGTGCTGGGAACCTGTCCTCTCCCTCTCTGTTTGTGGGCACTGTGTTGTGCTCTTGAACATTTTCTGTCTTCCACCCCACAGGTGGCTGCATTTCAGGTATTCTTGAGGATGATACAGACTCTAGAAATGTGAGATATTATTACCCAGACTTTATAAAATGTTCAGGACTTGTACCTGCCAAACCAATGAATCGTTTCACCTTTTCAACCTCTCCACTACGGGATGACAACCTCTTTATCTCTCCCTGTTCCGGTCACACACCTAGCCGATGGGAACCTGCTTGAGTTAGGGGCCACCCCGCTCTTTCAGTCACCTCCTCAAGTTCTCAAGCAAGGGATCTCCCGTCAGAGTCCCAGGCAGCCACTAAGGCCCTGACGTGCCTTGTCATGTCATGTTTCTGGAGGAAGACTCTTGCGCTCTTCCGAAGGCCAGTCATCATGAATCAGCCTGTGTTTTGCAATCTCTGGTTGAGGCGAACTTTCCTTAAGGAGCATGAAACTGGGAGGAGAACTCCTTAGTTCTAATGACTCTCTGACACTGATTCCCTTTGTGGCCTTGGGCAAGTCACTGCCTTTCTTCATGCCTCAGTTTCTCCATCTGTAAAATGTGGCAAACCTTGGTCTCGTAGGGTGATGGTTTACTGTTTGTAAAGGGCTACATTAGGACTTGCTTGCAGATCTCTGAGTTATCCAGAAGAAGTCCATGGACCTGTTTATCTCCAGATAGGGTGAGATAGCTCAAACCAGTGACTTGGGCCTGGTCTACACCCAATACTGAGGTCGACCTAGCTGCTTCGCTCAGGGCTGTAAAGGGTATCATGCCCTGAGCACCGTGGTTAGGTTGACCTAAGCCCCGGTGTAGATGAGGCTGGGTCGATGGAAGGATTTTCCCGTTGCCGTAGCTATGTCTTATAGAGGTAGATTACCTGCTTTGATGGAAACCCCCCT
Source organism: Chrysemys picta bellii (assembly GCF_011386835.1). Lineage (NCBI taxonomy): Eukaryota > Metazoa > Chordata > Testudines > Emydidae > Chrysemys > Chrysemys picta. The sequence continues at coordinate 19,906,501 of NC_088810.1, read as the reverse complement.
TCCGTTGCTGTAGTCTAAGCTACCCTGCTACAGTGATCCAGCTGCAGCGTCCTGTAGCGCAGACATGGCCTAAGGCTCAGAACTAAAGACTGAAAGTCAAGATTTCTGTTCCCAGCTCTGCCAATAACTTTCTCAGGCAAGTAACTTCCCCTCTCTCTGCCAGTTTCCCTTCGTAAAATGGGAAGTTTTTGTGCTGCTTTGGTGTGATTCTTAGATTAGGATAACATCAGCTTAAAATAAAAATGATCTCTTTGGGGAGAGATTCTGAGATTGCTCACCTAGTGGGGCGAGGAGGTAATCCTTTATACCAGGAGTAACACGCTGCTGAAAAGTGTGAGGCCATCTCCTCCTTTTGAAGCAAGTGTGCAACTTCCATTGGTGCTTATTGCATGGACAGGCCATAGGTAAATCTCCCAGAACGTCAATGGGACAACAGATCTCGATGTTGTGCTGATCTTCAATGTAGCTATGAATTGTCCTCTATTCGACAGCAGCGTTGTTGTGATCGACTGTATATAAAAAATACACCGCTACCTCGATATAAGGCGACCCGATATAACACGAATTCAGCTATAACGCGGTAAAGCAGTGCTCCGGGGGGGGCGGGGCTGCGCACTCCGGTGGATCAAAGCAAGTTCAATACAACGCGGTTTCACTTATAACGCGGTAAGATTTTTTGGCTCCCGAGGACAGCGTTATATTGAGGTAGAGGTGTATTTAAAATCCACTATTTCCATCTCTGCCTCCTTCACCAAAGAAGAGCGAGAGAAAGGCAAGCAATCCTTGAAACAAACCACCTTTATACATGGCTGGAGCTGTTCTCCTCCCAGGCTGTCACGTGAAGGCTGGCTGTTCACTGACAGGCACAGAAAGCGTTAACAGGGGTGTTGGATCTCAGTAGTAATGTTTCCATAGCTTCTGTAGCATAACTGCTGTGCAAGCCACCATTGGCTGAATGTGGCCTGGTTTCATTTGGAGGGGGGGGGCGGAAATAAACCATGTTCCTTGACTGCCATTTCAAATCACGCTCTCTGCTGTATGTTGCGGCTGCAAGTCATGTTGCAGCTGCAGCCCAGCGGATATGTTTTTATTTTAAGGTAACGGGATAACTCATCTTGATTAAACCCAGCACGAGAGAGAAATCGGGAAGGCTTTTCAGAATTCCAAGTTAAATAGCTGCGGTGAAGCGAACTGCCGCCGTATGCTTTTTGAAAACCTTCTTCCCCCAATGGCCCACGTTACAATGAATCTGCAACTTGCCCCTCTCTTGGGTCTTCTGTGATCCTGATCAGTTCATGTCATCAAAAATCTCACGGTCCTTTTTGGCAGGGATAGGTGGCTGACCATGGCATCTTGCTCATCCCCCAGTTGTGGTCTCAAGATATCAAATCCCTGCAGTTTCATTTATGGTGGGGAGGGGAGGTGTAGAGCTTTCCTTCACTTAACATTTCTCCACTCTTGTAAAGCACTTTGAACTCCTCCAAAGTACGCTAAAGGTTACTGCTAACTTCCCATCCCAAACTGTTGTTTAGGGTTGCAGCGCACTGTTAAACGGCTACCACAGGTCACCACAGGGTTGACTGCATTTTAGTGATGGATTAAATGATCCTGGTGTATTAGTTCTTTTAGTGCTGCGAATGTGATCAGCACTGCGCAATTCAAATACACAGAGCAGTCGGTATAAAATGTTGACCTCGTCGATACTACCTCTGTAACCAAGTCAAGGGTACAATATGATTGTCCCTTGCATTGGTGACTAATGTGTAGTGAGGATAGAATCTGCATCCCTCTAAGCCCTTGTATTTGGGTAAAATCCTTGTAAAGACAAGGCTGTCTGTAGTTTTCACTCAAGTTAGCAGGTGAAGTTAAAGACTTACGGAGGGGCCTGGGGTTTACCTTGACTTGCTAACTCATGTGAAAACTGCAAACTGTCTTGTCTTCATTAGGATTGTGCCTCATATTAGCTAACTTGAGTTATGATCACACCCATTTTCCTAGTGAAGACTTACCTCAGCTGGGCTTAAACTCTGGAGCGTCCAAGGGTTTAGCTTTGTTCCAGGAAAGGAGTCAGATCTTGTGTCCCCTGATTCAGCTATGTTGGAGGGGCTGTACTCTCTTTTGGGGAGTGAAAGGTGCTGAAGGAATGTAAGCTCGTTACCCCTCATCACATCAGAATTGTAAAGTAGGAAAATGCGCTTTTTCAGACTTCCCCAAAACTGGCTTCCAATGTCATCGTCAAAGTAGATTTTAATCCCGCAGCCTGGAATCCCAGTGTAAGGTTAAAAGAAACTTTTGAAATGTTTTCCATTAAATCTGGCTTCTTATCATATGAAAGAATGAAACTTTTTTACTATATGCAGTACATCAAAGTTATGAAGTAAATGCACTAAGCAAGAGAGGGGAAAGTCCTATCTAATCTCATCCGTGTCGGATATAGGAATAAACTGGTTGATTCTCTTTAAAAATCCTGTGACCCATATGCCTTAAACGAATACAGTCTGTCCTGCGTTGGTTGGCGATAGCTTTGTGTAGGGAAACCTTTTCTAATGGATACCTGAGAGCAGTAAACTTATTAGAGGAAAAAGACTCACAAGCTGTGCAACTTAGTCCATCGTGAACTGGCATCTTCCTTTCAAGCTGGGTTCTCAACAGGTTTTTCTTTCTGGTTCTAATGTTTTGTTTTTTCTTCCAGAAGAATGCCTGTAGTAAAGGCTACGCTGAACGGGAGGCACCTGTGGCACGTCTGCTGTGCTCCGTTTAGGTTTGAATAAGGAATGCCTGCAATATTAATTAAAAAGGTTCAACTCCTCTCAGACCGTTGAGGTTCAGCCTTTCTGAGAGTGCATTGCAGGCTAAAATTTCTGCAAGATTGTACAGCGCTGAAATATTGATTGGAGTCAGGACACCCTTTTAATAGAAATGATCCCAGGGCACTTTACAAATGTAGGCCCTGATCCTGCCCATGCTTAAAGTGAATTCCCATTGACGTGAACACATGAGTAGGGCTATGAAAATGAATCGGCCTGCTTGTGCTTAAAGTTAACCACGTGTGTGTGTTTGCAGGCCCGGAGCCTTGGAGATGGGTCCTGTTGCAAAGTTGTCACTGATCACAGGATCAGTCCCCTTAATCATGCAAGATGCAAGTTATATGAGATGCAAGCTGTATATGGGGCTTATTTAACCCTTGTCTCTCCCCCGCCCCCCCATCATGCAGCCTCCTCTTGGGTGAACATGGCCTCAGTTTTAGCAGCATGAAGTGACGCTGCACAGCAGTTTAAAACAGGAAGTGAATAATACCATAACCAACTAAAACTAGAGGAGAACCTTAAGTAGGCAAAAAATACTCACCTGTGTTGCAGGCTGTCCAGGACACTGGGTTAGAACACCCATTACTCTTCTACCTCTAAGATAGTTGGCTCACAATTAAAGGACAAAGCATACTTCTGTGATGTCTCTCTCCATATGAATGAATTTTGCCAGACAGAGCACACCAAGGTATATAAGGGGTAGGAAAACCATTACAGCATTGAACATACATGTAAAACGTGAAATAAACAGGCTAGACTATAAAGCAGTAGCAGTTTAGCTAATGCCGTGGCTCTAGGGAAAGGTGGTAGAACCCATCCCGCCCATGAATTGCATACGTCTGCATATTGCTACAAATCCGCAAAGCACGAAAAAGACCGAGATATCGAATAACCATTGTGACAAAGTTCAGGTAAACGCAATTGCCCCTTCCTTGCAGTGTAGCTGAAGAGTCCATACAGTTTTATATAGTCAGTGAAGCTATCCCCAAATCCTCTCCAAAATACAGTTACCGAGCTAAATAATAGCAGAAAAAGAAAGGAAAGGGCATAGGAACAGCGCAAAAGAACCATGTTTGGGATACATGCAAGGAGCACAGTTCAGATAGTCGAGCTACCGAAGGGAAAGATACTAGGGTTTGGTTTGGGTTTTTCTTCTCCCCAACATGAGGAAATTGTTTTGGTTAAGGCCAGAAGGGGACGACATCATCATCATCTAGTCTGACTACCTGCATAGCACAGAAATTATATAATGTTGTGTATATAATAATTTTTTAATCGATCTTTAAATTGTTCCATTCTAAGTTTTCTGATAAGTTCTTGGCATAGTGTGAGCAAACAGCTCAAACCGTAAATAGCTGGTATGTCTTCCTTAGCTGCTGGCTGAAAATGTTCTTGTGCCATGCCTGTGACACTGGTACGTGGGTGCCATGTTACTTCTGAAGTGAACTAACCTGGCTATTGAGTGGCCCCCCCCAAAAATGATTTTGATGACTCAACTGAATTCCCAGTGGAAAGGTGCCTACGTCACTAGAACTACTGCAGTTGAGGACAGTCCCAAGAGACTGGCCAAAGACTTAATAGACCACAGATACTTGGCTGCCCTGTAGGGGACTGACTGAGGATTGAGACACGTTGATCATGTGGAAGAAATTAGGGTGCCTGGATCCTTTTGTGTGTGAATAAAGAGTTCAAATATTCATCCAGAATATACCAAAGGAAAATTTAGCTTGAGATTCCCACATAGGACTGTAGCTTGCTGCTTGCCCTGGAAGATAAGGAGAGGAAGAGAAAATAGACTGTCAGTGACCTCAGTAGAGTGGTATGGAGGTTGTATATCTGAGCCTCTTACCCTCTGGTTGATGATAACATGGCTAAGAAGCCTGCATGCGTCGTTCCATTCCCGTTTCTCTTGATTTGCCTGTTTCAGGTTGAGAATCAAGGCAAAAGGATGAAATACGTATTTGCCCTCCAGTTCTGACTGCTTAAAAATAATTGGGCTTGGACACTTCTGCGCAGTTAATGACCAGCTGGAGGGACAGAGGGCTTTTAGCACGACTGGCCACATTGGAAAATGCATGAATCAGAGCTCATTGGTGTTGACAGAAGATTGGCTGGGTGCTTTGAGCAGTGTGCTTGAAACCTCTAGACTTCTTGGCAAAGCTTGCTCTCCCTATCCCTTCCTCATTGTGGCTCAGTCCTACCTTGGAGATGTTAGGTATCTTCAATCACTGTCGGAGGTAACAGCGGGGGGTTCAGTTTCCAGGGCCCGTGGCTTTCCAACCCAAGACTACCACGAAAGGGGCCAATTGTGATCATGGTTCTTATGATGCAGGGACGGGACTGAGACCCACCATGATTAGTCCATGTGAGCTGTTGAGCAGTTATAAGCGGGCAACCTTCATTCACGCCATACCTAGACACTGAGCAGTAACTTAATGACGAAAGGTTCTGTATCCCTGAGCAATCCAGCGCCTCTTTATTCTTCCAGCTTTCTAGGAGTGTTTTTCAAACAATGAATAGTATTAAAAACAAAACCGTTTATTTAGAGTAAGAAATAATGCTGAAATACCATACACCGCTCCACTCATCTGTTTTGTTCCCATTGCTGATTTCCCCTCCATCTTAGTTATTCAGTCCAAATGCTGTATTTATCTCTGTTTGTATTCTGCAAGTAATAGTTGTGACGAAGTGGGACTGTTCTTAATGGTTCCTCTGAATACTGTGTGGGTGCCTCAGTTTCCCCTATGCATTTCTTAAGTCTCCAGTGTGCATAAATGGCCGACACTGTGTATCCTGGCAACAAATGGCTGGGGCCCTTCCCCCCTGCAAGGAAATAGTTAAAGGTGAACAAAGAAATCAGGTAACCTCCTGGCCCGGGAAAGAGACAAAGGCCAGAAAGGAGGGGCTGCAGGGGGTTTCAGTTGGGAACTGGCTGGGGACGGAAAGTGAGGGCAGACGGGGTGGTCTGGCTCACTTGGCCCCAGAATGAACCCGGCTGAGTAATCCCGTTCTCTGTACCTACAAGCTGTTTTAGACCGTGTTCCTGTCATCTAATAAACCTCTGTTTTACTGGCTGGCTAAAAGTCACGTCTGACTGCGAAGTGGGGGTGTGGGACCCTCTGGCTTCCCCGTGACCCTGCCTGGGCGGACTCGCTGTGGGAAGCACACAGAGGGGCATATGCTGAATGCTCCAAGGTCAGACCCAGGAAGGTGAAGCCGTGTGAGCTTCTTGCCCTAAAGACAGTCTGCTCCAAGGGAGAGGAGGCTCCCCAAAGTCCTGACTGGCTTTGTGGGGAGCCGTTCCAGAGCATCGCCCGGAGTCTCCGTAACAATAGTATATTAGCTTTTGGGCAAAATGCCTGTATTCAAGTCTCTCCAACTGATTGGATGTAGGAGAGGGCTTCCAAAAATGAATAGGGCCACAGGCCTTAAATCTGTAAGTCCTAGTCTTTCCGCACAATCATGATATCCCCTGAATCGCTGCGTCATGGACTCTGCTTTTACTACAAGAAGAAATAATCAGCCTAGTTTTAAAGATGTTCATCCTAGCATCTTCTCTGAGAGGAGCTCATGTCAGCATCAGAGTCCTAAGCAGAACTTTATCTTGAGGTCTGTCCTCTGGAAAAGAACCTCTCTGCATGCATGTCCTTCACTTGGACTGCAGTGAACTGCACAGCCAACTGAAACGCATCAGTTCTGCAGGCCTTGGGAAACAGCAGCGTCGGTGATGACACGGAATGGTGCTGGTTTAGCAACTCTTTGTAACATGGTGGCTTTAACAGAGAAAATCAAGCAAAGGATTTTAAGCAAAGCCGAATGCTGTGCTGTTTGCGTGACGCTGGAATTTGGCATTTGTTTAACATGTAGCCGCCTTTCCAAAACTGGCTCTTGTGTTTGGGTCCCCCCGTTGTTGGGTGCCCAGCATAGACACAGTGGGCCTGCTTTTTTGAGAGTTGCTGGGCATCCGCAGCTCCTAGGTGCAGCCCAGCCCCTCTTGAAAATCAGACCCCAGGCATCTCAAGTGGGGATGCCTGAAATCTGGGTGCTCTTAGGAAATGTCCCTCTCATTCTAGTCACATTTTTCGGAAATCAGGGCCGTGAACTCCTCCGTTCAGCTGCACAAAAACCACCCCTCTTATCTCACTGCCAACTTAAAGTAAAGTTGGCTTGTTCCTGAAAGATAACAGAGCTGTGGCTCTGTCAGACCAAGAAAAGGGCTGAGTTCCAAACTCGAAGAACCCCTCCCCAGGAACACCCTGCTAGCAGCAACTTCCTTTGGGAAAGGGAGGAGGAGTGTCTCTTCAGACTCTCAGCACCAACTTCAGGAGCAGACCCATTAAAGTCAATGGGATCACTTGAATGCTTAAAGTTAAGCATGTGTTTAAGTACTTCATAAATGGGGGCTTCATGTAACTTAAAAGGGGATATCATGGAATCTTGGGGCTTGAGTCTCTTCCCATTAGATCTTCTAGGCCCCTTGTCTGTTCCCTATGTCACTTGTTCTTAGTTCAATCAAATAATACTCTGGTTTACGCTCATAGAACATCATATTCTTCAGAGCATCCTTGTAACACTCCTGAGTCAACCCCTCTGGTTCTAAATGCCAGGAAATTGAGTTAAAATACACACCCCACAACCGTGACTCTGCCCTCTTGGAGCGACATCCTAGCTGTTGGCTGAAGCCCTTTGTAGATCCATCTTCCACCCTGAATAACTTCTAAAATATTGTTTCTGCCAAGGAGCAGTGGGTGGCAGACATTAGCTGAGGTCAATCCTGATCTCAGTTTGGGGAGAATCGGAGCCCTAGTTTGAAGCTGGGGTCTGTGCAAGAAAAGTTATAAGCACCATAACATGTTGATACATTAGTTTTCAGGGGGGCTACATCTTAGGAATCCCTTGCTCAAACAACTTCAAATTTGGACCATAACCCTGCAGCAGGGCCCTAGGAGGGACAGCGATTTTCCACCCTAAATAATTCTCTCCCTACTAGTTATTGATGCCTTCAAATACTTACAGATGGTTACGTGGTCTTACTTGCTTCCTCCCTCAGTGGTTGCTTAGTCTAGCTGTACATATTGGTATTTAACTCAAATACCTGCCGCTACGCAGAACTGAGCAACGCAAGTCTTCTTTCAAGTGTGTGTGTCTGTTCTCTTTAGCGTCCCCATATTATTATTATTTTTTAAACTGACCTCAGACATTCACTGGTGCTGAGCTCCAGTAATTCTGGGCTCCTTTGAAAATCCTGCCGCTTATTTAGCTACCTAACTGAGACCTGAGCTCTCCGTTGACGCTTGTCCCCTTATGTCCAAGCAGGAAGGACAAGTTGTAAATGTTCATAACTGATGCGTCGGTGTAGAAAATAACAAAACAAGATTAATCTGTGGAGGGTAGAAGGGCTTGGGGTCCTTAATAAGAGCTCCGAGGTGCTACGGTAATACTCATTATAAATAAATGTATGTGGGAAATCATTTAGAAAGATTTGATCAGAAGGAAGAATGTGGAAAGCAGTTATGCTGACCCAGACACACACAGGACTGTAAACTGGAGTTTGCAATATGACAGCAAAAAGACCAGTGCAAATTTTGAGGCTGCACCCATGAAGACATCACATGACAGGGCAGGGAGGTATTTGTCATCCTCTCTATAGCTCTGATAACATCACTCCTGGAATTTGAGCAGGTATTGGACACCAAAAGGTATCAGGAATTCAGAAGAGAGCTGAGTGATGCGTTGTAGGGAGTAATCCTTTCTTGGATGGACTGGACGAAGTGAGAGGTCTCTTCCATCTCTGACGCTTATGTATCTTGTCTTTTGTTTGTGCTCCCTGTAATGCCCTGTCTGATTAGTAGAACGCTGGATACCTAAAATACTCTCCTGGTTTGCATTTTGTAAAGATTCCTGCTGGGTTGTTGGCGGTCTTCCTGGGAGGTGGATGTAACCTATAGCATTTGTGCTCATAACTTCTCTGATCACTGCAGACCTACCAAGCAGTGTTCTGGCCCGAAGCCTGAATGTGCAAACGTCCTAAACGTTTAATTTTCTCCAGGATGCGCTCTACTGATAAACCGTGTTCAATTTATTTTTAGAAGCATCTGGAATAAGGGGGGAAATATTAGCGATTCTTGGATTAGATTTCAGCTGTTGCTTATGACTTAACTAGTTCCATGAAACCACTAGTGAGATGTAAAGTAACTTGATCGTTTCCTCTTCCCCCCCCCCCCCTTGACCTGTTTCGTATCTACCTGGATACACATGGGGCTCAAGAATATGGATGACTATATGCTGCCAAATTCAAGCTTGAAATTCTATTCCTGAGTCCTGGAAATGTTCCTGATTTAAATCACTCTTCAGCATGGTGGGGGCAGAGGAAAAATAATCATCAGAGACTGCGTGTTTTTTTGGTGATGTCTGCCATAAATTGAAGCAGATTTATGATGCTGGAGCAGAACTAGGCCACTTTCTAAATAAGCTTTTTAAGACCAGGAATTGGTAGGGGGAATCTCTTAAATGCTCTCCGTTCTCTCATCAGTATTCTGATGGGGATTGGAGAAAGGAATTCCCCACAACCTAGTGTAAGAGCAGATCCCAGAATGTTTAAGCTGGCAGCCAAATTTTTACCCCGTTATTTAAGGGATAAACAGTAGCTTAGGCTGTTTTATGAGGTCATTGCCTGTTTTTCCTCAGGGTAAACAGCTGATTAGCTTGCCCTCATGGGAGCCAGGTTTTGCCACAGCGTTGAAATGCTCTCTGTTATTTAAAGTGAGTTTTAAAATGTAGAAAACATTCCAAGGTTGTTCCTTAGCTCATCTGGGGTAAACTTGGAAACTAGAATCCTGGACTATGACCACCAAATGTCTAAAGGACAAAAAACGCTGGCACAAACTGGCACCCAAGGCTGGGATATTTAAAGGGGTCTAATGACTTAGATGCTTAGCTTTCCTTGACCATCAACAGACGCTGGGCGCCTGACTCCCTTAAGCCTTGAAAATCCCATCCCTAATTGGCAGTTTTGGAGGAGAGGCTAAGAACTGGAAACCTGATCCTGTCTCCAGAGGAGGCTCCTACCATGTCAAATGTGAGACTTGGGTCAGCGTGGAGGAAGCCGCTGTCGGCGCTGGATCTCTCTGTCCGTCTCTGGGGCTGTCGATGCAGCAGCCATCGCAAGTGCTCGATTCACGTTACAGAACTGTACTTAAATACGTGTTTTTAAAAAAAGTCTGTTCTAATGTCTTTGAAATAGAAAGGATTGATTTGTAAAGAGACCCCGATGGAGCTCGCTGTTCTTCATAGAGTGGAGTCTTGCCCCCGCGAGAGAGCCCCATTAACGCCAGTGCCCTTCCGCAAGGGCAAAAGAATACACCTGCATGGGACAGCTTTCAGGATCAGGGCCAAAACGCCAGTCCTGGTTCATGTACAATGGCATGCCTCAGCCAAGAGGCTAGATTGTGATATTGTGACAAGCCCTCATCCATCAAATCCGACGGATGTTAGAGTCGCAAATTGCAGAGTGAGCTGCGTTTAGACTGGCTGAGAGCTCTCTTGGAGTATAATTTATCATATTAAACTGTTTCAGAACTTCCCCTCCCTTGTCCTGACACAGCAGTTTTCCCCCGCCCTCACTATCTGACATCGCAAACAGAGTCTGGGTACGTGTCCAAGGGGGTTTCAGATTGAAGGTGAATACCAAAGTACAACCGCTTGCACAAGGTTTTCAGACCATGCATACAAGGGGCCTTAATGTGTGCTGATATTTGGGGAAGTCAGCGTTTGGTGGAGGCTGTGTGTGTTAGGGGGCATTGCTGTATGTAGGGTCAGTGAAATATTTGAAAGATCACATTGTATTCGCATTGACAGATTGCTGACCTCTGCATTTTTTTTTTTTTTTTTTTAAAGTGTTGGGCTTAAGGGACCACTAGATCCTCAGCTGTTGTAAATCAGTGCGGCTCCATAGCAGTGTCGAGTTACACCAGGTGGCATCTTCCGGGCTAGATCCTCATTGTGTTTACTTTCTATTCACAAATGCATGGATTGCCGTGTGTGTTGGTATAGAGTGTGATCTTCTGGCCAGTCACCGAGGCTAGCCGGTGTCTTCACTTTCTCAGGGCAGATGCCATCACTGGAAGTGAGGTTGTTTATAGAGGAGGCAGGTTCTTTGAATCACTTTCCTTTCCATCACCAGAGTCTTGCCTGGGTTCCCCCCTGAAAGTTCCTCGTTGCTGATCTTTCCATTGGGTATTGCGAAAGCCGCGGAAATGCTCTGTCTGCTGGGCGTAAAGGGTGTTTACGTGCTGCCGCAGCCTGTGCCGTCTACAAGCTTTGCATGCCCGCTGGATAAGATGCGGGAGAGTACAGAACTCCACAGATCATGACTGGAAGTGGAGAAACACTTTCCCATAATGAGCCGGTGGGGGTTCGATCTGAGAACCCCCATTTTGGGACGTCTCTATTCATCCCTGCAGGCAGGATGGGAGTAGTTGGTGTTCAGCAGTGTCAGATGCTTCAGGAAAGGCCAGCAGGGTGAGCATGGGTCTATACAGACTAGGGACCGATTTTTTCGGTGTTTGTTCCGATAATTTGTCCCCAGAGATCGGTCGGGACGCAATTTGTCGCGATAATTTGCTACGCCGGCAGTTTGTTTGTTTGTTTGTTTTCTCCGCCGGAGGCAGGGTCGGCTTTTTTTTGCTCTGCTGGCGGCGCCCCCCTCCCCCCCGGGTCCCGATATTTTCTTCCTCTCATCTGGTCACCCTAATACAGACAGCAGGAGGGTATCCACCAAGGCAACATGTGTTGTGTCACTGCCATACCCTTGCCTGAAGCCTGGTGATGAGGGGTCCCGATACAGGCAATAGGCATTGGAGCGTATTTGTTTTTGCTAGCCTCTCGCTCCGGAAATGCAGGGTGGACACCAAGCAGCGCTTAGGCTTGGTCCACACTAAACCCCCAAATCGAACTAAGGTACGCAACTTCAGCTACGTGAATAACGTAGCTGAAGTCGACGTACCTTAGTTCGAACTTACCGCCGTCCAGACCCGGCAGGCAGGCTCCCCCGTCGACTCCGCGTACTCCTCGCGGCGAGCAGGATTACCGGAGTCGACAGGGAGCACTTCTGAGTTCGATTTATCGCGTCCAGACTAGACGCGATAAATCGAACCCAGAAGTTCGATTGCCTGCCGCCGAACCAGCGCGGTAAGTATAGACAAGCCCTTAGTGAGATCTCTCGCGTCCGTTGAAGGGAAGGTTTGCAGGACTGGGTCCATGATCAAGCATAGCTTGAGGCAGGAAGTCATGGAAAACCATGGTAGCTGAGGGATTTTTCATCAATTAGGGTGAGTATTTTCAAAGGGGCCTAAGGTTGAAAGTCAGTGGGAATTAGATCCCTGATTCCTTTTGCCCCCTTAATTTTTTAGGTCAGCCTTACCTTTCTGAAGCACCTTCCATGCTAGGATCTCAAAGAGCTTTATAAATAAAATAAATAAAAATAATGGAGATATCCCATCTCCTAGGACTGGAAGGGACCTTGAAAGGTCATCGAGTCCAGCCCCCTGCCTTCACTAGCAGGACCAAGTACTGATTTTGCCCCAGATCCTTAAGTGGCCCCCTCAAGGATTGAACTCACAACCCTGGGTTTAGTAGGCCAATGCTCAAACCCCTGAGCTATCCCTCCCCCCATCACAAACATTAATGAATTAAACCTCATAACCTCCTCACCCCAGAGAAATAGGGGGCAATATTGTCTCCATTTTACAGATAGGGACACTGATGCCCAGGGAATGGAAATGTTTTGCTCCGAGTCTCTCAAGCCCATGCCACAGCTGGGAACCTAGATTTGCCTCTCCTTTGCATGCGGTAATCACAGGAGCATCCTTCCTTTTAGATTATGCACTCTCCTCAGGGCTCCCAAAATGGGGAGCACATCTACCCAGTCATTAGAGGAACTCCAGCTACCTGGATAAACGATATAAGTTGAGCTTCCTGTTTCTTCCAGCACATAACCGAAAACCTGCTTTTTAAAATCTCTTTCCTATAACGGATGCATCCATTAACTTTATATTGATATCCCTAGCAGGGCGTTTGCCTAAATTCATATGACTGGGGAACCTCTGGATTCATGTCATGGTTGAGCTTGGTGTAGGAAAGGTGGATGCATGAGTCCCGTGGTTAATATTTTGGGGGTTTAAAGGAGTATAGCTCTGTATAGCCATTCAGGTAAGGGAACAGGGCAACATGCCGCAGGAGACAGACATGAGGCCGTGCATTTAAAAAATTTCCAGTCTGAATAATTCAGGCTTGTAAAGGGACAGCGTAGTCAGTGAGACAACAGAATACCAGGCAGAGCTGGTATCTGGTCTGCGGACTGGGTGAATCCAGCTCATTTCTCTTATCTCCTTCTATGAAAGTGGCTTTAAAAAGAGATGACAAAGCCGTTTATGCTCTGACTTTGATAATTACAGAGTGACGAGCCTGTAAATTCCTGCAGTGCTCACTACAGGAGGGCCAGCGCAGCGTCAGAACTGCGTTTGAAATAGCTGCTTTCTGGCACCTCCTTTAATTGAAGTGGCTTTTCTTCTGTCGCCATCGCCGTCAATTGGCAGTGGAAGCAGTCCTCCTCCGAGGCCTGTTATCAAAGTTCCCAGCGCTTCTCGGTAGGCTTCTAAACGGCACTCTTCTTAAATGGAGTTATCCAGGCTGGTTTGCTGCTGATAGATAAAGACCGTGTTCAGGCGGGTTGTGACAGAGCATCCAGACACCACGGAGATACCAATGCTGAGCTGTGGAATTGCTCTGTCAGGAGCAGAAAATCTGCTTTCCAGTTAAACTAGCCCAGTGTACCTCTCCACCCGATCGTTTATTATAATCTACTTTGCCCTTCCCGAATGTCGATTAATCTGAGACTGTCTAAGCATTTTACACCCAATCCTAGCACCTTTGTGCCTTAGATATTCTAGTCACTTGATGGATGAATAAAATGGATCACATGAGGGACATAACCAAAGGACCTAAACAAGTAGGGACAATCAGTCTAGCTCCTTCCAATTCTTCCTGTTCTAATAGCATACAGTGTGAAGTGAGATGGATGTTGAATCTCTTTAACTATTGAGTTTTTTCCCCCCGATCTCAGCTGGGAGCTGCTTTCACAAATATAAAGGATAGCTTGTAAAGGACTTCAAGAACGTCAAGCCTAAACTGAGAGGAAGGTAGCACAGTCTACTGGTTAGAGCAAGGGGTTGGGAGTCAGGAAACAGAGGGTTTGATTTTTTCAATTTGCCACTGACTTTGTGTGACCTTGGGAAAGGCACCTCTCGGCCCCTCGGTTATAAAACGGGAATAATACCCGCCCTTTTTAAAGTGCTTTGAGATCTTCTGATAAAAGATGTCACGGAGGTGCAAAGTCTGTATTTTTATTGCAGGGGAAACAAAAATTCAGAATCCATGTCAGAATCACACATGCGATGCCTCTGAGCTTCACCTTGGGCACTGTATTTCTTGCCTGCATCTGCAAACTGAGCGTCATGTGGCTAAAGACTTCCCTTTTCTCTCTTTGCAGGAGTACATTTGCCCCAGATGTGAATCTGGCTTTATTGAAGAAGTGACAGATGATTCCAGGTATTGTACATGCTCCTGAATGTGTGAGGTCAATTGGTAATATATATATTTGTAATCAATTTGTAAGTTGTGTATTGCAAGGCATTTAAATGCTGTACCTAAAATAAGGGAAAATGGGTGCAAAATTAAAACAGGACCTATTTATATCAACTGATAGCAGTGACAGTTATAGAACACTTATTAACACACTCATCTCCCCAGAGTAAAACAAACAGTTATTGGGACACTGGAGTGATATTGACAAGGAGAACTTCAAGGAAGCCCCTTAATAAAGAAGTGGAAGTTGTGAGGTTAGTCTCTGCTTGTGTCCGGTAGATCAGTGGTTCTCAACCTTCTTTCATTTGCGGACCGCTACAAAAATTTGAATGGAGGTGCAGACCCCTTTGGAAATCTTAGACATGGTCTGCAGACCCCCAGGGCTCCACAGACAACAGGTTGAGAACCACTGTGATAGATGAGTGCTGTTATGGATTTGGGGATATAATTGTTAATGCCAATTAGGCAAGTTCACCGAGAGGAGATTTAAACCTTTGTGGTTGCAGGTATGAAGGTTAAAAGTACCTTTTCTCTCCATCTAAGGTACTTTAATTACTGTAGTGTCTGAGCACCTCTTATTCTTTAAAGTTATTTATCCTCCCAACCCCCCGTGAAGTGGGGCAGTGCTGTTATTCCCACGCTACAGACAGGGAACTGAGACACAGACACGAAGGGCGTGTCTACGCTAGTGCATCGCAGCTACAGTGCTGCAGCTGTGCTCCTGTATCACTGTTGTGTAGACACTTCCTGCATCAATGGAAGGGGTTTTTCCATCACTGTAGTTAGTCCATCTCTCCGAGAGATGGACTAACTACAGAATTCTTCCATCTACCTAGTAGTGTCTACACCGGGGGTTAGGGCTAGGGGTTAGACCTAAGTGACTTGTCCAGGCCACAAACAGGGAGTCTGTGCCGGAAGAGGGGATTGAACCCTGGTCTCTCAGCTAGCTCCCTAACCGCTAGACCAGGGGTGGGCAAACTTTTTGGCCCGAGGGCCACATCGGGGTTGCAAAACTGTATGGAGAGCCGGGTAGGGAAGGCTGTGCCTCACCAAACAGCCTGGCCGCTGTCCCCTCCCATTTCCTGCCCCCTGACTGCCTCCCTCGGAACCTCCGACCCATCCAACTCCCCTGGTGGTCCCCTGACCACCCCCTCCTGGGACCCCCCACCCCAACCGCTCCCCCCTCCCCCGGGACCCCACGCCCTATCTAACCCCCCCGCTCCCTGTCCCATGACTGCCCCAACCCCTATCCACACACCTGCCCCCTGACAGGCCCTCTGGGACTCCCACGCCTATCCAACCTCCTCCGTCCCCTGACTGCCCGCTCTGCACCATCCAACCGCCCCCTGTCCCCTGAGTGCCCCTGGGACCCCCTGCCCGTTATCCAACCCCCCCCCCCCACTTCCTGCCCCCTTACCATGCCGCTCAGAGCAGCAGGAGCTCGCAGCCTGGCCGGAGCCAGCCACGCCGCCGCACTGCCCAGCAGGAGCTCGCAGCCCCGCTGCCCAGAGCGCTGGCGGCATAGCGAGCTGAGGCTGTGGGGGAGGAGGGACAGCAGGGGAGGGGCCGGGAGCTAGCCAGATGTGGGCCGCGGGCCGTAGTTTGCCCAACTCTGCACTAGACCATCCCTCCTCTCTATTAGCAAAGCTCAGGAGAAGCCATATTGTTGCTATAACTTTCCCCGCACGACTGCGTCTGTCTTATGGGCCACTATAATTAAGCCTAACTGTCTAAGTATGGAACTGGGGATCAGGATTCGAACGCCGGTGCGTTGCTCTGACACCGACTCCCTTTGTGGCCTCAAGAAAGTCTCCTCGTGCCTCTGCTTCAAGTTCTCAAACTTTAAAACGGGGATAATATTTAATGGGATTGTTGGGACTGATTAATGTTTGAACATACAGAGCACTGTAGAGTTGCTGCTAGTTTATTAATGGAAACTAATTTGGTGGTGGGGGGTAGCGTCGCTAGGTACTAATTTAGCACTCTTCTGGCAAAAACGTAGGCGAGACGGAACGTTGATTTGCAACGCAAATCCTGTCCAAGTTTTAGGTGGAGCAAAATCTTGGTCTAATGCCATATAATACGGCTTGATTTAATATTCCACTTAATAGTAACGATGGCGTAACTCATTATATGGTGCCTATTTCAAAGATGTTTTGTATTGGTGAGCTCTTTGGAGACGTGTAGCACCTTATTTTGTGTGTGAGTTGATTAAACACGGCTGATTAATCATGTTTGAACAAGACTCCGCCTTTCCTCTGATTGCATAAAGCAGACTGTGTATCCTGACGCTCTGCTCCTTCTAATGTGCTAGTTGTTGGGATTTAAATGACAATTACCAGTTTTCATCCATTGATCTCCGTGTCTTATGAACGAGGAAATTGAGGGACTGTGCCCAAGGGGTCACAGCGATTTGGTAACACAGCCAGAAATAGAAGCCAGATCTCTTGATTCACAGTCCAGTTCTTTATCCAGTAGAACACGCTGCCTACAAACAACTAGGGACTGAAAAATATGCTAGTCTGGCACTTCCTGAGACACTGCTGAGAAAGTTGTGCTATTTGGAGTGGGAATGGTAACTAAAGTCTGATGTCAGGGCTCCCGAAGCAGGAAAGCCATGTAACATGTTTCACTTGGAAGATGTGAGTCACTGTCCCTTTTGAACACAGATATTCCTAGCAGTTAACAAATGAACATAAAGATGTAATTACATGAAGCCCAATGGTTTTGCTTGGCTCTGTGGTTAGGAATGTTTGCCTTGGAACTGAGTAGCCCTTTCACCCTTGTGAGCACCCTTCCCTGAACAAACTCTGCAAAATGCCATGGTTTGTGGTGCAGAGCTAAGCACAGGACGCTTTCAGTTTCAGTTTAGTAGGTGTGGTGAGGGAGTTTGACGGGAGGGGACAAAGTGCCAAATATCCAAATAAACCAGTGAGCTGCTCTGAACGGCGTGAAGGAAATAAACAGCCACAGTGAAGCACAAATGCGAATCTAGCAGCCCGAGGGAAATGTATTTATACCGCTGTTCAGTGACTCTCTTGTGAACTGGCTTCCTCCAGATTGGAGCCTCTCTAAAACATCTTGCATATTTTTTCCATACAAGGGAAACCTAAATTGGTGCGCTGTAGAGTCACTTTATTCTTTCAGCAGGCGCATAGCTTTACCTGCATGTCCCCTCTGGGCTGACACTGTGTTTTATATATAGATTAATTCCTTCCACAAAGCAACTCGGACCACATTTGATCATCCTTTTTTGCCCACATGGGAGCCTCGTCTTGTTCCTTATAGAGAGTCTGGCTCACACTGGCTTCTGTCTATATTTAACCCCCAGAAGGGGGAGCTTATTTTTGAAAGCAACAACCAGCTCTGACTAGTCTGTTTTCTCCTCAGTTTTCTAGATGGTAGTGGCAGTGGAATAGACGACAGTCCATCCACACAGTTTGCAGAGGTGAGTTTGCTTTTAATGCTGACTTTAAAAAAAAAAAAAAAAAACCCTGAGCTGAGCAAAAAATCTATTTTGGATTTTAGCAATTTTTTTGAAGGAAAATTTACATTCAGGGAATGACACTCTTGAAAGCATGTCTAGGAGCACACTGATAGGAGGAGGAGATTGATGTGTGACTGACTTATTTGCTTTCCAGCAGATAGCAGTCTCAAACCCTGAATGTGTAGTTGTAAGCCATGCTACATGAGAGCTTTTTTTGTTTGTTGAGTAGAGGCACACTCCTTTACAGAACAGATGGAATCTCTGCTCTCATCTCAGACACATACAACAAGAAGGTACAGCGTCACCTTGGGTGAAATTTTGGTCCCAGTACATGAGAGTTGTGCCATTGACTACAGCTGTAGTCTTTAAGGAGATCTCTATAGGAGGCTTCATGAACATGGTGGGTTTTGAGGAGGGCTTTGAAGTTGATGGCTTGGCGCATGTGAACAGAACAGTTCCAAGCACAGAGCATGGCAGGACAAAGGCTCAAAGCAGATAATCATGCAAGGAGACAGGGGCAACAGATGCAGAGGGAGTGAAAGAGGCATGATCTAGGGTGCATCTACTGCAATTCCCTTCTTTCCCCCACATGTAGCAAAGAACAGCGGTGATGGGACTCAAAAGTGGCCTTGTCCAGTCATCTCTCGCTGGCGGGAGTATTGGGAGACAGAAGAAGATAAAAACATAAGAACAGCCACACTGGGTCTATCTAGTCCAGTATCCTGTCTTCTGACAGTGGCCAGTGCCAGGTGCTTTGGAGGGAATGAACAGAACAGGGCAATTAGCAAGTGATCCATCTCCTGTCATCCAATCCCAGCATCTGGCAGTCAGATGTTTAGGGATACCCAAAGCATGGGGTTGCATTCCTGGCTAATAGCCATTGATGGATCTATCCTCCATCAACTTACCTAATTCTTTTTTGAAACCTGTTATAGTTTTGGCCTTCACAACATCCCTTGGCAATGAGTTCCACAGGTTGATTGTGCGTTGGGTGAAGAAGTACTTCCTTTTCTTTGTTTGAAACCTGCTGCCCGTTAATTTATGGGGTGACCCGGGGATCTTGTGTTATGTGAAGGGGTAAATAACACTTCCCTGTTCACTTTCTCCACACCAGTCACGATTTTATAGACCTCTATACTATCCTCCCTACCCCTCCAGTCATCTCTTTTCTAAGCTGAACAGTCCCAGGCTTTTTAATTTCTCCTCATATGGAAACTGTTTCATGCCCTTAATCATCTTACAATCAATTACATTCTGCATATCTGAGGCTATGTCTACACTACCATGTTTGTCAGTGTAACTTATGTCACTCAAGGTGTGAAAGAAGACCCCTCTCAGTGACGTAAGTTACACTGACAGGCGCTGGTGTGGACAGCGCTATGTTGGCGGGAGACGCGCTCCCCTCGACAGAGCTACTGCCACTCGTCGGAGGTAGTTTAACTATGTCGGCGGGAGAGCTCTCGCTTGCTGGCATAAAGCGCCTTCACAAGTGATCTTACAGTGACACCGCTGCATCGGTACAGTTGTGCCGCTGTAAGCTCGCTAGTGTACACATGGGCTCAATTCCCCTCTGAAGTTTCAGCTGGATATAGAAATGAAACCACTGCTGTGTGCTAGTAAACTGCCGTGGTCTACTCCAGAAGTGACGGCGAATAAAGTGATCTTTGCTTGTATTTTGTGTGACAGTTCGCAAAGAGCTTTGGGATGGTGTTCAGGATGAAAGACGCTATGTACGTATTCAGATTAGTATTAATAATGAGCTTTTGCTCTTGGCGGGGTTGCAGGCGAGCGTAGCTGCATTCTGTTCAACAAAAGTTCCAGCTCCGTTCTGATTCTGGGGTGTGTGTTTGGTGAATCACAAAGCAGATCATAATCTGGATTTTTTTTTTTTTTTCTTCTCCTTCCCCTCGTCCTCTGATGCGGAGTTGAACTAGTAGGCATAAAGATCTTGTAAACTGAGCTACTTAGATACACAAAATAAAGCTGCGGTTTTCCAGGCTGATGAGGTGTCAGTAAAATGTGGATAGTAAATATGTTGAGATTATTCTATTTCCGTCTTACGATATGTTCTGTTGTATCTGATTCTTTTGATACATCTCAAAATGCAGCTGTATCTAGTGTCATTTTATAGTGATGTGTCTAGATCACCTGACACTGGTATATCCAGTGTAAATGCCAACTGCTCCCGCTTCACACTGGTAGCTCTCTTATCTGACACTACTTGGTTGCTTGCACACTCTGAAATCTTTCATAAAAATCTTAATAAACCTTCTGCGCCCTCATAGTAACAGAGCATCAGTTGCTACTAACTGAGCTATTTTGAACCGCAGGCTTGTTTAATCACGAAGAGGCTTTCTAAAAATGCAATAAAACAAAACTGGTTTTGCAGCCTAAGATTGCAAGTTAGCACTTTCAGTTCTGAATGATGCCGTCAGAGGTCCAGGAGAGGAGAACGGGGAGATTCCCTTGCTTCGTGACTGTCTCTATACGCCCCACTTCTTTCCTGCAAGCGGGGGAAAAGCCGAGGAAATCGAGCCAATTGCGCTGCATAATTTCATTGACTACCCTGAAAGCTCGTGTCCTATGCAAATAGCACACCTGAGCCGAGCGTCTCGGCTTACCTAAGGGGTTGTCGCGGAACCGACAGCTGTTCAGTTTAGTAAAGGAACAGGTGGGTTTCGACAGCAAAAGCAGCGGCTGTGTGAGCGAATGGAGCATGCACTGGTGGTGGTATAAACAAGTGGGCCCCCCTCCTGGGCACCCCTGCAAGTGGCCCCTTGCCTCAGTTTCCCTCTTGGGTAACTCCGAGGACTCCACTTCAGGCTCTTACTTAAACTGGCCCCCAAGAGGGGTGGTATTTATTACAAAATGCTTCTGCAAATAGTCTGTAACAAAGGTCCCAAAATTTTAGTCTGTCTCACCCCAGTGCATCTAGTCCTTGTTCGTATCATACCCCAGCGTCTTCCGTCACAGCTGTCCTCTTCTTTCCCTCTGTCGGGACAGAAACCCTGCCCATCCTTTTGGGGGGCAACCCTGCTCTTCCCAGCAGCATCTCTCCCAGCCTCTCTGCTGGGAGCATCCCTCGCTCCCCCAGCCCGCTCTGCCTTCCTCAGGCTCCAGCTCTCCAGCAAGGAGATGTCAGCGGATAAGCCGCTCTCCTGCTCCCCCTGCCTTCCGCCCTCTCTGGCTCTTGGCTCTGGCGTAGAGCCAGCAGGCATCTCCCTCTGCTGCTCCCCCTGCCTTCGGCCCTCTGGCTTGGGAACACCAGCCAGCAAACCCCGTGTGCTGCTCCCCTGTCTCCGCTTTCTCCCAGGAACCACCATCTCTCCAGCAGCTCTCCTCCCCTGCCTGATTCCCCTATTCTGACTTCTCAATGACCTTTTGTAGCCTGTCAGGTGCTGCCCCACCCTCTCAGTGGGCCCAACAGGGAGCTCCTGGACCGGATCTGGAGAGCCGAGCCCAGTTTCGCTTAATGAGCCAGCTAACCTGTTGCAGAATGAGCAAGCTACTGTTTGTTGTCGGCCAGAAAGCTGGGCTTAAACGGATCAGTGGGTCCTACAAAATACGTGGCACTGTCTGACCTGGACGATTGGCCGTTATCACCACAGCTGTTGTCTGTGGTCTGAATTCAGCAGCCTGTTTCCAAGCAAAACGTGCTCTTCTGTTTCTATGGAACCTGGCGCTGGAGGATTTCAGATCTAATGCTAGTTAGTCACATGCTGATTCACATCGCCCTCCGCTCCGCGAGGGAGGTTTAATCCCCGTTTTACAGATGGAGAAATAGAGGCCCGGGGAGGCGGTGTGTCTTTCCCAAGGTCACACAATGAGCAGCGGATGTTATGGAGGCTTAGCTCTTCGTCCTCTGCTCTACCCACCAGAAACCCCTCCTCCCCCACATCCCATCAAGACTTCTTTTTTCATCGGTGTTAAAACAAAATGCTTTCGTTTTACACATTCGATCCGTAAACCTAGCGCAGTGAAGGGAGCGGAAGCATTGCAGCTCTCCCCTACCCTTGGCAGAAAACCTAATAAATATTCTGCTGCAAGGTCAGGAAGGGAAAAGAACAGCTACTCTCTCCCTGGACCTTTATCAGCTGATTGGGAAGAACACGTGAGCGCCCATCTCTCTACGAGTCGGTCCAAGGCGATTGTGTTCATTCCATCTCTTTGATACACCGAGGTTCCATCTGGAACTGGCCGAACATGAGACTTTCATGGCCTGGTGTTATCTCCCTACGTGTATCCACCACGGCCCCTCTGCAGCTGCTTTGAAGGTTAGATGCAAGGCTTTTGTACTTCGATTAGTTCTCCCCTAGCCTTTTTCATCTGCTCCTTCCTTTCCTCACCCCCTCTTTGCCGGAGGCACCTATAATGTTATTACCTATTTTCCCCCATAGCTGTTCAAGCACTTTAAAAAGAAGGTAAGTACGGATGGGGAAACTGAGGCACGGGGAGGTTAAAGTGACTTGCCCAAGGTCACGCACTGAGCCAATGGCAGAGCCAGGATTAGAACCCCTGTCTCCAGAGTCCCAGTCCAGTGCTCCATCTGCTAGGCTACGCTGACACCCACTAGGCCTGCGCTTTGAGAACTGCATTTAGCTCCATTCTGGCTAAGTATGATGAACGCTACGTAAGTTACTAAAACAAACATGTAGTCTGCTTTGATAGCTGCGCATAAATCTGCCAGGAAAGAATCAACAAATTAGTCTAATTGGGGGTGATGCACCTGATTAGTTTGGGCTAAATTAAGCTGGTTGCCATGGTTCCCAGAAAATGTCTGGCAAACAATCTAAATTTGCTAAATTGCTTTTCTCAGGATGACTTTGTTTCTTCCCCCTGCTCTGCTTGACGTTTTACAAAGTTTTCCCAAAAGGCAGCTCTTAATTAACTGACTTCGCAGTTCTGTCCGGTTCCCCAGGCCTGGTATAACCCTGCTGCCCCGTTTTGCAGTACGCCGAGGATTTTTCTGTCACAGCGATTGCAGCTTCAAAGGCACGAACCCAGAGGTTATCTGTAGCCTGTAGACTACAGTAGCCTGTGCAGATGGAGGCCTTTCATTTGTCCATGGGGTCAGCCTTTTCAGACTGCTGACATGCAGAATATCCCCTGTTGGGTAGCAATGGCTTCTGGCCACTGCTGACCTCTGCCGCTTGGTACCGTCTGTGTAGTGAGTCCCTGATTACTTATCAGATAGGCAGCATGGCCTAGTGGGTAGAGCACTGGACCGGGACTCAGCAGACCTGCTATATGATCATATATGGAGATATACCTATCTCATAGAACTGGAAGGGACCCTGAAAGGTCATTGAGTCCAGCCCCCTGCCTTCACTAGCAGGACCAAGTACTGATTTTTGCCTCAGATCCTTACGTGGCCCCTTCAAGGATTGAACTCTCAACCCTGGGTTTAGCTGGCCAATGCTCAAACCACTGAGCTATCCCTTCCCCCAATGATCTTGGACAATTCACTTCCCTTCTCTGTGCCTGTTTTGTCTGTCTGCGTAGACAGCATTGCCACAAAGAGATTACAACATGTGGCGCTTACTGTGTGTCTGTACAGCACCGGGCAGCTGATCTTGTATGGGGTCTCTAGGCGCTACGGGGATACAGATAGGGCAGGGAGCGGTGTGTGGGAAAACTTGTTCTGCCCTTGCAGTACCTGCTCTGGGAATAGAGACTGTCGGTCTCCAGGGATGTCAGACTAATACTTGTCACTGGTATACTGTTCATTTCTAAAGGGCCTTTAGAAAACCACAGCTCCTCTGCTGTTTAGCCCTGCATTTACGAGCGGCCGATATTTTCCCCTCTGGGTCCTGTCTCCATTGGAACAGAAGAAACCTCACCTTTCGGTCTAGAAGTAATTTTAAAATCCATCACACTGGAGAAAGAGTCCAGATTTGCAGCCTCGGAGATTGTAGCCCTCTGTCTAACCCTAGAAGAGATAACGGCAGCTATCCTTATGCTGCTCTCACCCTGAGCCTCTGTTCTGCCCTGGGGGGTTTCTGTGGCCTAGTCAGTCTTGGCCTCTGCTGAGGCTAGTAACGAGGGGTGTGGTGGGGGTGTCTGTCTGTCACCCTAGGAGTGGTGTCCTCCCCTCCCTGCTCGTTCCATAGGCTACTGAACGTGAGCCACCATCAAGTGGCAACAGCTTTCAGTCTCTATCGACCTATGTTAGAGTCAAACCAATGATCAAGAGGAGAGAGATCCCATGTCCGCTACTGATCCCTTGACCCATCCAATCCCTCTTGAACTGTATTTAAAGCAGGTCTTCCTTTCCTGCCCTAACAGCCTGTGCACGTGTGTTGCATGTGTTTTGGCTTCTCAACAGCTTTGGGACCACTTGGACCACACAATGTTATTCCCAGACTTCAGACCGTTTCTGAGCAGCAGCTCGCTGGATCAAGACAGCCGAGACAACGAAAGGGGCCATCAAGCACATGCGGATCTCTGGGGACCAAGCAGACCCCCGCGGCTGCCCATGACACGGAGGTACAGATCCCGGGGCAGCTCACGTCCAGACAGGTCTCCTGCTATTGAAGGGTAAGTGACGAGACTTTCAGTGTACTTATTGTAGCTTATCTCGGGCCTCCTTCCTGCTTGAGCCGCCAGGCTTCCCAGAGCCCTACCCCTCAGCAGACTGGAACCCACCCCCCCCGTGGATGACTGGGTCCTTCGTAAAGCCTGTTGGGGCCACTCCAGAATTGGGGTTGCTAAAGAGAGGCATTGGGTCCACTGCCTCTGGGGTGCCCCAGTAATGCTATCAGTCTGGGAACAAGGACAGATACGAGTCGTGACCTCCGAACCCCTGCACGGCAGTGTGGTGCCCTCCCATTAGATTGTGGAGTTGGCCCCGCTGTCGTCTTAATTCTTAACGCCTTGGGCATGGGGCAGGTCCTTAGATTTGGAGGCAGGTGGGAGTATTGGGTCAGAGTGCTTACCTAGACAAAGTCCCAGATTGGCACTCCATTCATCAGTGGGGAATCCACCTTCTTCCTTCCATCCTAACCCGCTCTACCTGCCGCCCATTCCTGGGCACAACCTCAAGCCAGGAGCCATTAAGGGGTCACAGGGCGTTAGGGGAAGCGGCTGCTCCTGGGGTCGCGGGGCATGCTGCGGGAGGTACGAGAGCTCTTGTTTCGGGAGGCAGGCAGGACTGGTGCTATGGAGGAGAGAAGGGATTGGAATAGTCTCTTTGGCTCCTAACCCCCGGATGGGAGCGTGCTCGGCCAAGAGGATGCTGAGAGCTAATACAATAAGAGGTCTTGGTCCTGCATCTGGTGCTGCGGCAGGTGCAGGAAGACTGGCTTTGATCCGTTGAGTATCCCTAGAGACTAGGGCCCAGATTTTGAAAGGTGTTTCCACATCGCTGGGCTCAGCGTTGCAGTGCCTAACTGATTTAAGAGCCTAAATCTCATTTTCAAAAGGGATTTACACGTAGGAACCAAATCATGTTGACAGTTGATGGGATTTTTGCTCCTAAGTGTCTAAATCCCCTTTGAAAATGAGATTTAGGCTCCTAAATCAGTTAGGTATTGCAGTGCCTAAAATCCTTTACACAGGTCCAGGTTTTTAACTCTGAGTGTTCGTTCACTTGCCACACCTGCCATTCCCATAACTCCTTGGATCCAGGGCATGTCATTTAAAAACCCACATTCTCCCCCCAAAATCAGTGAAAACTATTGACTCGGAGTTGAATATTTTTCACTCTCTACTTCCTCCTCCTTTAATCTCCATCCCCACAGCAATGAAAGCTACCGGAGTAAGGAAGAAGAATCAGTGTCCTGGAAATCTCAACCCCTGGCACCATCTCGGAGAAGTTTGCATTGCTTTAAACATGCTTCCTTCCTCCCGTCTGTTGGGCAGTCTTGGCTCACCCTTGGAGGAAAGATGTACAACAAACGCTCCCAAAAAGTGTGGCTTTCTGAGGGAGGGACCCGTAGTTGATTTTGGGAGGAGCTAGTGGTTCACTGTCCTTCTCTCACTAAAATGTTGTTGCTTGCCTGTGTTTTTGTCCTAGCCTGTTTGCTCAATTTGTTTTTTGTTTTTGTTTGTTTTTTTTACCCTTTCTTCTTAACAGAATAATACAGCAGATCTTTGCAGGGTTTTTTGCAAACTCAGCAATCCCAGGCTCACAGCACCCTTTTTCCTGGTGAGTAGCGAGCAGCGTTTAGCACCACCTCCTTGGATCAGATCGTTGCAGTAAACAAGCGTTGTGCTGCAAATCTGTTGTGTCTATGCGATAAATGGCACTCCACAATGGGATGGCTCTTGTGCTGTCAGATCTGTACCCAGCTGAACGGCTTCATCTCTGGGATCCCACAGGATGATGTGCTGTATAAATCCTGCTGGTGTTTGTTTGAATTTCAGTGCAAGAACATTTCTGAGCTGTATTGAGGTTGACAAAATCGCTCCCTTAACTGTTTGCTTCTATCTGCAGGAGTGGAATGCTGCACTCCAATCCAGGCGACTATGCATGGGGACAGAGCGGCCTTGATGCTATTGTGACCCAGGTAAGATTTGCACGTGTGCTGATGTGGGGTGAGACCCAGTTATTCTGCCCAAGCTTTCTGATTTGTGCCTGTAAGATTTTTCTATCTTTCACTTCCCTCTCCTGTCAATCTCACTTCCTTCTAGAGATAATCCCTTTTTCATAGATTTTTAAGGCCAGCAGGGACGATTGGATAACAGAGTGGAGCAGATGACAAATTATAAAATTTGCAGATGACACCACGCCAAGAGGAGTTGCAGCCACTTTTGAGGGCAGGATCGCAGTGCAGGATGACACTGACAAATTGGAGAACTGGTCTGAGTTCTGAGTTCCTGCCATGCGGGCAGGGGACTGGACTCGATGACCTCTCGAGGTCCCTTCCAGTCCTAGAATCTATGAAAGATGAAAATCAATAAAGACAAGTGCAAAGTGCTTCACTTAGGAAGGAAAAATCAAATGCATAACTAAAAAATTGGGGATAACTGGCTAGGTGGTTGTACTGCTGAAAAGACTTGGGGGTTCTAGTGGATCACGCATTGAATATGAGTCAGTAGGGTGATGCCGTTGCAAAAAAAAAGGCTAATATCATTATGGGATGTATTAACAGAAATAGTGTATGTAAGACACAGGAGGTAATTGTTCTGATCTATTTGGCACCGGTGAGGCCTCAGCTGGCGACCTGTGTCCAATTCTGTGTGCCACACTTCAGGAAAGATGTGGCCAAATTGGAGAGGGTGTGGAGGAGCGTGACAAAACCTACAAGGAAAGATTTTAAAAAAAGGGGCATGTTTAGTTTTGAGAAAAGAAGAGTGTGGGGGCACCTGGTAAGTCTTCAAATATGTTACGGGCTGTTTATAAAGAGGACGGTGACCTATTGTTCTCCGTGTTCACTGAAGATAGAAGAAGCAGCAATGAGCTTAATCCGCAGCAAGGGAGATTTAGGTTCGATATTAGGGAAAAACTTTCTAACCCTAAGGGGGGTTAGGCTCTGGAACGGGCTGCCAAGGGAGGTTGCGTAATCCCCGTTGTTGGAGGTTTTTAAGAACAGCTTGGACAAACACCTGTCAGGGATGGCCTAGGTTTACATGGTCCTGCCTCTTCAGACGTTGGACTTGATGACTTCTTGATATTCCTTCCAGCCCTACAGTTATATGGTTCTATGATTAGATCATTTAGTTTGACCTCCAGTATAGCATAGGCTATAACCTTTCATCCAGTTACTGCTGTATGGAGCCCAGTACCTGGTTTGAGTAAAGCATCTCTTCCAGGAAGGCATCCAGTTGTGATTTGAAGACATCAAGAATTCACCACTTCGCTGGGTGGTTTGTTCCAATGGTTAACTACTCTCACGTAAAAAACTAGGCCTTATTTCTAATTTGAATTTGTCTGGCTTTGGTTCTTGTTACGCCTTTCCCTGTTAGAGCCCTTTAGTATCTTTACCCAGGAAGGTACTTAAACTCCATCATCCAGTCCTCTCTGGATCTTCTTTGATAAGCTAAACAGTCTCTTTTAGTCTCTCACTGTAAGGCATTCATTTCAGCCCTTAAATCATTTTTGAGGCTAATGATTTTGAGAGCAGCTGACCCACAGTTCCACAACCATCAGCCCCACCTCAGCTCCTCAGTCCCTGGTCTGAGAACACACCTCGCTAGTGTTGCATGTAGTAAGTCGATGCAGCTCTGTGTTTCATTCTGACTCATCTGAGTTATCACCACAAACGTCTTGGCACAAGGGGATCCTGATTATGGCAGCAATGAGGCTGCTAACGCTTTAAGCTATTTTTAATCGTCTAGAACGCTCACAGGGACCAGGGTAAAGGAGGAGGAATTGGTTCTGATCGTTTTTGCTTCATCTCTGCTTGTAAAGGTGGGCTGGTTCTTAGCAAAAGGGATGGGGAGATGGGTCAGGATACCTGGGTTCCCAGCTC
Source organism: Chrysemys picta bellii (assembly GCF_011386835.1). NCBI lineage: Eukaryota > Metazoa > Chordata > Testudines > Emydidae > Chrysemys > Chrysemys picta. The sequence goes on along the minus strand of NC_088810.1, from coordinate 19,878,152 downwards.
TGCTGCTGACTGGCTGTGAGACTTTGGGTGAATCTCTTCTTTCTATGCCTTGTTTTCCCCTGTATAAAACAGGGATATCTATCTCCTTGTGGGAATGGGGCAGCGTTGAGGCTTAATTACTGTCCTGCTAATGCAGAGGCTCTTTGAGGGCTTCGTATGAAAGCCGACGTTGCAGGGTATAGTATTTCATCTCCTTGCCTTTCGTGAGCGCCAATTCTAGCTGTGCAACTATCTGCTAGGAAGGTTGCAAGTTCCTTGCAACAGTCCTGCAAACCTTAACGATAGCAAAGCTAACTTCTTATCGTTTATTTGTCTGACCGTAGCGCCCAGGTATCGGTTGTGCTAGGTTCTGTACAAACGCCCAACAAAAAGACAGTCCCGGCATTGCGTTGAAGATTTCAGTTCTCTGCATAGATCCCTGTTCAGACAGATGCAGCTTTTATGTCTCGAGAGCTACAGAGCCTTCTGAAGCTATGAGTTACCGATTGCCTTCTGCCCACTAGGGACCGTGCATCTTGGTTGGAGGAGAATAGGGTCAATTCCTTTCCCATCACCACCCCACAAGCTCTTTTTTGGTTAATATGAGAACAGAAGGGGCTGGCTTGGGAGTGGAGCCAAATCTCTGGAGGGCGATGACTCCCCTGTCTTGGAGAGGATGAGCAACTAGAACATTTTGTGGTAGCTAATCCTGCTGTTGTCAAGCACCTCGTGAACATGGCGTGCAGGCCATCTGCCGTCGTTCGCCGCTAGCCACGGCTTTACAAACTGCCTCGCAAATGCATCTTGCTCTCCTTCATCACAGCTTCCTCAAAGGAGCCCACATCCCACGTGTCCAGGGGAGGGGGCTTGGAGAGTCTCATTATGGTCATCAGGTGCCGTTTGCTGACATCACCCCCCCCCCCCCCATTCCACAAGCAGCAGTCTGGTTTCTGTGTGGACGTACAGCTCCTCTCGGCTGTGCCTCCATCCCGTGTCTGGAGGGGGCGAGTGACGGGGGTCAATATCACCTCAGTCATTTTATTGCGGTGTCATTACTGGGCTAGAGTGGGACCACTTGTAATCTCCTCTCTTCGTGGCCTGCCCAAGTCCCAGCGTGTGTAGAACACTGCTGTGTATCTTCTTACGCCCACCAGGCAGCACAATGCCTTTCTCCAACCCTCCAGTCGCGAGACACCTCTGTCAACTCCCTTTCAGTCCAGTATCCTCCTCCATTCCCTCGAGCCTGTCTCTTGGTTTTTTTCTTCTCCTCCCCGCCCTGCTCATACAGCACTGGCTCCCTGCTGTGGTCCGAGAGCCTTTTTCTCTGCAGTTTGTGCCAGATGCAGTTTACCTGCATCCATTTAACTTCAGATGCCGTCTGAAAACCTCCCTATCCTGTAGCTAGCGACTAGCCTATGTTTTATGGTGCAGCTCCCTCCCTGGCCTGGTTAATGTGGTGGAGTAGTGTGGAGGCACAGCTTGAATGGGAGGTATTCCACAAGACAAGGCTGGGTTGCGTTCTAAAACATGGTGTGTTTGTCATCCCCTTGCAGCTTTTAGGACAGTTGGAAAACACAGGACCGCCCCCAGCTGACAAAGAGAAGATCACCTCTCTTCCAACGGTGACCGTAACTCAGGAACAAGTCGGTGGGTTAAGTCCAATATCTGGTCTTTCCTCCCATGTCTAGTAATGCTTGACGTCCTGCTGTGTGTCTTCTACCATTTGGATGCATTGATAGATCTACACTGGTGCTCTCCATGGGTCCCGAAGGCTTTTCTGACTTTTCCCTTAAGCTTCCCTACGTTAATGATTAGACTCTTTGCCTCCACCACTGCCTGCTACCTCCCATTCAGTTGTGTGTTGTGTGCACCCTCGAACATCTGGGCCACCATCTAGCTGAGTCGCTCAGCTCAAGCAATGGAGGGTTGTGATTTTTTGTAGCTCTGGAGGTTCTGCTGACAACTCGGGCTACCCTGACTGTGGAGGTGGGCCTGCTTTGATCCCTGGTCTCAACTGCCCTCCCAAAAGCTAAAATGGTCTGAATTGAATGAGTAGCAGGCATTGGTTGGTAAAGTCAAGGTTTCGGACTGACAGCGGCATGCATAGTGCATGTGGTATGTTGCATTTATCCAGTTATGAGAAACACGCCTTTTGCTTATTTGAGCTGTTGCTGCTGTTTTAAACTTACCTCCTTCTATTTATGTTTGTTGTTACCTCCTTCTGTTTATCAGATCCAAGGGGAGCGTGCATGTCACGTCTCCTTTCTTAGCTGGTAAATACAACTGTGAACAGATTTCTACTGAACTGCTCCTAAATCCTCTTTAAAATGTGGGTGTAAAGATCACCGGTTCCTTTGACATACTTGACAGCAAAGAATTGTGTGTGTTTCATGAGTGCTCACGGTTTCACTGTTGGTTCAGCAAGGTTTTTTTTTTTAGTGTGTTTGCAGACGTGTGTGACTCAAAGTTGCAGTCCGGATTCTTTTCCCCCTATAAGCTAATGTGTTCCCTGAAACTAAAATTGGTTGAAGACGCACTGTTTCATTTACAAAAAAAAAAATCTGTTTCCATGGTATCTGTTTTTGTCTGGATCTTTTTATATGCACGAGTTTTAGTCTGATTTATGGAGACTGAAGAGGAGCGTGTATCTCCATATTATAATATCTCCTGCAAAGCAACAGCAGAGTCTGCCCCGTGTCTGTGAGCTAGCTGAACATCTGTTGTGCTACCTGGCAACTGAGTCGGGAATTAATGTGGCAGGTTCAGTGTCTCTGCTGGCAAAGGACGCAAGCTAGGAAATGTGTTTGGTGCTGGAGCTGCAGTGTCAGTGCAGCGCTAGTGGTGACAGGAGAGCAGCTCTGTGTCCAAACTGGGATTGCTATGTAGCCAACGTGCTCCTTTCCTGGGGAGGAAGAATCACTAATCCTAATTCCATAGCAGGATTGCAAAATTAACATAACAGCCATAACTGGGTCAGATCAATGGTCCATCTAGCCCATATCCTGTCTTCTAACAGTGGTCAATGCCAAGTGCTTCAGGGGGAATGAACAGAACAGGTAATTGTGAGTGATCCATCCCTGTCATCCACTCTCCGCTTTTGGCACGGAGTTGCATCCCTGACCATCTTGGCTAATAGCCATTGATGGACCTATCCTCCATGAACTTACCTCGTTCTTTTTTGAACTCTGTTATAGTTTCGGCCTTCACAACATCCCCTGGCAATGAGTTCCACAGGTTGACTGTGTGTCGGGTGAAGAAGTACTTCCTTATGTTTGTTTTGATTTCATTGGGTGACCCCTAGTTCTTGTGTTGGTGTTGTTGGCACTGTCCTACGCGAGTGAGTTTAATAGACAAGTAAAATGCCCCTAGTTTGATTTTCATTATCGGTCATCTTTTGTGCCAGCCTGGCAAATGTTAGGCTGTATAGTCCCCAAGGCCCTATATTGGAAGGTCTTTAATAGCACTTTGCAGAGCATTAACTATGGAAAAAAGTCCATTGTGGCCCCAACATCAAATATAAAGCCGACTGTAAGCCATTCAAGTAGCTGAATGTTCTCCCTTCCCATGTATGTATTGGAGTCCAGCCATCAGGAAACAGGAACTATAAAAACAAAAAGTTATAATAAAAATAAAATTTGAAAATGGACTCGCCAAGGCCATAAAAGTGTCAATAAAATAATGGCAAAGGCATTTTAGACATGAGAAATTTACTGCCCTTGGGCTCGATCCTACAAACACTGTGTAACTTCACTCCTGCGAGTAATCCCATTGACAGAACTAGAAACCACCATCCAGCTCAGACCCTCCTTCCCTAGTTCTAAACTCCTCCTCCCCGTCTCTAGGACCTTTCCTGTGCTGAATCGCCCCCACCCACATTTATTCTCTGTTTATCAGTGCGGGGTGTCCAGTATCTGTTCTCAATTCCTGTCGGTCGCCCTTCAGCACTGGGTAGGGCACTCTGGATAAAATAGATCTCCTTATTGTGCCATGCACGGGCGACCGAAACAAAAAAACAATCCATACTCCATCATTTCCTCACGTCTGCAAACTCAGCCTTGCTCCTCTTCGACAACTGTTCACTGTTCCCCGGCTCGAGTCCTCCTGTCTGCATCCCTCTGGGAGAAATCAACTGAGATCAGTAAGGGAATGCGGCATTTGATGCCCCATTTTGGTAAGGCTTTGGCTGTTGTCATTGGACCCATTGTGGATTAAGGCTGTGCAAACAGGTCTCTGCTGTGTCCAGCGTGCTAACCCATCCCCTGTATGAATCTGTCCTGCAGATACAGGTTTGGAGTGTCCTGTTTGTAAAGAAGATTATACAGTAGCAGAGCAGGTTCGACAGTTACCGTGCAATCACTTCTTCCACAGCAACTGCATCGTGCCATGGTTAGAACTGGTAAGTGCGTGTGTGTGAGAGAGACTGTGCTAATATTGACCGCTCCTCGCTGTCTCGTACCTCAGTCTTGAGCTACCGGTGCATGTGGTGCATCGACCACACTATCTGCCACTTCAATCCAAAGCTCTTCCGTTTCATGACACCATAGTATTAATCATTCAGCCTTTGAAACGTGTCTCTTCTAAAGCTGTCCTTCAGGCTGAAGTAAAATGGAGGCTTGGAGAAATTGCTAATGGATTTATGACGCTTTTTATCTCGAAGTCACCCGGTCAGATCCTGTTGGTGTTAGCAGTAGCCCAGTTTGTGCCATCTGACAATTGGTTGTTATGTGTGAAACAAGCTGGGGTCTCTGTCCTCGTGGGAAGTGTCGACTTGTAAACTTTCCCCCCCAGCTTATTATCATCCTGATATCACGGAATGAATGTGGCCTGCGATGTGCAGGAGGTCAGACTAGATGACCATGACGGTCCCTTCGGACCTTAAAGTCTATGAGGTATGTTCTCTCCATTTGGCAGGTGGAGAAACTGAGGCAGAAAGGTGCAGGGACTAAGCTCTGCTCACAAAGGAACTGAGGCCTAAGCCATGCTTCCTTCTACGGCTCCTGGCATGCCTGAGGGGGCATCGACAGAGAGGGGGGGGAAGCTTGCAGAGCCGCACAGTGCCTGCCTAATGCACAGACTGTCTCCACCACCTCTAATCCAACCCTAAGAAGATACCATAGAAGGAAGCATGGCTTAGGCCTGAGTTCCTTTGTGAGCAGAGCTTAGTCCCTGCACCTTTCTGCCTCAGTTTCTCCACCTGCCAAATGGAGAGAACCTACCTCATAGACTTTAAGGTCCGAAGGGACCGTCATGGTCAGCTAGTCTGACCTCCTGCACATCACAGAACCTCACCCCCACCCCCTCCTGTAATAGACCCCTAACCTCTGGCTGAGTCACTGAAGCCCTCCCACCATTTACACTAATTTAAACCTGCAAGTGACCTGTGCCCCACGCTGCAGAGGAAGGCGAAAACCCCCCAGGATCTCTGCCAATCTGACCTGGGGGGGAATTTCCTTCTCAACCCCAAATCTGGCAATCAGTTAGAGCCTGAGCATGTGGGCAAGACCCACCAGCCAGACACCTGGGAAAGAATTCTCTGTAGTAACTCAGAGCCCTCCCCATCTAGTGTCCTATCACCAGTTACTGAAGATGGTTGCTGCTAGCAGTCGTAGATTGGCTACATGCCATTGTATGCAGTCTCCTCATACCATCCCCTCCATAAACTTCTCAAGATCAGTCTTGAAGCCAGTTAGGTTTCCCCCCCGCCCCCTGCTCCCCTTGGAAGGCTGTTCCAGAACTTCATTCCTCTGATGGTTAGAAACCTTCGTCCAAGTTCAAGCCTAAATTTGTTGATGGCCACTTTTATATCCATTTGTTCTTGTGTCAACATTGGTGCTTAACTTAAATAACTGCTCTCCCTCCTTGGTATTTATCTCGCTGATGTATTTATGGGGAGCAATCGTATCTCCACTCAGCCTTCTTTTGGTCAGGCTAAACAAGCCAAGATCTTGGAGTCTCCTCTCATAAGCCAGGTTTTCCATTCCTTGGATCATCCTAGTCGCCCTTCTCTGCACCTGCTTCAGTTTGAATTCATCTTTCTTAAACATGGGAGACCAGAACTGTGCACGCTATTCCAGATGAGGTCTCCTCAGGGCCTTGTCTAATGGTACGAACACTTCTCTGTCTCTACTGGAAATACCTCGCCTGATACTTCCTAGGACTGCATTAGCCCTTTTCACAGCCGCATCACATTGCCGGCTCCTAGTCATCCTGTGATCAACCAATACACCCAGGTCTTTCTCCTCCTCTGTTGCTTTCAACTGATAAGTCCATTGCTTATAGCAAAACTTTTTCTTGTTAGTCCCTAAATGCAAAACCTTGCACTTTGCACTGTTAAATTTCATCCCATTTCTATTACTCCAGTTTACAAGGTCATCCAGATCCTCTTGTAGGATATTCCAGCCCTCTTGCATCTTGCCTAGACCTCCCAACTTTGTGTCATCCGCAAATTTTATTTTTGTGCCAAGGTCAGTAATAAAAATGTTAAGTAAGATTGGTCCCCAGACCAATCCCTGAGGAACGCCGCTAGTAACCTTCCTCCAGCTTGACAGTTCACTTTTCAGTATGATCCGTTGTAGTCTCCCCTTTAACCAGTTCCTTATCCAGCTTTCAGATCTTATTTTAATCCCCACACTGCAAGCTCAGAAACCTTTATTACGCTCAGTGGAGCACTTGAAGGTAAGTATTCCCACCATTTGGATTTAAATTGATTTGTGAATTCATCCCTTCTTTGTATCGTCGATGAATCTGTTTTAGTGACTGGGGAGTCCCCTTACCGTAATATCAGAGCTCCTCACAGTCTTTAATATTTAGCCTGACAACTCCCTGAGGCATTTGCCTAAAGTCACACACGGAGGCTGTGGCAGAACAGGGATCTGAAATGGAATCAATCGAAGAGAGCTTCAAATACTGCATTGGTAGAAAAATGGTGGTTCGTTGCTGCCCAGTTTTCCCATGAAATCTTTCCATTGTCGCTGTTGTCCACTCATCTTTCCTATGTAGCCAAGTTGTTAAAGCGCCTGATTACAAGATAGTTACGTATAATCTGCTTTTAAAAAGCACCGAGTAACTTCTATTAAAAAACCTTTCTCTTTAGAAACATATGGCTACTTTTCTACCATGTCATTCTTGTGCTGTGCAAAATAATGTGTCCCCAATTAATTTCGGATCCATTCATCAGTCCCTTCTTATCCATTATCAAAATAGCAAACAAAGATGATGCTAGCTACTGGTTAATAGTTACATTACATTGGCCAAACAACTGGCAGTCCTGCCATCATGGATGTGATCTCAACAGCTCAAGCTCTGAGCTAAGTGGGGGTGTATTGGGTTAGCCCTCGGCTGGGAGACTGCCAGGGCGGAATGAAATGGTGTTGGTTAGAAGGGGAAGGTCTTTCGTCTGAGTCAGTGTTAAAACCTTGCCCCAGCATATTGTTCGGGGCTCTTTGCAGTGTCTTTCAGATAAGGCCCTGATCGCTTCTTTTCACTTAGACTCAACAGCGCTATTCACAAGAGTAGGAGCGTTAACCCGTGTGCTCTCTTCACATTCTGCTGTGGGTCACCACATTCCACCTATGTAATAGTTCAGATCCCTAGCGCTTACATAGCACTTTTCATCCATAGATCTCCAAAAAGTACTTTGCAACGGTGTAAATTCCCCCCACCCCACCTCCTGCCGTTTCAACTGGATGCTGAGGTCTTTTCCCCCCTTTTCTAAACTACTGTATAACTGGGATTGGCAGAATTTGGTTTTTATTTTTTTCTAATTTGACAATGTTTTTTTTTTTTATTATTAGTAGTATTTTTTTCTATTTTTTGATGTTTTTATTTTGATAGTTTGGGGGTTAGGGTTTGGACAGCACTGACGGGGGGGTGGGGAAGATCCTGGGCTGCCAAGGGGCTCGAGAGACCAGGGCACAAGGTGTGGGGGAGGCTGCAGTCTTCCTGGCCTGGCAGAGCAGCGATCCCCACCCAGGACTGTAAGGAGAAAGACGAACCCCCAGCCCTGGGGGAGGCCTGCTGCTCACCAGATCCTGCCCTGAGTCGGCTCCTGGCTGGTGAGTGAGCGAGCAGGGCTGTAACAATGGAGCTGTGGGCTGGTGACGTTGGAGCCCCAAGGTGCAGGGAAAGCTGCAGTCCTGGCAGGGCAGAGTACCGACCCACAGCGCTCCCCGCGGGTGAGAGCGGGGGGCGGATCCTTGACGGCACGGCTTCAGAGGGCTCCCTGCACTGCCACAGGAGCCATTCAGCAGTGGGGTCACCTTTCGCCTGCAGCTGGGCGCTCGTTGTCCTGCTTGCAGTCCTGGCATGTCTGATCGGCTCTACCCTGCCAGTCCTGAGGCGGCTTGGGGAGACCGCTGCAGCTCTGCTGTCACGGACCCACTTGTTCACTCTTGTGACAGCCAGCGACAACGGATCCCTGCAGGCATGCTGACTTATCCATTGATTTTTTTTTTCATCAACTTAAGTGTGTCAGTTGAAATCGACATTTATCAACAGTTATCCATTTAAAATCGAATCCTGCCAAGCATTGCTTGGCACTGCTAAATCAGCTGCCGTGCGCTAACCCAGAGGTGGCTGCATTTTGATGGTAGGTGAAGGGAATTCCTCCAAGTAGTGCACATAAAACGCTTGTGGGGTGGAAAGTTGCCATATAAACGGTTGCTCACTGGTTACCAAGGTGCAGGGGATGGGCTTTCACTCTACGTTCCTGTTTCCATTTCAGCACGATACGTGTCCAGTCTGCAGGAAGAGCTTAAACGGCGAAGATTCCACTCGGCAAACACAGAACTCGGAGGCCTCAGCAAGTAACAGCTTTAGCAGCGAAAGCCAATTACACGATCGATGGACTTTCTGAAGCTTGAGGGCTTCCCGGGGGCTTTGGCCGTAGTATTCTTACTACAGTTGTAAATTGTATTATAATTAAAACCAACAAAAAAAGAGTAGCAGGAAATATAGGGGAGGGAACCCAACCCGTGATATTACTGCAACGAGTACTGTCCCTTTCCAAAACTTAAACTAGCATCTCCGAGCGAATCACATCTCCATCAGAATTGCCTCTTTAGTCCTGAATTGAGTCTTTGAGTGATTGATTTGATTTTTATACTTGTGAAACCTTAATTAACGTGGTTCTTTCAAAGTGTGTGAGGAAGGGAGCATTTCCATCTCTACAGGCTCACTGGCGTCCTGAGCGCTGTCATGCAGTGTTCAACGTTGAGATGGAATCCCCCCCCGCCTCACCCTCAGTGTTCCTAGATAAAATGCCATGGAGAGGTATGGGGCCGGGGGGAATACTCCCTCTTGGTAACATATTTGATCAGATGGGAGCAGCTGCTAAGGGATGCAAACGAGGATTTTGACACATCTCCCTCACCCCATTTTGCTCCCCTAAAACGGAGTGGGTGAAATTGACTCCATTAGTGTTTACCTCTTCTCTTGAATTCAAGTGAAATATACACAGTGTTCTAGGTTACTTATGGGGGTGGGAGTGAGAATTTATAAGATAAAAGGGGATGAAGAATCTCTTTGGATCAAAATGTCTTGCCCAAGGCTTTCTTGTGGGGGGTGATTTTGGGCCGGGAGATGCAGAGACATCCAGAATTCTGGGGAGCAGGCATGCACAGAACATTTTTGTCTCATGACCTGATTTTTCTAGTCTTTATCCATGTGCCGATGTTCCCGGGTTTGTCCAAAGCGGGTTGTTTGGAATTATTTTTTTTTTTTAAACCCATCTGGACAGTAATTCATGTAGGATCCTTAACTGACTTGTATCATATGGACCACTTTAAGGCATCCTTCAGGTAAACAGACTTAACTGTGCATAACTGTTTTAATGGCTGATTCTTCAGTGTTTAACATGAAATCTTAATTCTCCTAGACCGATAACATTAAGAGAATCTCTCTTTTTTTTATTTTTCACTTCTGTAACATTTCATCCATGTTTAGCTCTTGTTTTTATCGTCCAAATCATGTTTGAGCGTAGAATGCCCACTAACCCACCTGTGGCAGTGTTAAATCAGTGGATCAGCCCGGAGGAAGGAGGAAAGGAGAGGGTAGGTCGCGTCTAAAATTGTTGCCACTTCATTGCTGTAACAGTGTACCAGGTACACTTGATTTAAACTAGTGTTTCGTTTGCTATAAAGTCAAATAAAGGCCTTTCTAAAGAAGATCAAATGTTGAGAGGATTGCTGGGGGGCTTCCAGGGGTGGATGAGGGATTTTGAAAAGTACCAAAAGACTAACCGGAGACAAAATTAGGCAGGAGTGTTGCGACTTCTTTATTAAAGAACATAGGGTCTAGCTTAAAGGTGTTCTTTATGTTAAGGGCTTAATCCAGGACCCTTGGGAATCAGGGGAAAGACTCTGGGTTTTGGAAACTGACCTATATTCTGAATTGCAAAGTACCAGACTTAGGGTAAAATTATAAAAGCACCTAAATCTTGTTTTCCAAAGCGACCTGGGATCTCATGGTTAAGGTTTTGCAGGGTCGCTAGTGGCTTTGGGTGGCCAACTTGAAGGCACCCTAAAGGCGCCTGATTTTTCAGAGAGTCGGTCTGTAGCACTTTCTGAAAATTGGGCCCCCTCGAGGCATCGCGTGTGGCACTCCCCGCAATTGAGACACCTGGAATTACTAGTCACTTTTGAAAATCTGGACCTATCCTATTGAAAGTCAGCAGGACTTCAGCTCTGAGGCACCTAGGTCGCTGGTGAGAATGGCGCTCGGGCATTTGATACTTTGGTCTTGACTGTGTTGGTTAGAAAGCTGCGCCCTGGTCACGGCCCAGTGGAACAATCCTAGCAGACGCTGTTGTTAAGCCTGGCTCCGGAATACCATTGCAGAGTGCGCTGAGTCGAGATTTGAGGCACTGAAGCCGACGGTCACTCGTTGGAACAGCTCAGTCTAGCGCACTGCCCGTAATGTGCATTGAATTGTTCGGCACCGTCCCCACGAGGGATCTCCCGCTGGGTGAGGATGGTTTATCTTCCTGGCTATAAACAGGGCTGATCTGAAGCATACTGAAGTCAATGGGAGCCTGCAGCAGGCCTCGAGATGGGGAACCGGGAGCTGCAAAGTCCCCTTTTAGAGCCTCTCCCGAGAAGCTGAAGCTGCAGCACTAGTGGGAGTTGTTAGCAGGATTGGAACACCCCTTCCCTGGCTAGCGAGGATTATGTGCACACTCAAGAGCCGTGTTAGGCCCTTAAAGCGAAGAACTCCATAAGGGACAAGTGTGTGCGGACTGGGTCTCAGACACACAGCCCCTGTGCCGCTGCTGAAGGAAATGCGATTGGCACTGCTAGTGGTTCTTATTCTAGTGTGGTCGGGGCTTAAATTGGTGGGGGGAGAACGGCTGGGATACAGGAGGGTTTCTATGAGCGATTCATATGGCCTATGAGGGCCTTTAATGAATAAACGTCCGTTCTGGGAGATAGCAGAGGAGGCGAACGTTTGGTATGTTATTATTTTAACTGTTTTATTGTGCTAACGCCTAGGGTCCAGCTAGATTGGGACCCAGTTCTAGGCATTGTATAAACGTACCACCTGCCCTTTTTGCAATCTAAAAGTATATTGGTGGTGGGAGGAAGCATCAGGAAATTCATGCCGTGGAGTCTATTCTGTTCTATTCTCTGCGTTCTTAGACCGCCCTCATCGTCACTGTGCCTTCCAGTCATGCATTAAGGGACGTGACTAATATCTGCCACAGGAGGCTTGGTTTGGCTTTTGCAAAAGCATCTGTGAGTCTCCCGTTGCGTGGTGGGATCTAATCTCTCACTTGATGGTGCTGTATGCTAAAGCATAATCACCTGCAAATACATCTCACTGCCAACTACACACCCTCTAGACTTGATATTCAGACTCTGATTCCTGAAACCCTCAATCACTGAAAATTGTTGGGTATTCCGTTGAAATCAAGCTCTGATTTTAAAATAAGAAATGAATCCCCAGCCAGGCAGACTGATGTTGTTTCACCTCTTGCAACCTAACCAGATGGTATCGTAATATTTTCTCCAATCTTTCTCATCTTCTATTACTGGCACTTCCAGACATTGTTTGCTACTTCACAGTCCCCTAGAACTTAAACCCTATGTTTGCACAGCAGCTCTAATTCTGCACCTTGATCATGGTGGCTGTTCAGTTGGGCGGGGTGGATTTCCGATGCTCACGCGGCTTAATGTCAATATTGTGGCGTATTCTTTTAGTGTGTGTGTTTTCCTGGTTCAGTTCTGATTTCACAGACAAGTCACCCATGTTTTTTGCCCAATCAGCTGCCACATGGATGTGTCACAAGCGATGCGCTAAGTGTTTTCAGTTAAGACTCGACTCCCCTTGACTGGGGATCTGACTAGGCCAGACTTCGGAGGCCAGATTTTCAAAATGTTTGGCACCCAACGCACAAAGTCGTCCTACTGAACGCCTGGCCACTTATTTCGGTGCTTACATGGGAGGTGAGCTCTTCTGTATATCTGGCTGTTTAGTACCTGCAATTAATCTCTGTCAGTTGTCACAGGAGAAGTCTATAAGGGGCACCAGTGCTGCTCTTACGGTATGACTGTTCACTGTAGGGGTTGTGTGGGCAACAGCACCTGTTGGTTTTGACTGGGAGTATTTGCTGAAGGGGGGATAATTGCATCTCTGCTGCTGAGTGTTTGTCAAAGACACGCAGGCACTTCAAAATGTTTTGCTTCCCATTTCACCTTGACTGCAGATCTACCTGTCAATGCTTCGTTATTTACAGAAATCTGCTTGGATTGTTCCACCCACTTCTGTGTCTTCAGTGGTTTTTGTAAGTGCTGCAGTGTGCCTGCATCCTCACATAGGTGTCATGAAAGGTCGAAGGGTTTAAATGATCTGTGTTGTGTGAACGAGCTGAGTAGAATTGGTCCATCTTGTGGCAACGAAAGGCCAAATTGTATCCTTAGATACAGGGATGAAAAGCGGGGCTAACTCTGCTGACTTCGGTTGAACGATTAGTTTTGCCCTGCTGTAACTGAGAGCAGAATGGCGCTCTGGCTCACCTAATTCCATAGCGGTATTACTAGTGTGAATCGTTTGGGTCATCCTGACCATGTATTTCTCCATTCCTCCCCCTGCTCGTTGGTGAATTTCACAGGCCTCCGGAAGCAGCTGTTCAAGAAGGAGACAGACGTTTGTTTGCTTGAAGCATTGCCATTGAATAATTTAAAAGGGAAAGGAGAAAGCCCGACTGAGCTTATCCACAAGCTGTTTAGATAATGGCAGTTCTAACACACTGAATGCAAAGGAAATTTGGTGAAAGGGGGCACGTGGACTGCGTGGTGTATGTGTGTTGGAAGGGGTGGGATAATGGAAGGATGATTAATTGATCCATCCTACAGCTAATTTGGAGGGTAAAGTTATTGGAGGTAGGGGCAGAGAATGAGCCTATGTTTGGTCTGTAATTAATGACTCCCTGGTGGGGAAGCGGGCTATATCGTGAAGACCTTTTTATGACCAAGGTCATGTCCACACTAGGGGGCCGTAGCACCATCATGGCTATGCCACTATAGCCTCCATAGTATAGACACAACCTCAAGCCACGGCAGGGGGTTTTCCGTCAGCGTAGGAGTGCCACCTCCCTGAGCAGTGGTCCATGGAAATATTCTTCCATCCACCTACCTGCATCTACACATAAAACCTAGATCAGTTGACCGAAGTTTTAAATGGAGACCAGGCCCAAGATCTAAATCCCACTGCAAAAGAAACAGTCTTCATTAAATGTTGCACCACAGTTGTAATACAGAAATCAAACGTGACTAGTAATGTGGGGTGCCTCCATTTTTGGGGAGCCTCACCTTAGCCGCCTTAAAAAGAGCCCTAATTTTCAGAAAGTGCAGAACCCCCTCCCCATCTCCCTGAAAATCAGGGCTCCTTTCAGGCATCTCAAATTGAGAACCCGGAAATAGAAGTGCCCCCAAATCGCTACTCACTTGAGAAAATCTTGGCTGTCAATTTTTTAAGGCTAGAAGGGACCAGTATAATAATCTAGACCAGTGATGCGTAGACTGAGGCTTGGGAGCCTCTGTGGCACATGATATTAAAATACCGTGTGATTGGTTAATAATTAAATGCAAGTTATTAACCAATCAGGATACTTTTCCTATGTTATTAACCAATTGTAGTTGATAAAATAATACTTGGTCAGTCATTTTGCTTTGAGAATCGTATATAAAAATAATAAAACATACTCAAATGAAACAATGAATTCACACTACTGTGGCTCTCTTGGGTACTGTTGATTGCCAGTTTGGCTCCTGGACCAATGAGGTCTGAGTATCACTGATCTAGACTGACCTCCCGAATAACAAAAATGCTAAACGATTTAGAAAAGCTAGCCTAGGAGGAAAGACTAAAAAAAATCTGCAAAAAGAACAGTGGGCTGTAGCCCACGAAATCTCATGCTCAAATAAATGTGTTAGTCTCTAAGGTGCCACAAGTACTCCTGTTCTTTTTGCGGATACAGACTAACACGGCTGTTACTCTTAAAAAAAAATCTGGGCATGTTTAGTCTTGAGAAAAGAAGACTGAGGGGGGATCTGATACGTCTTCAAATATGTTAAGGGCTGTTATAAAGAGAATGGGGAATCTGGTGTTCTCCATCTCCGTTGAAGGTAGATCAAGAAGTAATGGGCTTAATTTGCAGCAAGGGAGATTTAGGGTAGAATTAGGGGAAACTTTCTAACTCTTAAGTGTAGTTAAGGCTTCCGAGAGAACTGGAATCCCTTCACTGGAGGTTTTTAAGAACAGGTTGGACATACACCTGTCAGGGATGGTCTAGGTTTACCTGATACTGCCTCAGTGCAGGGGGCTGGACTTGATGACCTCTCGAGGTCTCTTCTAGCCTGACGTTTCTATGATTCTATAACACAGGCTGTAGAATTTCACTCTCTTTCCTGCACTGAGCCCAGTAACTTGTAGTTGAACTAGAGCATCTGTGTATCCATACTGGATCTCTCAGACTGACTCCAAGTGATGGAGAAGCCACCATGTCGCTTGAGAAACTGTTCCAATAGTCAATTACTCTCACTCTTAACAATGTGCATCTTATTCCCTGTTTGAATTTTGTTGACTTCAGCTTTTAATTTGGAACTGATATATGGAGCCATCAGACTGCTGCTTTGGAGTGTATTCTTCACTTGTGTTTTACCTGAAACCATGGTATAAATTGATGGCAAAGCCTGGTGTCGCCAACTTCAGAAGCCTCTGTGAAAGAGGAAACCCTGGTCTGGTAACTTTGGGTTTATATGGTACCCAAAGGGGTAGGGAAAGAATCTTGAGAAATGCCACCAATTAGGGGGTTTGCCTTGTCTTTATTTAATTATTTAAATGTGTAATCATTGAGATCAGTTAGCTCTGTAACCATGTTTACACTCCACAGAAGAGCTTGTTCATTCTTACCGACTTCCCCATATGAAATCATGGGAATGACAAAGAGCGGTGGGAAACCAGAGTAGGAGATGGCATTGAAATGCACTTTGGAGCCAACTTGGCCTGGTTCTGTTGTTGTCTGTGCATTTGTAATAAACAGCCATCTTACGTGATCACCTTGTCTAGACTTTGTGTTACCATGGCTGCTTTTTGTGGGGGTGCACGGTCAAAAAAAGTCACAAGACTGGCTTAAAAATCCATGGAAACCAATTGTCCAAAAGTGTTGGGTTCTTTGTGTTTTGGCAGCCTTCGGGGCTTCCATTCTTAAGCATTCTTCTGCACCTTTTTTTTTTTTTTATTTTAATTAATTTATTTTATTTTTTAAGGACAGCTGAAATTCTCGTGTCATCACATGACTCCAGGAGCTGGAGCTTTAAGAAACAAAACATTAAATATCACGAGAATTGCAGTTGAATCCAGGGGCGTTGGCAGCACTGCATTAAGAGGGTTCTGCTGGTGGTGTTGGCCCTCCAGAGAATGAGGGGAGAATATTATCCCACCGAACAAACAATTTGCCTTTAGTAGGGAAGTTGTGGCTTGTGCATTTGCCCACTTCTTTATTGATGTAGACGGTCGTGCTGAATTTGACTCCTGCTGCTATTTCAGGGAGACAGAAGTCCCAGGGTGTAGTCTTAGCTGTGCCACTGACTTGTATGATTTTGAGCAAGTCACTTCCCCTCTCTGTGCCCATCTCACCAGCTGTAAAATTGGAGGGAATGATGCTGACCTCCTTTGTAAAGTGCTTTGACATCTATGGATGAGAAGTGTAACCGCAAGAGGAAAGTATATTTTCTACTTGAAAAATCACTTGTTGCTCATTGCAAGAACCTCCGAAGAGGACTATGAATAGACTGCAGATAAAAAGACTCTGGGCCTGCTTCTCCTTTGCACTGAGGCCCTTTTATACCACTCGGGCAGTGTCAAGGGGCCTTAACGTGGAATTAATTCCATTAGTAACTCACTGGTATTAGAGTCAATGGTTAAACATTGGATTACTCTGTGCAGTTGACTGCCCAAAATGTCAGTTTCTCTCTTCTCCTTGGGCAGTCCGTTTCCCCTGGTGTGGGAGGGTCTCTTTCCCTGTCCTTTAGCTGCATGGAAATAGGAAAATGAATGCTCCAATCCTGCAGTGGGGCCGCGATGCAGGGATTTGCCATTGCAGGTTTGGAACCTGTGGCTGTGAGACCACAAAATTGGCAGGGGGATGCAGAGCTGGTTATGGGGCCTGAAACTAATACCTTTTATTCAACTGATTACTTCCAAGTTGATGGTGTTGCTTTAATTGTAAAACCTCTATTCATCTGGAGATCTCAAAGTGCTGTACAAAGGAGATCCCGTGCCATCCGTCTTTTACAGTAAAACTGAGGCACGCGGGCATAAAGTGACTTGCCCAAGGTCACCCACCAGGCCAGTGGCAGAGTACAGAATAGAATCCAGGTCTCCTGAGTCCTAGCCCAGTGCGCTGTCCACTACGCTACGCTGCCTGCCCGTTGAGAGTTGGGATCCAGTCTGCCCCCTTTCCCCCCAGAAGCTGCTGCTAATGATTGTCAGCTTAAACCTGCTGCAATAATTGCATAAGCCAAAACAAAAGCTACATTCAAAGGAGCTTCTTGGCAGCCAGCATCATATAGGTGGCAAGAAGTGGGCACTGTTTGATTTCACAGGAGCTGGGAAGACGGATTTGCTCACTACACAGGCAGGAGACTGCAGCCTGGAGGCTAGTGGTGGATTTTAGACCACGTTTAGAGAGACTCTCTTTGGAGCGTGTTTGCATGGGCCGCTTTTCAAAGGGAAGCCACGAGAATACATCCTCTTTTCATGAATACATTTTTATTTGCTTCAGCAGCAGTGTCACGGATTTGCTTGGTTTTGTATTCAGTGCAGACGGAAGGGATCAGCTTTTCCTTTGAGGCACAACCAGAGGGAGGGGGAAACGAGAAGTGGGTTGTTAAACAGCGGAACCTCTCTAATGCACGTGTGCAAGTGGGAGTTCTAGAGCAAGCGACTGAAACTTGTGAATTGGCTCTTTGCGTGTCCTGTGTTTGTTCGGCACCCAGCACGACACTGCTGGGTGCCACAAATAAATCAAGGCTGTGACTTCACCAAATGTTCCCTCTTCCCTCCTTTGGACAGATGTAGTTGCCATTGTTTGTAAAGGGCTTTACGTGTCCAGTATTAATGGTTGATTCTATAATTAGTAGGAATACTTCATACCCCTGTTAGCAAAGTACAACATAATAGAGATTTGAAACATACTGGATACTTAGCCATAGGCGCCGTCGTTGGAGTGCCGGGTCGGCTTTGAAAACTTTGAGTGGATGGATTAGTGTGAAAGCTCCTTTGTGGGGTGCGTGGGTTTGTGAATTGGTAAAAATGAACGACTGAGATAGAAGTGCTCTTTTCCAGCATCTCTAGGCCAGGAGCAAGGTTATTTTGGTGACCTCTATTGTCCAATTCTTATAAAGGTGGGAGAAGGTTAACTACACATCAGAAGGATCCCGCTGCCTTCCTGTTGTTGCCTGTCTACTTGGGTAACTGCTTAACTCCCTTCCTAGCGACAGTCGTCCTCTCTCATTTCTCTCTGTGGCCCTACAGCTCGTTCCTTTATTATAAATCATGTCCCAGCAACTGCAGGACCTAACCCCATGAAGACTTTAATCTACAGTCGGGACTAGCCTGGATTCAGCTGCCCTGGAATGGAGACCAGGACATGCAGCGGGTTTACTTCAGGTTCAGTTAGTGCGAACACCTGCCTGATTTAGTCTACACTTGGGGGACAGAGTCATGGGGGTTATACAGACTGCCGAAGCCCGGATGTTCTTGTGTGTAGAAGGCCTTGGAGATTTTCGTAGTCATTCCCCTTATGCAGACAGCAGCTGACGTCCTCAGCCTAGAGAGTGACTCCTCTAAACACTACTTTGTGGCAAAGCTCTGCTTATTAAAACCAAACCGTGCCCTTCACTTTACGTTGGTGCTGCTGCTTGATGATTTTGCCTCTTTACCCACTTGGCTAGTGGTCCGTTTCAGTCCCTGGCATCTGACGCAGGCTGTTCTTTAGCTTTCATAGACATGGCGGGCTGGAAGGGACCTCAAGAGGTCATCTAGTCCTGTGCTGAGGCAGGGCCAAGCATACCTAGACCATCCCAAACAGGGATTTGTCTCACCTGTTCTTATCCCTCCCCACTGATGATACACATGCGAAATGGGAAACAACTGCCTCGGAAGGAGTACTGCAGAAAAGGATCCCGGGGTCGTAGTGGATCACAGGTTAAATACAAGTCAGAGTAACACTGTTGCAAAAAAAAGAGACCATCCTTCTGGGATGTGTTAGCCGGAGTGTTGTAAGCAAGACACGAGAAGTAATTCTGCCACTCTACTCTGCGCTGGTTAGGCCTCAACTGGAGTATTGTGTCCAGTTCTGAGTGCTACGTTTCAGGAAAGATGTGGACAGATTGGAGAAAGTCCAGAGAAGAGGTCATGTTTAATCATTTTTGTTGCTATGAGGGAAGATTGAAAAAATTGGGTTTGTTTGGTCTGAAAAAGAGACGACTGAGAGGGTACATGACATAGTTTTGAAGTACATCAAAAGTTGTTACAAGGAGGGAAAGGTTAAGAAGAACAATTTTTCTGAGGAAGGGACAAGAACCAATGGGCTTAAATCACAGCAAGGGAGGTTTAGGTTGGACATTAGGAAAAACTTCCTGTCAGGGTGGTTAAGCACTGGAATAAATTGCCTAGGGAGGTTGTGGAATCTCCATCCTTAGACATTTTTAAGAGCTGGCTGGACAAACACCTGTGAAGGATGGTCTAGATAATACTTAGCTCTGCCATGAGTGCAGGGGACTGGACTAGATGATCTCTCGAGGTTCCTTCCAGTCCTATGATTCTAGCACCAAATGATAGGAGCATCTCTTTGAACTGCTTTATGGGAGACCATCTACTGTCTGTATCAGTGTCCGCCACATTCATCCCACTCTAAAACCGGTTCAGCTCTGGCTGGGCATGGACTGCGGAGCTTGAATACCTGCTTAGAGTAGGAACTGGTTACACTTTGCCATGGGTACCTTCTCTTGGTCCAGGCTCGAGTCAAGAAAAAATCAGTCTGTCAGTGCTGGAGCAGACTCCACAGTCTAGGGGATGTCCTAGGAACTTTCCCTCCTTCCGGTTTTCAGGGGGTTGAGCAGATACACCCAGGAGGCACCTGCTCCTTGAGCGCTTGTGGCCTCTGCCTTTGGAGAAAAACGCAGCAGGCGCAGAGCACCTCAAGCTTCTGGCCTTCAGGCTTGTTCCAGGGGAATGATTCAACTCCTACTCTCCCAGGGACGGCCGAGGCAGTGAAGCTACGGAGCAGTAGCTGGGGATATGACGCTTTCTTACCCGGCCTCCTCCAGCCAGAGGATTTTCTAACCCCAAACTCTCTCTGATCACATGCTGTAGTCCCTCCCCCCCCCCCCCTTACCTTTATGCCCAGGCCGTTGTTGCTTCACCTGGACCTGCATCTGAGTGCACCTTGGCTCCTATTAGTCATTCCTGAAAGGGGAAAAATCAGTGGAGCAAGAGGTGCTCCCTGAGCTGTCGGGCGTCCCTTCCCTAATTCCAGCTGTCCTGCTCACACAGACAGTTCCTCTAATTCCTCACCCTGCCCCCGCTAAGCCTGGCTCTGGTTCCAGTGACTAACGTAGGCCCCACTCTTGCAATGGGGGCTCAGGGCATTCCTGCTGTGAAGGGAAACCCCAAGGGGGATGGAGCAGACATGGCTGAGTGACCGGACTTGCACCCTCTTAAAACAGCATCTGCCCAGGGGGGTGAGGTTTATTTTAACTCTTTACAGTCCAGTGCAAGAGGGGGAAAGGACTTGGCAAACCACGCTGCAAACTTTATTGACAAGCCCCAGCGGGCCACGACAAGTTGCAAGAACTACACTGCTCAAAGTGCAGTGGGAACGCTGTGGCTGCAGCTAGAGAGGTGGAAAGAGTTTCTATGAGACAGCATCAGACGGTGCTGCTGTCTTTCCGATTTCAGCTGGCCTGGGCTGATGGGTTGAGTGGCTGATTTGGAGATCCACCCTGGCTTATAGGGGTGGTTTTTGTGCCTGCTTTGGTAGCCGGTAAGGTTCCCCGTAGTCCCTTTGGGCTCAAAATACTTGGGAACTTAGCCGCATTCTTCATGCAACTTAGTTTAGGAGCACTAGCAGGGTTACGGGATTAGCGCCCCCCCCAATCCTGGCACACCATCTTTTGAGTTGTGAGCCCAAGCAGGAGGGGGTCCATCTTCCGCTAGTTCTACTGCTGGAACCCATGTGGCACCAGCGAGAGAGAAAGGTGGTAAGGTCCTCGGAGCCACCGGCGTGCCGAAGGAAATGGTCATGGGCTAACCGAGTAAGGGTCTCTTCTGCCCCTCAGCCCAGCCCCTGCTGCTCTTCCTCTGAGGCAGGTGGGATTGGCTGGAGCGTGGTGGGGCTTGAGAGACAGTGAATTTGTTGTAGCAAGGAATCGAGCAGGGCAGCCCCTGCAGTGTCACTGCTCCTCCTTCTCCTCTTCCTGGATCTTCTTGTGAGTAAAAAATCCAAGCTGTTGGGAGAGGAAATTGACAGATCAGTGTGAATTTTGCCAGGGAGGTGGTGATTAGGCCTTGTGGACCTGCAATAGACCAGCGGTGGGGCTAGAAAATAAACAGGTCAAATAACAATCCCCCACTGCTCCCTGGCAAAGGAGTTTAACCCTGCCCAGCCTGCCAGTCTCCTTCCAGGAAACCAAGACCTGTTTTCTGCAGCCAAAGGAAAGGAGGGGTAGTCCCCGCGGCAGCTAGACAGCCCGAAGCTGCTGATAAATATAGGGCATGTCACAACATTTGTCCACCCAGCAGTATGCTGTCGCTAAAGGCATGGTGCACTGTGGGAAGGTATCCCAGAATCCTCCACAGCACCTGCAGGTTCACTGCATTGTGTGGCATAGCTGCAGGCAGTGTGGCGTCAAACGCCCAGCCTTCCCTTTGCTGTATCTATCCTTAAACAGGCTCTACCACCTGACCTTGTTCCAGCTTGATCCGGGGACTTCACATCCGTGAGAACTCAGCCACGCTAATGTGAATGAACGACAGATGTGAATTTCTAAAGTGGACTAGTGAAACCCCATAACATCCCCGTGGAGATGTGCTCATTCAGAAGGAGTGGCCTTAATGGGGTTTAGCTTAATTCACTTCGGAAACGCAGTCTAATTTAACTCACTCTGAAGTGAATTAAGCTAAACCCCATTAAGGCCACTGTAATTCTGAATGGGAGCATTGGTAGAGGGATTTAATGGGGTATCATTCGTTTAATTAATGAGGTTTAACTTTCTGGGGTGGCCCTGTGTAAACCTGAGCATTGGAGGCCCGAAGGCCCCGTTACATTCCAACTGGCACCTTTTTAACCTTGCTTGGCCAGCATACGGGGCCTGAAACACAGCTGTGGTGGACAGGGCTGTACCGCAGCCTCTGCGTTCAGGGCGCAGTCACTGGGGCAAGTTGAAGCCCTGACATTCGTTAGAGGACAGCACCTGGTGTACCGAAGTGTGTGCTCCATTTCTACACAGCCGCCTACCTTCCACAGCCCGAATATGATCAGCGCCAGGAGCAGGAGCCCGCCGACGCTGCTGCCGATCAGGATCCATAAGGAGACGGGGATGCGCTTGGGCTGGATGATCTCCAGGACTGTCTGTAAAGAGCTGCTGATGTCAGAAGCAAGACCAAAACTTCCCTCCCCCTGCCCGCGTTGGGTACGGAGACATTCATGAGGGTGAGCTGCCCCGGGGAGGGGTGTGGTATAAGACCCTAAACAGAGCACACCTTGTAAGGACTGTTTGCCTAGTGTGCCATACTGCCCACTCTAGGGTGGAGCACGGTATCTGTTCACCACGACCCAGGACAAGTGAGGAAGAGTGAAGCCAGAGCGGGGCCAGCTCATTCCAGCAAGCCCCTTAGTGCCTGATTCTCAGTAAGTGTGTGTCTCCCCCCACAGTGCTGTATAAGGCTTGTCTACATCGAGCAGTGGGGTTTAGTAGAAATGAGAATCATGTCCTTAGGATTTAACCCTTTCTCCTTCCCTAAACCTACCTCTGAACGGACTAGCTTATGAATGAGTGTTAGAAGCAATGCATGGCTTCTGCACCCATACCTTCTCCTAGCCTACACCAGCTCATGAGCCTGGACACCAGAAACGCCACCCAAATGTTGAGACGATGCCAGTGTGATTTCCCTCCTCCTAATTGCGGGGCCCGAGGACTCAACTCGCTGTCTTTTGCCACCAATGGTCTTGACCAAATCTTAGCTTGTGAGAACATCTAATGCAGCCGCTGCCACTCGGGAAAATTCACCTTTCACTCACACAACTACTCCGTTCCAACCAGCCAGCACCTGCCGTTCCCCAACAGTATAAACGCGACCCCCACCAAGGCAGAAATTAGGCAGGGGCAGCCTCTTGACAAAGCCCTGGCTGGGATGATTTAGTTGGGGATTGGTCCTGCTTTGAGCAGGGGGTTGGACTAGATGACCTCCTGAGGTCCCTTCCAACCCTGATATTCTATGATTCATTGTTTTTACCACCTTGACTCTGGCTGTATCTGAACGAGAAAATAAGGCTTCAGGCCCAGCTTGTCCCAGGTGCCTAAATCCCCTGTCCCTTTGAGGATCTGGGCCTTGGTACGTGTGGACCCAACCCAAGGTGGGCTGCAGGGAGGGACTAGAATCCCAAACCATGGCTCCGTAGGAAGCGTCCCACTCTGGCCCTTGCAGGGCTATAAACCACACCCCATCCCCCCACCCATTACCTCTCGCCGATGCGCTGACTCCTCGAGGAAGAGGAAGCTGTTCTCTGCGGCGACAATTGCAAACGTGCTGATGACTTTCACGGTTTTGAATGTTGCCTGTTGGGAAGAGTCACAAGGGCCAGGGATCAGCCTGGCCTGGTGCAGTGTGGAACACGGGGCTGCGGGTTGAGCCCGAGGCCTGGTTTATGCTAGAAACGTAGGGCGACGGGGCTACAACCCTCGGGGTGTGTGTGTGTGTGTAGAAACCACACCTGGGGGCTGCAACTGTGTAGCGTAGACACAGCTAGGGCTCTGGAAGAATGTGTCCATCAACCTCGCTCCTACCAGCGCTTGGGGCGGTGGCACTACTCAAGCACTAGGAAAACCCTTCTGTCACTGGTGTGCGTCTGTCCTACGGGGTTACAGCAGCCCGGGTGCCGCTCTAGCCCTGTGCTGGAGACAAGCCAGCGAATAAGAGGGACCATTGTGGTCGGCTCGGCGGAGCTCCTTTAGGGACTGCCCTGAATTAATCGGCGCACGTCTTTTAAAGGGATCTTGCACAAGGATACAGGGCCGTGCAGAAAAGCAAACTCCCGTGCGTGGGAAACAAATGGCCAGCGTTTACCACAGCAGCACCTCCAGGCCCTGCTCTGATGCCTCTTAGCAGAGGGGAAGTGACTTTGCCCAAGCTCTCAGAACAGAACTCGACTCTCCCACGTCCACTCGACCATGCGGCTGCTCCCCAAAACGACTACAGTAATGGATCCAGCTACCCTTGCTTGCCCCAGTGAGTCTGGGGGGGTGGGGGAGGGTTGTGCCGGTATGATGCAGCCGTATGCGTTACGGATAGAGACGCGGACTGGGACACTGGCTATTGTATCTCCCCCCCACTCCGCACACACAATATCTGGGCGCACTCACCCTCCTGAAGAAGTCATTGTGGATCCCTCTCAGCAGGTGGATGGACACCTCCGTGTTCTTCTCCAGCTGCTCCAGCTCGCACCTGACCACCTGGCACCAGGAGTTGCTGCAGTTCTGTGAAGGGAGCAGAGGCGGGGCCAGGAGCGTCACACTCCGAACTCGCGCCAGCCGACCCCCACCGTCACCTTAGGCAAGGGCAGGTGGGGGGTGTCTCTGCTAGCGCTAGGACATAGCTGGTTAGATGGCAGAGAGATCACGGGGGGGTGGGGGGGGGAATCCGTCCCAGTGCACTTGACTGAAGCCAGTCTCACCAGCTGCTTGACGTTTCACAAAGGCCTTTGCAAAATTTGTCCCACGCCAACATTTTTTTGCCAAGAAATTGTCTTTCAAATATGTCACTGCTGGGTGGGGTCCGGGCGGGATATTTTTTCCTCCTTTTCCCATCCCTCTCCCTCTCTCCAGCCAGGTCATTTTTTGAAAATAACCAGGGGGTGGAGGAGAGGAAATGGAAAATCAAACAAAGGAGCAAACTGGGTGCGTTCCAACGCCTGCCCACCACCCCCGACTGAAAAATAGAACGAGTTTGTAAAGAAAAACCCAACCACTTCACCCAGCTGTAGGGTAACATTTTCCAAAGTGCAGCTGTGACTGGCTCCTGAATCCCCTTTTCAAGCGTGACGCAGGCACCTATCGCCCACTCACCGGCACTGGTGCTTAAGCTTGTAAGTCCTAGAGCCTCAAAGAGGTGCTGCAATATCTTTGTGGCTCTGCGGCCTAAGTACCCAAGACCTTATATAGCATTTTAGCCGCTGCAGTGTAGACGCAGATTTCCTGCTCCAGGGGAGCGTTCTACTGGTCTAGCAGTTCCCATGCGGGAAGGGGAATAAGCTATACGGCACCTTTATACCGGCATCACTATGTCCACTCTAGAGGTTGGCCTGGCATAGCTAAATCACTATGGCCACGTCTCGACGGACAGCGCTGCATGGCCCAGCTGTACCGAGCGCGCTGGGCCACTGCAGCGTGTCTGGTGAAGACGCTCTATGCCGCTAACAGAGTTAAACTGGTATAAACGCTGGGTACAGATCAGGCCCTTTGGAAAATGGGACTTGGATGCTTTTGAACAATGTCACCCCCTAACCGTTATCGTTTGGGGGAGGGGGGCGTGGCAGGGCATAGCAACAGCAGGGGGAGTTTAAGGAGGCCCAAAGAAATGATGTGAGCTGGAATTCAGGCAGGACACCAGTATTCAGGCTCTCTTTGCCAAGGTGTTGGTGGCAGCGGTGGTGTCCGCCAGCTCTTCAGATGAGCACAAGCTGCCCCTTTGGCTTGGTTGAGTTGGACACCTCCCATGTTGCGCAGCAACTGGCTTCGGCTCTGCTAACCTCCCCACCTAGGGGAGAGTGCCCCCTTCTGAATGGACTGTCCCAGTTTTGGCACACCCACGCTTTATTTGGGGGAGATGTCCCTCCAAGCATGGATTGAGCCCATCCCTGCTTCGTTGGAGGTCCCTGAGTGAAGGCAGTAGGGCCGCTGACGGTGCCGTGCCACTCACCAGTCTGTCTGCGTGCAAGAGATCTTCAGGGTGAATAGGAATCACTCCAGCCTGGCTCCGTAGCATTGCCTCCGTCAGGTTTTGCACGACACAGGTAACCTTGAACGAGACAGCACGTGGCAGTGTGGTCGCTACAGGGCCTGGTAGGAGTATGGCCTAGAGGGGGGATGTGGGGGCTGGCGCTGAACAGACAGACAGCCCTTTGCAGGGCAGGGGATCCTACCAGATCTGCCCTCTTCTCTCTTTTCAATTATTTGAGGGGTAGAAGCACCCATGATGGAGAGCAGCAGAGAACTTAGACCTGACTTCCACTCCTGCGCTTGAGCCATGAGCCCATGCAGCCCATGCTCCGAGCTGGAGCTGAGGAGGTCTAGCAGCTGTTAGCACATGGGGAAGGGCTGAGGGCTGGCCCAGGGGAGAGAGGACTCGCAAGCCAAGGACTCACGTTGTCGGCGATGATGCGGGTGACGGAGAGGAAGTAGCTACGCCGGAAGGCCATGGCAGGGAGGTACATGATGACGGAGAGGTTCCTGACCACGTAGCAGCCGAGGTTCTGGACCTGCTCGGAGACAGGAGCGATGCCGTTCGACAGCTGGCAAAGGGCAGGGGCCAGCTCCTAGCAGAACCAGCCTTAAGCAGCCACCCAGCCTAGAGGAGGTTGCCTTTGATTGTTTGCTCTTGGCGGGGGAGCAGGGCCAGTTGGCTTATGTATTTGTACAGCACCTAGCACCTCCTCTGTGACTGCTCGGCGCTATGACTCTCCATGCACCTTGCTGGACAAACCCTCCATTGGCGCCCTGGGCTTGGTTCATTAAGGGGATGCTTCGGATGGGCGACCCCTGGAGTTCAAAGACCCCCGAGCTCTCCAAGGGGCCATGCTTCACTCCTAAGGGCCCCCCCACCCTTCCAGGTGGGGTTTTCCCAGGGGCATGGCCGGAAAAGGAGCCAACATGATCTAACCCCACCCGCGAGAGCTGTCGTAGGGGCCCCCCTATTCCAACCAACCCAGGAGCTGCTGGAGGCATCCCCCGCTGCATCTCTTGGGAGGAGCTGCCCCTCGCCCCCGCATTGCTGGTACCTTGATGGTGGTCTTGAACTCCGGCCCGACGCTGCTGGAGAAGGTGCCCGCCGGGTGCACTTCATAGCGGTTCAAGGTGGCCTCGCTGCGGGGACACGGCATGACTGGGGGGTGACGTGGTGCAGAGCAGATCGTCCCCTAGCGCCCCGACCCTGCTGTCTCCAGACACCTCTAGCCCCCAGATCACAGGGACTGGGGGAGCCTGGACTAATTTGGGGGCAGGGGAGCACTGTCAGAACAGTCCCTACTAACGTGGTTTGTGGGGCAGGGAGCCCGATTTATCCCCCGGGAATGGGAAGGAGCAGCAGTGTTTCCTCCTGCGGGTATTGGCCAGTTGCAAACAGGCGCGTTTGGTGCTGGCAGGGCTGGCTCCAGGCACCAGCCCATCAAGCATGTGCTTGGGGCGGCACCTGGAGGGGGGCGGCGCGGCGCTCCGGCCCGAGAGCTGGGCCGCGACTGGGCTCGCCGCCCTCCCCCCGGCGCTCTGGCCGCCGGGGAGAGCGGAGCCGCGGCGGGCTCGCTGCCCTCCTCTGCTGCACTCCCTGCGGAGGATGGGTGGGGCGGTGGGAGACTTTTTTGCCTGGGGCGGTAAAAAAGCCAGAGCCGGCCCTGGGTGCTGGGGTTCAAGCATCTAATTGGCCAGGAGGCCAAGTCTGCTGGAATCTCTTGGCCATGTTTTCCCAGGGGCTTGGCCCTGCCCCAAGCAATTTGGAGACTGCGTGGGATTCTGGGAGGCCCTAGTGGGTGGATGGATTTCCCTATGCCCACCTGCAGCAGGATCAGACCGGGGAGGTGGCGCAGGGTCTATTAGCCCCCCCACAAAGCAACTCAGATTCAGCATCGGGGTCCCCTCCCCGCCCGCATGAGAGGAGTGCCCCAGTTTAACTTACAGTGCACCTTCAAACCGGTTTAGGTCTAACCGTGCCAACAGCTGCGGTGGGAACGCTCATTGGGGTTCAAATCAGGATCAAGTTAATTCAGAACCGGTCTAAACTCAACCACGCTAAGCCGCTCTTAAACCAGATTGAGAGCCTCCACAGACACAGGGCGTAACTAAACCGGGTCAACTTCACCTCTAATGCTGTGCAGGTTTCTCGTGTGGACAAGGGCGCGGTTCTGGCTGTTTTAATCCCAAGCCAACACTCGGGCATCCACCGCCGCCCCTCTCCTCCCCGAGCCTGGATCGGCTTCCCCCAGACGGTCTCACCTGGAGAGGAAGAGGTCGGGCTCGTAGGTGACGTAGGCGAACAGCTGCACTGTGTTATCGTGGAGGGTCTCGTTCATTTCGATGCTGTCGCTGGGAGGAACAAGAGCGGATCATTACATACCCCGCCCCAGTTCTCAGCAGCTGCCCAGCCTTGGCGAAAGGCCCTGTTGCTGGTCGGATCTCTCCCACTCAAATGCCCGCTCCGCATTCCTGAATCAGATGCTTGGCCCATCAGGGCCAGCCAGGGCTGATGCGGGAGGAACAAAGGGGGACAATTGTACCAAGGTCCCAAGCTCCTCCCCCCCCACCCTCCCAAACATCTGTGTAAAGAAAGACATGGGAGGGGGTGAGCCCCAGCCAACATGTCGTCTCGGGAGCCCCAAATTTCTCTCCTCAAGCCTGGAGCTAACGCGTGATGCTGAACTGCCCCCGGCTGGATGAGTAGTGGCGGTTCTCTCCTCACCACCGCCCCTTACAATCTTCACTCTCCAAGCCCCTCTGCGAGGCAGGGCCAGGCTGGGATCCCCGCTGCACAGCTGGGGTGCTGCGGCCCAGATCCACGCAAGCTTTTCAGGGCCGAACATCCACTGCGGAGGTTCCAATGAAAACTGTGGGCGTTAGGCGAAGTGACCTGCTCTGAGCCTGTGATTGAAGCCAGCTGTCCCACGTCCCAGGCTAGCACCCTGTCCGCTCCTTGGTGGCGATCAGCTGACACATGGAGGTGTGACACCCTCCTCCCCCCACTAGCCTGTTAGCCCAGCGGGCCGGGGAGGGTCAGTTCAGCCGGCCGCTCTTACCTGCTGGCCGAGAGTTTCAGCTGCGCTCGGTGAGAAGGAAGGAGCAACTGAATTCAAACTCGAGCAGGATCGCCACCTGGGGAAAAGCAGAGGTTTCAGCCCAGCCCCTGGCCCATCTCTGCAGCAACCCGGCGTGGGCCATGCCCCAGCACTGGGGTGGACGTGGAGACGAGAGCACTGGGTGCACGAGGGGCCAGACAGGAGGGGAGGTCCCATTTTCATGCCAGTCACCAAGGCTCCGGTTCGCCGCACAGCGGCCTTGCAATGGTGTCAGTGACAGCGGTAGGACGGGGCAGAGCTAGTGGTTAGGTCTAATTCTTTCCTCTGCCCGCCTTTGTTCCAGCTGCTTCTCCTGCCAGGCGTGTGCCGCTGCGTCCCACTAGCCCAGCCGCTTTCCTTCCTGCCCCCGCCTGGCTGCCTGCCAGACCAACGGCCACGCCCAGGAGCTCCTTGGGCCACAATGGGTTAATAAGCCAGCCTGTGTGGGCGCAGAGGACAGCTTCACACCCCACCCTCCCAGCTGCCCATCAAAGGTGGGAGGTGGAACCCAGGGCTGGAAGAGCAGGGGCGTGGGGTGGGATGGAGGGGCATCGGCAGAGGTGGGAGGTGGAACCCAGGGCTGGAAGAGCAGGGGGCGTGGAGTGGGATGGAGGGGCACCGGCGGACGTGGGAGGTGGAACCCAGGGCTGGAAGAGCAGGGGGCGTGGGGTGGGATGGAGGGGCAGAGGTGGGAGGTGGAACCCAGGGCTGGAAGAGCAGGGGGCGTGGGGTGGGATGGAGGGGCATCGGCAGAGGTGGGAGGTGGAACCCAGGGCTGGAAGAGCAGGGGGCGTGGGGTGGGATGGAGGGGCACCGGCGGAGGTGGAACCCAGGGCTGGAAGAGCAAGGGGGCGTGGGGTGGGATGGAGGGGCACCGGCGGAGGTGGGAGGTGGAACCCAGGGCTGGAAGAGCAGGGGGCGTGGGGTGGGATGGAGGGGCACCGGCGGAGGTGGGAGGTGGAACCCAGGGCTGGAAGAGCAGGGGGCGTGGGGTGGGATGGAGGGGCACCGGCGGAGGTGGGAGGTGGAACCCAGGGCTGGAAGAGCAGGGGGCGTGGGGTGGGATGGAGGGGCACCGGCGGAGGTGGGAGGTGTGAACCCAGGGCTGGAAGAGCAGGGGGCGTGGGGTAGGATGGAGGGGCACTGGCAGAGGTGGGAGGTGGAACCCAGGGCTGGAAGAGCAGGGGGCGTGGGGTGGGATGAAGGGGCACTGGCGGAGGTGGGAGGTGGAACCCAGGGCTGGAAGAGCAGGGGCGTGGGGTGGGATGGAGGGGCACCGGCGGAGGTGGGAGGTGGAACCCAGGGCTGGAAGAACAGGGGCGTGGGGTGGGATGGAGGGGCATCGGCAGCTCTTAGGTTGAAAGCGGGGAGGGGGCCAGGACTGGAGCTACGGGTCAGGAAAGCAGCCGAGGGGGGTCACGGGCCAGGCTCCCGGCCCTTTAACCAGCAGTACGGATTCACTAAGAGCCAAGACAATAAGGGTTTCGGCCGGACTCACCTTTGCCAGGGACCTGAAGACGGGGTAGCTCACGCTGCAGGCGCGGGTGTGCGGGGAGTGGGCCGCGCATTCAACCTTCACCTGGGTTTCCCCCTGCGGGAGCAGACGAGCCCTTCACCATCCCTGCTCACCTCCATCCAGCAACGGGGCTTTACCCTGCCTGGCAGGAGAGGCGGATCACGGCCCCTGTCCCCCAAGCACTAAGCTGTCGCAGTCCAGTCACATGGGGCAGCGTGAGGCTGGGTCCAGGCATCTAGCCGGACCAAATGGGCCCGTCCCCTGACCTCACATGGGCAGGAGGCACGTACCGGACTGGAAGAACCAGTGCTCCAGTCCAGCCCAGCCTCACTTCTGGGCACTGCTCTCTGCAACGTGCCATCCCTTCCCCGCAGCTCCTGGCTCCCAGCGAGCGACCCACCTTGAGCGAGAGGCTGGCGAAGTGGAGGTTTTTGGAGAACCAGAACTTCAGGCTGGCGTTGTAGGCGTTTTCCTTCTTGTTCTCCAAGACCACGTCCACCAGAACTTCCTCTTCCCTTGCGGATAACGTGAGGCTTCTGCCTGAAGTGGGAAAGGAGGCGATGATTCAGCGTCAGACTGGGAGCAGCTTTGGCCGGGCGGCTGCTGCACCGTCCGTCCTGGGGGCCGTGAGACATGCCTGGGGCGAGGCCTGAACCCGCAACCTCGGGATCTAAAGCCCCTGCTACCTCAGCTAGAGAGCTCATCCCCTGGCTGAGACTGACCACACTCGATATACAGACTGGCCTCTAGAGAGAGACAAAGGCCCAGGTTCTGCATCCATCGCCATGCATCCGCTAGGGCTTGCAAAGCTCCCCGCGTCTCGGGGGAAGCCAGGCTCAGAGCAGCCAGTGGCTAGGCCAAGGGCCCCTGCAAGTCCGTGGCAGAGCAAGGAATAGACTCCAGGCCGCTCCATTCCCGGGGCTGCCCATACCTGGAGCCGGCGAGATCCGTGCTAGCCTGGAGCACCAGGTCCGTGACGCACTCATTGTCCTCTCCGCAGTCCTTGAAGAAGGGGATCTGAAAGCAACGGAGGGGTCGCTGTTGGCCACCAACAGGCTACGGCTCAGCGGGAGGCGCTGGGCTGTTATCCGAAGGCAGTGTGGGGCGGGGAGGCTGTCTGCAAGGCGGCTGTGGCCAGAGTAGATGACAAGGATTCAGCTCATACATTTTTTCCCACCCAGCTCAGTCTTCCCATCCTCTTCCTCCTGCAGAGCCTTCAGCGGCGGGGCAGTTGGGAGACGCACGGGGAACGCTCTGAGCCATAGAGTTTAAGGCCAGAAGGGATCATCTTGTCTGAGCGCCTTTGTGTCACCGGCCGGACCCGCGCAGCACCCGCACACTCAACCCAGCCGCTGAATATAGACCCAAGTATTACAGCTCACAGGAGACTGGATGACTGGCTTTCGAACCACACCAAGACATAGCCAGAGTCTAGAACTGCAGCCCCCCCGCAACAGAGAGTCTAGAACCACCCAGTCTAGAACCACAACCACCAACAGAGAATCTAGAACCACCCATCCACCCAGTCTAGAACCATAGGCACAAGTCTGGAAGAGCCCACAGGCTACTGGGATCCATTTCCCACGGGCACCTTCCGAAGTTAGTTTCATCCTCCACATCTCTCCGTGTTTTTGGAGGCAACCCCCGCCCCTTTCTGCTGTCTACGGGAGGTGCTATCCAGCCCCCAAGGCAGGTGCCAACTGGAGAGAAGGGGGATAAGGGGAAGCAAGGTTCAAAGTGGCCGTACCCAAAGCCTTGCCCAGCTCCCAGTCCCAGGAGGTGGGATCCCGGCCGCCCAGGAACACAGCGGCTTGTTAATGACCCGGAGCAAAGGGACAGGCCGAGTACTCACCAGCTTCTTAACGGTGGTGGACGATCTCTCATCCAGCACGGGGCCTGGGTCAGAATCGCTCAGGGCAAACTTCACCGTCATGCTGACCGGCCTCAGGTAGTCCGTCGTGTCCTGCCAGGAGGAAGGAACCTAGGCTCGAGACGGGATTCCTTAGCCACCCACCGTCCCCCGGGAAGGATGCCAGCTTTGCTTGAGACCCGCTGGACCCCATGCTTCGGCAAGAGGATATGGAAACACGTCCCCTGGGGCATGATGGGATTGAGGGGGTCACCTTCCTCTGAAGCATCCGATATTAGCCATAGCTGGAGGCAGGGTAGCTTAGCTAGGCCAGTGGTGGGATCCATATAACTGGAGATGACGTGACTTACAGATCCCTAAGTGGTCTGGGACAGGCCCTTCTCTCCCCGGGCCGCACTCCCCAAGCTGGGTCCCCCTTGTTATAAAAGAGGGGGCTGCTGGCCTGGCATTCGCTGGGCGCCTGGAGCTTGGAGCGGTGTTCTGGAGCAGAATCAGGAGGGTTGGTGGCTGGCTGAGCCCCCGTGACCCGGATGATTTCCGGGCTGCTGAGGTTTACGTTTCATTGTATTTATGGCCTAATTCATTATGCTAACGGACCTGGAGCCTAAGCTGGGCCTCGTGGTTATTTTAAATGTAAATCAAGAACAAGTCAATAAATAATCCCGGGCCAGGGAGCTCAAAGATGGGATCCGTCGCGGGAGGAAACCCAAGTAGGACAAAATGCTTTGATCCCGGGGGGGCAGGACAGCGCCACCCCCCCCCCCCCCCAATTGGGCAATGGCACATAGAGCAAGAAGGATCAGGCAGTCCTAAGGGAGGCAGTGTGGTCTAGTGGGTACAGCACTGGGCTAGGAGACCTGGAGCAAGATGCTTCCCCGCTCTGTGCCTCCGTTTCCCCTCCCACTCTTTCGACTGCCAGCTCTTAAAAGGGCAGGGACCGTCTCTCGCTATGGGTCCGTCGACGCTGCACTCAGTGGCGTGACTGCAGCACGGGCAGACGGACCTGTACCTTAGCCGGCTCGGGTACCAAGAGCAAGGTCCCTGAGTATGCGCTTGACCTGCCGGCAGATAACACCTCTGCTTGCAGGGCAGCGTAGCCTCAGGGGCTGTGTGCAGCAGCGGGGCCGCTGGGTGCTGTTGTAATACTGATGCTGTCCAGCAGGAGGCAGGATGCTCCATCTCTCCCCTCCCAGAGCGCCCCCCCGTACTCACGATCACGTGGAAGGGGAGCGGCTCGCAGGCTGCCTTGCCCACGCTGGCTCGGAGCCGCTTCTGCACCAGCTTCTGGGAGGTGTCGTCGAACACGGCCCTGGCGCTGAACTTTCTGTCGTCCAGAGACACGCTGTACTTGATCCCTGCGCCGACAAGGGGGGGGGAGTCACGCCGGAGTCCCGGCACCGCGTCCCAAGCCGGGGGCGGGCACCGGGGCCCCGCGGCACTCACCGAAATGCCGGTCCCCCCGGCCCGGGGACCTGGAGGTGGCGCGGAAGCAGACGGTGGCCGTGACGCACACGGAGTCCTTGCCGTGCCGCTGGCAGTTCTTCTGGAGCACGTTGATGGAGGTGGGGTTGACGGCCAGCGAGGCGTTGACCTGGACGATCCTCCGCGACCTGGCCCCCGGGGACCACACGTTCAAGACACTGGTTCCCTAGGGCGCCCTGTTTGTCCAGCCGCAGGGGAAACTAGCGCACGGGGAAGCTAGAACCGGACACTGTGCCCCCCACCACAAGACACCCCTGCACTGGGGGCCTCCCTCCACCCTCCATGCCTCCTGCCCTGCATTAGCTAAGGCAGTGTGGCCTAGTGGTTAGCGCACTAGACTGGGCCTTGGGAGACCTGTGTTCTATTGCCCAGCCCTGCCACTGGGCGACCTCAGGCAAGTGACTTCCCCCGCTCCGTGCCTCAGTTTCCCCATCTGTACAATGGGGATAATGACCCTGAGCTCCTTTGGGAAGCGCCACGGCCATTGGCTGGTCCGACACACTCGCCACCTGTCCCGCTCGGTCCCTCCGCGGCGGGAGGGAGCGACTCACCGCAACACCACGGCGGCTCCCTGGGCCCCGACGGCCAAGTCCACCAGCTCGTCTCCGTCCAGGTCCATCTGCCCGTCCACACTGCGGCCGAAGTAGCTCAGACTCGAGTGGAGGGACGAGGCTTCGATCCGCTGGCGGGTAAGTGGGGAGTTAGTCACCGGTGGAACAACGGCCCGGGCACCACAGGCACAGCCAGGTTTAACTCATTCTCCCAAGAGGCAGCGTGGCCTAGTGGTTAGAGCACCAGACGGGGCCTCAGGGGGCCTGGATTCTATTCCCAGCTCTGTCACTAACCAACTGGGTGATCTGGGGCAAGCCACTGTCATGTTCTATGCCTCAGTTTCCCCACCCATGATTTGTCTGGCAGGCTGTTTGGGGCAGAGAGCATCTCATACTAGGTGTCCATGCAGCACCCAGCACAATGGGGCTCTACCTTCTGGGCGTTCCAGTGTAGTAATAACAACACCCCAAGGCCCATTAGCGCCAGCCCCCTGGGGAGCCAGCAAGGCGTTCAGGGAGACCAGCACCCAGAGCCCCCCAAAGGTAGCTTTAAGCCCACCCACCCTCCTGCCCCAAGAGCTCCAGCCGGGAGATCCCAAAGTCTCTGCCTGGCCAGCGGGGAAGAATCGCTGTTGGTGTTTCTAACCCCCCTGTCTCTTCCCCTGGGCGAGGGGACATAGTCACCTCCTGGGACACCCAAAAACTGCCTCGCTGGACCAGACAGGCGTCTGCATGATGGGCAACCCCCCAACCCGCCTCTGTGCTGAATCTGGGCACAGGAAAATCTTTCTGCACCTCCAGGGGTCTAGCCACAGGGCAAGCGAGTGAGTCGAGAGGATTTTGGTGCCATCTGCCACCAGGGGGCAGCCCAGCCACAAACAAAACCCCGCGGCTCTTTATTCAGCCCTCACGCCTGAGGACACCCTGCAAAGTTGGGGCTGGCTAATTCCTCCCCCATAGGCCCCCCATGCGGTGGGTGCCAGAGTGGGACCCCTACAGCCAGGGCTCAGATCCTCGCCTATGGAAATCAAGAAGAGTTAGGAGCCTAAATACCCTTGAGCATCTGGGCCCAGATATTGAACACGGGATGGTTTCCTGGGAATTTGTCGGGGCTGGCGGTGGAGAAAGGGTGCTTGGTGAGGGGCACTGTGGCAGGTGGGTGGAGAGAGGGTCTAGTGGTTAGAGCTGGTGGGGGCTGGGAGTCAGGACTCTTGGATTCTGTTCCCAGTACCAGGAGGGAAGTAGAGGGGGCCGGGCACCAGGAGTCAGAACTGCCACCCCTGCCACTGACTCAGGCAATGACTTGGGGCACGTCACTGCCCTGCCCTGTGCCTCAGTTTCCCCATCTGGAAAATAGGGGTGAACATTACCCAGCTCACTTGGGGATAAGGGGCAAAAAGACTTTAATGAATTAACATTAGCGAAGCACTTTGAGCTCCTCAGGGGCTAGAGAGAGCTGTAAACCTGGCATGACATTATCCATCCATTATTAACAGCAGTTAACCCACTTGTTTACAATAGGTCCTAGTGTAATGGAAGAATTGGTTTTAGGATCCATACAAGTGTCTGGATCTAAATCCTCCTTAACAGGGCTGGGCTATTTCTGTAGGCCAGCCACACCGTGTTCTCGAACACCCAAGTGACTGACCTGCTGGTACTGTGGCAGGATGGTGCCCCGGGAGCCATGGTAAACGTACACGGCCCCCCGATGGCCGTCCTCCAGGGGCGCTCCCACCACCACGTCATTAAAGCCGTCGTGGTTGAGGTCGGGCACGGCCGCCAGGGAGTAACCGAAGCGGGAGTCCTGGGGCTTCTTGTCAGCATGCAGGGTCCCGTTGAACGTCAGCAGCCGCTGGGATGTGGGGAAGGAAGTGAAAGGGCCGTATCACCCTCCAAGCCAGATTCAGCCTCTCTCTGCACCTGCCAGGTCCCCGGCCACGTCTACCGGGAGCCTTTGATCATGTCACCCTCTTGTGGCTAGCCCTAGCAATTACAACAGCCTACTACTTTCCCGCAGCCAAGAGTTAGCCACACCTACTCTGTCCTGCCTTCCCCCGCCCCACCACATCTAGAGGCCCATGAGCCTGCTACCAGAGCTGGTCTTTTAGCTCAGGACGTGTTTTAAAATCCAGAGGCCCCAGGTTCAATCCCCCCGCCGACATCCAGGGGTATGGTGCAGGAGCAGAACTTCAGCAGAGAGCGTGTTTGTTTGCGGGGAGAAGGGTGGGGTCTGTCTCAGCTCCAGGAACCAGACGCATGGCTTCTCTTTCCCCTCTGCAGGCTTGCATTCCCGTTCCCCCCCTTGCAAATCAGACAGCATGCTCCTTATATGCACAAGTACCCCACCTGCCCAGGGAGAAAGGTAGGGTGGGCGCTGTAATTTACCTGGCCCACTTTGTAGATATAGACCCGACCTGTTTCTTTGCTCTGATCTCCCAGGTACATTGGGGCGGCGACCAGCAGGACGTCCGTGATTCCGTCCCCGTTCACATCCACAGGACACACTTCGCTGCCGAAGTACGAGCCGATCTGCAAAGAGGGTAGATTGGGGGCGGGGGGCGTCAGGAGGCAGCGAGCCCTCATTTTCCTGCCTCCCCAGCATGCTCAGTGCCAGCCTTGCTCTCTGCACTGCTCAGGTCTTGTCTACACCCAGACGTGGCCTCGATTTAACAACTGGCGCTGAATTAACTGAAGCTGGAACCGGTGCCAGAGGCCGTGTAGACGCTCTGTTAAGCCAGACATAAACTGGTTTAACTTCGGTTGATTCTGAGCCAAAATGGGTTCGCACAGATTTAGCTGAAATCGGCTTAAAGCAAATCAGTTAAACCAGTTCCACTTCCTCATGTAGACAAAACCCCAAACTAACCCGCCCTCTTCGGGAGATAACGGGTGGTGGAATGGAATGGAAAACTGCACTATAATGTTCAGCCACTAGGTGACACTGTGTGTAACTTTACCAGAGCCAGGACTACCCAGAACAAACTACTATATCCTCAGAAGTCATCTCCATGTATCTGGCATTAAGGGGGCAGGAAGGGGTGTATAATTCAGACTGATGCGTCACCACGGCCGGGGCTATCCCCTTTTTTATACACTCGCACGTGCAATTGTGCACGGTGGGAATTTTTCGCCGAATGCTTTTTTTCCTGGAAAAATGCAGATTCACCCAACCCCAAAAACCTGATCCGAAGCAGGGTCGGGCTGGAGGAAATCTGACTCGAAAAAGCCTGAGGGGGGGGAGAGTCAGCATTCGCCCAGCCACAGGCTGGCCTTTGCCAGCTTTCCAATGCCAAGTGGCTTTTCAGTTTGACATTGAAGCAGATTAGAAAAAAGCTGGGGCGGAGGGCAAAACCGAAAGGAAATGTTTGGATGGCCCCGGAAGGAGGGAATTGGCTGGTTTCTGGTTATTTTCAAATTTTCATCCCAGTTTGAGATGGGGAAAAAATGTCGAACTCTCAGAAATATTCCTGGGCTGGGAAAACTGTCTCTTGCCCGGTTCGAACAGCCTGTGCTTTCCGCCCGGCTCCCGTAACCCATCCCCGATGCCACAGGCTCTGGATTCACAGAGGAGCAGAGAGTGACCCCGAGGGGTCTTTCTAGAGAGACAGGCTCAGCCCAACCCCACGCTGCCTGTCCGGCCCCTACCTGCTCCCCGATGAGGGCCTGGGATATGACCACGCGCCCGCTGTTGCTCATCTCGAACAGGATAACCTTCCCCTTGTGCTTAAAGCGCGGTGCCCCTGCCACGTAGAGACATTTCCCGTTCCGGAGCCGGATCGAGGAGACAGCGTAACCTGTCACGGAGAGAGGGGACCCCGTCAGCTCTGCCTCTGGCACCCCAAGACGCTCTATGCTGCAGAGAACATCAGAGCTGTTCTATGGGGCAGGCCGTGGGTTCCTGGGATGGGGGGGCAAGCAGCTGGCCAGCTTTGGGGTTTGGTTGGCTGACACAGAGAAGTGGGTTTTACTGATCTGTGGTGCTGCCTCCAGGGGCATTAGTCTGAAGACAACCCTTCCAGAGAGAGAAGAATGGGGCAGGGACTGTTTCTTTGGTCTGTGTTTGTACAGCGCCTTGCACCGTGGGGGGCGGAAAGGTGCCACCACAATGCAAATGAAAAAAAATTAACAATACAGTGACTAAAGGCACAGAATTGTTCCCTGGCCTAGTCTTCTAGAGTCAGCCAGCTCTCCTTTTCCTCTGGGGCCCAGGGAGAGATGTGTTTCCCATGCGTTGTTCCCCCCAGCCCAGATTTTCCTGGGCCATCCTGATTTGGACAGAACTGGGGTATGGGCAGCCATGGGGCACATGCCTATCGGGGCTGGTACCTCACCCACTCGTGTCACAGAAGCCATCTGGCAGATAACACTGGCTTCCAGACCCAGCCGGGATTGTCTTTTTGTTCCGTTTGTTCAGAACCCAGCACCAGGGGGTCCTGCCCCATGACTGGGGCTCCCAGGTGCATCCACAATACAAGTAATAAATCCCACCAGCTTCGGGCCAGGATTTCAAAGCCATTTAGGCACCTAAAGATGCAGGTCGGTGCAGAGAGGGATTTGCAAGAGCATCTATGTGAGTCAGGCACCTAACCCCCTTGGGAAATCTGGCCCTTGTGTTGAGCCAGGCGACCTAGAGGAGATGGGGTCTACAGCCCGTTATTAATCCCTCGAGACATTCCACACCCTGCAGCCCATGAGACATTTCTAACCCATGTGCCCTAGGCGCTTGGCTCCTCCCCCAAAGGTCACATGATAACGAGAGGCGGGACAATAGACTCCCAAGGCCGCTCAGTCCCGGGAGAAGAGGGCTCGGGCCGACGGCGCCACCTCACCTAGGTAGGCCGCGTGGTTCTTCAGCTCCAGCGGAAACTCCTTCTCGAAGGCTTTCCTGGGCGGGATGACCCGGCCGTGTCTGCTCTCCTTGAGGACGGCACCATCCCAATCGTACGCCCCCACGGTGCCAAAGAGGATCCCGTCCTGGCAGGGGCATGGAGGAGAGAAGATGGGAAACAGTGATGTTTCTGTTACGCCAATCCCTTGGCTACGAGCCCAATTTACGTTCCCCTTTGCAGGTCCCCCTGGAAGACAGTCAGTTCCTTGTGCTGTTCCTCAGTGGAAAGGGGATTCTGAGGCACAGAGAGGAGAGGCTATTAGAATAACTTCCCACTTCTGCAATTGCTTTCTAGAGAAGTCCCTCGTAACAGAAGCAGGCAATGACTGACATAAGAGACGACATGGTCCGGTAGTGGGACACCTGACTAGGCCTTAGGTGGCCTGGGTTGTCTGGGTGACCTTGGGCAGGTCCCTTCCCCTCTCTCTGCTCCTGTTTCGCCTTTGACTCATCTATTTAGATGGCAAGGCCTCCAAGGACAGGGATAGCCTTTGTATGTACAGCACCGAGCACAGTGGGAGGTTAATTTAATCTGCCTCATTGCAAAGGGATGGAGGATATGATTTTGAGCTCCCTTCTAGCCCTACCTGGGGGGGGTAGGGATAGCTCACTGGTTTGAGCATTGGCCTGCTAAACCCAGGGTTGTGAGTTCAATCCTTGAGGGGGGGGCATTTAGGGATCTGGGGCAAAAATCTGTCAGGGATGGTACTTGGTCCTGCTAGTGAAGGCAGGGGACGACTCAATGACCTTTCAAGGTCCCTTCCAGCTCTATGAGATAGGTGTATATCTCCATATTAAATTAAGCCAATGAGCAGCAGCCTTACCTCCAACAGGTGGGTTGAGAAGCCAATCTGGGACATCTCCAGTTCAAAGGAGCTTTCGTTATATCCATGAGTCCCTGGTGGGGACGGGGGAGAGAGAGAAAAAATCAGCATCATTTCGGGTAACCCAGCACAGGAAGATGGCCAGGGACATTCCGCTATGAACTCTCACATTTGTCCTGGCTCTTCTAACAGGATGTAGGGCCAGGAGTGGCCGCTTAGCTCTGTAGACTGCTAAGGGGGAACTGGAGCAAGAGGGTCCATGTTTCAGGGAGGACCTAGCTTGGTGTGGGAGAAGGAGGTCAGGAAAGGCTGAGGTGTGATACTGGCCTCTCAGCGCGTAGTATAAAGTTCTGTTGTCTCCTATGCTGCTGGCGGCATCTCTGATTGCTAACGAAACAGAACCCACGAGTGTAGGCGTGGAAACTAGCGATGCCGGGGGTGCTGTAGCACCTCCCCGTTTTGTGCGGGATCCCGGCTGCCGGCCCCGCTCCCGGGGGCTCCACTGCCGGCCCTGCTCCCAGCTGCTGGCCCCACACCTGGGGGGCTCTGCTGCTGGGCCCAGTCCTGGCTGCCAGCCCCAGGTCCCGGCCCCTGGGACTCCACGGCTGCCCTGATCAGCCAAACGCAGTTACCTTCGAGGCTGAAGATCCTATCCCCTAAGGCGTCCACAATGTCGTTCAGGGCCGCCTCGTCGCTCACGTTGAAGAAGTATTTCTCATCGGGGTCGCTGGCGATGTACTTGATTTCGCTGATGAAGGAGTGGGGATCCTGCTGTCGGCGCATGTAGTGACCTAGGACCTGAGAAGCCAGGGTTGTTGAGGACCGTGTCACCTTCAGCTGGTTACTCACTGTCTAACATGGCACACTCTACAGGTGTCGGGCAAGAGCCCCTCAACGTGAGCCGGTTGGAAAATGTGTTTTTCCCCCTCTCCCAGTGGAAAATTTCAATTTGGAAATTGCCACCACAGTGCCTCATGGGAACTGTAGTTCAGCTGCCTCTTGCCCCCATTCTCCTCTATAGGCCAGGGTCACTGGTTGGACTACATCTCCCAAGATGCACCAGTCTACCCTCTTCGAGGCAGCAGTTGCACCATGGGAGTCTTTGGCCATGGTGCAACATGGGAAATGTAGTTTGGCTGCCTCCTGCTCCTCTATAGGTAGGTTTGGAAGGATTAGCTTTTTAGTGGGTAAATGTTAAATGTTGACTTCCCCGAAAACACACAAACCAAGAAAAAAATATTTCCATTGAGAATAATTGAAATTTGCAGATGGGCAAAATAAGAAAAATGTTGCTTGAGAACTTATTAGAGTAGATTTAGGGCTATTTACTTTGTATAGTTTGAGATGTGATGTTGACAATTTGTGTTTTAATCTTTATAAAGCCGTCACTTTTTCAATCTCTAGGTCATTAAATAATTATTGCCTGATGCCCGTGTTGTCTGACCCCTCCCAATGTCCCACAACTGTGAACATTTAAATGGCTAAAAATTGAAAAAGTGCTTCAAAACAAACATTGTTATTATCCGTTAAAAGTATAAAAACTAAAAATTGAGTTTGGCCAAGCCCATTTATTGGCTGGAAGTCTCTGGGTGGACTACATCTCCCATGATGCACCACAGTCTTTCTCTTGGAGGCAGACGTTGCATCATGGGAGTCCCTGGTCATGGTGCAACATGGGAAATGTAGTTCAGGTCCCTCGTGTCCCTGATCTCCTCCACAGGCTAGGCTCCCATAGTGATAAGAGTTGACACAGGAAAAGAAGGGAGGTTTCCCCAGATAAAATTCCCCATCTCCATCAACCAGTCCAGAGCATGAGAATCAGACAAGCCGGGCTGGCGCAGCCACACAGCACTAGCCCATGCCCCAGCCACATCGAGTCCCTGGGCGCTGCCCACTCACCGCGATAGCATAGCGCGTGATGTTGCGTTTCTCACATTCGGCCAGGGCCTCTGGCAGCTCATCCCCGTCGTGGGACTCGCCGTCGGTCACCACGATCATGAGTTTGGTGGCTCCTTCCCGGCCCCCCCTCTCCGGGCTGAAGGCCTCCGAGCTGCCACAAGAGAGGGAGAAGACACAGACTGAGGTTCTAGCCCTGGCTGAGGGTCACATGCTGTGAGAGGCCCAGTTCCTAACCCTGCCCTAGAAGGTGCAGAAGGGCTTCAGCCTCCAGGGCCCATTCAGGCTGCCAGTGAGTGGACCAATTGTGGTGGTGGACCCCACCGTGCTAGGGGCTGTACAAACCCCCAGCGAGCGCCCTGCCCTGACAAGCTTACAATCCAAAAAGAACAGACAAAAGGCGAGAGGGGAAACTGAGGCACGGGGACAGGAAGAAACTCACCCAGCGTCCCCCAGCTGGTCAGTGGCAGAGCTGGGCATAAAGCCTAAATCTCCGGAGCCCCAGTCCGATGCCTTCTGCGCCATGCTTGAACTGGGCTGAGACCCAGATTTCATTTCCACTGAGCAGCATGCAGCTCGTCTTCCACAAACCCACCTTCAGGCCAGCTCTGCACTGCAGATGGGGCTCTGTCGGTCCGGAGGTGTGATTCCCCCGACTGACCCACTTGTGCTGGCAAGTACCCTCGTGGTAGACACAGCTGACACCAGCAAAACTACACTTTGGCCACTGCAGTTTGCGCCGTTCAGGGAAGGGGAGAGGATGTGGAATAACCAGGCCGGTGGAGAGAAATTTGGGGCCCCGGGCCGTCATGTTCGCTGAAGCCCCACCCCCGTTATTTCTGGAGAGATCCGTAGTTAATTTACTCAGACCTTACTGATGTTTTGGGCTCCCCCCGCTCTCGGGGAGCTGGTACAATTGCCGCCTGTTAGCCCTGATAACAACCGTACTAGCAAAAGTACAGCTTTACCGATACAAGCCATGTCTACACTAGGCGAGTGTTGCTGGTATAAGATACTGATCTAGCTA
This sequence comes from Chrysemys picta bellii, assembly GCF_011386835.1. NCBI lineage: Eukaryota > Metazoa > Chordata > Testudines > Emydidae > Chrysemys > Chrysemys picta. The sequence continues at coordinate 19,835,300 of NC_088810.1, read as the reverse complement.
CCCAGGCACGCACGGGGCTTCAGTCACGTCTCGTCCTAGAGGGCGGGGTAAGAGCACGTTTTCATAGGCTGATCTCTGGGCATCTGTACCAAAGGTTCTTCTACACCCCCTCGCCCCATAATCATAATCCCCAATCCTTAACAGGTTCATCCTCCCCAGCCTCCTGGGAGGCAGAGCAGGGCTATTATCTCCACTTTACAGCTGGGGAAACTGAGGCACGGAGCTACTAAGTAACTTGCCCAAGGTCATGCAGGGAACCAAGCAGGGGCTTGAACCTGGGTCTCCCCCATCCCAGAGGAGTAGTACTCATCCTCTCAGTAGCCACCATCTCCTCTCCAGTTGGGAACAGCGCTCCCATGACCAGCCTCCCTCCCATTCCCCAGGGCCAGTCTCAGCTCCCGAGAGGCGTGGCCCTGCAGCCCTGCTACAAACGGTGCTGCCTCTTGCTCTCGCCTCGGGCACTTCGCCCTGGCGCCATTAGCGCGAGCCACAGGGCCAGCTGTCCCTTTAATGAAATCTCTGTCCACACAGACCCCTCCGAGTCTGAGTTCTACACCCACTTCCTTTCCTGGGCTCCACAGAGTCAGTTGCGGGCAGCCTGGTGAGTTTGTTGATCCTGATCAGCAAGGAGCAAAGAAGACCTCAGAGGATGCACAGGGTTAGCTTTTGGGCTGGAAGAGAGCTCTGTGAGCTGGGCCGTCCAAAGGCCACGCACTTGAGATGCCTGAGGTTCAGTGTGTTGGCATCTGCTAGAAGAGTCTTAAAAACTAAATTCCTGTCTTAACAACCCTAAGGCACTTAAGAGATGAGCAAGGACTTGCCCTTCTTGGGCTGCATTTCTCCTTCCCCACACTGTTGTGCTGGGTTGTTAACAGTTGTTCTCCACCCCTGAGCTGGCTGCATTTTGGTGGCCGGGTGTTGGGATCCCAGAGCTGTATAAGCACCAAGATACTTTGCCATCATCTCCCTGCAAGAGGCCCCCTTTTCTCTGGGTCTGCCTGGGGAGGAAATACCATGAGAACAGGGTATCTAGAAACTTTCTGCTCCTGGAAATTCAGCCCAGAATGGATATGGCACTTAAGCAGCTAAGAAGTGTGGAGACCACAGTTAAAAATCCACACACCCAGCTCCCATGAGAAATCCCTCCCACCACTCCCCGTACCAGGCCTTGTGGATAGCGAACGCCGTGCGAGTCTCCCGGCCCTCCTGACGGCTGATGTTCTTCGCCGCCTCCACCACTTCTTCCGCTGTCTGGTAATCCTGGAGGGTCCATTCGTGGACAGCTTTCTCCCCGTACTGCAGCACCCCCACCTATAACAGAGGTGGCACGTTCAGTGGTGCTACAGGCAGCTCGGTGCGAAGTTATCCCTTCTGCATGTGAAGGCTGGGGTAAGAAGGGAGGGCAGTGGATTGGGATTCGAGAGACAAGGGCTCAGTCCATGGCCTTCAGCAAGTCAGTTGACCTTCCACTTGCTGGTGTATTGAGGACTGTGTTGGAACTGCAAGCTAAGAACGGCCAGGGGTGGGGGGTGGTGGGGGTGGGAGGGTTTCCTACTTGCACTCTAGAGGGCTCTGTAGCAAAGTGTGGGAGCAGAGTCAGTCAGCACAGCAGGCAGCCGGTTTGAAAAGATCCCACTTACACCAAGGTGGGGTCAGTCATGTGTCACTGCATTAGGGAGCAGCCTGTTTTGTCTCTCTCTGTTTTGGAGTTATTGTTTTCAATTCTAAGCAATAAAGTCATGTTACATTGCAACCTTCCAGCAGGAATATTTATGTTTTTATCTAACTTTGTGTGTGTGTGTGTGTGTGTGTGTGTGTGTGTGTGTGTGTGTGTGTGTGTGTGAGTGAGAGAGAGAGAAAGAGAGAGAGAGAGAGAGAGAGAGAGAGAGAGATCGGCTGTGGGGGTGAGAGGCAGCAGGAAGTCAGGAGAAGCAGTTGTGAGCGTGATTTGGAGGGAAAGATGAAACAAAGATTGTTGGGCACAGAGCTCACAGGAGGGGCAGACGTGGCATTGTCTGAGCAAGGAAACTGCCACTGTGGGAACGGAAGACAGACTCTGTGGACATATTTTTGTGAAGAAACAAGGATATCTCTGACTCGTAGCACTGAATTTTTATCCTGACAGAACCCGCCCTGCACGGGCCAGAACACTGGCTAACTGCACAGGCCAAAGGGGCAAACATCTCATCAGTCTGATTAGTTCAGGTGCGAGGTTGCAGACCAGTCTGGGCGTGTATCCCAGATGGGACGCTGCATTGTTTGCCTCTCTCATGAGCATCGAATCCTCCAGCCAGAGGAAATCCTCTCTCCTTTGGTTAACGTACTAGAGCAGCGAAGAGCAAAGGGGGCAGAGGGGACGCGCAGTCAGACTCCAAGTGCTCGCTAGGGGCGGATTGGAAGATCTGTATGCAGGGAGCTAACATGGGGCAGGCGTCTGTCCAACACCCCAACGGGAGCGGGGGAAATCCGTGGCATCGCGGTCCCTTCCGTAGGTGGATGGGAGCTGAGCTAGCAATAACAAAGCTGGCTTTTGCTTGGGTGACTCTAGGACACCCGGCCTTGAATGAGGTTTTGCGTTTCAGCCCTGGCCTGTGCCGACTCAGCAGAGCGGGCCTTCTCCACCCCCCCACCCCTCAAACACACACAACAAAGCTCAGAGGTCAGGCTCTCTTTCCGCCTCTTTTCTTTACATTTCCTGTTTCCCATGGAGTGGGATTTCTTGGCGCCCCCCGCCCCTCCGAGTGGACACAAACCCTGGGGAGTGGAAAAAAAATGGACGCCAACCAGAGTGTCAGTGCAAGGCATTGTGGGACCAGGCCAACCGGTGCCAGCCGCAGGGCATGATGGGACTGGGCTAACGCCAGGGCCACAGCGAGGAAAGGCATTCTGGGAGTACAGGAGAGGGTATGAGCAAGGCATTCTGGGAATGTGCCGATTGCAGGGCCAGAGCGAGACTGGACATTTGGGGAGCAATGTGGGGCCAAAGGCAAACAAGGCATCCTGAAGAGAGGGGCTGGGTGCAAGTAATTCTGGGAGCAGGTTGGGACCAGAGCAAAGCAGGGCATTCTGGGGGCAGCAGGGCAGGGTCAGAGGCCTGTTAGCATGATCTGTCTGGGCTCTACAAAGGGGGAGGAGGGATAGACGTCCCAGGGCCTGCAGAGTATTACAGCCACCGGCCCTGCTGCTGGGAGGAGTTGAGCCCAAGCGCCCGTGGGAGCAGCGTGGGTGTGCCACTCCTCTCAGGATCAGGCCCTTGGAAGAGAATCGGGACCCGTGGAGGGGGTGGGGGAGTTGAGGCAGTTAGCCACCACTGCGGCCCTGAGTCAGCCAGCCTGCCCTCTGTGAGTCAGCCCCATGCCACGGCAAGCCAGCCAGACTCACCGTTTCCTTATTTACTCATCCGGAGGATGTGGGGAAGGGGGCGGGCGGCTGGCGTTTGAGGGGGAAGCCTGTTTCCTTTGATCTCCTTGGGGGGGCCGGAGGGAGGGGGCTTCAGGCTCGCCAAGATGCGGACTCCCTGCTTCACTTCAGCCTCAACCCACTCCTGACCTCCTTACTCCCCTCCCTCCCACCTTCCCTGCCCTGACCCCCCACCTCCCTTCCTTACGCCCCCTCTCCTTCCCTCAGCTAGCTAATCCCCACCCCAAGATTTATGGGAGTGGTGGATCAGCCCTCCCTCTGCTCGCTCCACCTTTCCTCTCGTCTGTCTTGTCTGTTTCAATTGTAAACTTTCAGTAGCAGGGATGGTCTCTGAACAGCGCCTGGCCCAAAGGGGCCACGTTCTCACACTACAGTAACGCAAATGAGCGGAAGTGAGGCCTTCTCTACCCTGGGACGTTACCAGCTGCATCGGTGCCCCCCCAGAATAGACACCATTTGCACAATTTATCCCGGTTTGCACCAGCGGGCAGTTTATCCCAGTCTGCACCCACATAAATTAGACGAATGATTCTCAGCCAGGGGTTCGCATACCCCACAGAGTCCGCAGAGGTCTTCCGGGGGTACATCAATGCCTCTAGATATTTGCCTAGTTTTACAACAGGCTACATAAAAAGCACCAGCGAAGTTGGTACAAACTAAATTCCATACAGACAATGACTTGTTTATGCTGCTCTGTATACACTGAAATGTAAGGACAATATTTATATTCCGATTGAGTTATTTTATAATGATATGGTAAAAACGAGAACGTCAGCAATTTTGAAGTACTAGTGCGCTGTGACGCTTGTGTATTTTTATGTCTGCTTTGGAAGCAAGTTGTTTTTAAGTGAGGTGAAACTTGGGGGTACTCAAGACAAATCAGACTCCTGAAAGGGGGACAGTAGCTCGGAAAGGTTGAGAGCCACTGAATTAAACCATCTAGGTTATGTCTAGGCTTGGAAGGTCTGGATTTTTACTGGTGAATGTCGAGGAACGTCGATTTCCCCGCACGACGAAAACCTATTCACAACTGAAATGTTCAGATAGGCCAAGGACAGAAAATGCTGCTTGAGGATTTAACGTTCGAGATTAACTTGCTTGTATTTTGACCCGTGACATCGACAATTTGTGTTTTAAGGGTTACAAAGCTTTAACGTGTTGGATCTCAACATCTGCCGTAAAATAATTATTGTCTGACACCCTCCCGGGGCAACCCCTCCAGAATGTCCCACCACCGTGAAAATTTAAATAGTTAAAAATCTAAAAAAAATGTTTAAAAATAAACATCGATTAGCCACAGAAATTATAAAAAAAATAAAAACCGAATTCTGCCAAGGCTGGTTACAGCTGTCAGGGGCTTGCCCTCCTGCAGCTATGTTGGCTGTCCAGAGCCTGCTGTAGGCAAGATTTACAAGATCCCAGTATCAATCCAGAGTCATGCCACTGAGTTCCACACGGCTGCTCCGGATTGAGTCCCGAACTGAATCTGGCGGATACACTCACCTGGATCTGGTTCGGGTCGATGAAAAACTTGCCGAGGATGTTGCTGAGGAAGTTCTGCACCTCGTACCAGGGGTAGATGCTGTTGGAGCCATCCAGGACAATCACTATGTCCATGTAGGTAGAACACCCTGAAACACACATGGCAGGTGGGTCATCAGACGGGAGCTGACATGGGGGATTGGGGATCCTGGCCACTGTGGCTTTGCTATACAGACCTGGGGCTAGCGGGTTGGCATTAGGGAGGATCTTGACTGGGTGGCTGATTTTTACAGAGGCAGTGCGGTGTAGTGGTTAGAGCAGCTGGGAGGGAGCCAGGGTGCTGGGGTTCGGAGGATGGGGAGTAGAGGGAGCCAGGACTCCCGGGTTCTATCCCCAGCTCTGGCACAGGCAGAATATTCGTGACTCCGAGAGGACAGAGATCTACCAGGTGTAAGAGTCAAGGCCGATTTTGGCCCCTCGGATCCAATCTCTACCGCCGGTGCTTAAATGAAGGGCCCCCAGTTGCACAGCAGGACACTCAAATGAACACGTTTTGGCCCTGCTGGGTGAGTGGCAGTGTGTAAGAAAAGCCCTCGAACTCCATGTTGTACTGAAAACAGCTAACAGCTTTCCTGAATGCCTCTCCCGGCTGCAGGTCACCACGGAGCGAGCTGCTGCCCAAGTCTGGTCCTAGCACCTGGCTGCAGTGCATTCTGGGAACAGCCAGAGGCTGGCGCATTCTGGTGCCAGAGGCAGGGCATTGTGGGAACGGCCTGGTGCCGGTTAGCTGCTCCAAAATCCCGGACAGGACCGTGGAGGAGACCTTTCCGGGGCATTGCATTAAGGCTGGACACAGCTGAACGGGTGACCTCTCCTTTCTGGCATTGCCCCAGGACTTGCAGACCCAAGGGGCCAGCAAGCCGCCCCCTCCCTGCCCCCAAAGCTGCTGCAATACGAACGCCAAAAGTCCACCCAAAAGGGGCAGGAGGGGAAGCCAATTGGCTGCATTGCTGGCATGCTTGTAACGCAAAACCGTCTCGGGCCCAGGCAGCTTTTGTGGCCCGGCCCGGCTCCATTTCCACGCACACAGCAGCCGGCTCGCCACCTACTCTGAGCCGTGGGGGCGATGGTTTCGGTCGGCTGGAAGCTGCCATCCACCCTGGTGCAGATGCCCGTGCTGAACATGGAGGTGCCGCACTCCTGGGACCAGAGAGGGGCGCAGGCCTGCCGAGGAGAGGGAGATGCAGGTTAAGCCTGTCCCTGAGGGATGGCGCGTCCCCATCATTCTGCCCACGGAGCTTAACGCTCCCCCTCACCCCTTTACTAAAACAGGAAGCGTTTGCCATGCCAGAGCAGAGCAGTGGTTCATCTGGACCCACCTCCACTGGCACAGCCCAGGGGTCTGTCTAGCCCATTACTCCATCCACAGGCACCCTGGAACAGGCCAGTACCCCAACTAGGTGCAGTACTCCCCCTGCACGTGTGCTGGAATAGGCCAACATCCCATCTCCTGGAGCATGGGCAGGTATTAGATGGGTCATGAGTGTCTATCCCACCTCGGACGTGTCTCCCACCCCGCTGTGCTGGGATAGCCCAGTGGGACCAGCCAGCCCTCTGTCCTTTCCCTGACGTGACGTGGGTGACGTTAAGTCCTGGCCCTAGCGACCAACGTCCTCGGGGTCTCAACTCCTACGTCTCCACCCGGGCAGGGCACGATTGCTGCCAGGTACAGAGGGGAATTCCTCTCCCTGCCCCGATCAGCCATCAGTGTTGAAGCTGTCAGTCAAGGGGGGCGTTTCTGAGAGACGGACGCTTGTCTGTTGGAAACTGGCCTGAGCCCCACCAAGCTCATGTCACGCAGGAGCCAGCAGACGGGGAACACACAATGCCCGGCGCTATGCTATACCACGCCACCCGAGGTGGGGTGGATGTGGAATTATTTATGTCGAATTAGGCACCTAACCCCCCATTGATTTCAAAGGGAGTTGGGCACCTAAATACCTTTAAGAATCTGGCCTTTAGGGTATGTCTCCACTGCAATCAAAGACCTGCCGGGGGCGGGAGAGGGGGGGGTCTCAGAGCCGGGGCTCCAGAGCCGGACAGCGACACTGCTATTCTTACCCCCGCCGGCCTGAGCCCCGCGAGCATACGGCCATTGACCCGGGCTCTGAGACTCGCTGCTGTGGGTGTTCGATTGTGCCGTGGCCTCTCTGTGTGTGATGCAGGGATAACCCGTGTCCCCACCCCACAGGGGTGTCATGGGGCTAAATCCGCTAACCGCTGGGAAGTGCTCAGCCGCTCCGGTCTCGGGAGTCAGCTAAGTACCTTCGAGTAGACGGCTACTCCAGGGAGTGTGCTGTGTCCGGAGCAGGGAGGCTGTGGGGGAAACTGATCCCCAGTGGCAAAGGCAGCAGAGCTGGGGGAGAACCCAGCACGGCCGCCCCGCTGCCCACGGTGGCCTGACCGGCTCTGAGCAGACGCTGACTCAGTGAGCAAACAAGAGCGAGACCACAGAGATGCAGGGCGGCAGCTGGCAGGGAGTGAAAAGCCACACAGGGCTATATTCCCAGCTGAATGACAGAGCCAGGCCTGGTCGCCTTCCTAATGCTGCAGGACTGGCAAGGGGGACGAGGCCACGGCTGGGTGCTCCGAGCGCAGCCAGACCCTGCAGTACCGAGGCAGGCCGAGAGCAGCTCGGGTGTTACCTGGCACTAGTCTAACTCCACTCGAATGTTGCTCCTCTCCTGTCCCACCCCCTCCCCAGCCCTGCCCTCCTCCATCCACCCCGTCTCTCCCCACCATCCCGAAGGATCTACTTTTCACCCCTCAGCAGGACTCTGCCAAAAAGCCCAAGGGATTTAGGGACACACGCCCCACTGGGCTCTCAGCAGGGTTTGTGCTTCTCCCTCCCTCAGATCACTTTGGCAAGTCCTCTCCGCCACGCTGGGGAAATTTACAAAATAATAACGTCTCCCAGTGTTAAAATGCAACTTGCTCCACTTTGAAAAGACTCCTTTTATCCAAGCCTACCCCTAGCTTAAGAGGCAATGTGGCCCAGTGGGTAGGGCCCTGGACCAGCAGTCAAGTATTCTGGGTTCTATTTCTACCTCTGACTTGCTATGTGACCTTGGGCAAGTCACCGGGCCTCAGTTTCCCCTCCCACTCTTTGTCTTACACGGACTTAGATTGTAAGTTCTTTGGGGAAGGGACTGTCTCATTATGGGTATGTACAGCTCCTAGTACAACGGGGCCCTGATCTCAATGGGAGTCCTGAGATGCCACCACAGTAGGAAGTTTGTGGGTCTAAGTTTGCGACTGTGAGGCTCACACCCGGGATGGTGAAGGCAGCTCACAGAAATGCAGCACGTGGGACTTTTTTCGGCCCGTTGGTAAGAACTTTGCTCACCACGAAGCCATCCTCTTTGTTGTCCAGGAGCGTCATTCCAAAGTGCATATTTCTGATTTGCGTGGAGACGTTCCGCAGGGCCATGTCACCTAAATAAAGTGCCGAGAGGCGGAAGGAAAAGCAAACGGCGTTTTAGTGCCCAGCTCCGATGCTCAGACTGAGCTGAAGGGAACTGGGGATTTCAATCGGCGTTTGGCATCTAATTCCCATTAGATCCTTTGTAAACCCTGCCCTTTACATTTACTTTCGAAAGGCTGAGAGGTTTCAAAACCACCCGGGGTGGGGAGTGGGCAGATTTAGACACCCAGTTTTCAGGAATGAAAATGCCAGTACAATTATGAAGGGTACATTCTCATTAGGGTTTGCTGATGCTTGGCGGATTGGGCGCTAGGGATCTTGGGTTTGGATGCCAGCACTCCAGTCCCCATCGAGTTCCAAATCCCTTAGGGCAGGTTCGAAAATTTCAACCCAAACGGATCCGTTTTTCAAGGCGGCGCCTTCACGTGGCGTTACCTAGGTTGACCTTGGCACACGCGGAGTTGTTTCTTGCACCCATAGCGCACTTGTACACGTCCCCTTTCCGGTTGTCGGCTGTCCCATCCCAGGGCGCCCCGACCAACATCCTGTAGAGGAAACACCAACAACGCAGTCAAGGGGGCAGAGATGGTACCTTCCTCCTCAGAACATCAAGAAATAAATTGTTAGCAGAGTGGGCAGCCTGAGGTTCTGATGCGACAGGGAGAGGTTTGCAGGGAAGTTTTATAGTTAGTTTTAAAAAGTGTTATATATAAACCCTTCACGGTGCATGGCATAAACCTGGGGTGAGTAAGAAACTGCCCCTAAAGGTCTGTTATTCCATAAGTATCCACTAGGGGGGATTCTTGCACCTTCCTCGAAAGCTGCTATGATTGGCTACCCTCAGAGACAGGAGACCGCAGACAACCTTGATCCAATAGGTAGTGCCTAGTTCCTAATTAACAATACTTGGCGCTTTGACCAAATAAGCCAGTCTAAAATCGCAAAGCATTTCACAACAGGGCAGAGCATCATTAGCCCCACTGTACAGATGGGAAAACTGAGGCTCGCGGAAGGGGACATGACATGCCCAAGCAAGTCACTGGCAGAACTTGGAATAGAGATCACGCTGCAACTGCCAAAGTCCTACTCTAGATGCTAGACAAACTCCCTCACACAGCTGGGCATAGCAGAGCGACAGAATAGGGCCCCTTTAAATAGTTTTGAAGACCTCGAGTTTTAGACACACAGCCCCAGAAACCAGCCTGCGCAGCGAGGCCGGGCGTGTTTGCATGTCCTTAGCAAATACGGGTCTTTGGGGCCGACCGTGCCTGGTTTAATTGGGCTTTTCCCAGTCCTGCAGCCTCCTGGAATCCTCATCACACCAGCCCCCTGCTTGCCTCTGGTCTGGTAACCTAATGAAAATACCTTCGAGGAGACGAGTTCTGGCTCTCTGCTTTAGCTAAAACGCTGCCTAAGTTTATGGCTCCGTGAGTTCCTCTTGGTTCACACGCCTCCGGGGGAAAACACACGCGGAGGAAATTCTCTGCACAGATGGATCGGGAAGGGAAGGACGTACCAGAAGGCCAAAACTTCAGCTGGTTCAGTGGTTAGGGTGATGCCTTAGGACTCGGGGGGATGTGAGGTCAAGTCAATGCCTTGTTCTTCCAAAAACTTGGGCAAGTCACCAGTGCTCCACTGATGCCCAGGAACTACAGAGATCTGGCCCTATTCCCACCCGGAAAACAACCCCTCGGCGTTTTAACTGCCTGCAAGTGCTTTTAAAACACCCCAGGTTAAAAAGATCAAGTCAAACGAAGAAGGGAGAAAATAGACGCCATGAAACCGCTCTGGGGAGGCTCTCTCTACTCCCAGCCCCAAGGAGCGCTGGTGAGAGAATGAACCTGAGGAGGAGTGAATGGAGAAAGCAGATCTTAGGCTGAGGATGGGTGAGGGGGAAAAAGGCACTTGGATGTAGATGTAGGATTGTTCAGCCAAACTCTGCAACTTAAATCAACCGTCCTCGCGCTGTCTGTGGTTGTTGAGCATGGCTGACACAGCTGCAGAGGAACAACGGATTCAGTTCCCAGATCCTCAAAGATGTTCAGTACCTAGCTCCTCAGGTGCCAGGTGGTTATCCACGTGCTTAACTTTAGTCCCGTGACATGTCCTGTTACTCCAAGCCTCCGTTTCCCAACTGTAAAACAGCGACAATAGCGCTGCCCTCCCGCACAGCGTAAATGGATTCACAATGGTGAGGCCCTCTGATGCTGGGCCTCTTATAGGTACGTCAGACAGATCAATCTATTCTTGGGGTACCTCCCTTCCAGGCCAGCGGCGTTTGACTTCCCAGCACTCATCAGTTTGTTTCATTTTTAAAAAAGCCAGTGCCTACGTAGACAGCCGATATGCTGCCAGCCCTTCGGGATCTTGGCATTGGCCCGCTATTGTTTTATTAGGGCTGATTGAAAATTTTCCATCAAAACTTTTTTTGGGGGGGAGGGAGGGGACGCAGGGATGGAAAACTGGGGTTTTGCTGAAACCAAAATGTTTCCTGGATGCGTCAGCTTTCCTTGAAAGGTTTTGATTTTTTTTTTTTCAGTCAGAAAACTGAAAAATGTGGGTGGAAAAGCCAGACTTTGAGTTGGGGGCCAACATTTTTGATTTGTTCTCCCCTATAAGGAGGAGTTCACTTGCTCTCGCAACAAATGAGCCAGAGACCTCTTCTGAGGGCAATCACCAGTGCTTTTTATTTTCAGTCTCAGTTCCCACCACCTTCTATTTACGGTCTGCTACAAACCAGCCACCTGGGGGACAGCTAGCGTCTCCAGCCAGAAGGGGTGCACGCGCTGGGGTTCCTCCCTTCCCTTTCTCTTCCCCCCTCACTGCCTTCCTGCCAGCCTTATATAGCCCCCTGCTAACGAGGCCTGCAGGTGCTTCTCTCCTAGCAATTAGGCATGGCATACTCAGGCAGCCCCAATTAATGCTTCTTAATTGGAGCTGGGCTAACAGGGGCCTGGCTCAGGACACCCCCTCAACAAAAAGTCAACATTTTCCACTGGACGTGTTGATAAAACGACAGGACAGATTTTTGGGTTTTGTCAAAATTTTCCATGGCGCGCCCCTCCCCCCCATTTCCCAACAAGCTCTAGGTTTTCCAGCCCGGTCGCCGCACTTTAAAGTGGCTGAAAGTTTGGGGGAACAGTTCTAAACGCGGGCGGATGCATTGCCTTTTCCGTCCTTGGTGGAAGTTCTGTCGTAGAAGATGTCATGGCTGCCCAGAACAGGAGCACCCGGCTTAGGCCCCAGATTTAGCCCAGGAGGGAAATCAGTTAAGGTCTGGAGGTTGTTTTGTCCGTCAGCCTTAGCCGAAGAACATGGAGCTGGAGACACACATTTTCTTGGGGGTGGGCAGAGGTGCCGTCGTGAAAGACCTGCCCAGCATCCGCAGAGGAGTGGCAATAGATGCTTTTCATGGGGACAGCCTCCCTTTAGCTTACTGACACAGGCTATCTTGCCAATTTTGGGAGGGACTGTACCTCAGGAATCAAATGACCCCATATTTGGGTCACTAACCCTCGCCAGTGATCCCATGAGGCCCAGCAAACTTAAGAATGGCCATATTGGGTCAGACCAAAGGTCCATCTAGCCCAGTATCATGTCTTCTGACAGAGGCCAATGTCAGATACTTCAGAGGGAATGAACAGAACAGGGAATCATCAAGTGATCCATCCCCTGTCACCCATTCCCAGCTTCTGGCAAACAGAGGCTAGGGACACCATTCCTGCCCATCCTGGCTAATAGCCATTGATGGCCCTATCCTCCGTGAACTTATCTAGCTCTTTTTTGAACCCTGTTATAGTCTTGGCCTTCACAACATCCTCTGGCAAGGAGTTCCACAGGTGGACTGTGTGTTGTGTGAAGAAATACTTCCTTCTTTGATTTAAGGCAATCCGAGTGACTATGCAGATTGTAGCGCTTTAGAAGAGTTGAGCTTTACAGAGAAAGCTGGTCTAAACCTTAACTCTAATATCATCCCTCCTCATTGCAGCTAAGAGAGAGGACTTGATTCCCTACGGCCTGTTCTCACTTGGGCATCTCTTGCTGAGACTGGCAGCCCAGGAGGCCAGTTAGCGCCAATGAAGATGTGATCGCCAGTCCACTGGGAATGGCTTGGTGACCCACCCACTCCTACATTGGTCACCTAATGGACGGCAATTTCGGGTCACCCTCTGAGCTCGTATTCAAGCCATACAATAACACTAGCTCCCAGCTCAGCACAGAGATGGCTGCAGATCCAAGACTTTGCTCCAAACACCCACGGACAGCTGTTGGCCTGCTACTTCACTCCCCTTTCCCCCTCCAGAACCCCCCCCATACTATACAGCATTTGTTTCCTGTATTCAGATGACCTTCGTGTCAAACAATTACGACGACCAGTCCCGGCCGCGGCTGGCTTCTCCCGGCATAACAGTTGGATTTCCTGAGTGCAGGAGATTTTTATTTTTTCCCCCTTCTCCTTCTGTGAATCATTTTCAAACAGCAGCTGAGTCAGGGCTTCTAGCCATTTCCTTTTATTATTTTTTTATAAACTGCTGATGTGCACTTGGGGAAATCAGGGATACAGTTCGGACTCCTCCGTCCCCTGCTCCCGTGCACGGCTGCGATACAGATGCTCGAATTAAAGCCAGGGGGACCTCATCAGTTTCAACGGGGAGTGGGGGGGGTCCTCCAGTTTTTGTCCCCTTTGGTACCTCTGAGCCCTGGCCATGCAGTGCAGTGAGTTCTCCCCGCTTTGAATCTTCCCCATGTTCAAGAGAGGCAGCGTGGCCCAGTCATTAGAGCACTGGCCTAAGACTCAGGAAGTCTAGCTTCCTGGCCCAACTCTGCCACTGACCGTGGGAAAGTCACTTCCCTTCTCCCTGCCTCAGTTTCCTCTCCCACCCTTTGTCTGTCTTATCTGTTTAGATCAATGGTCCCCAAACTTTTGAGGGTCATGTCCCCCTTACACCTGTCGATGCCCCCGCCTGGAGCCACAGCTAGGAACAGGACTGTGGCTCGGGGGGGGGGGGGGGACGACATATGGACAGGGTAAGGGGCCAAGGCTGCGGCCGCACCTGGGGGTGGGTCTGGGGCCAGGAGTGGGGCCGGGGAAAGAGCTGCGGCCAGGGGCTGGGTGGCACTCCCTCCCCGCCCCCGCCCCCCATGGTGGCTGGCCTGGGCTCCTCCAAAGGTTCCTCTATGTCTCCCTAGGGAGTGCGTGCCCCACAGTTCAGGGACCTCTGGTTTAGTTTGTAAATTCTGTATGGACGAACACAACAGGGACCTGATGTTGGTTGGGGCCCCTAGGCGCTTCTGGAATGCAAATAAATAATATTAGCTCTCCCCTGCCAAAGGCACCAGAACTATGTCAGACCGGAGTCAAACTGGTTTCCAGTTATGGCCCGAAAGTGGATTTGAATTAGGAATGCAGCCGTGAAAAGCACATGCAGCTATTGGTTCCCCTCAGCTCAGTCCATCTCATAAGCCCCTGTAAAATTCACACTGTCCACACTGGCACGAAGGGCTGCCCCCTGGAACTGCTGTGGCAGGTAATGCTTTCCACACTCACCATTTCTTCCCTCCAGCCTCGTGCTGCAGGACTTTGTAACCGAACTGAGCCTCCGGTGGGCCCTGGAAGATCTGGGGTCTCTTCACATCAATGTTGAATGACCTGCATAGCCCTAAAGAGACATAGAGCAGAGTGTTAGTCTAATCCAGAGACCCCCAAAGTTGGGGGAGGTGCAAAGACGTAGGGGTGGAGTGGAAGGACAGAGACAAAACTCTCAACCATTCTCCAGAATCTCGGCTTTCATTTAAAACAAGAGTCAAGTCTCCAGATGTTACGGCTGCAAAGAAAAGCTTACAAATCTGACCCGAATAGTAAGTTAGCTGGAAACTGTATTCTGTGCGGCACTGAAACCATTGGCCAATTTGGCAAACAGCTTGGGCTGAAAAAGGAACCAAACACAAACATTTCAGACACATTTCGTTCCAAAAGGTCATTCGGAATTGACATTGGAACCATTTCATGTGGCCCAAATGGAACATTTTCTCTCTTTTTTTTTTGTTTAGTCGAGGGGGGAAAAAATGGAAAAATTCAGTTTCAGTTGAAACTAACCGCCTTTTGTGGGGGATTTTTCAGTTCGGTGGCCGAAGCTGACGCTGCATCACTTACACTTGGGTCATACTTTTTAGCTTTTAATCAACGAGTCGCCCTTTTTGCCTTGCAAGACAGGGCCAGTAGGAGCAGAATCAAGCCAACACTTTAAAAAAAAACACCTCCCTCTGTGTACATCTTTCATGCACTTAAGTGAACTCCAGAAAATTCAGACTAGTGTGTTACTTTAGCATCCCTGATCGGAGCCCCATCGCGGCAGGCACTCCGCACGAAACAAAACAACGTGGGTTAATCCTAGTGTAGACAGGACAGTGGGAGTTTGAACACGTGTTAACTAGGCAATTACCTGGACCAGGTCCCATCTGCATCAAAATTTTAATTTGGTAAAACCACATCTTTTTTTTCAGCAAAGACCAAGCTGTAGTAAAACAGTCCCTCTCCCAAATTACTTGCAGTCTAAGTAGGCGAAACAAAAACATGTGAGGGGAAACTGAGGCGCAGAGAGCCAGATCCTCAAAGGTAACTCCATTGGGAGTTAGGTGCCTAAACAACTTTGAGGATCTGGACCAAAGTGACTTGCCCACGGTTGGTGTCTCAAATTACATGGTTCATGACAAATCCATCAGGTCCACTTGATGCAGGACTCGGGGGGGGGGGAGGGATTTTAGAGCCTGGGTACGCAGGAGGTCAGACTAGATGATCACAACGGTCCCTGCTGGCCTTGGAATCTGCGAGTCTCTGTATCGTGAGCTGCTAGGGGAACGGAAACATTTGTGCAGCCTGCGACCAGATGCTAAAACAACCCCCCCTTCCCACTAGCCCAGGCAGTCCAAGCCCTCAATGAGACTTTCAGACTCTTCCCAGATTGGGTTCTTTCAGGTTAACAGCCGCAAGGAGGCCAGGCAAACCGCAGCCGGCAGCACACGTGGCCTGGGTTGAGTTTGTGCAGCCGATTCCCCCCCCCCACGGCCACAGGAAATGTCGTTGTCCCATCATGTGGTGGATTTTGTTAGCCGGCCTGCCCTAGAACTCACTGCCGGCGCTTGCATTTCGACTCCCCGCTGGAGTCAGATTCCAAGGCCAGAAGGGACAACTGCGATTATCCAGCCTGCCCCCTGTGTAACACGGGCCATGGGCTATCCAATCACCTTGGGCTGCAGGACCCGCAGGGCCGTGCTGCCCTGTAATGGTCAGCGTAGCTACACCGGGAGCTTTTAGGACAAAGGGGCAGGGGAGTGAGATACACAGGTGTTTACGCACCACCCCTGGGAAGTATTAGCCCTAGGGTGCAGATAGGAAAACTGAGGCATGGAAGGGTGGGGGAAGTGACTTATTCAAAGCTGATAGAGGAGCTGGGGCCTGAGTGCCTAGCCACATTATGATTTGTACTTCAGTAGCACCTACTGGTTCCCAGCGAGCCCAGTGCTCCCCAGTGCACACTCAGTGAGTGACAGTCTCTGCATTGAAGGGGCACTCAACGGGCCAATGGTGGGAGTGGAAACTGAGGCACGGTGCGTGGAGGGGGGGAGTGACGCCCCAGGACCTACAGCACGCCAGTAGCAGAGCCAAGAATAGAACCCCAGGCGTCCCAAGTTGTTTAATTCGGAACCCGGCCATGGGTCTTAAGAGCTCAAGTGATTGCTTCCAACCAGGCATTCCCGTGAGGCCGTCAGGACTGAACGTCACTGTCTATTGCATTGCCCGCTCACCCGGCTTTATCACACCCACACCCTTCCCGGCTCCCAGGCCTGGACCCTACCCCCGGGCTACGCGGCCTCTCCCCCACCAGACCAGAGCTGAACTCCGGCCCTGGGACAGCATGGCCGGGTAAGAGGAGGGGAAAAGGGACCCGATCCCCTTGTGGCCCGGCAGCAGCCTCTCTGACTGCGAGCAGGAGGGGGTGGATTGGTCTGGCATGCGCCCGTTTTAAACGGGGCCCAGATTTAGATCCTGTCTGTAGCAGCAACAGTCCCCTCGCATGCATCCCGAATGGGATTTAGAGAGCAGGGCTGGAAACCACTGACCGCGCTGTTACTCCCAGCGGAGGGGCGGCCATCCTCGCAGAGAGCACTGCCTGGTGCCCATGCCCACTCTCTGCTGGACTCCAATTCTAGGCCCTTCCAAGCCACAACGGGGTCAGCTCTACTCTGGGCTGTACTCTTCCCAGTTGGCCCTATTCTCCCCCTTGGCCTGAGCATCTGCCAGCCACCTGCTTCCCCTTGTAAGGCAATGCCCTTGGGGTGGGGGAGTAGCCAGCACCAGGATGTGAACCTGCGACCTCTTGGCCTAGAGGCACAAGAGATAAAGACCCACCTCTGCTAGCTGAAGCCTGTTGCACCTCTGGGCAGAGCACTAGACAGAGACAGGGCCGCACTGCAGGAGGGTGGGTTAGCGGAGCCGGGTCAGGCATTGCGTGAGCGTGGTTTGGAAGCAGAGAGACAGGCCGCTGGGAGCAGTGCCGGTAATTCAATAGCGTAGTCAGCGTGGCTCTCTCTGGAAACCCTTTGCCTGCGAAAGCCTGATGCTAGGTCTGCACTCCAGCTAGTAGTCTGCATCTGGGCCTGGGTAGACAGCCGCGCGCTACCTCTGCTCAAGGTAGCGCGCTAGGGGCTAGCCACCCGAGTGCAGATCCAGGAGGTCGCATGGGCTTGTACCAGGGCGGCTAGCGCACAGTGCCCCTTGTGCCACCAGATCTTGAGCAGCTACCAGCATACGTGGGCTGGGTGGCATGGTGCCTGATACCGTGTAGACATACCCAGAGAGAACAGCAGGGTGTCGGCCTGTGTCCAATGGAATTCCCTTTCTACTATTCACACTAGACCTGGTCAACAAAAATAGAGACCCAGCCGTTTTCCATTGCAAAAAGCGGTTTCGGCAAAAATCAAAATATCTCCTGGGAACGTGTTCATTTTGCAATGGGAAGAAGTCAAAAATCCACGGAAATGACGCTATCCAGCTGAAATGTTTTGATTCCTGTTCATGTTTAAAATAACTTTCCGATTTTATCTTTCACATTAATGGAGAACAAACGTCAAAGCAAAAAGTGGCCGCGCCGCTGAAGCAAAACATTCGAAGGGTCCCAAATCGAAATCGTTTCGCGGGACGTTTCGGCTTTTCATTTCATTTGGGAACGACAACCACCACATTTCTCCATGTCAGAATTCCTCAGGGAACAGAAATTTGGGTTCCCAACCAGCTCTTATAACCCCCAGTCCCGTCTCTTCTCTGGTCCAAGAAGCAAACGCTGTTCCCAAGTTGGCGCTAGGAGGTGCTGTGCGGCCGGACTCCTTGCAAGATGGATGTTCTGGTTCTTTTAGTGTCCCCAGCAGCCCGGGGCACGTTTTAGAAACAGGGGAGGAGCCCGAGTGAGCTGAATTTCTCCCAAAGCGATAATTTAGTCCCATCTCCTTAAAAACACCTCATAGTCCCGTGCCTCTTCCATGTGCCTGCTCATCTCAGTGATACCTCAGTGATACATCCCAATCCCAAAGCACTTCACGGATCACAATTAACCCTCACCTCGCGTAGGGAAGAATCAGTCCTGCCTTCCTGCAGCTGCACGGCGAAGGGAAGAAATGCGCCCAGCGGTACAGCATCCCAACTCACGGCCTCTTTCTCTGATCCCACGGCCCACGTTCCCCCCGCCTCCCAGACCTGGGGCCTAGAACCCAGGAGCCCTTGAGTCCACTGCACGACTAGACGATTTCAGCCAAGCACCTTAAAACCAAATCCAGGAGGAGGAGGAAACGAAACTGACCATGATCCATCAGGTGAAAGTGACTGAATTTATTGCACCGGCCAAAGGACTAAAACAGGAGCAGTGACAGCAGCGGAGGTCCGTGCGAAACTCAGCAAGGGCGTATTCTTTGGAAATATACAGGGTCTGATTTCCATGTACACCCAGGCACTGGCAATCTAGGGGCCCTCCCGAGATGTGGGAGAGTTAACTGTAATTGACACTTGATTTTTAAGGCTGCTTTAAACTCTCCTTCATGGAACTATCAAATGAAGCCCATCGTAGGGTGACCAGATGTCCCGATTTTATAGGGACAGTCCCGATTTTTGGGTCTTTTTCTTATATAGGCTCCTATTATCCTCCACGCCCATCCTGATTTTTCACACTTGCTGTCTGGTCACTCTAAGCCCATGATACGGCCAACCTTAAGAGTGTCTGATGCATTTCATGCCTGGGTGTCAGTGAGGCTCGAGACTGGAGGAGTTGTCCTGAAATTATACTTTCCAAGCTGAGATCATAACAACCTCCCAGCGACAGGCTCCAGCTTGGCAGGGCAGAGCGGGGCAGTGTATTTCCTGTCTCTCTGAGGATGTGTAAGGAGAGGGCGGAGGCTGTGCCCCTTGCACACTGACTCCTCTGTCTTGGGAGCCGACCGTGCCCCAGATTCGCAGCAAACCTCAGGAAGAAAACAGCCTAGCAATTACGCAGGGTGTAGTTTGAAAATAGAGCGCCTTCGCCCCAGGATGGAGCACACGCACACGCTGCAAATTCCTTGCATGGCTGGCTAGCTAATTACCAGCAGCGCCGAGAAGCCAGCTTCGGAAATTAGCCCGCACGGGTATTTTAGGAAACTCAAATTAAAGAGAGAAAAAATTCTCGTTGTCTTGAAATATTTTGAGAATTGCACCGGCCCAGAGCCAAGAGCCTTGTTTATCCCAGCCCGGACCTGCCAGTTAACCTCATATGTTATTGCTGTCTTTAAAATTGTCATGCAGTTACAGCCAGTGATCGTCTGGTCTCATCTCCTGCGTAGGACAGGCCAGAGAAGCTCCCCCAGGGACCCTTGCACTGAGCGGTGGTTCTCAACCTTTTTGGGGCTCGGGATCCATTTGTAAATGTTTATGGCCCATCGCAACCCAGTAAATAGCCTGAGGGTGGAGTAGAGTTAGCACCTGGCTGGTATCTGATCAGCCTGGCTGTTTTTTTACGGATTTGCCAGTTGCCAGAAAAATAATGTAATCTGACAGGTTTTTTTTTATGTGGGTCTGAAGATTTGCATGATCATCACAATACATGGGGACAGCTAATGTTAAAAGTTTCTGTGTCCAGCTAAAGATGCTGCAGTGTTCCCACTTCCCCAGTTTAAGTAAAAAAAAGACGTTATCAGTCTGATCTATATGTAGGGTGACCAGACAGCCAGTGTGAAAAAGCAGGATGGAGGGGTGGAGGGTAATAGGACTCTATATAAGACAAAGCCCCAAATATCAGGACTGTCCCTATAAAATCGGGACCTCTGGTCAGCCTATCTATATGTTACCTGCGTGTGTAGCTACAAGCAGCCGTGAAAGTCTTTAGCAGAGGGGAAAAATTCCAGCAGCTCCCCGAGGCAGGAAAAGGCTCCGGCCGTGGGCACTACACGTGGGAGGCGCTGGTTGGGTGTGTAGAGAGCCGTGTATATAGACCCTAAGGTTCTAGCATGGCTTTGCTTGGGAACCTATCCTTGTAACAAACCCCGATGCCAACTCTGTCCACATATCTATTCAAGTGACATCATCATAGGACCTAATCACATCAGCCACACCATCAGGGGCTCGTTCACCTGCACATCTACCAATGTGATATAGGCCATCATGTGCCAGCAATGCCCCTCTGCCATGTACATTGGCCAAACCGGACAGTCTCTACACAAAAGAATTCATGGACACAAATCTGACATCAGGAATCAAAATACTCAAAAACCAGTGGGAGAACACTTTAACCTGTCTGGTCATTCAGTGACAGACCTGCGGGTGGCTATATTACAACAGAAAAACTTCAACAACAGACTCCAACGAGAGACTGCTGAGCTGGAATTGATATGCAAACTAGACACAATCAACAAAGGATTGAATAAGGACTGGGAATGGCTGAGCCATTACAAACATTGAATCTATCTCCCCTTGTAAGTATTCTCACACTTCTTATCAAACTGTCTGTACTGGGCTAGCTTCATTATCACTTCAAATGTTTTTTTTCTCTTACTTAATTGGCCTCTCAGAGTTGGTAAGACAACTCCCACCTGTTCATGCTCTCTGTATGTGTGTATATATATCTCCTCAATATATGTTCCATTCTATATGTATCCGAAGAAGTGGGCTGTAGTCCACGAAAGCTTATGCTCTAATAAATTTGTTAGTCTCTAAGGTGCCACAAGTACTCCTGTTCTTCTTGGGATAACAGTCTACATAGTGATCTATACCCACGCTAGAGGAGCATGCAGTGTATGTACCCTACATGCCACCATCAATGTAGACATCAGAAAGCCGTCCAGTCCCTGTTTAATTAGGCAGAAGAGTTTTCCATTGAAAAATGCAGTTTCATTGAAACCTAAATGTTTCACGTTGACACGCGGATTTCAACTCAATTTGTTAATGGGAAAGGTTGGATTGGATTCATTTTATTTAGTAAAATGATATTTAAAATATTAATTTTAGATGTATTCGGCATACATAGCGTACAAAATATTAATATATTATAAATGTCTAAATAGAGTGTTTCAATATTATCCAAATTAGATGTTTTGAGGCTCCCAAATTGAAATTTTCTGGATTTTTCAGTCATTTTTTGTATGAATTTGAACCATTTTTCCCCAAAATGTCAGTGGGATGTAACTGGTCAAGGTGTAGAGGAACAGGGAACGTGGCCACAAGGATTGTTAGCCTAAGTTTCTTAGAAGTAGCATCCTGCAGTAGGGCTGTCTGAGTCTCCGGTACTTCACAAGGGCCATGTGAACAGCCTTGATCTGTCTCCACATGGTGTTCACTCTGAAACCTAGTGATGCCCATTTTAAAGTGTGGCCGAAATTGGCCGCACTGGGAGTTAGACCTGGGTTTTAGTCCCAGCTCTCTCACCGACTCCCAGGGATACTTTGGCCAAATTCCTGCCTTCCCATGCCTCAGTTTACCCACCTACAAGATGAAGATACCTATTCTTGCAAAGCATTTTGAGACTTATGAGTGGAAAATGCTACCGCAATGGTGCCAAGTAGCGTCTCTTCTGGTTACAACCATGAGGAGTCCTTGTGGCACCTTAGAGACTAACAAATTTATTTGGGCCTAAGCTTTCGTGGGCTAAAACCCACTTCATCAGATGCATCTGATGAAGTGGGTCCAAATACATGTGTTAGTCTCTACGGTGCCACAAGGAGTCCTCGTTGTTTTTGCTGATACAGACGAACACGGGTACCCCTCTGAAACCTGTCTTCTGGTTAAGTCTCCTTGTTAACTATTTCCCTGCCAATTATTTAAGCAAAAGCATGGCAGCTATTCAGGCACTGTGGGTGGAGCTTGGCATCGTGGGCGGAGTTTAGCAAGAATACCACTTCTTCCTTCCCTCCTCTACTGAGGCTCCCCTCCTCCATACACACACTCACTCCAAGGAAGGGGAGTTTATATGTAAATTAAATGGACTAGCCTGGAACCAATTAGACATGTAAAGAAAAGAGGAACTCCTCACTGATCCCCTGGATGGAAGAGACCCTCCAACTATGTATTAAGAACAGTATTCTCAGCCCAAAGCATTTCAAAAATCCCCCCAAATCATAAGATTGGAATAAAAACCTTACGGTTTTTAAACTACTAAATTAAGTTTGAGCGTCTTGACTTGGAACGTTGCCCAATCCTGCTGTTTTATCACGCGTTCCAAGACATTGGTCTGTTTTCCCCCCAAAACTCCAGCTGTTGGAGTCATGCGAGAATCTTATGAAAAAAGTACATTGCTAGTAAGTTATAAAGAAAAGCTCAGACATGTGACCTCGGTCTCAGAAACCAGAAGACACAATTAGATTTAAAAAAAAAAAATCGCAGAATTTTTTGAAGTCCGTCATGATTTTTGGGGGGGCCTGACTCAGGATTTTTGAATGCTTGGGGTTTGCGATGTGCCCTGAGGTTTGTGAGCCTTTATGACCGAACTCGGGTCAGAGTTTTCTTTGCAAGCATGAGGGCCAGAAACCTAAAAAAAAAAAAAGCTGTGATTTTCACTTAATCACATGACTCCAGAAGCTGTGGGTTTCAGAAACGGAAACACCAAATACAGCAAGCCTGCCCTTCTTGTGCCTCAGTTTCCCCCTCTACAAGCACAAGCTCAAGGTACGTCGTAGATTGGATTCCACCTGGAGGGAAGAAAAGGTGTAGAGGACAAAGAACGACCTATTGTAGGAAAAGGATGCTACAATCATGGAGACATCTCACAGCAGAGTTACATCGCTCTGGACAGCCAGCGGTGGGAAAAATGGGCCACTTCTAGACATAGGAGAGTCTAAATCTAAGTCTCTATAAAAGAGAGATACTTACATCTACAACCAAATTATGAGCTGGCTCTGCTGTGAGCAAGTGGCAGGATCAGGGGCTGTAAATCCCAGGCCCAAGAAAATCTCCCTGATTTGCCAAAATATTTCCCTTTTTGAGAAAAAATATCCTCTGGGAATTTCTCAGCCACCACAGCGAATGCCTGCCAATCCCCTGGAGCGGGCTGGAGAGGGCATGATGGGACGAGTCAAAGCAGTTCCAGATGTGCCGTGATCTACGCCATCGCTTGCCGGGGGGCAGGGGGGAGAAGGCCAACCTGCTGCTCGGAGATGAGTCGAGCTGGTCGGACGTTCCCCCCTCCCCCAATCCAGATGTAATTTTCAGGCAAAGCTGTTTTTCATCAACATTTTTAAAAAAGCCACCGAAACGTTTGACTGAGTTTTGATTTTCCAACGCCACCTCCCAAATGTTTCAGCTTCTGCTTTTGCGTTTTCCTCCAAAAAAACCCACTATAAAACATCAAGTTGTTCCTGGGGAAATTCTGATTAAAGAAAGGAAAGAAAAGAAAAGTTTCATCCACGTTTCCATACAAAACCATGGCATTTTCCAGCGGGTGTTCGCCGAGCTCTGTCTGCCCAGCTCAGAGCAACGAAGATGTCCCAGTGCTTAGAGGCTACAGCTGACTTCAGAGTGGCGGCTTGTGTCGACATACCTGAGCTAGCGTTGATCTAGCTAGCTCCGGGTACCGCTAGCAGGGAAGCCGTGTTTTTAGCACAGGCCAGCCATGCGAGCGTTCACTCTGGGACCCGGGCAGTCTACCCGGCCCATGCGGCCACGACTTCATTGCTATGGGGACCTTAGCTAGCTTGATTAAAGCCAGCGGGGGTCCATGCACCCCATGGCTGCAGTGCAGAAATACCCTGCCAAGGGGATGAGAGAGAAGGTCAGTCTGGCCGCCTGGAAAGCGTTTTGCTCTGATTAGAAGCTGCCACACACTGATCTGATCCCGGAAGGGTGAGAGGCTATTTGGATCAATGAGTTTGGGTCTGTCCATTAGGAGCCAGCCATGAAGTTCACCCGAGTATCGGGAACGGCATTTGGGCCCAGTCTCCAGCTTTTGAATTTGGGAGAGGGGCGGGTTCGAACTTGCCAAGCGCCTCTGGAATTGCTAAGTTTGGTATCTACCTGAAGCTCCCCCCACAGTCCAGCCAGGCTCTGGGGCCTGGGCTGGCCTAAAAGGGCCGGGACTTTCCAAAAAAGGGCCAGCATCACCTGATCTCAAGAGCTTCTACCACTTGGTGGGGAGCGCCAAGGAGCCCAGAGGAAGGGCAAGTTGCTCCCCTATTCCTCACCTCTGCTCTCCCCTGCTAAAACCCTGTGCCGATTCCGGAAGAGTCTCTTGGGAAGAGCTGTCAGAGCACGGGAGCTGGCAGACTGGATCAGACCCAAGGTCCATCTGCTCCAGTGTCCTGTCGCTGACAGTCACCAGAGGAAGGTGGAAGAATCCCACAACAGGCAGAGGTGGGCTAATCTGATCTCGGCAGGAGATGGGCTGAAGCCCAGAAGCATGAGATTTAAAATCCCTTCCACACATGAGTTCGCATCAATCACAGCAACTATTCTTGTTATCCCTATAAGTGCCCAATCCCTTTTTGAACCTTGTGAAGTCCTTATCCTTGACAGCACCTGTGGCAATGACACAGGCTAATCACACCTTTTCTGGGTTTGAATTTGCTGCCTTTCATTTCCAGTGAATGTCCATTCGTTCTACAAGACAGGAAGAACAGAGTCTAGCAAAGCTAACTCAGGAATTTTGATTTGTTAATTGATAGACTTATGACCCCATTTATCCAGCTCCTTTCTAAGGTAACGACCCCAATCTTTCCAATTTCTTAATAGGAGAGGTTTTGCAGCTCTGAAGAAGAGTTCTGTGTAGCTTGTCTCTTTCGCCCACAGAAGTTGGTCCAATAAAAAATATTACCTTGTCCACCTTGTCTCCTTAATAAACTTGGTCATCTGCAAGATTTTCTTTCTCTTGTCTCACCCACCCTTTTCCAGATCAGCCAATATATTTAATGCTGGACCTTGAATGGAGACATGAGATGCTGCCTTGTTAACTTTTTGCCATGATTACAATTCGCCGTTTATTTCTAATCTGTTCCTTGTCTTCCAGCCAGTTTTTGATCCATGACAAAACTTCCCCTCTTATCCCATGACGACTTAGCTTCTGGAGTAACTTCTTGTCAAAGGTCTTTGGAGTTATGCCACCCTGTTCTCCTTTATCCACTCGACCGAGACATTAAAAAAGTCTAGTAGATTAGAGACACGTGGTTTTCCTTTGCGTGCTGACCTGATCGTCTTGTGCTCTTCCAGGCTTTATTCTATGTAACTGTTCCAACCAATTTCCTAGGTACAGATGTGTAGCTTATTGGTCTGTAATTCCCTGAATCTCCCCTAGAGCCTCCTTCCGATACAGGTAAGACCTCCAGTATAGCAGCTGTTTTTAAAAAATGGCGTATTTCTCACCAGCAGCTCAGACACTGAACATTTGAGTTCCTTCCATACTCTGGGACAGAGACCATCCAGGCCCGGGACTCACTGCTTCCTGAAGTTACCAGTTCGTTCCAGCACCTCCGTCTCAGATGGAACTGGTGCAAAGGGTCCTGGAGGCACATTTGAAGAGCAGCTATCGGTGGCAGAACGGGAGGGTGGCAGGGCTGGGAGCTTCTGGGATAGCTGCTTGGGTAAGAGTGTATCCAGTAGTTAGAGCAAGGAGCCCGGACTCCTGGGTTCCAATCCCAGATCGGGCACTGCAATTTGGTGGCATGTTGGACAAGTTGCTACCCCTCTCCCTGCTCCACTTGCCCTGTCCGATTCCCCAAGGCGGAGCCTGGCCGCAGATGTGGGGACAAACAGCTCACGACAGATCATCCTCCAATGCCAGTGGGCTACGTGCCAGCCCTGCGCCCACCGACCCGCAGCCCGTCAGGGCTTCACTGACTCGGGCCCCACCGTGGCGGAGCCCAGAAAGGCTGGGCTTTGGGCCAAGGAGCAGTTGCGTGTGCGGGGGATGCTCGATGAACGTTTGGTTTGGAACACGATCCCCCCACCTCATCCACTTTCCAGCCTGGGGGGCGGGATTCAGCAGCCAGCCGCCCCCACCCGGGGGGCACAGAGAGGCCAGCTGCAGAAGCAAGCAATGTGCCCGTTTCACCAGGTAATGAAAATCACAGGAGGAGTCCAGGACTTCAGGGGGAACTGCCCGTAGGAAGCGTCTTCTGTCCTCAGCCAAGGGATAAGGAACCTCATCGCTTCGCCTGGGCAGCATCTGTCAGATGGATGTTGGGATCCCCTCCCGTTAGTGGCGATGAGCACTGTACCCACGTACAGCAGCGAAGGCCCTCAAAGCACCTCCCTCAGCCTGCTCGCCAAGTGGGCATCGCCGTCCCGGACGGGGGAGGAAATGACTCATTAAGGGTCACGCGGCGAGTCAGTGGAAGAGCTGGGAAAAGACGTCAGGAGTCCCGCTCCCCATCAGCTCCAACCATTAGACCCCACTCCCTTCCCAAGCCCACCGCAGAACCCAGCCTGCTCATCTCCCGCGCCTGCCCCCTGCTGTAACCCACTCCCCACCCTGAGCCGGGACAGAACTCGGGAGTCCCACATCCCAGCCCCGTGCTTCAGCCCTCCGACTCGCTGATGCTCAGATGCGCCTCGGGGGGAGACGCAGCCTCTGGGGGAACGTGGCTCTGCCCGATTCCAGCTGAACCCAGGAATCCAAGAGCATCTGATGAAGCTCTGAGCCGGTTCTTTAATCCCCGACACTTCGCTCACGCTGGAAATACACCAACTCCCTCCGCCAAACGCCAGCTCTCCCCCACGCTCTAGCCACATGCTCCCCCTCCCTCCCCCAGCAGGGCCTGCCCATTGCAAAGCCAGCTGTGCCTGCGTTTCCGTGACACACTTTTCCCCTGGTCTGACTCTGCCCGGCCCGGGGAATGCAGCGGTGGCACCCTCTCCCCTCCCCCAGACCATGTGCAGCCTCCAGAAAGCAGAACCATCTGGGCCTTGTGGTTACGACACAGGGCTGGGGCTCTGGAGAGATGGTTCTGCCCCCGAGTCCCTGTGTGATGTGGGGCAGCTCGCTCCATGTCTGGGCCTCAGTTTCCCTCTTCTATAGTTGTGGGGGAATGCCTCCTCCCCCTGACCTTTCCTGACTGTACGTTTCCAGGGGTCAGAGACTGTCTACGGATTTGCACCCAGTATGACAGAATCCGCATCCCAGCTGAGTGTCTGGTTGCAACGATAAGACAAAGACCCCAGCGTCCGCGCTCACCCGCCCCCAGAACCCGGGGTGCAGGCTCTCCCCTGTGCACAGATTGGCAACAACCCCGTCCTTGCTCGGGAGCGGGGGGTAAGATTTACAAGAAGAACCACCCCAAATCGTTTTGTGCCCCGCGCCCTGGGTTCAGCTCTGGGCGGGGCTCGCCGGACTCTATGGCAGAACAATTTCGCTGTGGCCAGTCAGAGGCGTGGAGTCAGGATGCTTCTACAAAACCCAGGTGCAACGCTGCAGGTTCCTGAGGGCCATCCCTACACCCACGTACAGACCCTGAGCCCTGGTCCTTCTCAGGCCCCGAGCACACGAGCGCTTTGGGGGAAGTGAAGGCACCAGTGCAGTTCTTTTTATACTGCAGTAGCCCCCCCCCATGGCACCAATTGGTTTTTGGACCCAGTTGTGCTAGGCGCTGTACAAACACAGAGCAAGATATGGAGATATACCTATCTCATAGAACTGGAAGGGACCCCGAAAGGTCATCAAGTCCAGCCCCCTGCCTTCACTAGCAGGACTAAGTACTGATTTTTGCCCCACATCCCTAAGTGGCCCCCTCAAGGATTGAACTCACAACCCTGGGTTTAGCAGGCCAATGGTCCCTTCCCCAGAGGACTTTCTAGTCGATAGGACAGTGGTGTGTAAGCCACCAGATGGTGTGTGGACCTGGTCTGAGCAGAGTCAGGCAGGATACTTAACCCCTGGAACCATCTATCCTACCGCTGCCACCAGTGCTACCTGCTGTGAAGTTACACCAGAAAGCGCAATGGCGAGAAGTTTTCCAGGAGAGAGGCTGGTGTCGACACCCCCCTAACAAGACCATTATCTACAGCAAAGCTTAATTCTAGAGCAAGTACTCCTTGTTTTCCATCTCACCTGGACCCCCCATTTCCCATACTTGGGCCCCCCATACCATGGATCTAACCAGGCGTCCACATACACTTAGCAATATTGGAAGGGCCGGGAACGTCTCAATCCCTGACACCCATTTGCAACCCCCCAGCTGAGAATGCAGAGGGAGCACATCAGTATACAGAGGGGCCATCCAGGGCTCTCTTTCTACTTCGTGTCAGCCAGGGGTTCATTAGAAGCGCCAATTTCCCATTTCCCCCAGGTTGTCTCTCCCACTCAACGGCCTCTGCATTTGAAATATTGCATGCACACCAGCGGAGCCCGGAGCCCGTGCGATTCTCCCATGGCACTCGGAGAGCCACGTTATCCCTTACCCACAAAAACCCGGCACTTTCCTCCAGCCCGGCAACAACGCACCAGAAAAATTAGAGCAACGTTTGCATTCCAACCCACTGTTAACTCCTCAAAGCCCACGGTCTGGGCAGCTGTGACGTCCCCGGCTAGCCAGGGCACAAGACGAGGGCTCTATGGGTTAATTTCGCCTGCAGCTAGGGTGACCAGGCAGCAAGTGTGAAAAATCGGGACAGAGGGTGGGGGGTGGGGGTAATAGGAGCCTATATAAAAAAAGCCCCAAATATCAGGACTGTCCCTATAAAATCAGGACATCTGGTCACCCTACCTGCACACTTTTTAATAAAGTGGGTGCTGATTAGAAGGGGAAACTGCCAAAGACCCAACGGGCGTTAGGTGGCCAGTTAGGCCGGCCGCTGGATGCCCACCGGTGACTTGGAAAATAGCTCCTGGTGAAATAAGACTCAATTCAGTCCTGGATTTCACAGTCCTGCTGGGTTTTGTTTTTCCTTCCCTTTTCATATAAAGAAATTAAGAACCAGCTTCTTTACCTCTAAGCAGCAGCAGAATGCAGAGAACACAAAAACGGCGGGACGGCTCCATCGCCCGTTAGAGTCCAGCCGGAGCGTTTGTTCCAGGAGTGCGGACAGCCAGACTGGGCATAGTGCGAGCGTATGTGAGCGCCGCTCGCTCCCGCTGCCTCAAAGGTTACTCTGTCTTCTGCTGCTTTATTACACGCCACTCATATTTTTTCCTCCTTCGTCTCCCAGACATTTCAATTGGCTGCTAAAAATAAATGGCAGGGTAGGGATTTTTTTTTAAAGCCAAAACAGCAGAAACAATGAAGGAGCAGAGGGGGTGGGAATAGCAAACTAGAAACCACCCAGGCAACAGATGCAGGGAGCTAGTTGGGGAAAGCGTGATTCTGTAGCACGGCTTTTTGAGACACTCTTTTCACTCAGCCTGTTCTGAGTGTTTGCACAAAGTACAGGTGGAAAACGTGCAAAGATACTCCCCCTTGACCCTGCCCTGGATTTTTGCCCAGCCCCCCCACCACACACACTTGTGCAAAAATACAGGGTTGGATGAGTCAAATAATCCTATACATTTGCACTTTTTTGTACACTCTTCCAAACATATGGGACCTCTTACTAGTCCATTCCTGTAGGTTTGCCCTCAGGACCAGGACAGAGTGTGCAGAAATGGGCAAACACCTAGCAGTGGTGTTTCCATCCCCTGTTGTTCACGCGCAGCTTCTGGCAATCAGAGACAAGGGACACCCAGGGCATGTGGCTGTCCCTGACCATCCTGGCTAATAGCCATTGATGGACCTATCCTCCGTGAACTAATCTAATTCTTTTTGGAACCCCGTTATAGTTTTGCCCTTCACAACATCCTTTGGCGATGAGTTCCACAGGTTGCCTGTCCATTGTATGAAGATGTACTTCCTTTTGTTTTAAACCTGCTGCCTATGAATTTCATTGGGTGACCCGTTGTTTTTTTATTATTATGTAAAGGAGTAAATAACGCTTCCTTATTTACTTCCGCATCATCCTTATTCACTTCCGCGTTTGTTTTTTTAACCTAATCCATTCTTGGATCTTTGCATACTCTAAAGAAAAAGCTGAACAAATATTGCTGCTCTTTGGGGACACTTGTTAACCCTTTCTTCCACACTTCTTTCAAAGGTTTGTGCCCTGAACCATTTCAAAGTGACACTGAAGTCCCCCCTGCTCCACCCATTAGCATCCAGGTGTCTGTATTGTGTGTGGGGGGGTGCATTCTAGAGAAATGCCCCATAGTTCCACACCTCCATCCCTTTGCAACTTTGCCCCCGGCCAAGGCAGGGCTGGAAGTGACAGGGACCATGAATTCAGCCCCTGTTCAGCCCCCCCCAGGTTTTCCACTTAACCTCACTTGCACACAGTGTCAGCGATTCAACAGAGAATGTACCAAGAGGAATCGTACTGAGGCAGGGAGCAGCCAGCCAGCCAGGGCACGTAACATTTCGTAATTGCTAGCTAGGCACTGCTGGCTCTGAGGAGTGAGCCAGTGCGGGTCTAACCATCGGCCAGCAGGGGGTGCTGCAGTGTCACCTTCGACATGAGCGCCACATTTCCAGGACCTGAGCCTTTGAAGTCACGTTCCGTTGATTTCCATCTAGGATTCTGGATCAGGCCGCACTACCCATGGCTAGCTTGGGATCACAAGCCCGATCAGACACAAAAGCACAGGGCGGGTGTAATAGTTTTCCAACCCCTCCAACTAGAACTTAAAGTCCTCTGGCCGGAACAGGGCCAGCCCCAAGGAGAACCCCTCTACGGGTAGTAAATGGGAGTCCAGTCCCCAGAACGGCCCATTCAGAGCTTGGCCTCCTAGCTGAGGCTGCCGACAAAAGGGGACGGCTGGTGCAGCCCCGATCCCTTCTGCAGTGTGACCAGGTGGTGAGACTCATTCCACATGGGCCATCGGCTAGTAGTGGGTGCCTGGCAAGACCAGCCTGAGCAGGGTTCATGCAGGAGAGATGGGCACTCTGGGTCAGAACAGAGGCCCTGGCACCTCAGCTACACATGGCATGGGTAACCCCTCTGCTCCCCAGGGGTAGCCACAACTGCAAGAGTGGTGACCGCTGCTTTGGTCACAACCCAGGATTGAACCACTGACTTCCAGAGCTAAGAGCAGCTACTGCTTGAGCTCCAGGACGGAGCCCCTAAGCTGGGAGCACTAACAGACCCCTCAGTGGATCAGGGATGGGGTGGGGAAAGGGACACACAACGCCCTGGACAGAGGTTTACAGAGGCTGTGGCCCAGCCAGGGTTGAGATCCCTCAAAGCAAGAGGCCTTGTATTTAACCCAGTCCCCCGCTTCACCGTTAAGAGAATTGCAGTTGGGGCTTTGAACGTACTTCCTGGTGTCTCGATATTTAATTCCCATAATGGCCAGGGACGCCGGACCGCTCCCGGCTCCAATTCTGCAAAGCCTCGGCCTGGTTCTGATCCCCGTCTTGGCCACTCACCAGGGCCTGGTACAGGGGCCGCGTCTCCCCGTTGGAAATCCTTGCTGCTGGGTTGCCCTGGAGATGGTGGTAAGAAATTAGAAGGTCTGGATGGAAAACAGCTACAGAAAAAGCACATGACAGCTCATAGACTCGTAGACTTTAAGGTCAGAAGGGACCATTATGATCATCTAGTCTGACCTCCTGCACAACGCAGGCCACAGAATCTCACCCACCCACTCCTAGCTCCCCAATTCCTGAACGAGGGCTGACACAGACACATGTGTGGGCGCCAGGGAGAGGCAACTGATCACGGAGCAGCGTCCGGCTACAGAGGTCTTATTCCACCCCCGCCAGCTTTTAAAACACAGCGCAACACAGGCCTTCCCATCCCCCAAAGGGAGCCCGACTGGAATGGCTTTTCCTGTACACCACCAGCCTGGACCCTCTATTCCACAAAAACGCGATTCCTGGATGACTCTGTTTTGGAAATGCACTAATCCTTCCCGAACAGAGCGACTTATTCTGGAACCGAGAGTTCCCCAAGCGGAACGGTTCTGGAATCGCTTTTCTGGTCCATTTCCATGTGTAAACAAACCCCAGACAAAAATGGTGTGTTCTTAAGCAGTGAAATCTTAAAAGCTTGTCTTCACTAGGGGGAAAAAGGAGGGCTCTGAACTTGAGCTAACACGAGGGAAAACCCTAGTGAAGACAAGGCCGGCTGGAGGTTTTCACGTGGAGGTAAAGATTATGGGGGATGTGGGGTTTATCTTGACCTGCCAACACATGTTAACGACGACAAACTGCCTCCTCTTCACAGGGGTTTTAACATGTGTGGGACATGCTCTTTTTTTTACCAGTGTAGACGCGGCCTTAGGGTTTGTCTGTGTTAGAGAACGTTTCCCCTCGGCGGAG
This sequence comes from Chrysemys picta bellii, assembly GCF_011386835.1. NCBI lineage: Eukaryota > Metazoa > Chordata > Testudines > Emydidae > Chrysemys > Chrysemys picta. The sequence goes on along the minus strand of NC_088810.1, from coordinate 19,803,130 downwards.
TGCTTGAAGAGCCAAAAGTTGCAGCGCGTCCACACTAGCCTTCACAAGCATTAGCCACCTTGAAAGAGGCCGTCAGTTAACTTGAGGCAAGAATCTAGAGCAAATAAACACTAATGGAAATCCCTGGGGGCACCGAGAGCCGTGACTAGTGAGGGAGACAGGCATGGTCTAGGGGGTTAGTGTATAGGAATGCAAGTCAGGACTCCTGGGTCCCCTTCAACGTTCTGCTATCGACCTGTTGGGTGAGCCGTTTCCCCCGCGCTGGGCCTCAGTTTCCCCCCTTGAGGAGGGGGCTGCTGAGAACACGAACCCTCCTTGTTCTGGAGCGCTCAGAGCTCTTCAGATGAAGAGGGATAAGCATTAATGAGCAAACTCGGCTCTTGGCAGGGAACCCTGCAGTTAGGACTGGGCAGGGCTGGCTCTGGCTTTTTTGCCGCCCCAGGCAAAAAAGCCTCCCGCCGCCCTGCCTCCCCCCCCCCCCCCCCCACAGCGCGGCAGGGGAGGGCGCCGAGCCTGGCCGCGGGCCGCTCTCCCCGACCAGCCGGAGCGCCGGGGGGAGGGTGGAGTGCCGGCCGGGGCTCTATCCCTGGCGGCCAGAGCATTGGGAGGAGGGCGGAGAGCCCGGCCGGGGGTCCGCTCTCCCCGGCGGCCAGAGCCGGAGCACTGCGCCGCGCCGCCCCCCCTCCAGGTGCCGCCCCAAGCACAAGCTTAGTGGGCTGGTGCCTGGAGCCGGCCCTGGGACTGGGCGGCGTTACCCATAATGCTCTGGGGATGGGAGGGATGTACATGCGACAGCATCTTTTAGCTGAGCGTCCCACATAATTAATGAATGTCTCGTAATACCACCCCCCAGGAGCCATGGATTGTTCCCTCCAGTTTACAGCTGGGAACCTGGGGCAGAGATGAAGGGACCTGCCTAAGAGAATACAGGGAATCTGAGAGCCAGGAATAGAACCCAGGAGTCCTGATTCCCAGCCACCCATCTCTAACCCACTAGACCCCACTGCCCTCCCAGAGCTGGGGCTAGAACCCAGGAGTCCTGATTCCCAGCCACCCCCCTCTAACCCACTTGACCCCGTTACCTGAAATTGGGCCAGCTAGTAAGCTTAGGGAGGACTAATGACCCACCAGAGTTTGGCAGAAAGCAGCACGTTTATTATACTGATAGCTAAGCTCAAAAGAAAGGGGTGGGGGGGTCACGCTCACATTCGCATACTCACACTCCCAGGACAGGCACGACACTGGAGATGTCAGGATCCTTGAAGGTAAGTGTCCCACAGCACAGCGATGGAGGATGTGATGAAGTAAGTCTTCCCGAGGCACGATGGACTGCAACACGGCGAACCACTGGCCAGGCGGTCCGGGCGAAGGGCCTTCGCGACAGGTACAATCTGGTGAGTGCACTCTGAGCACATGGCCCCTTCCCCTTTTAAGGACCTGCTCCTCATGGCCTGCGACTAGAGAGGACTTGGCCGCGTCTGGTTGGTCACACTCCACCTTGGGCAGTGTCCATGCATTGGGCGTGTGAGCGCTGCCTAATCAGGGTCCCAGACACCTTGTCTACCTGGGAGCTCTTCTGATCTTCCAGCTGTTCAACCAGCCCATCCATCCCACCAGCATTCCAGGAGGGAGGGGGAGGGGGAAAGCCACTTCACAGGTATCCAAAGAGGGAGAGGAGAGAAAACGGGGGAAGGTGTAACAGACCTTTTGAGCATACAGGTTATACACAGCTCACTGCTGCTCCTACCACAGACCCCACTGCCCTCCCAGAGCTGGGGCTAGAACCAGGCATCCTGATTCCCAGCCACCCCCACCCCCAAACCCACTTGACCCCACTGCCCTCCCGGAGCTGGGGCTAGAACCAGGCATCCTGATTCCCAGCCACCCCCACCCCCAAACCCACTTGACCCCACTGCCCTCCCGGAGCTGGGGCTAGAACCAGGCATCCTGATTCCCAGCCACCCCCACCCCCAAACCCACTTGACCCCACTGCCCTCCCAGAGCTGGGGCTAGAACCAGGCATCCTGATTCCCAGCCACCCCCACCCCCAAACCCACTTGACCCCACTGCCCTCCCAGAGCTGGGGCTAGAACCAGGCGTCCCCACTCCAACAGCCACATGTGCTCCAGCCCCTGGACAAAGCGCAGCCAGTGTTAGGGGAAGACACACGCAGCCTGATGCCTGCTGCGACTCCTGGCGCTGTAAGGTCAGTTCAGGACCACAGTAGCTTTAAAGGGTGGACTCGAGGGTGCCGCTGTCCTGACGGGGAATCAAAGCCAGAAGCCCTGGGGGCCTCCCTCCTGGGCTGCTACCAGCATTAGCCGCCCGAGCACAGGGCCAGACAGGACGCTGAGCAAGTCAGGAGGCGTCTGGGCCGCCGACTTGGAGCCAAGCAACGGAAACCCAGGTTGGTATTTAATGGGCCCAAGCCCTGGGGTTTGCAGGCAGTGTCTGTCTCTGGGGATTTGCCTGTGAAGTGCCATACTCCTTTCGGTACCCCGCAAGCAGAGACAGCCCCAGAATCATACTGCCCCCCAGATCATGGGACAGACCTGGGGAAACCAGACCTCTGCAGGTTGGGAGCCGGCCCCACCCAAAACACCCCCCTTTTGGAGCTAGCCGAGTTGATTAGCTTGGAAGCGCTATGGGCAGGGACCATCATTTTCTTCTGTGTTTGTACAGCACCTAGCACGCTGGCGTCCTACTTGCTATGATAATATACATCAAACAGCAGCCACCGCTCTTAAAAAGGCAAGGCCCTGGCTGGGCTGTGTGGACAGCAGAGATCCCACGGGGCGCTTTGCCTAAGAATAGGGGGGCAGTGCGCTCTCCCCCCACCCCCCAGCCCGAGATTTCTCCTCTGTGGCACAATTGTGCAGCGTGCTGTGTCCTAGTTAGTCTCCACCCCAGAGCCAGCTGCATTTCAGCAGCGGCATGTTGCCTTTAAAAGAATCTGTGGCCTTCTACAGCAGCCCTGTGTGAGAAGGGGGGGGCAGGGGTGCAGCGGAGAGAGACGGAGCCTGCGCCACGTTGTTTGGAACGGGGGGGAAGGAGCTCAGCGATGGGCGTGCGCGCTGATCAGTCACGTCGATCACATCCTGCCGGTGCCTCCCTCTGCCCCAGGGCCTCCTCACGGGAGCCGATCCCCCCACAGGCAAGATGAAAAGTTCAGATTCAGTTTCTTAGTTGCCCTCAAAATCAACCTACTCCCACTCTGCAGAAAGGGGGGTGGGTGGGTGCATCTGCCACCTGCTGGCCAAACCAGATACTGCAGCCTGAGTTTAACCAGCAGCACCAATTGCACCGACACCGGGTCAGTGCTGCTAAAGGCAGTGAGTGGGCACGGCAGGGGGGCAGGGCAGCATCCCACAGCCTTTGCCCAAAGCCCTCAGGTTGTCACCCTGTCCAGCTGTGCACAAGGGCTCCCTTCAGGATCCAAATCAGCCATCAGTTGCCATTAAATAGGCATTCAGGGTAGAGGCCCAGAGGGCATGCGGTGCCAAGATCCCACTGCTGTTCAGTAAACTAGGAACAGAGGGTCCTGTGGCACCTTTGAGACTAACAGAAGTACTGGGAGCATAAGCTTTCGTGGGTAAGAACCTCACTTCTTCAGATGCAAGTAAACTAGGGACGCCTAACGCTCAAACTCCCCAATCCACTCCGCTGAGAACCCTGAGAGCGCACGACTGCGCCCGCCTGCAGGCGGCCGTGCTGCGGGAGATACGAGCGCCGTCGGAAATCAGAGATCGCTGAAGAGTCGCTCGACCAACGCAGCCCCGGAACGTCAGCCGCAGCCTCAAACTCGACGGGCCCGGGCGTTATTCGCATGGGACAGACAGAGGAGGGAGAAAAGATACACGAGGGAAAATTATATCCACCCAGCCTTCAGCTTCAGGGCATAAACCAGGCAGCAGATGGGAGGGGGGGGGGGGGGAAAAGGAGGCTTGCACCAGCAAGTGCATTACCAAGGATTTTCCCAAACCCTGGGGCCACAGCCAGTTGCACGTGGGTTCAGGCAGTATTTAAAGTGCTCCGGGGAAAAAGTGAGGTGGGGTGTGTGTGTGGGGGGGGGGGGGGGGAGGATCTATCATAATCTAAGAGCAGCAGCTTTATAAGACAGTGCTTCAAGTGCACCCTCCTGAGACCTGGCTTGACACCCCCTTCTACCTCCCCCCCAGCCCTGGGCTAGGGGCTCGCTCCCTGGAGTCGCAGACAGGTGGGAGCGACTCCATGAGCAGAGAATCTGGGCTGCAAATGAGCTATTGCAGTGGTCCCCAACATCATGGCGCCCGCCGGGGCATCTATCTGCGCCCGCATACTGGCCGGTGGACAAGCATCCGCCGAAATGCGGCAACGTCAAGAGGTATCCTCGCCGAAAAGCCGCCGAAAAGCAGCGCCATCAAGAAGCGTCACCGCCGAAATGCGGCTGATTTTCGGCGGCGACGCCTCTTGACGTTGCCGCTTCTCGGCGGCATTTCGGCCGATGCTCGTCCGCGGGCCACAGTCCGCGGTGGCTCGTTGTCCAGCGCCTGCCAGACGAAAAAGGTTGGGGAACACTGAGCTATTGGGATTGTTCCAGGGTGGCTGTTTCATCTTTTCCTACTGGAGCAGGGGAGGATTTCCCTCTTCTGGGGTGGGGTGGGGGAAGAGGACCCTATGGAGACAGTAAAGTGGGAGCAGAGGGGATCACATATGTATACAAAGGCACTTAAGGGGACTTTCTGCAATTGCATTGCAACTGGAAGGAGACTCCACGCCCTTCGTTCCAGGGAGGCCTGGATCCTGGCCGCCTCTTATGGGCTGTGCCCCCCCCTTTGCTCCCCTTTAGTCCATTCCAACCCTTCCCACTCCGGCCAGAGCTACGTCCCCCCCACTCTCCGTCCCCAGCCCTGCTTAGCTTTTACCCCACTGCAGCTTGGTGCAGAGGGGGTGATGCGCTGTTGCCCCCTAGTGGTGGACTAGAGCCTACGGTAGTAGCTACCGCTCTTCCCCCAGGGAGAGATCGGGGTTATTTTTCCAACATGCGAAGAAGGTTTTTTCCCAGCCAAGCCAGCAGCCCGCTTGGAACAGACACCTGGGTAAACAGGATCCCCACCCGCTCCCTGCAAACCCAGCACTGACGCGGGCGGACAGACAGCCTGCTGCTTTGAGGGGTCTATGTAGGTCGAGCGGCCCCTACGCCCCTTCCGGCTGCCTCTCTCCACCACATCCTACACATGGCACAAGCTTCCTCTCCTGTTCCAACCTACCTGAAAACCACTCAGCGCAGGGTACTGCCAGCCTGGCTCCGCTGCCAAACTCTCGCCACCCCGGCGCCCGCGAGTCGGGCAGCGGGAAGGGATCGGACATTGGGCCGACGTTTAAACACTGAACCTTTAATTAGCGCTACTGCCCCTCCGCTTTAAAAGAGGCACGACCTGTGCGGGCTGAGACGGACTTGCTCCCGTCCCCACATTCAGCTGCAGTGTTGCATAGACGTAAGAACGGCCATACTGGGTCAGACCAAAGGTCCATCTAGCCCAGTATCCTGTCCTCGGACAGTGGCCAATGCCAGGTGCCCCAGAGGGAAGGAACAGAACAGGGAATCATCAAGTGATCCACCCCCTGTCGCTCATTCCCAGCTTCTAGCAAACAGGTTAGGGACACGATCCCTGCCCATCCTGGCTAATAGCCATTAATGGACCTATCCTCCGTGAATCTATCTAGCTCCCTTTTGAACCCCATTACGTTCAAGACGTTAAGACAACGTATGAACACGTACCCCATCCATGTGCACGCACGCTCCTATCAGAGAACCATAGGACTGGAAGGGACCTGGAGAGGTCATCTAGTCCAGTCTCCTGCATCCCCCCCACATATGCCCCCTCCATCCATGTCTCCATCCCCGCCCCTCACCTGGTGAAACAGTGCCCTGTATGTCATGCATCTCCCACAAACAAGTGCACAGGGCTTGTACCTTCCCCCTCCGCCGGTCTCTCTCTCTCTCTCTCACCTCCTCCCTCCCTCCCTTTGCCTCCAGCTCACTTAAGGCCGTCTGAAAGTGTCCCACTTAAAAACCACTGTGCAGTCGCGTTAGGAAAAGACACCACTCTTTTATTAAATATAAAAAGTCAGCAACATGCTGTACGTCACTTCGAAGGCCGGTGCCTACGTTGGTTTGCACAGACAACGGAGGCGCGGAGCCATGCTCCAAGCCCCGGCGTCCTTTTGAGACCTTTACATTGAAAAAAACAAAACCACAAAAACCCACAACGACTTCATTTCTAAAGAAGGTCCATTCAAGCAGGAGAAGGGGAGAAAGTATTTGAAGTCAGAGCCAGTCTGAACGCAGGGACAGCTGGTTCGAAATATTAGCACCTTATATACATTTGTTCTCACAAGTAGTTATTTCGTTCCCCCCCCCCCTCGCTCCCCCAAAAATCTGTAAAAATGGGGAAACAGAAGCACCCAGAGAGGATCAGATCCACCAACAGAACTCTGGAGTTGGGCTTCCCTGTTTTAGACAGCACAGCTTCTTGTAGGGAGGCAACCCCTAATGAAGTCAATGAGGGGGAAAAAAAGATAGAACCGTGATTTCAGATGTCTGAGCGTAACTTGGAAGAGATACCCCTGCCTCCACCACGGGATCAGAACGGACTTCCCAGCTCTATTCCCAGTGAATGCTAAGTGCATGGGCAACCCAGACAAGAACTGCCAGCAAAGCAGGCCAGTTGGGGACTGGGATCCTCTGCTTTCCACGAGTCGCGATGCAAAGGCGGCGAGGCTCACAGAAGACTACTTGGCCCCGTGGCAAAGATCCCCAAAGGGCAAAGATTAGTCCCCCAGCGTCGACTCAGTGGGCCAAAATGAAACAGGTCACCTCCGACGGGCCCTTGTGGTTAAAAGGACGGCATAAATCCATTACATAAACTAGGGATGTCAAGCAATTAAAAAATTAATCGCGATTAATCACGCTGATAAACAATACTAGAATACTATTTATAGAATTGGTTTTGGAGATTTGTAATAAAAATAATATAAAGTGAGCACTGTACATTTTGTATTCTGTGTTGTAATTGAAACCAATATATTTTAAAATGTAGACCAATCCAAAATATTGAATACATTTCAATCGGGGTTCTATTGTCTACCAGGGCGATGAAACCCGCGATTAATTTTTTGAATCACGATTAATTTTGGGGAGTTAATTGCGTGCGTTAACGGCGATTAAAATGGACAGCCCTAAAATAAACACAACAGAAATACGTTCTTCCCCTTCTCTGGCTCCACGAATCCCGCTCGGACGGGCTCAGTTTGCAGTTTCAAGCACAAATTCTCCCTTCCCCTCCCCACTAGGGATCATCTATCCAGCCACATCACTGGGGAGATGGAAGATTTTGCCACCAGAACTCTGCTGGCAGCTATGTCCACGGTACGAGACTCCAGCTCGGTGTGCCGTAACGAATGCAGCTGAGAGTTGGAGGTCAGTAAAAGAGGCAGATTTTTGGCAGAGGCATACCTGGAGCAGATAACGGCGCCTATCTCGCTCACTTTCAGTGATCACAAGTGCAGAGCGCTCAGGTTAGGGCTGACTGATCCCGACAGCCATGGTTCTAGACAACTGGAGTGTAGAAACTTCAGTCAACGTCTCCTACACAGAGGGTGCCGCTCGCTCTGGCAAAGGGTCAGCGCAGGTTGCACCCAGCACGGACATTAGGAAGTTTAGGCTTGAACTTAGACGAAGGTTTCTAACCATCAGAGGAGTGAAGTTCTGGAACAACTTCCCAAGGGGAGCAGTGGGGGCAAAAGACGTATCTGGCTTCAAGACCAAGCTTGATAAGTTTATGGAGGGGATGGTATGATGGGATAGCCTAATTTTGGCAATTAATTGATCTTTGATTATTAGCGGTGAATATGCCCAATGGCCTATGATGGGATGTCAGATAGGGTGGGATCTGAGTTACTACAGAGAATTCTTTCCTGGGTGTCTGGCGGGTGAGTCTTGCCCACATGCTCAGGGTTTAACTGATCGCCATATTTGGGGTCGGGAAGGAATTTTCCTCCAGGGCAGATTGGCAGCGTGAGACATGGGTCACTTGCTGCAGGATTCTCTGCACCTTGAGGTCTTTAAACCACGATTTGAGGACTTCAATAGCTCAGACATAGGTTAGGGGTTTGTTACAGGAGTGAGTGGGTGAGATTCAGTGCCTGCGTTGTGCAGGAGGTCAGACTAGACGATCATAATGGTCCCTTCTGACCTTAAAGTCTATGAGTCTATGAGTCCTCGAGCGGGTAACAGCTGGGACGTAAGCGGCTTATGCTGCAAAGAGATGAATTTCACTCAGACACTAAAGTGCACGAGCCCTAGCAAAGTTGTAGCCTTCCATTACGACTTGCCTGGCAATACTGTCACTGGTTAAACCTTCAGGAGAAACAAGAGGTGGTGGGATCAAACAGTGGACACGTAGGTTGGCTACATTCTCAGAGTTGGACCTGGAATGGGGGGGGGCTCCTTACTCCCAGTCCAAGAGCATAGGTCTCCCAATGGCTAGTGGGTAAATACAACGCATTAGGTAGCCTCCAACGTTCAGAGGCCAGGTGCTCGGCACTCTCTAACAAGGAGGCCCCTTTAAGAGGGGTCTCAAGTTGGCCCAATAAGATCATTGCTCCCTTCAAAAAAATCTGGGTCTGGAGTTTAGTAGCCGTTCATGCCGTCCCCTGTGTTTGCTCACAGTGCGTAGGGAATGGAATACTGGACAGCTGGCCAAGACCTGGAGCAACGTCCTTCCCACCACATCTGCAAAGCAGGACATCGGCGTGCGAACACACAATGCACTGTGCGAGGCGTGTAAATCAGGAGCAGAGGCAGCGCGGAGCTGGAGTCCAAGCGAGCGCTAACTCGCAGGGCTAGCCACAGCGTCGATGGCAGTTTCCTCTTCAGCCGGACTGCTCACCGCCTCACCTGAGCCCAACTCCACGCTGGCCAGCGAGACCCGATCGTGGCCGGGCTCGGCTGCTCCCGGTTTCCCCAGCACGTTCCTGAGCTGTATCCAGAAGAAAGGCTGCCGGCTGGGCTCCGAAGGCCATTCCAGGTAGGTTTTGGTGCTCAGCATCTTCCGGAGCTTGCAGAACTTGTTGGGCAGGCTTTGGGGATCGATGGCCTCTTTCACCACGAGGATGACGTCCTCGTAGCCCAGCCCGACGGCCCGCTGGTGGGCGAAGTAGAGCTCGTAGTTGCACCACTCGCTGTCGACGAAGCTGCGGGAGAGGACGAAGATGACCTTGTAGCTGCTCTCGATGTTCTCGATGATGTTGTCGATGATCCACTTGCCCGGCGTGAAGTCCCTCTCGTGGATGCAGATGCGGTACGGGGGGCTGGAGCTCTCCAGCCGCTGGAGCAGCTCCTGCCTCACCCAATCGGCGTCTGAGCAGCTGTAGGAGATGAAGGCGTGGTAGGCGTAGGCCCGAGCGGGCTGAGCGTGGCGGGCGCGGTACTTCGACCGGATGATGCGGTAGGTGGCTTGCAGATACCACAGCACGTCGAACTTCCAGCACAGCACCATGGTTGCAATGATCACAACGGCCGTGATGGAGACAGAGATGGCCACCACCACCCTCACGTCGCACTCCGTCAGCCCCGGGGTGTAGGCAGACACGCCCATGTCCAGCAGGGACTCCGGGTGGTAGCACGTCCAGCCCTCGGGCCAGTCCAGCAGGGTTAGCTTACCCTTCCTCCGAGTCTCCTGCAGGAAGCCGTAGAGGTCGCAGGTGCAGTGGTAGGGGTTGTTCCCGGCCTTGAGGCTGGTCAGCTCTGGCATGTTGACGAAGGAGCCCTCGCTGATGACACCGAAGGAGTTGCCGTCCATGGCCAGTATTCGCAGGCTGGGGCATCTCCACTCTGAGGGAATGAACTTGATCTTGTTCCCACTAAGCTTCAGCTCCTGGAGGTCTTGGCAGCGGACAAAGTAGCTCATCTCCAGCCGGTCCAGCTCGGAGTAGGAGAGGTCCAGGTAGTGAAGGGTGATGGGCAGGCACTTGAAGATCTCCATGGTAACAGTGTTGTGGTCCAGGGCCAGCCAGACCAGGCCGGGATTCCACTGGCATGCCGTCTCCTTCAGGCCCCCAATGTGGTTGTGGCTGGCGTTGATATGGGTCAGGCGAGGCCAATTGGCCGTGAGCTTAGCCACTATGCCCAGGCTGGTGAGCTCGTTTTTGGCCATGAGGAACCGCTCCAGTTTGGGCAGGACGTCCTGGTAGTTGCAGCCCTGGTTGTAGATGTAGGCGTCCTTCAGCCGGTTGTTGGAGACGTCCAGGGTCACCACGTTGCGCATCTCGTCCCAGGTGTCGCAGGGCACGAAGTTGAAGTTGACGTTGAGAATGGAGAGGTTGGCCACGCCGCTGAACCAGGTGAAGGTCCAGTCGAAACGCAGGATGTCAGGGTTGCTGATGTCCTGCAGTAACAAGCTGCCCAGGGTCAGGTTGGTGATGCCCGTTTCCGAGCGGTTCCACTGGGAAGAGCGGGCGAAGTCAATGGACATCAGGGAGAGGTCGCGGATGCGGGACTTCTGGATGTTCAGCAGGGCCAGGCGTAGCAGGTTCTCGTTGAACTTCCCCCGGTAGAAGACCAGTTTGCTGGCTTGCACCTCGGCCAAGCCGGAGAAGAGATCTGCGGGCTCAGTGTAGTAGGTGAACTCAAAGAGGTTGCGGAAGCGGAGGTACTGCAGCGGCTTACCCCTCAGGTCCCGCAGAATCATGGGTAAGGCCTTGGGATTCTTGTCCAGGGCTATGTCACACCACAGGGCTGTGGTGTTGAGCACCGAGAATGCCCCGTTTTGATACTTCAGTAGGCTGGACGCTGTCTTCAGGGCAAACTTCTGCAAGGCTATATTCTTCAGCGGGAGGAAGTCCCACTTGCCGACTGTCTGGATCAGAGACCCGCCCATGGAGAACTCCTGCAGGTTCCTCAGAGTGCTGAAGACCTCGTCCAGAGTTGAGCGGAGGTACAAGTTGTTGGACATCTCCAGCCGCCTCAGTTTCCTCAGAGGCTTCAGGGCCGGCGAGGGGATCCAGCGCAGGGAGTTGTTGAACAGGCTGAGTTCCTCCAGCAGGACGTTGGAGGCGAAGGCATCTGCCGAGATGCGCGAGATGTTGTTGTAGCCCAGGTCCAAGCTCTGCAGCTGGGTCAACGCTGAGAAGTCCCCTGCGGCGATCTCTTTGAGCCTGTTATACGAGAGATCCAGTCTGAGCAGGGTGCGGGGAAGGTGCTGGGGAACGCGGTTCAGGTTCTGACCTTTGCACGTGGCGACTTTGTTGTCGGCGGTGACAAGACATGGGTCGGCCCCGTCTGCCAGTCCCACGATCACCACGCACAAAGCTATGCACATCCCAGCTAGTGGGCGCATGGTCTTCTCTTCACATGTTTGTTCACCTGAAAGATCGAGAGAGAAGGACGTCCTGTGAAACGCCCTCGTTACTTTCAGAGACCTGTCCACACGCTAACGTTAACCTATAGAGCAGAGACCTCTACCGCCCCACGGTACAGTCGTTCAACTGGCTGAGGAGAATACTGCATCATTGAGTTACCGATGGTACTCTCTGCGGATTGGACATTTACAGCCACTGAGACATCCAGTCCAGCATCCTGGAACAAACCATCGGCCTGTAGTCCCGCCCCCCCGGGACCCCACCCCCATCCACCTGCCCTCCCAGATCCAGCTATTACCCCACTTTGTTCCCTCCACCTCCTTCCTGCCACGCAGGACAAGCCAATGGTGCCTCTACCCCCATCTCTCTGTGCCTCAGAGACAGGTCCATCTAGTTCAATATCCCCCACCGCCTACCATTCTCGATTAGGTCACCGTGATCCTGGACAGAGGTTAGACATTGGCCACTCCCATCCGGCACTTCACTTCCCACAATCCCATGGGGCCAGTGATCCTGTTCACTTTAAACCCCCCCCCCCCCCCAGTTAACAGAACTTGGCTCCACAACGGGAGAGAATGCACTTACAGAGCAAGAGGCGCTACCCCTCAGGTGACGGAGGCGAAGCTGCGCACAGCACTGCAGGGGTGCAGCCGTCCCTTCCATGCCAGCCCCGGACAGTCCTAGATCAAGAGAGAAGCAGCATTTTACTGGACGCAAGCTGAATCCACTGGCCACCCACGCTAGACACGTGTCGGGGAGACACGCTGCATCTCAGACTTGCTTCCCGGACCAACCCCCGCCCCCATCTTCTGCGCAATGCTAGAGGAACATGGCCGCCGGAGGGAGACTTTCAGAAAGTACAAATGGGAGGAAGATAAACCTCAAGGAAGCCAGGTCAATACCCGGATGCTCGCGATGGAAAATGCTGCCGACGGCGTTCTGTGTCCCCGCCGCTCAGTCACGTGGGAAGACGCTACGCCAGAAAGAAAGGAATGGCTTCTCCATCACTCGGGCCGCGTCTTCACTGCAACAGATAACATGAGTTAGTCCGCTTGAACTAGCCTAGCTCAGGGCAGAACGCTTCCCCTTCGAGCTACACAACGAATCCTACATCTAAACCCATGGTTCTCCAGTTCTACAACCTCCCTGCATTCATCACCTGAGCGCCAACCTCCTCACTCCTCCCACGCCAGCCCACGGGCCGCCTAGCTCAAATCGAAAACACCTCCTTACAACTCAAGTGAGTGATTTGTGTGTGGATGGGAGTCGGGTTAGGGCAAACCTCCAGTTATAACTCAACGTGACAACGCACCGAAGACAAACCCTCGGCGTCTTTACAGCGAGACGGGATGTCTCTCGGAGACCCGCTCGAGTGGATCCAGAAGTTGCGGTGTTTGATTGGAACAGGTTGAAGTGTTTCGTTCAAGACTTGTTTTGGTAAAAGCGATGGGAAACTGAGTAGACAACACTTCCCCTCCCCCCCCCCCCCACACCTTGAAAACTTCACGTTAACCACTGACATTTTGGCCAAAAACTTGGCTATTTTTTTTTGTGTGTAATTAAAATCCCCAAAATGGGTCAAGAAGAACTGACTGAAAACAAAGTTAAAGATTTCCTGACCATCTGCAGGTTCAAAAAAAAAAAAATCACAGGTGAGATTTTCTGGTCTGCGCTAAGCAGGAGGTCAAGATACAGAGCCATATACCGATCATCTCTGGCCTTGAAATCCAGCTGCCCTTTGTGCTTTTACAAGTCTGGGGAGGGCGTTCACCTTTGGGAAGAAAGTTGCAATAGAAATCCTGAGGACGGCAAGTTGTAAACACTCCCAGAGAGCCCAGCACTGAAGCATTAACTAGGGTTTATTCCTGAATAACTCCATGCGCTCATTCTTATTCCAGAATAAGTGTTTTAACCCAGAGGTTAAGCTAAACTGGGGACAAGGCACTCTTGTTCTGGAATAGGACTATCCGGCACCTGGCACTCTTCAGGAACAACTGTATCGTGTGTACACAAGCCCTTAAACCATCACTGAAATGCAGCCACCTCTGGAGTGGAACGAGAAGGGGGAAAAAAACAGATTACACCGCCTGTGTAATTGTCCAAGCTTGCCCTTCTCCTGTATCCCTCACCTGCCCTACTGTTTGTTCTACAATTGGTACATGCTTTTAGAGCAGGGGTGGGCAAACTACAGCCCAGGGTCCACATCCTGCCCTCCAGACATTTTAATCCGGCCCTTGAGCTCCCGCTGGGGAGCGGGGTCGGGGGCTTGCCCCACTCCCCATGTGCTGTGGCTCTGTGTGGTTCCCGGAAGCAGCGGCATGTCCCCTGTCTGACTCCTACGCGTAGGGGCAGCCAGGGGACTCCGCACGCTGCCCCCACCCCAAGCGCCACCCTCACAGCTCCCATTGGCCGGCAACCATGGGAGCTGTGGGGGCGGCACCTGTGGACGGAGCAGTGCGCAGAGCCACCTGGCCGCGCCTCTGTGTAGGAGCTGGACGGGGGACATGCCGCTGCTTCCAGGAGCCTGCACCCTGCCCCCCTCCCGCGCCCCAACCCCCTGCCCCAGCCCTGATCCCCCTCCTGCCCTCCAAACCCCTCAGTCCCAGCCTGGAGCACCCTCCCACACCCCCAACCCCTCATCCTCAGCCCCACCTCAGAGCCTGTACCCCCAGCCGGAGCCCTCACCCCCTCCCGCACCCCAACCCCCAATTGCAGTGAGCATTCATGGCCCGCCATACAATTTCCATACCCAGATGTGGCCCTCGGGCCAAAAGGTTTGCCCACCCCTGTTTTAGAGGGTGAGCAGTTTGGGGCAGGGATGAGCCATGCGCTAGCTACTGCACATATACATTGGGGTCCCTCCCGAAATTCTGATAGCATCCCAATGCCCCCGGTCACAACATCAAGTAGCTTTACTTCAACTTCAGCTTCGTTAATGTACATTGCAACACCGTTCACACCATCATAGTAAATTACGCTGGGCAGTGACGTGGGGGAGGTGTCTTGCTTCGGTATCTTACATAAAACACTTGGAATAAGTAGGAACGTCCATCATCCTGTCTAGTTTCACAATAGTTCAGAATGCCCTGGCTAAAATCCAATACCAGTAGCTCTAGGGGGGGAATAGCTCAGTGATTTGAGCATTGGCCTGCTAAACCCAGGGTTATGAGTTCAATCCTTGAGGGGGACACTTAGGGATCTACGGCAAAAATAAGTACTGGGTCCTGCTAGTGAAGGCAGGGGGCTGGACTTGATGACCTTTCAGGGTCCCTTCCAGTTCTATAAGATAGGTATATCTTTATATATTATATTATTATAAGCCCATAAAGCTTCCCAGAGTCCTCAGAAATAAAAGACACAATTATGTTATGAATAAAAAAACGCCAGGGAAGAGTTCACTTCCATTAGATTCAACTTTCACACCTAAAATCCTGCGTTACCCTCCTAAAACCAGTCCCTGCCCCATGTGATTTAAAAAAAAAAAATCAAACCAAAAACATCAGCCTTGCCTGCATAAAGCCGACACTTTTTGCTAAAGCTATTTAGTCAAAAACCCAGTTTCTGGGGGGCAGGAGGGGGAAGCCGTTGAGGTGGAAAATATTAGCACCAATATTTCTATATCGCAAGTGTTATGTGATCAGGAGATTTTTTCACCACAGCTCTCAAGCCATATGGATAAAATTTTTGTCGATTAGATCATTACATGACAATTGAGGATTCTAGTAAACATGCATAATTTGTCTAGAGAGGCCTTCTACTAGGGAACATGATTTTAGTTGCCAGCTGTCTGAAAGCGAATACCATGGCTTTAGAGGACCCGAGATTGGTACACCAGGGGAGACAGGAAAGGAAACACAGGTTGATCATCAGATGAATAGCGTGAGGCTGTCGGGCATTCTTCACTAGACAGTTAGCACTAGACTGGAGGCAGGAGAGCCCACCGCACTGGGGGTCAGGAGTAGGGTGACCAGATATCTCGATTTTATAGGGGCAGTCCCAATATTTGGGGCTTTCTTTTATATGGGCTCCTATTACCCAGGGCCGGCTTTAGGACCTGCAGGGCCCGATTCCACGGTCCGGGTCTTCGGCGGCACCTCGGCGGCGGGGAGTTCCACTCCGCGTCTTCTGCGACACTGAAGAACCCCCCCGCCGCCAAAATGCCGCCGGAGCGGACGGCCGCCGGGTGAGCCTAAGGCGCGGGGCCCTCTTAGGTGCGGGTGCGGGGCCCGATTCCGGGGAACTGGCCTAAAGCCGGCCCTGCTTATCACTCCCCCATCCCCTGTCCCGATTTTTCACACTTGCTGTCTGGTCACCCGAGTCAAGAGACAGGTTTCTATTACCAGATCTGACACCCGGGGCAAGGCACTTCCTCCGCGCCTCAGTTTCCCCATCTCTAGGGCCGGGAGAACACGACTCACCTCTGCAAAGCGCTTTGCGGTCTCTGGAGAAAAGCACGACGATCGGGGGGGGGGTTTCTTACCTAAGGTGCTGCAGGCAGAGATCTTCTATTGGCCGGGAGCTGGCCGGAACAATCCCCCCCCCCCTTGGCCCGGTTTTCAAGGCACCTTTATCTCCTGGAGTGCCGATCCAGTGGGACCAACATGCCAATGCGGCGTGGGAGAAAGGAGCAGGCGCTGGCATGTAAACGCTTCCCCACTGCATCTCCAGCGGCTGGGGCCCGGGGCGCACACGCCACTTTCCCCTTCAGCAGCTCCAGGGCGCTGCCAACCCCATTGCGGCTCCCACACCGAGCCCCCAAGCCGTCCAGGGGGCTGGTCCAGTTTAAACCCGGGGGGCTGCCGCGGGCAGGGCGAAGGGGCGCAGCCGGCAGCTCCTAGGCGATCACCCGGGGCTGGGCGGGATTTACTTGGGTCCTTCTTTGGGTACGAAGGGGCAGCTGCTCCTGTAGCCCCCCCATGCAGTCCGGGGGCCTTTGCTGGGCTAGCTCGCCCCTTGGCTAGGTCCCGGGGGGCCACCAGCCGGGGCTCCCCTCTGGCCCCACCGCGCCTCCCATACTGCCTGGCCCGGCCCTCGGAGCGACTGAACCGGCTTGTGTACGAGGAAGATTTCCAGGCTCGGCAGGGTGGGGCGCCACCTCCCTCTTAAAGAGACAGCACGCCTCGAGGATTTGTTTTCTCTTCCCTTCTCCCAGACACCCCCCAAACCAAACCCCCCGGGCTGCAAACCGGGGTGATACTTCGGGCTGCCAGGCTCAACGCATTACTGTCTGGGTGGCACTTTCAAAGCCAGGTTAGGTGTTCTGGGTTGCGGTAGCTCCTAGGGGCCCTGGTCGTGGGTTCAGGGCCCCGCTGTGCTCGGTGCTGTACAGAGAGAGGAGCCCTGATGGAAATAGGGAGGCCAGAGGGGAACAGGCACAGAGAGGGGAGGTGCCCAGCCGAACAGAACTCAGCTGTCCTGTGGCCCAGCTCAGTGCAGGCTGTTCTACCCAAAGGTCATTTCCCTTCCCCACTTACAAGAGAGAGATTAGGGTGTATTTCTGGCCCACTAAATCACTGGATTAATGGCCCAGTATCCCAGCTCTCCAACGCTGGCTGCTTCGAAAGAAGGAGGAAGACCCCAAGACAGGCTCACCTGCCCCCAGGGAAGTTTCTTCCTGGCCCCCTGCCAGTTAGTGGTTAGCTCGTGCCCGGGAGCATGGGGGGCGGGGAGGAGTTGCAGCTGGCACAAGGCAACTGACCCCTTTCAGGAGAGATGGACCCAGCCCAGGTGTGTCCGGCCCATCAGGCTGGGGTGGCATCGATCCTTTCATGAGCAGGGAAGCCAGGCCTGCAACTCACAGTATGCTTTATTTAAAAGGGCATCCCTCTAATGATGGGGGAGTGTTGTCAGATGTTTATATGGATAATCCTTTAAAATCTCCTAAAGTACTGACCTTAACCATATCCTGCAGCAGGGTGTTCCGCAGATTAATTATGCACTGTGCATACTAATTCCTTTTCATCCAGAGCCCTCAGTAAAACACTCTGGGCTCTACTGCTGGAGAAGGATCTGTTAAGAGCTGGGTGTTATGACTTCGCTTGTGAGCTTTCCGGAGCAGGTTCTGTCTCTTTGCTCTCTGTTTGCACAGCACCTGGAACTAAGGGGCATGGTCTGTGACACCACCACAATCCAAATAAAAAATCCCTGGGTAAATTGTTCCAATGGCCAATTACACTCACTGGTGAAAATCTGCATGGCGAATGGGCAGTGAGCTCAGGGTTAAGAGGCTGCAAAACCTACACTCCGCGATAGGATCCATAAAGAACTGTTTACCCAGGGTAGCATGGAGACCCCAGGACTGGGCAGAAACCGTAACAGCCCTAAGGATTTTGCAGGAAGCTGTCTCCGCTCCCAGCAGGAACAAACAAATGAATTTATTACCGGAATCGAGACTGCCAAGCAGCAGACAATAGCTGGTGTCAAAAAACTATGTAGGCAGTGAATGGCTGCTGGAGTCACCCCTGGCCCTTTCTGTGTATAAACGCCCGACATTCCTTACCTGCATGGTGGCGTAACAGATCACGATGTCCAGCACCCAACCCTTATTGAGACCAACAGTTTCAGCTGGCCCAGACCGAGGTCTCAGGTCTGCCAGTTGGAACCCCTTGTCTCTTGTTTAACTGGGCGTGCACTTGCCTGCTGCAAAGTTTATGCTTTTCTGAACCCGTCTTGCTGTAAAGGACATTCTGGGGAACTGGGTCTTCCAGCCCCAAATCCAGAGGGCTCCCTAGTGTCCCACATGGTCATCAGCCGCTGCGGAGACTGCTAGGCAGTGTCCAGCTTTGTGATGTGCCAGGGGAGGGAGAGGCTCAGAGCAAACAGAAATAAATCTGTCCCTCCCAGGTGTGTTTAACGTCACTTCCCAGGCTGAGTCAGCCCCCCCAAAGCAAGGTCTAGTTATAGCCAGTGAAGGGTTAAACCCATGGTGCATGTCAGCCAGGGCTGGTCAGTGGCCTATATGGAATGAGTTTGGCAGGACTCATCCTGGTCACCCACGGCACACAAACCCCAACACTAGGACTGGCACCAATTGGCTCTCCTTGTGGCCAGCGCCAGCAGAGGCCAAGGACTGGATGGGCCACAGAGGCTCTGAACTAGCACAAAGATCCAGCTAGCAACGGAAGCGGGACAGATTCAAACTAGACATGATGCTGCGTTTTAATCGCTAACCCTTGGAGGAGCTGAGCTAAGCTGGGGGCCGGGGGACACTCGCCCACACTGGAAGTCTTTAAATCAAGACCGGACGTCTTTAAGAGACACGCTTGAGTGCAATCAGGCATTACGGCTGGATGCAGGAGTTGCAGTGCGACATTCTCTGGCCTGAGCGATACAGGGGGTCAGACTACGGGCTTGTCTACACTTGGAAATGAACCGAAAGAGCTATTCTGGAATACTTATCAGCTCCCGCATGCACCTTCATTCCAGAGTAAATTCACATGGGGGCTTATACCAAACTAGTACCGTACTCCTCTTTTGGTAAGTTTCCCAGTGCCTTTGAGCCCTAGATTGTCATAATAGTCCTGTCTGGCGTTAAAATCTATGAATCTGAGAGGGAGGGGACAAGGGGCTAGAAGCGATTTCCAGAAGAGAAGCTTTCATTGTTGACTAGCCTGGCTGGAGGTCAGGCATTCCTTTCCTTTAACTTTACCAGCCAGGAAGTCCGTCCTTAGCCTGGATTTATGTTCCATGGTTTCTCCAAGGTTTCTAGAGAAGGCAGCCCAAATATTCCTGGGCAAGTAAATGTATGTGTGTGTCCACCGCACCTCAACCACAGCAGCGTAGTACTTACAGATAACTTATCCCTTTAGCTTGGGCTGTTAGGGTTTGGTTTTTGAGGGTGTTTAGGCACCTAACGCTGCAGATGGACACCTGACTCCCACTGAAATCTCACTAGGTGCCTAAAGAAATGTTAAGGTCCAGCCCTTGGTGCTGATGGTCCTTTCTCGATCCCCGCTGTCGACTAGAGCGGGCACACATGTTAACATGGTCATGGTATGTTGGCAATTCTTGGCTAGCTAAACAGAGCAGCCAGGCAGAGACTGGCATCCTCCCCCAGGGAGAGAGAAAAGGGTGAGAATTAGCTTTCTCCTGGAGGACCGTAGACATTTACGACAGCAATTTAGTTGTGACTCTTCAAATTCCAGCCAGGGTAGGATACAGCCCCCGGGAGAGTGCAACCATCAGAGGGCTGGTCCCAGTTTCTCCTGGCTGTCCCACAAGCTAATTTCTGGTGTGTTGAGCACAGAAATCTCCACCACGCTGGGTAAAGCATGGCAGTGAGAAAATGTTTTGGTTATGGATGGGACTCCAGACTTGGACAACCCAGGCTGTGGGAAAGTTCAGAATCAGAGCCTTGGACTCGTCTCTGGCACCACGCGCCAGTCGGGTGGGGACAGGACATTGGCTCATCTTGCTAGTGAGAAGCTGTTTCTGCCACTGGACAAACTTCAATAAAGTAGAGAGACTGTGGGACTGCCCCAGGGAGCTGTTGGGAATGTCATTCCCGCATTCCCAGTGTCATATCTAACAAATACTACAGCTCACCAGAGCCATGCTCTTGTCTCTTGGTGCTGGCAGAAGTGACTAATTGAGAGAGAGCAGCAGGCTTTGTACAACTCATTCACAAAAACCCTTCAATCTCCCCCTCCTCCCAAAGCCAAGCTATATGAATAACATCTCTCTCTTAGGGAGATTTGTCCAGTGCAATTCACACACACACACACACACACACTCACCCCAAAATTCTGTTCCCAGAACTGTCACCAACTAGCTGTGTACCCTTGATCAAGATGTGGCACCGCTCTGCCTCAGTTTCCCCACGTGCTAAAATGGGGATGTCACAATTTTGGGTCTCATCCAAAGCCTTCAGCCTCCAAGGTACATCCAGTTACTCCCTTATCTTAGCTGGGTTTCACTATCGCAGAGGTGTTTCAGAAAACAAAGACACGCAAGACCAAAGATAAACTACTCTACAGAGCGAGATTCTAACCTGGCAATAATTAACTTGTGGAACAGCCAGAATGCTCTTAAAGTTGATTTGCTGTCTCGCCAAAAAATATGTCATTGTGCTTTGATCTCTGCAATCAATCCAGGCCATTGCAAGGGTGGAGGGAAGGGTGAAAATGGGCCAGGTCTAGGATAAACACGTCCTTTACCAATGGGCTTGCATTTACCGGATTTTTTCCATGCCACACACAAGGAGAAAGACAACACTGAGCTGTTTGAGGGTGTAATGGAACTAGTGAGCTGTGCACATGGCTGGACCAAGTAACCAGGAAATAGGAGGGGGAAAGTAGTCCCAGTGACCTTGGGCAAATCAGAGCCAGGAATGGAACCAGGTCTGACTCCTAATCCGCTTCCCTTCTCCGTTCCGCCCAGACAAGGGACTGATGTTTTCAGTGGGTAGGTCAGAGTCCCACCCTGACCCACTTACACCCCCATTGTCCAATAAACCCTCTAAAGATCTTGGTAATAAGACACACATGGCTGCCTCCCCACAACACAGCCTGGTGTCCAGCCTCCTGGAAACGGGCCAGTTCATCAATAATTGTGAACACACTTCAAGATCAGTGATATGCACAATTCTAAGCAATTCACACAACACGCCCCGGGGAAGGGGAAGAAGCTGGTCAAGCTATTCTAGGTACTTAACTGACTCCCTCATCCCCATCGAATCTCCCAGTCTTTAGTGTATTTATCCTCACAACCTGCAGGGTTGTGCCATTATCCCCATTGTACAGACGGGAAAACTGAGGTACCAAGAGACTAAGTGACTTGCCCACATTCACGGAGCAGGTACTTAAACCCAGGTCTTCAATGGGCCAGGTGAGGGCCTTTACCACTAAACCATTCTTCTCCCTAATCATCCGCAGCTCCTGGCAATCTGGAAACGGAACAAACAGAGCAAGCCTGTTTTGTTCAGGGACATTTGACTTCCCTCCTTGGCTCCGTCTCCCGGGAACCAGGGCCAAGATAAACACGTTGTATCTGAAAGAACCCAAACACGCTGTATTTGAAAACACCCATGTTAATGGATCACGGAAACCCAAACAACAAATTAAAGACGACAGAGGATTTGATCCACTGTCTCGGGCCACTAATTCAGCCTTCAGCGTGCTTGGAAGATTCAGCATCGGAACGTAGCTTGGCTCATCTTGGGGCAGCTGCAGGCTGCCTATTGCAAGTTTCAGTAAATAACTCGACTTCAAACAGCCAGCCAGATTCCAGTTGGCTCCAAGTCTTCAGAGCAGGATCGCTGTTAATTTTGCCTGGGAAAAACCTCAGTAAGGTTTCTTAAGAGCCAAGCCACTGTTTTAGGATGATCCCCAGTGCTGCCTTGTAACAGGACAGGAGACAAACACCCAGAGGTAAAGAGTCACTTACAAGTACATTAGTCATTGAAAATACCACACTGCAAAGGGCTTATAGAATGAGTGACTATTCTAACACTGATCACTTCCTAAGTGTGCAAGTGCCATGTTCCATCCCAGGAGCTCTTAACCACACCTAAAGGTAGGGAAATATTTTGCCCATTTTACAGATGGGGAAATGGAGGCATCGGGAGTGAGGCGAGTGATTCGATCACAGTGATAGCCAGTCAGGAAGAGAACAGAAATCTCAACTCCCAGCTCCGCCACTGACCTGATGTACGACTCTGGGCAAGTCCCTTCTCCCTCTCTGGGCCTCCATTTCTCCTCCCATCCCGTGTCTGTGCAGATGCTAACCGGGATTGCAACTGGCGTCTCGGGCCCAGCACCTAGCACCGTGTGGCCGCCCAGTTTCAGGCAGTCGACTGTAATTCAGGTGCTGATCTGTAAAAGGCTACACCACATCAGAGCAGGAGCACTGAGCACCGGTTTTGCACTGGGGTGAGCGCGCGCCCCAGGAGCAGAGCAGACTCTGCCCCCAGACTCACACCTGTTGAAGGTTGTGCGAACCCATGTGGACACCTGCATTTCAGCCCGAGTGGCTTGTTTCGGCAGGGCCACTCCAACCTCCCCCCTCTCGTTATGAAAGAGGGGGGTGCATGCTCCTAGATTCCAGGACTTGCTCCCCTTCCTGGTCCCCACACTCAATTTGGTGACCTTCCAGGCACACTGGAAGACGCCGGCTTGCGCGGGATTTTGCAGAGAGCTGTGCGTGAGCCTCCTGGGGATGGAGCGGCAGGAAGGGGTGTTCGTAGGTAGGTGGCTGGCTGGGTGTACGTTCCTGCTGCTGCTACTTACCTACATTGCTAGGAGGACTGCGGTAACGAGAGTCGTTAGTTAGTTAAATCATTTTGGTTTAGCTTCAACCAGTTCCTAAGCAACTAGAACAGGGGGGGCCCATGGCTCCGGAGCCACATGGCTCTTCAGAAGTTAATCTGCGGCT
Organism: Chrysemys picta bellii; assembly: GCF_011386835.1. Lineage (NCBI taxonomy): Eukaryota > Metazoa > Chordata > Testudines > Emydidae > Chrysemys > Chrysemys picta. The sequence continues at coordinate 19,780,357 of NC_088810.1, read as the reverse complement.
CCTTGAATAGGCACCGACTCCCGGGCTGGAGCTACAGGTGCCAACTTTCCAATGTGCCAGGGGTGCTCACTGCTCAACCGCTGGCTCCACCCCCACTCCACCCCTTCCTGCCCCCTCCCCTGAGCCGGCCGTGCCCTCGCTCCTCCCCCTCCCCCCCCCCCCGAGCTTCCTGCATGGCACGAAACAGCTGATTGGCAGGCGCAGGGAGGGGATGGGGAGGTGCTGATCAGTGGCGCTGCCAGTGGGCGGGAGGTGCTGGGAGCCGGGGGGAGAGGAGCTGATGGGGGGCTGCTCACCTATTACGGTGGCTCTTTGGCAACGTACGTTGGAAAATTCTGGCTCCTTCTCAGGCTCAGGTGGCCCCCCCCCGAACTAGAACAAGACTGAAGTCAGCCTGGTTGAAAGAGAAACAGGCGCATGCATACAGCCTATTGGTTAAACCCAATAGGTTTAATCCTCTCCCCTTACGTATAATAAACCTGCTGCAACTCGTCACGGGGAAACCCGGTCCGTCAGATAAGAGGCTATCGGAAAGCCCTATTGTAAGCGCTGATTGCACCTACAGATTACCGTAAAGTCTGTTTCACTGCGAAATCAGAACCCTCCATCGCCAGGCCAAAGAACGGCACCTGTTACTGCCATGGCCTGGTCTACCCAGGCAAGCTGTGTGGCTGTAGCACTGCCCGTATACTTAATGTATCACCACTTCCCTACGGTTCACGTCATTGTACTGGTCTAAAAGGTGCGTAGGCCGGCAGCGTTTTCTCCTGTGTGGAAAGGGGAATTCGCTAGAACGGGACCTGTCTGGACAGCAGCCACACAACGGATTGTACAGATTAATGAGAGTGGTTAAAAAAAACGGTCAGGTGCCTCGCAGACGTATAGGAGAGACAAGGTGGGTGAGGTAATAGCTTTTATTGGACCATCCGGGGACCAGCGCTGCAGCCGACAGACATCCAAGTACTGTGTGTAGGCCTGGGGCGGTGAAGCACGTGGAAATCACAGATACACCATCCAGCCAGATGAGGGGAAAGCGTTGGTTAAGCTACGTTTTTTCAGAAACAGCTAGTATCGGCGGGTGCCTGAGGTTTTCGGGGCCTGATCGGAGTTTGTCTCCCCCAGAATTCCCTTACCCTAGGGGTCAGCCTTCAGGAAGTCACTTTGCCTCCAGTAAGCCAGTGTCGCCGTCATGCCTTCAAAAGTCCTGACAAGGGTTAGACGGCTGGTAAGGCGAGACCCCTGCCTGTCCCGCTGCCTCATTGTTTCCTTGTGCGCCCATCGGTCTGTAGCCACCTGCTGTCCCTTGTCTGCTGAGATGGTCAGCTCTTTGGGGGCGGGCACCGGCTTTTGGTTCTGGGTTTGTTCAATGCCTAAAACTGGGGACGGGGGGGAAGGCCTGTGGTCCAGGACTGGGGCTTCCAGCACCACCGTGATACACAGAGGTTTGTAGCCTGGAACCAGTATTTGGGCAGCCTCTGGCCTTGCCCGGACACATCTCAGAGTTAATTAGCAGTAGGAGTGGAGCCAGACCTAGTGCTCCCGATTCCCCGAGCCTGGCGACTCAACTCAAGCACGTTCCAACCGTCAGGGTCCCTTACGGGGTTCCGGATTCGCTGGCCCCATTTGCAAGTCTCGGGCTCCATTTATTGTGCAACATTTCCCTTTAGCTGGTGCAGCCTCACGCTTCCAGCACATGAGTCACACCTACTGCACAACAACTCCCCGCACCCCACCCCACCCCTGGCACCGCAGCAGGCGTCTATACAGGCACTCAATGTGTAAATAAGACTGTAGATAAGATATGGGATGGGCGGGGAGGAGAATATTTCTGGGCCCCCTGCAGTCCTGCTCCGTGCAGCACAGACATCCATCCCTGACCGAGCACCTGCAGAGCCCGGGGAATGAACGTGCTGGACTTCTGCGTCAGTCTCAGCACACAGCGGAGTGGGAGGGAAAGGAAGGAGGAGACAGGGCTAGCACGAATGCCAAGCCGCAGGAGGTGACAATGAGGTTAAACAGGCCCTGGATCAGACCCAGCAAGGAACTTCTTTCGCTCAAAGTTTACCTGCTTGCCTATGCTTTATAGTTCAAATGCAGCCCGGCCCCGCCTCCATCTCAATAGGCCCCTCCCTCTAGGCCAAAGTTACACGTGTAGAGGGGACTACAAAACTATCCTGACCTAGGATCCTGGAAGAGGGTCACCAGCGAGGGTGCTGACGGAGCGCCAGGCTTTTCTTGGCACTGAACACAGCGGGTGCAGTGGGCGATGGGAAAGCAAGGCAGGCCTAAGACTGGAGTGTGGGTAAAGGTGATGGGCAGAGTAGGACTCTAACCCCTCCCAGGGATGGAGGACAGTGGCAACTTGGCCATGGGATGTTATCCGGTAAGTCTCCGCCATGCATGGAACTGCTCTGAGAACAGGCCCGTGTCTTCATCTCACCCAAGTCTCCAGACTGAGCGTACTTAGCAAATATATCAGAGGCTGGTTGTATGCTTGCTGGCCATCGATAACTCCGTAGGGCCCACCACCATCATGTCTGAGCACCCTCCAGACACTGAGTTAATAGTGCCGGCAGACTAGCCCTGTATTACACATGGCGGGGGATGGAGACAGAGGAAGTGATTTGCCCAAGGCCATGGGAAGGAATTTGTAGCAGAGCCAGGAATTGGGCCAGGGGAGCGAAGCTGGCAAACTAGGTCTTCAAATCCGACAGGGACCAGAATCTGCACTGTGCGGTCCCATGGGGCTACCACAAGCGTCAGTGAGGGTGAATTTGGCCTGCAGAATCGCTACCGCTGGTGGTGATGGTATATGAGTCATGAGTCTGACGTAACCCTGGGGCTGGGGGAAGTTAGAATGGAGGGAAGGGTGGAGTTACGAGGCCTTGTGATTAAGGTGGCTGGTCTGGGACTAAACTGCTATGGGGAGCAGCGGCAGCCGGTCAAAGAGAGACAGCAAAGGCAACGGGGTTCCACCAAGACTATTAATCTGAGGGGCGGCTGTCCGGAACTGAAGGGAGACAGCGCGGTCGAGCGGGTCGGGCGCTGGACTGGGAATCGGAACTCCTGGGTTCTGATCCCAGCTGCAGCTGAATCTGGCCAAGTCCCTTCCCATCTCGTGCTGTGTTTTCGCCGCAGCACTTAGCCAAGCTCTCCCCAGCCACCTCACTGACTCAGCCTCTGCTGTCATGAGGGTGGCCACATTGCCAAATGCTGGAGCTGCCCTCGAGTGATTGCATTAGCAGCTGACAGGCAGTTCCAGCACCTGCCGGCCGGGGACCAGCCAACTCCCAAAGCACTACCACGCTCTCTTGAGATTGTAAGCGGCTCCAGGCAGAGGCTGTTTCTCCCCACGGGTCTGTACAGCACCACGCTCCGGCCTTGCAGCGCGTTAGCGCAGGCACACAAAATAGATCTCCCCCGCCCAAGCCTGAAACACTTACTAAAGCAGGACCAGCTGCCGGGAGGAAGGCGTCTCCTCTCCGGGGTGCAGCAAGCAGAAATCCCAGGCTCTCCCCTACAAGAGAACGAGGCAGGGCACATGACCTAGGAGCTGTGCCTCGTTGGCATCGCTGCAGCACCCTTCATGCTGTCCAAGCAGCAGGCCGCTGTCTGTCACACCTGCATTGGTCCATCACTCCCCCTTATGGTCTTTTAAGGGGGGGGCATGGCCTCCTGCCCTCGCCCCGTTCCAGCGCCCCTGCTTTCCACCTCCTGCACACAGCCAGTGCTTAGCGCTGTCCTACAGGCACTGAGGCAACCAGATTACACCGCGCAATGAGAGGCGTATTTCCAGCCGACTAGGCGGACGAGTATTAAGCCCTAAGGGCAGCACCCGGTGTAATTTTGCTGCTAATTCGAGCCCTGCATATAACCTCCTGTGTCAGAGATGGAGGACACCGATAATCCTTAGCATGTATCTAGCCAGCGCTTTCCCCCCGCAGCTCACAACCCACTTCACAAAGTTCAGCACATTTTGGGAGTGACTTTTTGTTCTGTGTTTGGGCAACACCTTGAGTCTTGGGGGCCTGGGAGGACTGGAACTCCTAACTGCTAATGCAATAAAGCAATAGCCCCATTTTACACTGGGGGAAACTGAGGCAGAACACGGCGAAGGGACTTGCCCACCACGGACACACAATGACTCAATAGCAGAGCTGGGAGTAGGACCCAGGTTTCCTCCCTCCCAGACTGGTCCCTAACCACGGCACTTGCTGCCTCCCTCCAGGATTAATCTGTGAGATTTTTGCTATTCCCAGTCATCCTATAGCTACCAATTAGCTTAGATTGGGATTAGGGCCCTGATTCTCTTCTCCCTGGTATTGGCATTATACTCCACTGTAACTCAAGTGACTCAAATACAGCAGCGTCTGTCACAGGACAGGGCAACTGCACTTGTATTCTTCCTCTACTGTCCAGCAACGGCACCTTCTCCAGGCTCCTTGGGCGGAGACCGGTTCTCTCTCCCTTTTGACCAGGGCATTTCCAGGCTGTGCTGTCCCCCGACTGGACTGCGAAATCCCCAGGGAAAGACGGACACCTAAGCAGCCCTGCTTCATTTCTCTCCGCGGAGACTTTATGCAGTGTAATTGCTACCTGTGGCGGGGCGACGACTCACCGATGCGGCGCCTCCTGCTGGTCGTCCTGGGAATTAGCTCTTCCAGCCCGGAGCGCCTTCTGCAGGCCAGTGTCTCACCTGCCGCCGGCCCCCGTGTCCCTCCCGGACTCCGGCGCCCTTTACCCTGGGGTTCTGCCCCAGCAGTAGCCCCACAATCTGGGTCTCCCCACCCCAGGGAACCCCCAACCCTCTATCCCCACCTTGCCTCAGTGGCTACTGCCAGACTCCATTTAGCCCCCGCTCACAGGGGCAGATGGCAGTCTGTAAACCCCTCATCATCGGCAAGGGGGGGTTACATCTGCTGCCTCTGCCTATCTCTGGGCTGCCCCTCTGCAGCCCTAGTACCCTTTTGTGGGCCCTTAACTCGGCCTGCAGCCTGGGGCTTAGCTAGGCGGGAGCTTCCCAGCTCCCTCTGCCCTTCCCCAGCCCTGCTCCACCCTAGGTCCCCTCCTCAGTTTCCCAGGCAGCCAGGTCCTTCTCTCTCGCTAAAGCTAGAGAGAGAGTGTTTCAGCCTCGGGCCCTCAGCCTTCTTATAGGGCCAGCTGAGGTCTGATTGGGGCGTGGCCCCACCTTCTCCCAATCAGCCTAGCTTTTCCCCACCACAGCCCTCTCCAGGGCTGTTTTAAGCCCTTCAGGGCAGGAGCGGGGTGACCACCCCACTACACCACCGTTATAAGAATCATAGAATCATAGACTTCAAGGTCAGAAGGGACCATTATGACCATCTAGTCTGACCTCCTGCACAACGCAGGCCACAGAATCTCACCCACTCACTCCTGGAACAAACCCCTGACCTATGTCTGAGCTATTGAAGTCCTTAAATCGTGGTTTAAAGTTCCTATACTGCCCTTTCGAAGCAAGCGCTTTTATTCTTAAGGAAAAAGTATATTTAAAACGATCAAAGAACCTCCATGCACGCTACTAAACTCACCGGAGCTCACGCCCTTACTGCAGCAAGGGCTCAGGTTGGTGGGAAGTCCTTCAAACCCCAACACAGGGGTTTTGCCTGCGGTCACCCGTTCATACCCCTTTCACTCAGAGCTTGCTCGCTCATGGATCTGAGCCGCTCTTCCTTTCATCCAATGGGGCTTCCAAGCCACCGTGACTAGGTCATCAGCCAGACGATGGGTTTCTGCTCAAGGTGCAACTTCAAAAGGATGGCTCCAGAGGTGGATCATGCCCCGCCTCCCAAGTATTTCCCGGGAATCCCGCTACTTTGTTTGTCGAACACAATGGAGCCGCAAATGGCTCTTCAATGCGTCTCCTGTGGCTTTTTGCAGCACATGATATTAAACCACGGTGTGATTTAGTTATTAACCAATCTGAGTTATTAGCCAATCGGGATGCTTTGACTATGTTATTAACCAATTAAGTCATCAACTTGCACTAAGTTATTAACTTATTTGCTGTGAGAATAATATACATATTAACTATTTCCCGGGTCATTCACCCTCCTGGGGCTCTTTTGGGTCACTTTGATCACTAACTTGACTCCTGAATCACTGAGCTGTGAGTATCACTGGTCTAACCCCTTGTTTCAAAGCATCCTTTGAAGCACATAACACATCCCAGGGGTTACAGTAGCCAAGACTTCTCCTTAAAGAAGGTACAGACAATCCCACGTCACACACAAACATTTGCATTTTTAATACGATGAACTCCGAAAACACTCAATAAAGTTTGTCACTTGCAGGAAATTGCCAAACAATCACATCTTCCGATTCACGAGCGTGGAAGAGCACGTCCACTCTGCAAACTCAGGTGTGATTGTAGTGCAGAGAAGTATAACCATGCTCGCTTTCATCCAGCTAGCATGGGTAACAAACACATGGTGGCACGGACGTCAATGTAGGTCAGCAACAAGAATACAGACCCGGCGTGCCTGGTTGCAAGTTCATAGTGAAGCTTTGGCTGTCACATCTTCACTACTCGCCTAGTGGAGCCGACTAGATTGAAGCTAGTCTGGGAACGGCCACCTGAGCTGGAATCCTACCTTCACTTGCAGGACAGACATAACCTGAGTGAGAAGCGAATCAGGCCCTAGATTTGAATGAGATTAGAAAGATTTATGCACCGGTTCGCCTAGATGAGAAAGGCGCCGGTATGTGGAATGGAACTTATGGGAGAGGCTGCAGTGCATTAAGTCTATAGCCTCACTAGTAAGATGCAATCATTCTCGGATGGTGCACTTCGCAACTCACACACTGACACAACACTGACGGCCAGCCCTGCACGGCCCAGGCAGGAGGGCTATTCGGGGATTGCTGCCACGTCCGGCAGCTTCTCTGACAGAGATTCAGCATTCCAAAAGCGAGGGTAGCTTGTGCCAGGACTAGGTCCCTCCCAGAAGCCGGGTTATGCCAAACCAGGGGGTGGAGCTGCGTTCTACACAGGGCAGGTGGCAGGACATCAGACGTTCTCTACGCCAAGGCAGCAGAGATGCTCCCATCTAGGCCTCTCATTCTGAGTTGCTCAGAGCCCTTTGTTGTTGTTATTTGTATTTCGGTAGGGCCTAGAGGAGGGCCCCTTCGTACCGGGCACTGTATGTGATCGAAACCCGGGGCACTCTGCATAATGGAGCGAGCAACTCCGGCTTCGCCCTGAGATGAGAATCTGGCCTCGGGGGGGAAACGGAGGAGGAGCTGGGACCAGTCACAGAGCACTCACTGTACAGCTGGTTCGACTTGTTCAGACACTTGAGAGTTTATACGTTCCCCGATGCCACCGCAACCACTTGAGGAATGAGAGTGAGAGATAAGCATCGTGTGCCTCCCACGGGAACCCTTCCACCCGACAGACTCACTCCCCCCGTCTTCAGATTTCTCCCTTTAACGGCTGCTCCCACCGCTGGTAACTGCTGCCAGTCATTAAGGTAGGGCGAGCCGGGGATAGCCAACAGCACAGGGGTAGGGGTTCTGCCTGGCGGGCGCCTGGTACATTCATCCGCACAGTGATACCGAGAGGTCACATTGGGCCCTTCGCACAGGGGTGAGTTGCAATCCCAGAGCCAACCTGGGACCACTAGCAGGACGCTAGAAGGCCTCCAATTGCAACACCTGCCCAATGCTAACGGCATCTCGATGTGCCAATAATCAACCCAGCGTGTCAGCTGCACAGTGGCTCCCGCTGATGCCAAGAATAATGCTAAACGACGGGGCTTTGTGCTGCAAAACATTCCTTGGCTGAATGCAGCCCCCGCCTGCTAACGCCTGATTTTCTGTGCAAGGCAGATACAGGCACCTCTTGGATCTAGCCATCTCTCACTTGTCTGTTGCTACAGCTACAAATCTGACCCTTGGATAATACCCTGCGGCTTTCTTTTGCACAGGGTCTCTGCTACAAAAGGGAACACATTCCTTGGCTACTGTGCTCTGGGCTTTCCTGCAGTTCTGTCGCCACCTGCTGGCTCCTCGAGGCTGAGAACTCTGATCCCTACCTTGATGTGAACGCAGAATTCCACCGTAATTTACAGCCAGAGGCCGCTAGATCATGTTAATGTCCCTAGAGGAAGATGGAGCATGTGGGATGCCCGCTGTAGGGTTCCATGTGAAAATGACATTGAAAGAATGTTTGCAGTGTTGTTAGGGTGACCAGATGTCCCGATATTACCAAGACCATCCTGATATTAGGGGCTTTTTCTTATATAGGCAACTATACCCCCTCCCGGGGAAAAAGGTGTCCCAATTTTTCACACTTGCTATCAGGTCACCCCAAGTGATGTAACTATGCTGGTCCCAGGATATTAGAGAGACAAGGCGGGTGAGGTAATATCTTGTATTGGACCAACCTGTGGAACTCCTTGCCAGAGAATGTTGTGAGGGCCAAGACTATAACAGGGTTCAAAAAAGAGCTAGATAAGTTCATGGAGGATACATCCATCAATGGCTATTAGCCAGGATGGGCAGGGATGGTGCCCCTAGCCTCTGTTTGCTAGAAGCTGGGAATGAGCGACAGGGGATGGATCACTTGATGATCACCTGTTCTGTTCATTCCCTCTGGGGCACCTGGCACTGGCCACTGTTAGAAGACAGGATACTGGTGTAGATGGACCTTTGGTCTGACCCAGTCTGGCCGTTCTTATGTTCTTATATTCAACTTCTGTTGGTGGAAGAGACAAGTTTTTGAGCTACACAGAGCTCTTCTTCAGGTCTGTGGAAAGAAATCAGCGTGTCTGAGCTAAATTCAAGTTGGGGCAGATAGTTGACCACAAGGAGTAACCTGCCGTGGGAGGTCCCCCGGAGATGGAGGTTGTAAAGGTTGTAAAGAGAAGAATGGAAAAAGTAAATGCCACAGTTAAGGCTGCACAAAGAAGCTTAACCTTGCCCCCTTGTGGCTGTAATCCGTGATCCCGGGCTATTTCTCATATACTATACAAATTTTGCTATAGCTCAGACACGCCTGTCACCCCCCACCCCACTTCAGACCCACGGAGCCATTCACATAGGCCAACCACATACTCAGCCACAAACACACACACAACCACAGTCACGCACAAAGATCTACACAAACACACATAGATCCACTACATTCACAACCTACACACGCACCTAACCACACAGACACACTAACACACAGTCTCCCACACACTCTCACCTAACCTGGGCATACACTCACAAACACCTACACACATACTAACACACAGTCTCCCATACACTCTAACACAACCTGTGGAGACACTCACAAACACCTACACACATACTAACACAGTCTCCCATACACTCTAACACAACCTGTGCATACACTCACAAATATCTACACACACACTAACTGTTAACACACAGTCTCCCATACACTCTAACACAACCTGTGCATACACTCACAAACATCTACACACACACTAACTGTTAACACACAGTCTCCCATACACTCTAACACAACCTGTGCATACACTCACAAACACCTACACACATACTAGCACACAGTTTCCCATACACTCTAACACAACCTGTGCATACACTCAAACACCTACACACACACTAACACAACCTGTGCATACATTCACAAACATCTACACACACACTGTTAACACACAGTCTCCCCTACACTCTAACACAACCTGTGCATACACTCACAAACATCTACACACACACACACAAACATACTCGCTCACACACACTCTAACACAACTTTACAAACACATGAATGCACACAGACCCATCCAAACACATCCAGACACACGTGCAGAGAGCCAGCTACACACACACAGAGCCAAATGTGCAACCACACACACAAAGAGCCCCGTCCACACAAAGCCATGTACACAGACACATGCACGCACTTACACACATGGCTGTCACTCTCTGCACAGCACATGTGCCCTGCACACACCGACCCGGAGCCGGGCACACAGGCAGCAGAGGCACCAAGCATTTGTCACCAGTCAGAAGCAACTCTCCACCCCCAGACCTAATTAGCACACGCAGCAGAGAGCGCGGGCGACACAAAGGGCAGCGCTTGCCCAAGCGGAGCGTCACATGCCGAGCGGCGCGGAAGGCACGAGAAGGCAAAGGACGGGAGATGCCAACCCAAATTCGGCAAAGCTTGAACCACTTGCGATACCGTCCGGCCACCCCCCACCCATCCCCCCAGCACCTGCTCCCCAGCTCACATGCACTTGTCTGGGGCTAGATATTTGGCAGGCGTGTGGGAAACAGCTGCAGGGGCTGGTGTTCTCATCCCCAGCATTCAGACCGGCCTTTATAAACATGAGCCTCGCAGCCTCCCCTAGGCGGCAGGTCAGGATCTTTATCCCTATTTCAAAAGTGGGGGAAACTGAGGCACAGAGCTGGGCAGGGCCATGCAGCAAATCAGTGGCAGAGTGGGGCATAAAACCCAGGAGCCCTGGCTCACACTAGCCCAGTTTCCTCCCGGAATAGGCATAGAAGAACCCAGGAGTCCTGACTCCCCGGCCCAGCACACATCTCTCCACACACAACTACAGAGACGGGGCAGGAATCCCGCCTCCATTAAAGGCTTATTGGGCCTGATTCTCAGTCACACTCTGGCCCCTTTGTGCCGCTCCGGCAGGGTCACGGGGTCTTCAAGTGGCTGGGAACGGCTCCCCGAGGGCTCCCCTCCCCCGCAAAGGCCTCCCCGGCCCCCCGGCTTAGGGGAAGGCTCGGGGCGCTGGCCAGCGCGCACTGCGTGGTGACTCTTCTCCGCTCCCCACAGCCTCAATCAGAGCAGCCCGGCTAATACTAATTGGCTAGAAATCACTTTCAGCTCGTTTATTTCCTGGCCCCGAGATGGCAGCAGCATTCCTGCCTTTGCCAGGCACTCAGTGTCCTGTGTGTGGAGCCCAGCTTGCCAAGGCTTCTAAAATGAAAGAAAAAAGACCAGGAGAAGTGTTGTCATAAAGACTCATTTCTCTCTCTCCATCTGCACCCCGGCTCTCTATTCCCACCCACCCCGTCTACTTATCTAGCTCTTCCAGTGCCTCTGATCTATCCCCACCTTACTCAGCAGCAGGACATCTGTCTGTCCGGCTGTCGTCTAACCCATCTGCGTAGCAGGGGGTTCAGAAATGGGCGGTGGAATTCGGAAGAAAATTCCCCCCTAGGCAGTTCATTCCATCATTGTCCCCTAGAAATTTTCCTCATAGAGCTGGAAGGGACCTTGAAAGGTCATTGAGTCCAGTCTCCTGTCTTCACAGCAGGACCAAGTACTGTCCCTGACAGATTTTTGCCCCCGATCCTTAAATGGCCCCCCTCAAGGATTAAACTCACAACCTTGGGTGTAGCGGGCCAATGCTCAAACCACTGAGCTATCCCTCCCCCTCGTTGGGCCCTTGGGATTCAGAGACCTGGCTTCTGTCCCGAGCTCCGCCACCAACCTACTGGAGGATCATGGGCAAATCACTTCCCCACTGTGCCTCAGTTTCCCCCTATGTCCCAGGTCTCCTGGGCACTGACTGAGACAGGCTCTAGCCATTCCTAATCCCCCTACACCAGCGCTTCTTAAACTTTTGTACTGGTGAGCCCTTTCACACAGCAAGCCTCTGAGTGTGACCCCCCGTTACCCATTAAAAACACTTTAATATATTTAACACCATTATAAATGCTGCAGGCAAAGAGGGGTTTGGGGTGGAGGCTGACAGCTCGTGACCCCCCATGTAATAACCTCGCGAGCCCTTGAGGGGTCTCGACCCCCAGTTTGAGAACCCCTGCCCTAGACTATGCTTCTTATTGTAGTGCCTGCAGAGCTACTGGTATGCAATTGGCACCTGGGGTTCAGATTTGGTGTATCCCCAGACTTCAGGATCTCGGTTTTGCCCAACCTGTTACGTCCTTACGGGCCTTCACCCCGTGTTCAGCCAGGAGATCACAGGGTGTGGAAAGGACTCTTGCAGGCCCAGGCATGACATGGCTTCCTGGCGGGGCTGAGCTGGGAGGAAGAGTTCCCGATGGGAAGCAGGGAGTTCTGAGGGCAGGCAAAGGATGGGTGAAGGCGGAGAGGGAAAGGAGTTTCCATTCAGCTCAGTGTGTGTGTGTGTGTGTGTGTGTGTGTGTGTGTGTGTGTGTGAGAGAGAGAGAGAGAGAGAGAGAGAGAGAGAGAGATTTGGTGTGTGAAACTGTGCGTGACAAAGAGATTGTGTGTGTTTGTGCACACAAGATTATGTGAGCAGGTGTGAGATTCTCTGTGTGTGCATGTGTGTGAGCATGAGATTGTGTGTGTGCGCACATGAGCGCCTGTGTGTGTGAGACGGTGTTCGGGTGTGCACAGGAGACTGTCAGTGTGCACACACCCAAGGGAAAGAGTGCGTGTACAAGGGAAAGCGTGTACCTGTGTGAGAGCGTCGGTGTGTGTTTACGTGTCAGTGTGCCAGGGAAAGTGTATGAGTGTGTGTGTATGAGTAGGCATGCAAAGGAAAGAGTGAGTGTGTGCATGCAAGGGAAAGTGTGCATGTGTGTGAGCGTGTCTCTGTGTTTCAGTGTGTGTACAAGGGAGAGGGTGTGATAGGACAGTGTGTGTTTGTGCAAGAGCACGAAGTGTGGGTTTGCTGCCTGCTTGCGCATGTGTACAGGTGTGTGAGGAACAGTTTGTGTAATTTTGTGTCTGTGTGAATATAAGTGTACCTGTATGTGTACGTGTGACTACATCTCTGTACATGTGAGCCTGCCAGTGTGTAGGAATGTGTGTGTCTGTGTGTGTCTGTGTGGCACTATGTTGTGTGTAACTCTGAGTGAACTTTTGTGGTGGGGGGCAGAGGGGAGGATTATACCTGGGGGCAGCTGCGTGTCTGAGAAAACTCAATAGTTGTGTCAGCATGTGCGTGTGAATACCTCTGTGTGAATGTGAGTCTGTGTATTTGTGTGCCTGTGTGTGTAAGGATGCCCTGGGCTGTGTGTGTGTTGTGAAGCTGTGAAAATGAGTGTATGTATGCGTGCCCCCAGAGTCGTGTGTGTGTTGTAAACCTGCATTTGTGTGTGTCTCTCTGTGAAAATAAAGTGTGCTTGTGTGTGTGCACCCTGGATTGTAGGTCTGTATGCGTGCTGGGTTTTGTGTGTGTGTGTGTGTGTTTGTGCTCGCCAGAGGTGCCGGGGGGCGGGGGTAGCGAGCTGTCCCTGTGTGTCCGTCACTCAAACCCCGGCTCCGCCTCTCCCCTATAAAGCGAGCTCCGGCGCTGTCCGGGCTCGCAGAGCCCCAGCGCCCGCCCCGCTCCCTGCTCCGCGCCCCGGGATTACAAATGGTCGTTCAGCTCCGCACCGCGCCCCAGCAGCCCGGCAGGATGTCCGAAGGGAGCCAGCCCAAAGTGGAAGCCAATATCCTGGTGCTGGGCGCGGAGAAAGTGGGGAAATCCGGTGAGTGTTGGGCTCCCCGCAGCCTCCCCCACCCTCCCGTCCGATCGCTGCCCCTTTCCCTCCCACTGCCCCCTTCCCTCCATCCTCCCACTGCCCCCTTCCCTCCATCCTTCCGTCTGATCGCTGCCCCTTTCCCTCCATCCTCCCGTCCGATCGCTGCCCCTTTCCCTCCCACTGCCCCCTTCCCTCCATCCTCCCACTGCCCCCTTCCCTCCACCCTCGCGTCCGATCGTTGCCCCTTTCCCTCCTTCCCTCCCACAGCCTCCCCCACCCTCCCGTCCGATCGCTGCCCCTTTCCCTCCCACTGCCCCCTTCCCTCCATCCTTCCGTCCGATCGCTACCCCCTTCCCTCCATCCTCCCACTGCCCCTTCCCTCCATCCTACCGTCCGATCCCTGCCCCTTTCCCTCCCATTGCCCCCTTCCCTCCATCCTCCCACTGCCCCCTTCCCTCCATCCTTCCATCCGATCCCTGCCCCTTTCCCTCCCACTGCCCCCTTCCCTCCATCCTTCCATCCGATCCCTGCCCCTTTCCCTCCCACTGCCCCCTTCCCTCCATCCTCCCACTGCCCCCTTCCTTCCACCCTCCCGTCCGATCGCTGCCCCTTTCCCTCCCACTGCCCCTTCCCTCCATCCTCCCACTGCCCCTTCCCTCCATCCTCCCACTGCCCTCCATCCTTCCGTCTGATCGCTGCCCCTTTCCCTCCATCCTTCCGTCTGATCGCTGCCCCTTTCCCTCCATCCTTCCGTCTGATCGCTGCCCCTTTCCCTCCATCCTTCCGTCTGATCGCTGCCCCTTTCCCTCCCACAGCCTCCCCCACCCTCCCGTCCGATCGCTGCCCCTTTCCCTCCCACTGCCCCCTTCCCTCCGTCCTCCCACTGCCCCCTTCCCGCCATCCTCCCGTCCGATCGCTGCCCCTTTCCCTCCCACAGCCTCCCCCACCCTCCCGTCCGATCCCTGCCCCCTTCCCTCCACCCTCCCACTGCCCCCTTCCCTCCCTCCATCCTCCCATCCGATCGCTGCCCCTTTCCCTCCCACTGTCCCCTTCCCTCCATCCTCCCACTGCCCCCTTCCCTCCATCCTTCCGTCCGATGGCTGCCCCTTCCCTCCTTCCCTCCCACAGCCTCCCCCACCCTCCCGTCCGATCCCTGCCCCCTTCCCTCCACCCTCCCACTGCCCCCTTCCCTCCACCCTCCGATCCGATCGCTGCCCCCTTCCCTCCATCTTCCCACTGCCCCCTTCCCTACAGCCTCCCACAGCCTCCTCCACCCTCCCGTCCAATCCCTCCCCCCTTCCCTCCATCCTCCCAAGCCGCGCTGCATGTGGACAGCTGTTCTCTGAGTTCTCACTCCCGCTTCGCCCACCACCCTGATCCCACTGGGACCATGCAGGGGTGAGGGGACGCGCTGGGAGGACCAGGAATGGCTTTCAGTCCTGCCGGGCGATCTGGGTTCAGCTTGGTGCCAGCCTGAGTAACGTTGGGTCTCTTTTGTTCTAGCTCTGACAGTCCGATTCCTCACCCGGAGGTTTATTGGTGAATACGGGGATATTGGTGAGTAGCTTTGGGTTATAATCTTTCTTTCTTTCTTCCTTCCTTAAATCCACACTCACTTAACGGCTCCCTCTTTTTCCCCCTCCCTGTGCGGGCTCCAGAATCCGTTTACACGCACAACGTGATGGTCGGAGGCAGAGACGTTTGCTTCAGCATCTGGGACTCCACCTGCCCCCAGGTGAGAAATCCCGGCCCGCGGCTTCCACCCCAACCACATGGGCTTTCGGGACAGAATGGATGGAATGAGTTTGTTGGGACTCAGGCCAGCTCCTAACAGGACAGGTGTCCTCCCAGCAGATGGAGCCATGGCTGCTCATCCCTACCCCTTTCTCCGCCTAGAAGGGCACATGGACAAGGACAAACTTGCTTTGGTGCAGGGCCTATAGGAAACTCCTCTGCCCTCAACAAACATGGCCCCCTCGGCTTCCACCTGAGACTGAGAAGTGGCACCCAATTCCTTTAATAATGGAATTACTTTTCAAGGGAGGGAGACTGAATAAAGACCGAGGAGGGAGGGCGAGAGCATTGCTGACAGAACTGACCCTCCCCAATGCTCTGGCACTACTCCTGCAGCGACCAATGTCAGGCACTCACCAGTGTCTCCATGTGCCCACAACAAAGATGGCTGCTTCAGCTCTTCCCCAGTAATGGCCAGACCCTCCCTCCCCTCCTAGCTGGTCAGTTATGCCATACGGCACCTGGAGGGGAAAATCCTTTCCTGACCCCCCCCCCCCACTTCTCCTCCCCAGCTGGGCTGAGGCAAGAGAGGGGGTGGGTTGATCTGGTCACCATGGCGACGTGATGGCCTCTTCGCCTCCGCTAACTCCTGGTTTTTGTCCCGCTCTCTCTAACCTGCTCCCACTGCCTCCTTTCCAGGCCGCCGAGCTCCAGGGCTGGGTGAGTGAGAAGCAGCTGCGCTGGGCAGACGGCTTCGTCGTGGTCTACAGCATCTGTGACCGCTCCAGTTTCCACCTGGCCCGCCAGCAGCTCCAGCGCATCCGACAGCTGAAGAGACGGGGTGGTTCCGAGAAAGCGCCCGTCATCCTGGTGGGCAACAAGCGGGACCTGCAGCACCGGCGGGCTGTCTCCAGCGAGGAAGGGCGGCTCCTGGCCCTCTCCACGAACTCGGGCTTCTTCGAGATCTCGGCCGCCGAGACGTACCACGGCGCCCTGGTGGTCTTCCACGAGCTCCTCGACCTGGTGCGGGACTCCAGGAGCTCCGGCAAGAAGGCCGTGGGCATCCGTGGCATCGTCCGCACCATGTCGGCCGTCTTTGGGAGGAGGAGGACAGAGTAAGCGAGGAGGGGCCCCGCGGAGAGAGCTTGGATCCTGGGGACAACGGAACGTAGCCGGAACCACGCGCCAGTGGCTTGGGTATCACCGGTTCCTCGGCGTGGCATGAAGCGTGGCACCGGATGAGCCCCTTGGCGAGGGTCCATGGCGAGAGCCATGGGGAAGCAGTTCTCTGTGTGTGCCGCCGGCCTTCTCTGGTGGGAGCTCTGGCTGGGGGTCTGCGATATAATCGGGGTGGTAATTACATTCCGCCTCCCTACCTGTGCCTGCTGGCAGTTTCCGCTGGAGGAACGATTCTCCACCTGCTCCTTCCTAAAAATTGTGACCGTGTGGCTGTTAAAGAGCTGCTGCGCTCTGCCCCAGAGGTGGGTGCATTTCACGGGGTGGGTGAACGAGCGATGTTTACAGTGAACCGGGTTTGTCAAGTGGACATTGGGTGCCCAGTTCTCCCCTGACGCCTGTGCAGAGTGGGCGTGTAACACTAGCAACCCTGAATGGCCGCATTTTATGGGCACTTTGACTCCAGAGGGCCAAAACCCCTGCTGGAGGAAATTTGCACTGCTCCATGGAAGTGCACCAAATTTGGAACACAAGGCAGCAGAGAAGCTGTCACCCAGATCCCATATTTGGATGATACGGTCAGTATATGGGACCTGAGCCTGAATTCAGGCTCAGCTCCCATCGAGAGTCGGATACCACAGTGAGGGGCAACCTATAAAACCTTTGCTTGAGGTCCAAGCATTGGGCCCTCTTAACCAAAGGCATGATTGTCTGCAGCAACCTAAAAGCCTGAAGCACAAAGTTTACGTACTTTTAAGGGGCCCATGTTTGAAAACTGGGCTCTAAACCCTCGGGTAGTAGAGAGAAGATTACAATTGTGGTGACGAACTAATGGGGCTTACTGAAGTTCGAGTCGCTTGCACTGGGCTGCATTGGTTTTTCTGCTGGGTTTCCATTTTACTTTTAGCAGGAAAAGTAATCGGGCCAGGTTCTGATCTCAGTTATGCTGGTCTGAACCCACGGACTTTAACAGAGTCACTCTGGAGTTACACTTGCTGTAACTGAGAGCAGAATCGAACGCATTGCGTGACTCGTCAGCTACACCAGTGTCAATCCACAGTCACTCCATTAGTCAGTGGAGTGACTCTGCCTCCGTCAGTTACACTGAAATAAATTCAGTTATTGCGCCCGGTGGCATTTGTCATTGCATGCAGCGAAGGCTAGTGACAGAAGTAAGGCTCAGGACTCCGGGGTTCAACTCCTGGCTCCGCTACCGATTTCGCTGTGCGACCTTGGGCAAATCACGTCCCGCCCTATGCCTCAGTTTCTTCATCTGTAAGATGGGGATAATAATGCCTACACCTCACAGTTTGTGTGGTGTGAGGCTTCATTCGTTCCAAAGTGTAAACTATTATTGATTGATTTTTTTCCAAAGCCAAATTCTCAACCTAGAATATTAGAAACACAGAGCTGCTGAGAGACGGGGCTTTCACTATTTAAGGCAGGGTCATTTGAAATGCCACCTGTCCCAGGGTGCGTGGAAAATGTTATGGTCTCCAGCAGCTGGAATACAAATTCTCCCAAATAAAATGTGAACTGTTGTATATTTGTGAATAACATAAATATTTAACTTATTGGAGCGAATGTTTACATCCGGAATTTTTTTTTTCCGGTTAAAATATTCTACTTGCACATTAGGAAAAATAAAGGATGGTGAAAAACTGTTATTTTTGGATGGACAATAAAAGTTTGTATGTTATAAAAGAAAAGAGTTCAATGCTTTCACTATGACTCTTTGCCCTTGGAGGAAAATCTCAAAGGAGCTGGATTCAGTTCCTGGCTTTGCCACGGACGCCCTGGGTGATCTGGGCAAGTTACTCGGGCCCAGCTATTACAACAGGAAAAAAAAAAGGGGGGAGGGGAGTCATCAGATTTCTAAGTAATGAACAGACAATAGAGAGGCTCTGGCACTGAACTGTTACCTAGTGGATAGAGAACTGGACGGGGGGGGACTCAGGAGACCTGGATTCTATTCCCAGCTCTGCTGCTGGCCAACCTTGGGCAAGTCACAGCCCTGCTGTGTGCCTCAGTTTCCCCATCTGTAAAATGAGGATAATTATACCTCCTTTGGAAAGCACTTTAGACCTGCTGATGATAAGAGCGAGTGGTTATTACCATTTAACCCCCACTACAAAGCCAAAGGGATGAGCAGCGAATGGAGTGGCAGGTACTTTCTGCACAGATGCAGGCAGCAGTCTGGTGCGGTCTGTCCTGAGGTCAGAGCAGGCCACAGTGTAATGAGTTATTGTGCCCTGGGACACTTTTCACAGCTCACAGACATAGCAAGGGGGGTTTCTTTGCAGGTTGGGTTCTAGTGGGCAGAGTAAGGGGACTCCTGGGACCCACGTCTAGGAGGGAGTGTTGTCTGGTGGGTTAGATTAGGGGAGTGGGAGCCAGGACTCCTGGGTTCTCTCCCTGTGATTGACCTCAGAGGGGTCACTCCTGCTCCAGGTGTCTCACTGCAGTCAGTTTTCCCTTCCTCCCCGCATAGAAGCGCTCACACTGTCACAGACACCAAACAGAGGGAGCCGGTTGATCTGCCGCCACGCAGATGGGGGCAGAATCTACGCAGCCCTTGGGACCATCCTGTCCCCTCCCCAGCCACGAGACAGAAGCTGCGGCTGGGGAGCAGACGGCGGAGGGAGGCTGGCGGTGCTATTTGTGAAGCTGAGTGGGAGGGGGGCATGGAACCGACGCCCACGTGCCGCGACAGTCACCATCCGTGGGTTCTCGGGACGCAATTCCCCCACAGCTGGGCATTTGTCAGCGTTACCCAGCGTCCAAGCAGAGCGGGCTTGGCCAGAGCCACACAGCTTAGGGCTGCCTGCGGCACTGAATCACATGGGGACGTGTGTGGGGCAAATTCTGGGGTGGTGTAAATGACCCATGAGGCCTGAGCCTCGGTCACTCCTCCCAGGCTGGAGTGGGGGGGGGGGGGGGGAGAAGGCATTGAGTCTTTTATTCTGCCCAGCCTCCAGTATAAATCAGAGTGGCCTCAGGGCTGCTCTAACTTCCGGGCCCTCGGCAGCAGAGAACAGTCACAGTACAGCGTGCTCTGGTCATGCCCTGATTCACCCCCTTGCTCTTATTACCAGCCTCTCACAGACATGAGTGGGGGAATCCACTGTGGACTGAAGGGAGAATGAAGTCCTGAGTTTATATCCCAGCCCAGGGACCATAATAACCCTGGAATCCAGCCCTCTCTACTAAACCAATTGGTTCAGGCATAGGGCACTGGGCAAGTCACTTGAGCTCGCTCTGTGCCTCAGTTTCCCCATGTGCAGAATGTAGCTAAAGACCATTTGCGATTGTACGCTGATAAGGGACATTATAAGGACCTAGGCAGAGAGTTAACCCCCTGTTTGCCAGTGCACAAGGGGCTCTGCACTGAGGCACTGAAGATGGAAACTGATCTATTCTCCCTGGGACCCACAGGGCTACAACAACCCTGCAAACAACTAGTCTCTCTTGGACAGTGCAGGGGTGAAGCTTGCCCTGCTGTGCCCTGTTCTGGGTGGATAAACAAAGGGTTCTAGCACCTGGGATGCCTCACGCCAGCACTGATCTGTGTTCGGTTTTACACCAGAGTCCAGACGCTGAAGCAAATGCCCTGGAATAGAATTTACCCCTCTGTGTGGCAGCCCACACGTTCTCCCCTGAGCCCGCAGGCTACAATGTGACCCAGAGCTCTGGGAACTGAGCAAGGGCAGAGACCATGTCCCCTTAGTCAGCATCATCTCAGGAATCTGCTAACCTCCCAACCGGCTGAGCAGTCACAGAGATGCGGTCACTTCCCCTTGCTGGGGGCAACACAGCCGAACAAAACTCAGCTCCCGTCATTTCCAGGATGTTACAGAAAGGCTCTGGATTTGGGAGAGCACAGGTGCAGCTACGGGCCAGGCGCTGATCTCTCTTATACTGGTGTAAATCCAATGCAGAGAGTGACTCTGGGTTTGCCCCAGGGAGCAGAAACTGGCCCAGTTTCCTAATCCAGTAGGCACCGGGGTGTGTGAAATCTGAGGCGGTCTCTAAACGAGGACTGTGCAAAGAACATTATAAAAAAGAACATGCAGAGAAAGACAGAAGTGAAAAGCAGCTCAGATCAAATAAAAAATGTAGGGTCCCATCCTGGTGCTGATGGAGATATATTTGACATCCCTGTTCACCAATCCCCCCAAAGCTGCCATATCAAGAAACAATGGGCCCTTTTGGATCAGGGGAGGTGAATCAAAGGATCTGTTCTATCTGGTTTAGGGCATTAAATAGGAACCTTGTATGGAGGTGCAGAGCTACTCTACTGACTCACCCTTTCAGCCAGACCAGGTGGGGCCTGATTAAGCCTGCTCAACAACATAAAGGCTGAGAGTCTGGGAGTGAAGGGAGTGCTAGAAGAGGGCCTACAGGTAAGAGATGTAATGAGCCTGCTCAGGATGGAGCTTAGGAGGGAGGGGGGGCTAAGGTTTATCATGATAAGCACAGTCCTGCCTGAGGGCTTTGTTACCTTAATGAAAGAGGATGGCCAGCAGTGGGGAAGGGTGAACTTGGACAATGCCATCATGCATGTGCTATGTTAGGAGCCAAGCACAGAGGGCCACTGACCACCATCGTGCCCAATAAGTATCTACTGACCTGCCAGGAGTTAAAGTGGAATGCAATTCTGGGTAAACAGCTGGGTGCATGGGGCTCTGGCTTCCCAGTTACAAAGGGGCCCCAGGCTCTCAAGACACTGCCCTGTCTAGCAGCAGTCGTTACCTCCCATACACCAGGGGCCTGATTCTCTGCACCGGCGGCTGTCATTTATACCACGCAAAGCAGGTGTGAAATGCCACGGGCTCAGAACGGCAGCGTTCGACACGCACACTGCACTGGTGTACATGACAACACCAGGGGCAGCGTGATGGAGCTGGGGCCTGGAGCCAAACACCTCCAGACGGCGGGGAAGTTCAGCAGGTGGATCTCAGCTCCAGAACAGCCTGAAACCAAACCCTGGGGGGAGTCAGGAGCTCCGGTCCACCTCTAACTCCACTGTAACATTTATGGGCTGGGGTCACCTTCACCTGGCCCTATCAGGAAGGGTCGAGCAGCCTCTGAACACTGAGATAGAGAAGAGGCCTGGGGCTCGCTCTTCAGAGATGCTGAGCACTGACAAATGCCGCTGAAGTCAACAGCCGCTGGGGGCATTGAGGATCTTGGAAAATCAGCTCCATAAGGCAGATCTCTGGAAGGCTCCAGGCAAATTAATTGATCAAAAGGCCCCCTGCAGTACGGAGGTAACACCTGTCCTGTGCTGCAGAGACACCAATAAGCATCGGCTTCTGTGCGCTCTCAGCAAGGCGGCGATTGAAGGAGGCTCAAAGTACTGAAAAGGAAGAACAGGAGGGCGAGGAATAGAACAGACGACTCATTTAACAGCAGGCGAGGGGACGCCAGACTCGGCCATCAATAGCCTCACTACGGAGATACGGGGCTGGACTCTCCACTCGCTTTCCCCAGTGTCAAAAAGGAGCAGCTCCGCTGCAAGCAATGGGGCTACGCCGGTGTGAAACCGGAGTGAGATCAGATTCTGGCCCACTTGCTGACCCTTGTGCTGCACCCGCTGGCTGCGGGGCAAGTGAAATGTACGTGTGCGAGCTAAGGGAGGGCTGAAGCAATTCCACAGTGGTCTCGCAGGGCCCGATTTGCACCTCAAACTGGTGTAAGTCAGGGGAACGCACACGGGAGTCACTGGACGTGTCCCTGAGGGGAGACTCAAGCTAAAGAGGGATGCGTATTTTGCAAAGCCACAGTCTGAGGGCGCATGCAATGCGCACGGCATGCGTATCGCCGCTCGCATGGGCCCGGAGCCTGCAGGCACTCTGCCCTCTTCTGAACTGCAATGGAAGGGAGGAGAGACAAGGCCGCAAGCCAGCCTGAATGGGAATGACAGGTTATTTGAGACAGGTGCGCCTGTTTAGATACAATCCAAAGTGCCCCCCCCGAATCCTTTACCTATTGTTTAAACACAGACATGGGGAACTAGTTGCAGGATGCTTACTGCAGGAGGATGCAAGTTTAGGGTTACCATATTTAGTGCCTCCAAAAGGAGGACACTTTAAAGGGGCCCCAGCCCCGCCCCCAGCCCCGCCCCAACCCCTCCCCCTCCCCAAAGTCTCCGCCCCCTCCCCTGCTTCCCGCGAACATTTGAGTCGCGGGAAGCCTGAAGCAGGTAAGGGGGGGGTGTGTGGGGGGGGGAGGAGGCGCGGCCCACCCCCGGCACCGCAGGTCCCCAGCCCGTCCCCCGAGCCCCCGGCCCGGCCCGGCACCGCCGGCCGAGCTCCCGACCCGGCACCCGAGTCCCCGGCCGGGCCCCCCGAGTCCCCGGCCCGGCACCCGGCCCCCCCGAGCACCGCCGGCACCCGGCCCGGCACCCGGCACACGAGCCGCCGGCCGAGCCCCCCGGCCCGGCCCGGCACCGGGCCCCCCCAGCACCGCCGGCCGAGCCGCCCGGCCCCGGGCCCCCCCCCGAGCACCGCCGGCCGAGCCGCCCGGCCCCGGGCCCCCCCCGAGCACCGCCGGCCGAGCCCCCGGCCCGGCACCCGAGCCGCCGGCCGAGCCGCCCGGCCCCGAGCACCGCCGGCCGAGCCCCCGGCCCGGCACCGCCGGCCAGGCCCCCGAGCCCCCGGCCAGGCACCCGAGCCACCGACCGCATGTCCGATTTTCCCGGACATGTCCGGCTTTTTGGGATTTCCCCCCGGACGGGGATTTGGAGTCCAAAAAGCCGGACATGTCCGGGAAAATCCGGACGTATGGTAACCCTAAAGTTCCTGGCCCTGGGAGGAACGTGGTCTAGTGATTTAAACAGGGGGCTGAGACACAGGACATTCTGTGTCTGGCTCTGGGAAGAGAGTGGGGTCTAGCAATTAGAACCAGGGTGCTGGGAGACAGGTCTTCTGGGTTCCATTCCCAACACGGGGGCGGGGAGTGTTGTGTAGGACTGGGATTTAGGATTCCTGGAATCTATTCCACTAACGTGCCTGGTGACGAGTCACACAGTCGCTCCGTGCCTCAGTTTCCCCACCTGTAAAGTGGGGGGAATAACACCCATGTGCTTAGCATGTGCTGAGAGTCTGCGCGAGAGATGCAAGAACCAAGGATTGCTATTTCTGAGTGAGCTGGGCCCGTTTGCAGACCCAAGAGAACGAACGGCAAGGGGACGCAGCCCTGGCTCCAGTGAACGTGGCTGGGTTCATGTATTTTTTTTTTTATTACATTTTACAGAACATAAGCACAGGAAGGGAAATGCGAGAGGGAGGGGAACCTAGCCTCATAGCGAAACTGATCAAAGCTAATTCACGAGGGCCCTGGACTGATGGAGCCCGTCCTGCTGCAGTGTCTTTGGAGGGGACGTCTCGGTCATGCGGGGTCATAAGGGGTTCTGGTGCAGCAGCTGTCCCTGGAACCACCTCCCTGTAATGCCATCTCTTCTCTCTTCCTGGCTTGTCCAACTCCACCCTTACACGCAGGCCGGCCTTTCCCGACGCAAGAGCCTTCTCCAGCGCAGCTTCGCTCCCCTGGGGCAGCCGTCCTGCATCTCTCCTCCCCGCCCGGAGCCTCACGGCAGATCCAAGCCCTCTCTGCTCTCTATGATTTAGCTTCCTAACTCCATAAGGCCACTTAGGGTGCATCTCGCATGGAAGGACAGGATACAAAAGCGAGGGCCCCCTTTTGCACACTGTTTGAAGCCAGAGGGAGCGAAGGGTGTGTTGCGGCTGGCAGGACTGGGTGCTAAAGCTAAACTGGAGGCATGTAGCCAGCTATTTGGTAACCCCCGCACTTGCACTGCATTGGGGGTGTTTTGCACGTGAGATTTAGCTCTGGACCATCTCCTCTATGTCAGAGCAAGCTGCTTGGAAGAGCTGGAAATGCATGAGACCCAAGACGGCGTTCAGTAAGCGCCACTCAGCTGTGGGGACCGTTACTGCCGTGGGGAAAGAGGGGTCTTTTTGGAAGCACAGTTGTGGTAGTTGGGGAAGATGTGAAGGGGTGTCAGTTAATAGGGGAGGGAAGGCTTGGCAGCTACCAGCGATGGGGTTGGGCTGGCGTGCTGGTCACTGCAGAAGATGCCCCGGGGGGTGGCTGTCGGTATGTTTGCCACTGGGTGTGTTGGGGGATTAACCTGCAGAACGCCCAGCTGTGGGATATTAACTGAGGTTATCCTGTGGAACTCTCTGCTGCAGGATATCTGAGACTACCCTGTGGAACACCCTGCCACAGGATATTAACTGAGGTTACCCTGTGGAACTCTCTGCTACAGAACAATGTCGCAGGTTAACTTACAGAGCCCCCTGCTGCAGGGTATTAACTGGTTCTGCTCAGCCCCCCCAATTCTATTCCTGGCCTAAAGCTTCCCAGCCTAGAACCAGCTAAAAAATTCCCAACAGAATGTTTTTCCCTTGGGAAAAATTCGATTGGACAAAAATCAAAATGTCTTGCGGGAACGTAACAATTTCGTTGACATTTTCAAAAGGGAAATTATCGAGATGTTTCATTTCGCCCTTATCATTTTGACTTTATAATATAATAAATATACTATTAACCTAGCGCTTATATAGCACGTTTCATCCATAGACCTCTAAGTGCTTCATTTCTCCCATGTTACAGATGGGGAAACTGGGGCACAGAGAGGGAAGTCTCCCAGCAGACCACTGGCAGAGCTTGGAATGAGCCCAGGTCTCCTGAGTCTCTGGTCAGTGCGCTAACCAGTAGGCCACTCTGCCTCCCTATATAACAGGTGACATGATAAAGTCGAAATGAAACAATTTCGATACGGTCATCACACAGGATTTCATATTATTTCGTTTTGCAAAAGATTCCGAGATTTCGATTTTCTGCCCAGATCTGGGAGAAAACGAAATTTCAAAATCCCAGAATGCCCTGCAGGATGCAAATCCCACTTCCCGCCCGACTCCCGGCGGTTGTGGCAGAGAAGGGGGGGCGGATGTCCTGGCTGCATGCCCACATCGCTTCGCCCAAGGAGGAGAGGTCCCTGCCCTCCCAGAGCTGGCTGGCCACAGGGGGTGGAGATTGAGTCCTCTTGGCAAGGGGATCCCGATTCAGGGTGGCGGGGAGCCCTCTCTGGACCGGCGACGGGGCGGACTTGTGACCGTTCCCATCCTAGATGCTGCGTTTGTCGCTAGAGGCCTTGTTGCTTGTGTCTCCCAAGCCTGATCTCCTCCTCTGGACGAGCCGGACGGGGATGGGGTCCTGGGGGAAGCCAGGCTGGGGGCTTGGGTCTGAGTCACCCGTCTCGGTCAGAGCAACCAGAGCGCGGTAGAGTCGACGTCTCAGCTGGATGGGAACAAGAAGAAGAACCTGGATAGGTCACTGGCAGGGAATCACACACCTACACCCCATCCCCTCTGCCCATCCCTCCAAACGTCCTGATGTGAGTCTATTTTCATCCCCGCCTATACGAGCCATTAACGACTCTTATGTAAGACCCGGGAAGCGCAGGGTCACTTTGCTCAGATGTGATTAGAGAGCACTGCTGGGAACAGTCCCTTCTGGAAGCTGCTGCTTTCAAACCACTCGGGCCCTGTACAGAGGCCTGGCACGGCTGGCCTTACTGGGACGGTCCTGGTCCGGTGAGGCCCCAGCTCCCCCCTGGACTGGTTCCGGACCGGTCAGTGGGGCTGGGAAGCTGCTGGCAATGGGGAGTTACTGGTTCAAAACCCCACAGCATCCCTGGTGGCAGAGAAGCAGACTGGGCTGTAATGAATGGAAAGGGGCTCTCTCACTGAGTCTGGTGGACACAGACAGACCCTGTGGTTCTCTAGCTCCCAGCCTGTGCTGCTTGGGTCACCACACACGGTCTGCCTAGGTCGACCCCTCCATAGGGCACACCCGTGCTCTGTCTAGGAGAAACTGGATCTTCATTGCGGGGGGAAATAGAGGGACTTACACAAGCATACTGGGAGAGTTTACAGAGGGTTAACCGCCCCTCTGCACCCTCAGCCAAATCTCCCCCGTGGCTACCATCAGCTAACATTTTGATACTACACGAGGGAGCTACCCCAGATGGAAACATTCACCGTTCACTGCGTGAGCGGCTGTTTGAAAAGAACCAGGAGTCCGGTGTCACCTTAAAGACTACCAGATTTATTTGGGTAGAAGCGTTCGTGGGTAAAAAACCAGACTCCTTGCTGTTTTTGTGGATACAGACTAACATGGCTATCTCCTGATGTTTGAAAATAAACATTTTCAGGGCTGGATCTGTGTTTTCAGAGTCTCTTGAGCTCTCAGGAACTCCACAGGTTTTAGCCTGCAGCCGCGTGCTCTGTAGGTTAACCGCCATTACTGTCACACTGGGATGGCTTTAACAGGGGCTGGAGGCATTCAGAGCTAGAGCTGGCCAAAAAAAGCAGAATTTCCATCTCCTGGGAAATGCAGAACTTTGAAATGTCGTCTACACTCGTTTGGGACCCCAGGCTAGGAATTGTT
Source organism: Chrysemys picta bellii (assembly GCF_011386835.1). Lineage (NCBI taxonomy): Eukaryota > Metazoa > Chordata > Testudines > Emydidae > Chrysemys > Chrysemys picta. Next base: position 19,753,555 of record NC_088810.1, on the reverse strand, counting down.
GAACCCGAAGGAAACCAGCGCTCCAGCGTCTACACTGCGGCACAAGTCCAACCACCATATCCCAGACTTTCTAGTGACCTCCCAAAACGTGGCCGCTTCAGTCCTTCGTTCGTGATGCAATGCGGGCAACCTCGACTGTCCACCAAACCTGACTGTCCAGAGGACAAAGAACGTGAGCCAGGGGGATTATGGGATAGTTTTGGTGGACTCCCAGAGCATGAATCCAGCGTGGCTGTGTCTACACTGCAAAGCAATAGGGCTTGGATCCTGAATCCCGACTTGACTCAGGCTCAGACCCTCCACCTCTGGGAGGTGGGTGGGTCCTGAGACCTGGGTTAGCGCGATTTGTGTGTAGACAGAAGCGGGGTTAGGTGTGCGACGGAGTCAGAACCCTGGGCGTACACTACAGTGTAGAAATGCCCTTGGAGTACCTTTCCTAGACCCGAAGAAGAGCTCTGTGTAGTTCAAAAGCTCCTCTTTCTCTTGCCAACAGCAGTTGGTCCAATAAAAGATATTACCTCACCCCCCCACCCCCGGTGACCAGATGTCCCGATTTTATAGGGACAGTCCTGATTTGGGGGGCTTTTTCTTATATAGGTACCTATTACCCCCCACCTCCTGTCCCGATTTTTCACACTTGCTATCTGGTCATCCTACCCCCGTGCCTCTCTTACAAATAATTAAACAGCCCTTGGGCCAAAGAAACAGGCCAACTCTCTAGCCCAGTGGTTCGGGCACTTGCTGTGACTCAGACAGAGAAGGGACCCAAACCTGGGCCTCCCACGTGCCCGTCCTAACCAACAGGCTGTGGGCTATTTTCGAGCAGGTCTCTCTCCCTCTGAGCACAAATTCCATCCGGGGCCTATGCAGGAGCGCCACCAACTTTTTTGCCCAGTTACAACCCCACCCCCACCCTGACCCAGCCGTTCGGCTCAGACCTCCGCAGCACGCGAGTTACTGACATTGGATCTCTCCGCTGCCCTGCTGATGACAGACGGCAGAGAACTGCTGAGCCCCAGACCTGCCCCACTCCCCAGTGACCCCTGGCTGCTGTACATCCTGCAGGCCTCACACATGAGCTCATTGTCGTTCCAGAAGGTATTTGCTAGCTCTGGTTTAGGAGGAGGCTTACGGGACGGCACCCGGCTGTCTGGAGAAGCCGGACGAGGCGAGCATCTGGTATGTAACGGTGACTTTCACCCGAGCCACAAGAATCGCTGCTCCTGGAGCAGGTTTATGGTCCATCTAGAGTGCGGTACCCACCCCCGACAGTCAGACAGTAGCTCCCCCTGCTCACACATGCCCAGGCCATGCTACACGGGAGGGAGTCTGGTGACTGGATGGAGCCCTGCAGCATGAAGTTGGAGACCCCTTCCCTTAGGGTCCTAGCAGGTGCAATCCTTAGTGATATAAACATCTAATTCTTTTCTGAATCTCACTAAGCTCCTTGGCAGGGTGACACCCAGTAGCTGTGAATCCCACAAGTTAACCTCACTAATATCCTGTAGCAGAGAGTTCCACAGGCAAACCTCACTAATACCCAGTAACTGAATCCCACAGGTTAACCTCACTAATATCCTGTAGCAGAGAGTTCCACAGGCAAACCTCACTAATACCCAGTAACTGTGAATCCCACAGGTTAACCTCACTAATATCCAGTAGCAGAGAATTCCACAGGCAAACCTCACTAATACCCAGTAACTGAATCCCACAGGTTAACCTCACTAATATCCTGTAGCAGAGAGTTCCACAGGCAAACCTCACTAATACCCAGCAGCTGTGAATCCCGCAGGGTAACCTCACTAATATCCAGTAGCAGAGATTTCCACAGGCAAACCTCACTAATACCCAGTAGCTGTGAATCCCGTAGGGTAACCTCACTAATATCCAGTAGCAGAGAGTTTCACAGGCAAATTGGACTAATATCCAGCACATTAAATCACAGTAAAACCACTAGTTAACTACAGTAATATCCTGGAACAGAGAGTTCCAGAGGCAAATCTCACTAATACATAGCAGCTGTGAGTCCCACAAGTTAATCTCACTAATATCCTAGAGTAGAGAGTTCCACAGGTGAACCACATTAAAACCCAACAGCAGTGTGTCCTGCAGGTTAACCACAGCAATAGCCCGTTGTAACGGGTGGGTGTCGAAGCTCGGCTCATACTTTGTTGGGTTTATTTTCTATCTACCAGAGACTGTGAAACAGGGAGCAGAGTGGGAGCAAGATAGAAATAGAATATCTTTGGGGCAGGGCCTGTCTCTTTGTTCTATGTTTGTACAGCTCCTAACACCATGGGGTCATTACTGGGGCTCCGAGGTGCTACCATCAGACAAATATTATAAAACCAGTAAAACATCTACTAAATAGGAGAAATTAGTGGATCTCGTGGGACTTCTGACAATTCTGGGCCATCCAAACTGAATCTACTCAGCACTTTGGCACTTGGTTCTGGATCATGTGCCAAAGTGGCAAAAGGATTTGCAAAAATCACCTCCGTGAGTTAGGTACCTAACTCCCATTGACTTTCAATAGGAGTTAAGCGCTTGACCGCCATAGGCCCCTTTGTAAATCTCTCTGAATGCCCCTCTAGGTACCTAACTATCGTTGTGAATCTGCTCTCGAATCTAGCAGAAGGGTTTTGCTATTTGATTCGGGTCTGGTGCTTATACAGCCCTCACCACTGTGGCATCTGAGCACCTCCCAGCCAACACGACGGGCACTTGTAGCATGCGATTCCACCCAAAGGGAAAATCACAAGAGGGTTTTTTGTTTCAATCGGATGTATCTATTCTATGGCTGTGTTCTGTGCTCGCTATTAAAGGCGGCGAGTCAAAGACGCGCACCTCGCACTCGGAACAGAAAGTAGTAAGGTGTGAGGCTTTGTAGCTTTTATCCTGGCCCCAAAATTAAAGGGGTGGGTTAGGAGTTGAGGTTCTGACCCTTGTCCCAGCCTCTAATCAGAGCCCTCTCCGGTCCTTCTCCAGACTGAAACACAAGGCCAGGAGAGGAAAGTAATATTATTTTCAAGGACATAAGTGCTGAAGCCTGAAATGTAGGGGGGGAAATTAGATGATGGGAGAATTCAGGAGCGATTCTGATGCAGGGCACCCTTTCTGGAGCTAGGGGCAGGTTCTGATCTCCATGACACTGATGTGAATCTGGAGTCACTCTATTGGAGTCAATAGAATCGTGGGCTGATTCTGATCCCAGTTATACCAGTGTAAGCTCAGAGTAACCCCATTGGAGTCAACGGAGGTAGGGCCAGATTCTCAGTTACACTGGTGTTTATGGAAGTCAAGGGATTCACTCTGGATTTGCACTGGTGTACCTGAGATCAGAATCTGGCCTTCAGGCTTCCGGGAACAGAACATGCTTTCGGGAAGACATATGAATCATGCCCTGTTGTCAATTTCTCCCTTTGATTGCTACCCAAACTGCCCTCCCGGCGCTTCAGACACCCCCTTCATGGTCTCGGAGACGCAGCTGTGGCTTGGCTCATTGTCTCGAGCAGGGCGAAAACGCTTTAGCGCTTGGATTTGTCAGGGTAACGGATGTCCACTGACAAAGCAGAGAAGGAACCTGGGGAGAGGGAAGAGAAATCACATCTAGTTCTTCTACCCTCCCGTTCACTCTACTGTCCTAGCACAGACTGTCCTGAGTGCCTTGCACTTTGCCACTAGCAGCATGGCCGCCAGTGCAGCCCCCGGCCGTCTCCCCTGTTCAGGAGAAGTGCAGTTCCCTCCTGTAGAGGAGAGGGGTCTGGGGGAAATCTGGCTAGAGCGCAGGCCATGCCAGGAGAAGCTTTGTTCCCAGCAGGGGTCGGCGTGAAGGGAACATGGCTATTGCATTAAGTCACGAGCGGTTCATGAGGCCCCGAGGTGCTTTGGCAGAGAGTCACCTGGCCATTCATCTTCTGGTGGGCCCCATGGCTTCAAAGAGAGGCCATCTGGAACTGAAGGTCTTCCACAGCGGATCCACGGAGACATAGGCATTGCCAGCCTGGATCAGACCCAGTGTCCACCTAGTCCAGTGTCCCATCTCTAGCACTGACCAGCACCAGATTCTTCGGTGGAAGAGGGAAGGAACCCACCCCCTAGAAGAAACTGAGGCAGCTGCCAGAATGAAACTTCTAGCTAGAGCTTCATTCTTTGTACAGCAGTAACACTGCAGGGGCCCAACTGAGATCGGGGCCCCGCTGTGCCAGGCGCTGCCCAGGAATCCATTATAGCAATCCCTGCCCCGAAGAGCTTGCCATCTCCACAGACAAGAGTCACAAAGGAAGAACTGTTCTCACCAGCTTACAGGTGGGGAAACTGAGGCACGGCGATTGACTTGTCACACACAGGGAGTCTGGGGCCAGGAATTGTAGCTAGAATCACACTGCAATGTTTTAACCATAAAACCATCCATCCTATTTAAATCCCCTGCCTTCAATGGGAGCTATCGGGAGGGTTGGGGGCGGGGAGGGAGACAAGATGCAAAGTAGAATCAGGTCCCCCCAGCCACATGGACACAAGGTCACTTTAAACCCGGAGCCTGGTCTGACTTCAGCTGTGCCAGCAGCTTTACTTCAATAGGCACTGGGAGGCCGGGAGCTGGCGGTCAGGGATAGCAGCCGACCTCACGCAGCACAAGCGTCTGTGAACAAGTGCCACGGGGACACGGGGGATTAAGGGCTCTTTGACTGCACGCCCGTTGGACAGGGCGGAACGTCCTGTGCGATAAAAGCTCACGGGGGACCCTTAGCCCAGGAAGCTAATTAACCAGAGGGGAAATGAGACACCCCGGGCCCCTTCCTGCTTCATTAACTTCTCACACCTCGGGCCTCCTCCGTCAGGAGCTGGGGTTCGTTAGCACACGGCCTCTGCCCGTGGGCCAGCTCCAATCTGAGCTCTACTCTGCAGATCCCTGTCCTGTTCTCTCACTCCCCCCGCCCCTTTTCCTCACCTTCCCGTTCCTCACAGCCCGGCACCTGGATGTTTACTGATTCTTTGGATTTGCCCTAGTGCCTGGCAGCTCCAGTCACTGAGCAGGCCCCCATGGGGCTGGACAGCGACCCACAGAGCTGCAGGACACCGCATGCCGCTCACTGCTATAGGAGACAGGATTCTTGCTGAGGGTGACGGGTGCCAGATCAGACAAGCTCCCTCCCACCCGGCTGTGCCCAGGCGGTGCCACCGGCCCTGCTGGCCAGATGCTCCCCTCAGCACAGCTGCCAGCGGGGTGGCTGTCGGCCAGCCAAAGCAAGGCTGTTCCCAGAATCCTTGGAGAGGCCAGTTCTCGTGGGCAGGTCGACGCTGCAAGTGCAGGTGTGATGGTAGCAAGAGGGTGCCCGCTGTCGTGGAAAGAATCACCCACGCCTTAATTTTAGTTCACAGACTCAAGCCCGAGGCTTTATTTTATTGCAATACATACCAAACGCGCTGGGGTGACAGTCCGAAAACTGACACACCTAGGACCGCACGCAGGCGGCCTGTTATTTCGTCAAACCGCAAGCAAAGTACAAATTATACGTCATTTGAGAGAAATAAGAGTTGGGGTCAGTCGCCCTTTCCCGGTATTTTCCTCATTATTTTACGAGAATTGGGTGCATATTGGGTGGGGGGGGGCTTTTTGGTGTTTTCCGCCATGGGTGGTACTTGGCGCCATCCCAATGACTTTCTTGTTAGGGTGCATGTTGTTTTCCGGGGTTTTTACGGTTATGGGTATAGGGGGTTATCTTAGGACGCCCAAAGAAGATATATGATTGGCTAGTTTGGCAGTTGGCTGGAAAACAGGACAAACTGGCTCTGTGCAAGAAGCAATTTCTTCATATAAGCGGTTATTATATTTCATAAACAAGCAGTTATGTTGTTGCTAAAGCAGTTATGATGTTGCTGAGGCCCGTGCATTGTTTCTTCTCCCTCCCTCCTCTGGTCATCACCCTTGACTGAATTTGGCAGGGAATGGTGCTGTCTAGTTTTGTTCAGGCCCTGGCCTGCTGGTTTTTGTAAGGACCGTCAACGTCACAAGCCTCTGCTAGGGGGTCTGATTCTGGGCCTTTGGAAAATAGGCCCTGCTGGCTATTAGGAGCCCCCCCATTCCCTTTCCCCACACCACCCATGCCAGTGTTAAACTAGCAAGAGAAGGGGCGGTGGCACAGGGATTAGCACAGGGCCGAGTGACCACCAGATCAGCTCAGATGAGCTGCACATGACCGGCGACTAACCCTCTCCCTCAGGTAGCCCTGAATTGAGCCTGGATTAGACCAAAGTATCACAGCCCTCCAGAGACTAAACTGTGGAGTGCAACAGGCAGCAAATAGGAGGGTCAAACGCCCCGAAAATGGGCAGGGAATTTATTAGGTGAATCCGTGCTACCAGGTCTCTTCACTACTGCCATCACCGGTGCTAGCTAGATTCGAACGACGCAGGTACGCCCCCCCGGGCATCACACCTTGACTTGCAGGGTCGATGCGCTTACAGAGGAGCCCCTCCCGAACGCTGCGCAAGTTGGGATCCGCATCTGAGCTCTGCAGGCCGGGCCCACCTCTAACCAGCAGCCACCCAAGGCCACGGGCCCCTCCGAACAAGAATTGCACAGGCTTCTGGCTCGAGAGGCCGCCGGGCAGCCTCTTCGCCCCGGGAAAGACTCATTAACGTTTTCCAGGATGCAGAGATACCACCTAACCCATCGAGTTGTTTCTCGTTGCGCTGCTCTCTGCTAATGCTGCAGATCTCTGTCTACGGTACCTGTCTCCTGCTCTGTACCTAAAGCTTCCAGAGCAGCCAGGCAAGGTCATTTTGACATCACCCAGCCGTGGAAACCACCAGCTCCCAGATACTGGCTGTAGCTGGAGCTTGAGCTCTCTGGCTAAGGTACTTACCGGGCCCCCCATCACATTGGTGTCTGAGCACCTCACCGTCTTTAAGGTCTTTAGCCTCACAACCCTACCTCCACTTCCTGTGAGGTAGGGCAGTGCTCCCAGGAGAGGAAGGATGGTCTAGTGGTTAAAGTGCCAGCCTAGGGCTTAGGAGCCCCGTGTTCAATTCCTGGCTCTGCCACAGCTTCTGTGACCTTGGTCAACTCACTTAGCTGCACCGTGCCTCGGTTTCCAATCTGTACAATGGGGATAATAGCTCTGCCCCACCTTCCAGGGTGTCGTGAAGATCAATACACTAAAGATCATGAGGTGCTCTCAGAGACTGCAGCGATGAGGCCAGCTAAGTACCACTGAGGGATAGACAGTATCCCATTGTACAGATGGGAAACTGAGGCACAAACTAAAAATCACACAGAGAGTGTGCAGCACAGCAAAGAACTGAACTGAGGTCTACAGCGTCCCCCAGGCCAGCACTTTAACAACCAGGCTACCTGCTACCCAGTCTGTAGTGACTGAATTTCTAAGAGCCACCATCTCCGGCCCATTGAAGCCAGCATGGCTCCAGGGTAGAAACTGGAGCCCAGCAAGAGGTGGTGGATCCGAGTGCCACGTGATGGAACTAGCTCAAAGACATTCAGTTTCCCTAATGAGATGAAAGGGCTCTTTGCCTCTCTTACAATTAGCCTCTTCCCGGAATAAGCACCTGGAGGAGAGATGACCCTCTGAGTCACTGACTCGTTAGGGCATTGAAGGCTGCTAGCCTGGGCCTCCATCTGACTCATGTGGGGGAAACCTTCGGTCACTTGGAAGATGCTGTTACCATCAGCTTTCCCTCCTGTCCTCCCCCCATTTCGGAGCAGGAGGAGACCGGAGATTCTCTCAGACGCAGTAGAAGTTGGTGGACATAGAAACTGTCAGCCTGCGTCAGAACCATGGTCCGTTTAGCCCTGTTTCAGAGAGTGGCCAGCCTCAGCTGCCCCTGAGGAACCCTGCAGAGATGAGAGAACCTGCTTCCCCGGGGACATTTCTTCCTGACCCCGTCAGAGGCCAGGGCAATACCCTGAGCATGAGGTTATCTATCTCAGGTCCTTTCACGGTCCCATTACCCATAGTATCAGAGCACCTCACGACTTTCAATGCGTTTACCCTCACAACACCCTCTGTGGGGCGGGGCTGTTAGAAATGGGGAAACTGAGGCACGGAGAGACAAAGTTCCCAGATCCTCAATGGGAGTTAGAAGTCTAAAGACTAAGTGAATTGCCCAAGGACACACAGAGGCAGTAGCACAGCAGGGAATTGAACCTGGCCCCCAAAGTCTCAGGTTAGCATCCTAGCCCCCGGACTCTCCGTGAGCAACCACAGATGCCTGGGAAGTTTATCTAGTTATAAGCGGGTCCTGTCACCATGGTATCTGAGCACCTCCTGAACATTAATGCGTTTACCTGGGAGGCAGGGAAATATTGTCCTCCCCATTTCACAGATGGGGAAACTGAGGGAGAGTTTTTTTTTTTAACTCTGCAGCACAGCAGGAAAATACACCCAAGTCTCCTGCACCCCACACTTATGCTCTATCCACTAGGTCATGCTGCCTGCATTATTACTACTAGTAAACTGCTTCGATATTCACAGACTCCAAGAGTGCAGATCATTGTTCACGGCTAACAGCTGTGGGGAATTTACCTGGCAGTGGGTATGTGGGATAATGCTACTCTAGTATGAGCAGGAGGTGCACCCCACCTGCTGAGACAGAGCATTTCGGGGGCGGGGTCAGGCTGTTAATGTTGCAGCCCACCTCCAGCGCTACCTGCAAAATCACCCCTCGTGCCAGTGGGCCTGCTGGATGCAGGTGTGACAGAGACCACAGCTCCATGCGGCGCGGCAGAGGGCCGCCGTATTAAATGTATGAGCGGCTTACAACTGATTGGGCTTTGCTTCACAGGGGAGGCTTCCCACAGCCCCTCCGGGAACTAAAACAATGGGGGGGACCACCCCGAGGATTGGAAAAGGCTTTGGGTAATTGCACATACTGGGTGAGGCTGCGTTTTTTCAGCGACTAGGAAACGAAGCGAGGGCTCGAGCTTGAACGGACTGGCAGGCTTCCTTTGATTTCAACAACCTGCCAGGACCTTAGGCCCTAGGGGACCCCAGAGAGGGGAGACGGGAACAGTTGCCACGTGCCAGGGGACGCAGCAGTAGCCCCACAAGGAATTGCTCCCCAGACACATGGCTCCTGTCACTTTAGCTCTGGCAAGAAGACAACGAGCAGGGGGATAACACGATTAGCGGGAGCCGCTGAGAACAGAGAGGCCTTTGCTTCCTTAATGATCCCGCTATGCCAGGAAGGTAGCGGAGCTCAGCGGCTCATGCCCTGCTGTTCAGCCGAGGGCCGTGCTAATAATAAATAGCTCATCACAGGCAAGGTTGGAGGAGCAGGTTAGGTAACACGGTGGTGGTGGGGAATAATAATGAACTCTTATAAAAGACGCAGCTCTCAAAGTATTTTGCAAAGAGGGGTGTCATTCCCCTGCTGAGGATGGGGAAACTGAGGCACCCGGAGGGACTGGCCCCCCAACGTCTACACTGCATCTTGGAGCGAGCCTCCCAGCCTGGGTTCGCCGCTTGTATTGGCGAGGCTCACGCCAGCAATGCTAAAAATAGCCTTGTAGATGTCGCGGCTGGGGCTGGAGGTGGCGCTCTCAGGCCTGGGGCCGGGTGGGGTCTTGAAAGCCAGAGCCCGAGCATCAACGCGACGTCTAGACAGCTGCCAGCTGTGCTGTAGACAGACTCCAGAAGAGCTAGGCCTGATGAACAGTGATTGAAGCACATGCCTGTCTGGAAATGCGGTGAAGAATAAGGATGTTGTCCCCGAATTGGGGCCCTAACCGAGGGCCACATTTTCCAAAGGGCTCCAAGCTCCCACTGCGACGCCGAGGAGCAGATTTTCCAAAGAGTTTAGTGCCGGGGGCTTTGGAAAAGCGTTCCCAAGGATGGGAGCTGCTTGGAACAGAGCGCCTTTGGCAATCTGGTCCCTTTGCAAAATCTAGTGCCACGGACAACTAGCGGCTCTAAGCCCTTGCCTGCAACTGGAATCTGGAGCTGCAACACTCTCCTGGAGACACAGTTTGCACAGGTGCAATGTGAATTTGCACTGGTGCAGCTTCTCCCCCGTGTAAACGGTGCCTAGAGGTTTGCACCAACATCCATTGCAAACAAAGCCCAAGGGCTTTCTAGAATGACGATCACCGTAGTATGTAAGCGTGTCTGGTACCTATGCAGCTATCACAGTGTCTCTCTCCATATATCTCCCCCCATGGACATCCTAAAGGAGACTCTCCCAAGCCTGCTGGGTGGCCGGGGTTTTCCCAGGAGCCATCTTCATAGTCCTAATTTGGAGGCTCCCTGCAGGATCAGGCCCCGTCGCCTTTTCCGTCCCCAAAAACTTGGGAAGGGAGCAATGCAGCCAGAGCAAACGCTGCCCCCATCCTCACCCTCCAGGAAGTAGAGGATGCATCTGGCCAACTACCCATTTCCTTTCCAATATCCCCTTCCCTTCGCTCTTACGCAGGGAGCGCTCAGTCCTGCAGGGCTCATCTCCGGCTGCAACAAGTTATTTCCTTGTGCCACCCACGGCCTGATTCTCCCGTAGGGAATAAGAGCGGGACAGGAAGCTGACTCCTGAGAGATCAGACCTGCCACCTGACCCTGGTCCCATTATCTGCCCACACCCCACCCGTCTCCTCCGGGAGGCGCTCCGGCCATCAGAACTGCACACTTAGCCAGCTGCTGGAACAAATTTGGGGCTACTTAGGGCTTCCCATCTGACACTGTACAACATCCCATGGCTGCTTGGAACATCACAGCACGTGGCTACATGTAACTCAAGTGCTCCTGCTCCAAAAACAGAGGCTTCTGCTGTCTGAGTGACGGGAAAATCTCCTCCAGCTATTAGCAACACAGGGCCTATGACACACATGATATTATGACCACTGGGCTATGTTTCCTCTCAGTTCAAAGCTTCTGCTCTCTGAGCTATGGTAGAATCTCCACTAGCTTTTAGCAGTATAGGGCCTATGACACAGAGACCATATGACCACTAGGCTAGGCTTCCATAGTTCCAAAGTGACATTCTTGTGTGTCTGTCTCTATCTTTCCATATTGTTTGTTCTGACAACAGCGATGTGCTTTAACCATCCACTGTGCCTATGAAATGCAGCGTCGGATGGGATGGGATGGGATGGGGGTGTGCGTCACAGATGGATTTAATTTTAAAGATATCTTGCAAGATGTTGCCAAAGGAGCTAGCTGCTAGACAGGTTAGACAGACACATCCAGCAAGCTATGAGTGCAGGATAACGCATTCAGCTGATAGATTAGACAGGCCTTGTCTAAATGCAAGAAATTAATTTAAACCAGTTTAAAAAGATTGAGTTAACCTGGGACAAATCCCAGTGTGAATGCTCTTAATCTGGTTTAGGAACAGGTTTAAGCTAAACTGAAGTGGCTCTTAAATCGACAAACTGAACCGAAATAAACCAGTTTCAATCCAAAATAAAAGCCTGCACACCAGGGTTAAGGAAATCATTTTTTTTTTAATCACCCTTGCATCGTTTTCTTGTGTGGACACCCTTAGATGAGGTTACATAAATCCTAGTAGGCTACGTGAAGAGAAGCAGTAGCTAGATCAAACAGATTACCCAGCTCATTGTGATCTGCAGAATATAGCTAATGAAGGAAATTAGCATGACCGGCTGCCTTAAGCCACGTAATATATTTCTGATGCTGTCACCGACTCAGGCTACGTGAAAACTCCCATTAGCGCGTTCCTCGCTTGGCCCCTCAGCCCTTCTCGACACGGCTCTTCCGAGCTGCCAGGACTCGTAACAACTTCCATCAAGCATCCAGCGCCGCTTCGTTTGTCTTTCAAAGCAACAACCTCCTGCCACCGGACATTATCCCCAATCTATCAGCTCTTCAGCGGCAACGTCTCCACTACGCTCTGTTCCCCTGCGAGAACAGGATGGCCAAACTGAACTCCCCAGCCTGAAGTGGCCTCCAGACAAAGCCTGCAGCCGGTTTAGTCACTCCCTCTGCTTAGCTCTCTTCCCTGATGGAGCTGGTTTGTGATTTATTTATTCAATCCCTCATTTGAATCCCTTTTCTCGTCCCTGCCGGGATGCTGTGCTGTCAGCAAGGGCAGCAGGCCCACGTCTTTTGATCTGGGCGGCCGCCCTTTCACCGCAGCCCTTTGCCCTTCTAACCTACCTCGCCGCCCCTTCCGGGAAGCTACGCTTCTTTGTACAGAGCGAGCCGGCAAAATTCCGTTCAGTCCACTGTCTGTGGGGCCGAAACTGCTCTGCAATCGTTAACCAGCTCGGATCTCCTTCCTCCCCAACTGCTGCCAACTCAAGTGGCACTCATTAACTCAGCCTGGTAAATAGAGTTGCCTTAGGATTGCTTCACGGGGTGATCTGCCTGCCTCCCAAACGAATTTTAGGTATACTGCCTCCGCCATGGTCAGTGTCCAAGTCTCTGGCAGTAAGTTCAGGAGGAGGGGGTGACGTTGCACTCGACAGGATTTTATGAAAGTATGCGGATGAGTGGGAATATAATGTAACTAAAATCTGCTTCATGCAAAAGGTCTCTTGTAAAGTATCATTACAAAGTTTATAATCTACTGAGTGTGATCACCCTAATTGTATAAATGTATCACTCTTGTACAGATGCTCCCCGGGTTACGCAAGACCCGACCTACGGAAAAAGCTCTTCTTTTTTTTGGGCGTAATGGTCGGGTATACGTTCCCGACTTACGCAAAATTTGACTTACGCAAGGCGTGGGTTGTAGCCCACGAAAGCTTATGCTCTAATAAATGTGTTAGTCTCTAAGGTGCCACAAGTACTCCTGTTCTTTTTGAGGATACAGACTAACACGGCTGCTACCCTGAAATAAGTTGGGGAGCGTCTGTATCTGAAACTCGAAATATTTCCTAGCATAGCTTCAGTACCATGGCTTGGTGGTTGGGTCTCAATAGACTATAATGGGCACCATAGACCCTGGGGGTACACAAAGGTCTTTGCGGGGGTGCACCAACCCATCTAGATATCTGCCTGGTTTTACAACAGGCTACATAAAAAGCCCCAGCCAAGACAATACAAACTAACATTTCGTACAATGACTTGTTTATACTGCTCTATGGGCTATACACTGAAATGTAAGTACAAGATTTCTATTGTGATTGAATTCTTTTATAATTATATGGTAAAGAGGAGAAAGTCAGCGAGTTTTCAGTAATGGCGTTTGTGACACTTGCGTATTTTTAGGTTGGATTTTGTAAGCAGGTCGTTTTTAAGTGAAGTGGAACTTGGGGGTACATAAGACAAATCAGACTCCTGAAAGGGGGACAGGAATCTGGAAAGGTTGAGAGCCACTGTCATAAAGGATAAAGGGCATATTACTAGCGCCACCCGGGGGAGCGCTCCTTTACCTCTAAACGGTAGATGGCCACATCCAAGCAGCAAGGTTTTAGCCCTGGTTCCACAGGAGTGCGGGTCTGTGAGTTGCAATGCAACGGGGGGTGCATTACAGCCTCTTTGTTAAGCTGGCAAAGTGCCTTAGCAAGCTCATGTCCGTCCAGCACCTGGTTTGGGTCACATCTACAGGGCAGAAGAGGGGTCACTTTAATATCAAGTTACATGCCAGCTCCCGCCTGGCTTCTCCCAACCCTCCCTTCTGTGGAGTAGGAGGAGCAGCTCTGTATTTTTCCAGAACATGAAACCTGAGTGATTGCATTCCCATTTCTCCTGGGTGGGTCAATATTTAACCACTAGGAACCCAGCCAAGAACCTCCAGCAAGGTTGCTGCGGTGCTTTTAATCTCTCGGGGAGGCAGCTAATAGTATAAGGATCGTGTTTGGTTTATACTTGCCTTGGATGGCACAAAGGGCATTTAAATTCTCTCCCCTGCTGGGTTTACTGCTCCTGCCTGGTGAGAAGAGTCCGCTGGAGTCACACCTTCCCTACAGAGCCCCCTGGCCTTGCTAAGCACCCCCCCCCTTCAAAACTGTGTCATTGGGGAGCTCCAGACTTATTCCAGCTCAGTGACTCTTGGAGCAGATTGGGTCTGCTTAGAATCAAGAGCCGATTCGCAAACGGCAGGCGGGTGTAGACCCCAGCTGGGCTCCGGGGAGGAAAAAAAAAAATTTAAAAGCATGATGCTCTTTGACTCTGGCAACAGCAGCAAGAAACAAAAGCACCAGCAATCGGGATTTCAGCTAGCAACGATACAGACGATGCGCGAGCAAGAATGGAATCTAGCTCACTCCTCTATGGCTGATTTGGGTCCTGGGCACGGGGCTCGTAGCGGCCAAATCTTGTGTGTTTCACTGAAAGGAAACAGGTCTGGACTCACAGCAGCGAAAAGCAGATACAGAGCCATTTAATTTAACGTCTTTGTACAGGGCCATATTCTGATCTCAGCTCTACCTGGGTAAATCTGGAATATCCATTATTAAAACACACTCTGCAAGACCCACCACAAAGCAATGGATTATCTCCATTGTACAGCACATTCTAAACAAAATAGAATATTCTTTATCTCAGTACATTTTAGAAGGGGGATGAGTCTTTTAGGTGTAAAAAGAGTCTGGTGGGCAAGGCACTGCACTGGGACATGAGAGGCCAGAGTCCAATTCCTAGATCTGCAACTGTGTGACCTTGGGCAAATCACGTCATCTTTTTGTGCCTCGGTTTCCCCAAAGTACCTACGCAGGGAGAAGGCATCTGATACTAAAGGGCTCTTAAATCCAGCCGATAAAGACATCCCAAGATACAACAGCGAAGCTTGACAGATTCAAGCTAGAAAAAAGGCACACATTTTTAACAGGGCAGGTCATTAATCCCTGGAACCACTTCTCTACGGGTGTGTGAAATTCTTCATCATTTGAAGTCTTTAAACCAGGACTGAAAATGATATACTCTAGTCCAACCACGAGCTATTGGGCTCAATACGGGGATAACTGGGTGGGATTCTCTGGCCTGTGTCCTGCAGGAGGTCAGAGAAGATGATCATATTGGTCCTTTCTGGCCTTGAAAAACTCCCCCAAAATCTGTAAAAACTGGGGGTGGAGGTGGAGAGATTCTCTCTCTCTCTCACCCTTTGTCTGTCTCGTCTCTTTAGCTTGTCAGTTCTTTGAGGACTGTCTCTCACACGGTGTACGTGCAGCACCTCACACAACAGGACCCTGATCGCGATTGGCGTCGTACAGGGAGTCAGTCTTTAGAGCTCTATGCACTACTGTCATACTAATTAACAGACCATGATGAAGGCCCTACTTAATTTGCAATACTGCGAATATTGCGGATCCTGTAATATTAGACTTCCGCTGCAATTTTGATTTTAATTGGCTTACTTTGCACAGTCCGCAATTTTGCACCCGTTTTGAGAGTTGCAACACACACTCCCACCCCCCCACCCCCCTTAGTACAGTAGAACCCCATTTATCCAAGCCCACAGCAGCTGGGGTCGGGCTGTCAGCCCTGCGCATTGACTAATATAGTTGCAGCAAAATGTCTAGTTATCAAAAAAAAAAAATTAAGCAGGCATAACATAGTACTTGAGTGTTTATATTGTTCCAGCAACTTTTTCTTAAACAAATAGGTCATCTCTGGCTTTTTCAAATTGCCACAATTAAAAAAGGTCAATTATTACTTTTCCGTTATTTTCTCTGTCTTGTCTGCAACTCAGACGCAATTATTGGACAATCATCTCGCGATTCAAGTAGGGCCTTAATAATGAGTAGCAATCATTGCATAAGTCTGTGATTACAAGCTGGGATATTATTAGAAGGACTTTCAAATCCTCTCATTTCAGGGCATGAACTGATCTGTATTTTCCATATGCAACCATGTGACCTTCAGTGCAACTGACTTAGGCTTGGTCTACACTACCCCCCTAATTCGAACTAAGGTACGCAACTTCAGCTACGTGAATAACGTAGCTGAAGTCGAAGTACCTTAGTTCGAACTTACCTTGGTCCACACTCGGCAGGCAGGCTCCCCCGTCGACTCCGCGGTACTCCTCTCGCCGAGCTGGAGTACCGCAGTCGACGGCGAGCACTTCCGGATTCTACTTATCGCGTCCAGACTAGACGCGATAAGTCGAACCCAGAAGTTCGATTGCCAGCCGCCGAACTAGCGGGTAAGTGTAGCCAAGGCCTTATTTTCGATTCAGAGCAAAGGAAGAAAGAACCAAAATAAAGTCCCTACCCCCCACCCCCACCCCGCCACTCTCATAACTGCTGGACTCCGCTGCCTGTCTCTGCAGGCTGGCAAGTTCTAGAGATTTAAAGGGGCAGGACACAGAAAATGGAATTACACCAGTGACACACTCGTTGCACAGGTTGGGGACCCAGCCAGAAATCTCCCCGCATGATACAGTATTGCAGAGGAGCGGCCACCCCAGATCAGACTGATGGTCCATCTAGGCCACACGCCTATCTCAGGTAGTGGCCAGAACCAGTTGTTTCAGAGGAAGGTGCATTTTGGAAGCGAGGCTCTTAAATCAAATCCTCCCAGCTGTCAGAGACAGGCCATTAGACTAGATGGGCCATCAGCCTGTGCACTCCGGCAGTTCTTAGCAGCTGCATATTTCATTCTCAGCTTATAAATTATTTTAACAGAGAAAAGAAACACTGAAGAAATAACTCCTGGCTGCCTGGAAGGAGAAAAAGCTTAGCGTCATCACATTCACCTACGCTTATGAGCAAATTTTCAATAAGGTAGCACGTTCTTTCCCCAAAGGCCAGCAAAGTCAGTCTTAACACGGGAGCAACGGGAATGGAGGCCAGAGATGCCCTGGGGAAGAGGAGACCTGCCTACTAAAGGAGAAGGGGAATTCAAGCATTCAGAGAGACAGGACCAGGACAAAATGCTTCCTATAGCCTTTGGAGTGCAGTAGAATTCGGTCCCCAGTGCCTTGCTTAGTTTTGCAGAGAGCGGGTTGGAAAAATTTCGACAGCAAATAGCCGTTTTGTCAAAATCTAACCATCTTGCCAGATGGTGATGAATTTTGTTGACCCACCAAAGTTGAAGCGTTGTGTGAGGGTCATTTTGACTTTCATATTCGATGAACGTATTACAATAATACAGTCTCTTTCTTTTTGTTATCTCTAATGCGATGTTTAGGCCAGTTGATATTTGAATGCAATATGAAATGCAAACCGAAATGATGCGGGTGAAAGGAAACGTTCCAACCCGTCCTGAATCAACGTTTTTCAGAATTTTTGCTGGGTGGAAAATTCCTACAGTTCTGCTTTTTGTTCCAAATGGAAGCAGATTTTCCCCCCAAAAATGCTGGACTGTCCCCTGCAAGTTCCCGACCCGCACTAGTTTCCCAGACTTGCTCTAAAAGCTTTGGCCGAACCCATCTCAGCAGCCCAGGGAGGGAGTTATTCCAGAAATGCCTTCCCAAGGCAAGCAGTCAAGATCAGATCATCAGCATTGCACCTGTTTAATCATCCAGAGAGGGAGCAGGGGCTTTATCTCCCTCATCGACCCCCCTTGGGCATTGCTGCAGCCTGACTGTGCATTGCACCAGCGAGGTGGGAGAGCAGGGGATTGCTTCATGTTGTTGTATCTCCACATTGGGTGGCTATTGAGAGAAGGGGAGGGGACGGGATGTGACCGTTCACACCTTCCCTGCCCTGTCATCAGTTGCTTGGCTTTGCAGGGGGCTCCTCAGGAAGGATGCTGAACACACCCTGCTGCGTGGGAACAACCGTGAAGCGTGATGCTGTTTGTCTTAGTAACCCTACCCCAGCTTAGCCCTCATTAGCAACCCTACAATAACGATCCAGGCACTGCAGCCCAGCCCCTGCTAGCAACCTACAAAAACAGTCCACCACGGTGTGCAGCCCAGCTCCCTCTAGCAACCCCGCAGTAACAATCCGGTGCATGCCTCCCAGCCCCTTCTAGCAACCCTACAACAACAATCCAGGGCATGCAGCCCTCGCTAGCAACACAACACTACAGCTGTCGCGGTGTCACGGCTCTGGGACCTGAGCTAGCCCAATTAAAGCTAGCTCAGGTATGTCTACTTAAGCGGTGCTCATACCCCATGATTGCAGTCTAGCCACACCCCCCAATCACTCTGTGTCGTTGTTGCTGTGAAGACTAGCCTCTAGAGCAATCAGAGAATACCAGGGTTGGAAGGGACCTCAGGAGGTCATCTAGTCCAACCCCCTGCTCAAAGCAGGGCCAATCCCCAATTAAATCATCCAACAGATTTTTGCCCCATATCCCTAAATGGCCCCCTCAAGGATTGAACTCACAACCCTGGGTTTAGCAGGCCAATGCTCAAACCACTGAGCTATCCCTCCCCCAGGCATCAAACTTTTTTTTTGGGGGGGGGGGGGGCGAGCCTTCCCACTCAGTCATGGGGTTGCAACCCCGCTCCTGAAATTTGGGGCAGCTGCCCCCTGTCATCATGACGGAGGGGTGGCCAGACCGAATTTAAGCAAGTGACGTTTGCGACCTCCCCGGCGCATGGGCTCACCACGCCCACTAGCACTCTCTGATCATGCTGAAATTGAGAAACAACCCCCTGACAACCGTGCGGATATTAAGGTTCGTGGTTTGTAGAAGGTTTCCTAGCCCGGGCACGGTTAGCCAGCCAGCTCAAAGGCCTGATTGATTCCAATCAAAGGGGATTTCAATCAATGTATTAATGACCCCAGCGCCATCTAGATTACACTGGAAAATCCCATTTTGTAAAGGGGCGGTGATGAAAAGCTAAAAAAAAAAAAAAATAAGAATCACTAAAACACCCCCAGCTTTACAAACCCTCCCGCCCCCCCCGAGGTTACGAGCGCACTGAGGCAGTTCACAGTTTACCCTACGCTCCAGCGCTACGGCTGTCTGCCAAACAAGCCGCCCTGTTTATTTACCAGCCTCAAGAAGCAGGAAACAAAAATTAAAATATTCCCCCCTGCGGAACGGAGCATCCGGTTTGCTCAGCAGCAAGGCAGCCGGGTTCCTGGCCGTGGGGCAGCATCTACCTGGACATTCCTAACATTCCTTGGCCAAGGCAGCGGGTCGCAGGTGACGAGGGGGGAAAAGGGCTCTTTACTCCAATGACCCTACAAAGCCAACGTCACCTAGCAATGTCTCTACTGTGCAACACTGGAGTAGAGTGACCAGATAGCAAGTGTGAAAAATCGGGACGGGAGTGGGGGGTAATTGGCACCTATATAAGAAAAAGCCCCAAATATCGGGACTGTCCCTATAAAATCGGGACATCTGGTCACCCTACACTGGAGTTACAGGTACCAGAACAGCGAGGAAGGCTGGCCCAGCGTTAGGATGCTCTGAAGACCTGCATACCATTCACTCCTCTGCCACAAATTCCTTGGCCATACCACTCTGGGCCTCAATTTCCCCATCTGTAAAACGGGACTAGCAGCCCTGCATCGGGGGGAGGGTGTGTGTGAAATGCTGAGATCACGGGGACCATATCAATACCCGATAAACTGTTGGTTAAGAACAAACGGATTAAAACCATAAGATTAAAAAAAAAATGTGTTTGGTCTCATCTCATGTAAGATCCTTAAGCACATACCGAATTGGTCCCTATAGAATGCTGGCGGTGTTCAGGTCCATAATGAACGTGAGCACTAATTGAAATTCTGTCCTCACTGGCACAAATGGGGAGCCATGGGAAATCAGGGCAGAATTCCCTTTGTATATAAAGAGCTTCACAGGCTGAGGCCGACAGAGTGAACAATGTCTGCTTTACGGACGCCCGCTGGATGGGGAAACTGAGGTACTGAGCGGGAGAGTGATTTGCCCAATGTCACCCAGCAAATCTAGTTGCAAAGCCAAGAATACAACCCAGCAGTTTAAACTCTTAGTCTCCTTTATTCTGGACATCACTTCTCCTCCCAAGCCAGGAATAGAACACAGGGCCTAACACTTTCAAAAACACCTAGTGATTTTGGGTGCCTCTGTTTTTGGAGGTCCCACTCTGAGATGCCTTTTAAGGGGTCTGATTCCCAGAGGATGAGCACTCAGCACTCGCTGACAAATCAAGCCCCTTTAGAGTGTCTCCCCAAATCACTGGTTACTTTTGCAAATCTTGGCCTGTATCTATAGAGACCGCTGAAATTGCAGCCACCTCTGGGGTGGAGCCCAGCAGCTGGTTCGATAACCGCACGGTAACCATACTGACCACAGCAGGATTCTGCATAGCTTGTGAAATCCAAGAGGCTCTCCAGCCCAAGGAGAGACTGATTTTTAAGCATTATTCCAAAAAAAATCTTTTCAGTGGAAAGATATCAATTCCGCCTATCCAGCGATCGCACCGCAGCCTCAACAAGGACGCTTGCCACACCATCTGAGCTAAGCCAGGTAGCCACGGCTGCATATTTGACGCAATATTTCTCCAGCCCTAAGAACAACTGACCTTTCTCTGGAAGCGGTGATCCCATTACACAATATTCTAGGTCACTGCTGCAGTACTCCCGGTGGGATCTGTACCCACGTGTTACGGGGAGACTGCACGACACTGGTGCGATCATTTCTCGCCGGCAAGCTGCAAGACAACGCGGCGTTGGGAAAGCAATGAGCCAAATTCCCCTGGTATAATCCCACTAAAAACAATGGGGCCTGAGCCCAAGCTTCAGAGCGGTTCTACTTCACCGAAGTCACTCCTGATTTACAGGGGGGATGTGAAAAGAGAATCGAGCCGGGGTGGGGGGTCTAGTGATTACAGCTGCTCAGCTGGGAGTCAGGACGCCTGGGTTCTGTCTCTGCCACTGACTTGGTAAAGCTACCTCTGCTTGGCTATAAAAATCGAGGTAACACCTGTTTTGCGGGAGAGGGTTGTGATTAGCCCGGGTCAAAAATGTGGGGCTGAAAAACAGGCCAGCACCCCAGCTGCTGCAAAACAGCTCAGCTCCATTAAAGTCCACGGGCCAGCTCCAGAGCTGGTGGGAATGGTTTGTAGCTCCACTCCTGTGCTATTTATACCATCCGAGGAGCCGGCCATATAAGGCGCTTGATCCACGGGGGCTCAGTGCTTTGTTAAAATGCCTTTGAGTATTAATATCCTGCCCGGCCCAAGATGCAGCTGGGACTAAAAGCTCAGCACAAAGGCAGTTCTTTTCATGGCTCCGAAAAACATATCAATGTCTCTTTCCTGCTGCCTTTAATGGCTTTTGCTCCTTCGCTTTGTGCGGCGGGGTAGGGAGTGGGGGGGCGGCTTTTAGTCTTCGCAAGCTACAGCTCCACCAGGGAAGTTGTTTGTTCTCCTGAATGCCTCAAATTGCAGCAAAGCGCCCTCACGTTAAGAGGCTCATGCTCCCAGCAGCGCCTTCCCACACTAGCGTGTCAATTTCTCGGCAGAGAGAGACCGTTTGCTAACTTAAGAGAAATGTCCATGGGCAGGTGGCTCCATCCCTTTCCTCCGCTACATCCCTGACCTGGATTTTGGCACACCCTTAAAACCAAGATAACCCACCCTGCCTGCTCCTTCTGGGGTTTTTACACAGTCCCAGGTTTCACACCAACCCCTCTGTATGCTGGGAGAAGGGTTTGGGGGTCAGATCCTTGCTGTACAGATGCTCATGTGTAATTGACCATATTTAGGTTGACAGCAGGATTTGAACCCTAGACTTTCCACACTCTGAGCATGAGCGACTACCGTCTGAGCTAACAAACGTAAGCCTGCTAGATCGCAGCCTCAAACCGTTTTTCATGTGGACCTGCCAGTAGTGGAGGACAAAGACTCTCCCAACATTGGTTGTACACATACAATCCATTGAGTGCTACTAGTCTCCTTGCACCTGCTCCAAGAGAGGGTGTCTCTTATGGGACTTGCTCATTAGTTCAAGCTGTAGCAGCACATGCTTTCAGCTCTGGAGGGTCCCCAGTTCAATCCCAGGTGTGCTGGCCAAGGCAGCAGCCATCCCAAATACCGTGCTGACCTGATCAAAGAATATCAGGGTTGGAAGGGACCTCAGGAGATCATCTAGTCCAACCCCCTGCTCAAAACAGGACTAATCCCCAATTAAATCATCCAACAGATTTTTGCCCCATATCCCTAAATGGACCCCCTCAAGGATTGAACTCACAACCCTACGTTTAGCAGGCTAATGCTCAAACCACTGAGCTATCTCCCCCCCCAAATGATGCACCCCAGTGGAACTCCCAGTAGCTTGGGAAACAGCTAGGAAAGATTCCTTCCTGACCCATTGCCATCGGCCACTGAAGCATGACCATGAGAGGTAACAGTGTTGATGCTCTGCCAGCCCAAAATCCTTTTCAGGGCAGTTTAACAGCCATGTTTGTACCATGTGGCACAGAATCAGGGCTTGTCCTGCAGAAACAGACTAGATAGGTGGCTCCCCCCTCCCCGCCCACACACAATTTGGGTGTAACCCACATTCCATCTCAGTCTGGATCCAGCACTGCCGGGCATAGAGAGGCCTGGTTCACACTACAGAATTCCACTTCCCGGCCAGTTTTAATCCACCATCTCCTTAGGCTCCCAGAATCCTTTTCCCACAAGCTACTTTGCTGGTCCAGGGAGCTCAGACAGGGACTGCAGGAGGGCCCTACAACACGTGACTAGAGCGCCTCATGTGGACGCGAAGTGTAACTGCCACCGGAGCAGCACAGCGAGAGCGGGTACACTGCACCACTGCTATTCACACTGCTCCCAGCATCGCTCCAGTTAACTATGGAGCAGACAGACACAGCAACCGCTTGCACGCCTCCTCCCCCATCTGACCCCTCCCCCACAAACCAACCAACCCTCCCTCCCTCATGTCCTCCAATATCGACACGGCTCTGCGACAGGCTAACCACCTTGGCAATGTGGCATTGCCACACAGGCGCCGGTATGGCTTTTACCAACCATTGCGCCGCTAAGCGGGATTAATGAGCACCCGTCGCACCCCGACCTGGCTCGAGAGCTTCCACGCAAACCTCATTAGAGCGAGACACACACCCCAATTACAGCCGGTCCCGCTTGGCTGACAGCGTCCCCTTTGACCTCCTCCCAGCCGCGCTGACGCAGGCCATGTCAAGACCGTTTCGGGGACCGGGACGGGATTAAGCGGAGAAGGAGCAATCCATCAAAGGGGCCGAACAGAGCAAAGAACAAACACTGCAGGGGTCGTCAGTGGGGGAAGCCTGCTTGGAATCAACATGCAAGGTCAGCAGCAGTTTAAAAGCAAATTGGAAGGCACAATTCTAGTCCTCCCTTCGATAACAGTGGGAGCGTTGCACTGCTAAGAACGAAGGACTAATAATTATTTGAACTGCGGCAGCACCCAGAGGTCCTACTCAGGATCAGGGCCTTGCCTGCTAGGTGCTATACAAACACCTAGGCCTGCTCTACACTAGCATTTTTAAGATTGATAGGGTTTACTATAGGTGGGATTGGTATTAAGGTCGCCTGACACTTCTCATTACAAGCCCCTGTTTTCAGTCACTTACAGCTTCACCAAACTTCAACCCCGTGGGGGGAAATTTTCCTTGCTGGGTTTCTGCTTCAGGCTGACCTGTTGTGGAAAGTGTCAGCCAAAACGTTTCAGCTGTTTCTGATAACGAGACTAGGGGAAAATATATTGTTTAGCCCATGTTAAAAAAAATCTGGCAACCTTTTCTTTAGAGAGCTCATGGCTTTTGGAGTAGGGTCCTGAAATTTGGCAGGAGGCGGGGTGGCCTTTGTGTCAGGGCTGTGCCTTTTGCTGTGCCAGTGGAAATCCACTCAAATTTGGCCAAATTATGAGCCTTTTAAAAATGGCCGGTTGCATGTGCTCAGTAGAGATTTTTTAGATTTTAAGCAGCTCAATTCCCAAAGATTTGGTCCATATACAGCCAGCCTGGTGCTGACCAAGACTTTCCCTGCAACTGCAGCTCTGGATTGCTGCGGTTTGTGCTGGGTCCAGGCACCTTAGAGGTTTTTAAGGTCAGGCTTGTCAAAGCCCTGGCTGGGATGATTTAGTTGGGGACTGGTCCTGCTTTGAGCAGGGGGTTGGACTAGATACCTCCTGAGGTCCCTTCCAACCCTGATATTCTACGATTCTATGATATACATTAAGTTCTATATAATGCTATGTACTCTGAAAACAAACCAGCATCTCAGATCAGACACCCAACATTAGTGGCTACGAACGCTCTGTGCCTTGGTTTCCCCTCTGTAAAATGGGGATAATACCATCCCCTGGCCTCACAGGAGTGTGGGGAAAATAAACTCGTCTGGGAAGCGCTCAGATGCTACAGGGGTGATGCCCTAGAGAAGCCCATGAGGAAATGAATCATTCCCTCTTCAGTGCAGGTTTTGGAGAGTGTGAACTAAATAAAGCCTGCAACCACCTACTGAACAAGGAGCAGAAAAGAGACGATTAAATAGACGTTCTTTAAGTGACCGCTCCACCCTGTGCGCTGAACGGGGCCAGGCTCCTTTAGGGTAAAAAAAAAAGGGAAGACAGTCTCCATGCATAGGCACAAAGGGGTGGAATTAAGGATGTGCCGGCAGCTTTCCTTCCAGCATCTCCTGACCTCCAAGTGCTTGACTTTGCCACCTTAATAGTGTTCTTTGGACATGGTTTTTTGTGTGCAATTAGTTATGTGGCAATAGCACCCAGAAATCCCATGCAGGATTAGGCCGCTGGTGCGTTAGGGGCTGTACAAGCACACGCACTAGCACAGTTGGTAGCAGAGCTATGGGATTTCTGTCCCTGCATCACGTAGACTTGCTCCGTGTCCCCACTTTAAGGCTCAGCCTCCAAGCTCCCATTTACGGAGCGGCTGGGTGGCCCTACCAGCGTAGGGGCTGTCCCCGGGTTCACTCTCACTGCGTGATTCGAACCCACAGCCAGCTGCCCAAGACAAATCTCTAGACAAATCTCTGCTCTGGTTAGGCCTCAGCTGGAGTATTGTGTCCAGTTCTGGGCGCCGCATTTTAAAAAAGATGTGGAGAAATTGGAAAGGGTCCAAAGAAGAGCAACAAGAATGATTAAAGGTCTTGAGAACATGACCTATGAAGGAAGGCTGAAAGAACTGGGTTTGTTTAGTTTGGAAAAGAGAAGACTGAGAGGGGACATGATAGCAGTTTACAGGTATCTAAAAGGGTGTCATGAGGAGGAGGGAGAGAACTTGTTCACCTTAGCCTCTAAGGATAGAACCAGAAACAATGGGTTTAAACTGCAGCAAGGGAGGTCTAGGTTGGACATTAGGAAAAAGTTCCTAACTGTCAGGGTGGTTAAACACTGGAATAAATTGCCTAGGGAGGTTGTGGAATCTCCGTCTCTGGAGATATTTAAGAGTAGGTTAGATAAATGTCTATCAGGGATGGTCTAGATAGTATTTGGTCCTGCCATGCGGGCAGGGGACTGGACTCGATGACCTCTCGAGGTCCCTTCCAGTCCTATAATCTATGATTCTATGATTCAACGCAGAGGGGACCGTCAGTCCTCCCCAGCACACAGCAGCTATCTCCACATGGGGCGAAGGGGTCAGAGAGGCCTAACGAAGCAGGCAGGGTCTGAGTTTTAAAGAACACACACACCCCTGCCAGGAAAACGTAAGCACCCAAAGATGACATGCAATGCACACGCCTACGCCCACACATACTGCAAGTGCACACACACGCTATACATTCACCACACACACACACCTGCCTGCAGGCCAGCTGACAGGCTGACACACACACACAAAGCTCCGAATGCAGGTACATCAACGGGATATACACACAGCCACATAAAATACCCACATGCAGGATCAACGGCACCATTGCTAGAGGGTTAATAGTTAAGGTTGGGCTGAGATTTGCAGTTATAGCTGTGTGTGCATCCCCCCGACCAACACACAGGTGTGCATTCACATGTATGTACACACTCTCCCTTGCACAGACACGGTGACGCACATGCGGACAGGTGGAAATACCCGTGTGTCCACCCCCGCAGCCCGTCTTTTCTGGCCGTCAGGGAGCCACAACAAAGCCAGCCTTTCTCCCAGCTCGGCAAGCCGCGCCAACCTCACAACCCACTGTGCCAAATTACAGGCAGCGGGGCTGTCGTCAAGAGCAGGAACATTACCTGTCATCATCGCTGCCGCTCAGGGGCTGCACATGGCAGAGCACGGGGCCCCACCCCCATTCTCCTCCCCCGGCTCCTGGCAACAAGGGCCAGATCCCGCCAAGCGGCGACCCCTGCCGAGCCCCTGAACTTAATAAGGGTGGATCTTTGCTCTCACTTGATCGCTGCCTTTCAACGCGCCGTGCGCTCAGTACAGGCCCCTGGAGGCGGTAGGGGATGAAAGCCGCTCGGCTCATCCTTGAGGGGAAATTGCAGGGGAGAGGTATGAGATGTGTTGTTATTTTCGGGGGGTGGGGGGGGGATACCATGTGCATTGAGTGGGAAGGGGCCAGGTTGAGACCCCTGTGGGCTGACATCCTTCATGCTGCATTTCTCGGCAGAGCAGGAAGGACAGCCCAGTGGTTAGGGCGCTAGCCTGTGAGTTAGGAGACCCGGGGTCAATCCTGTCCTCTGACACAAGCTTCCTGTGTGACCTTGGGCTAGTCACTTAGCCGCTCTGGGTCTTGGCTCCCCATAAGGGGTGGGGTGGGAGGATAAATTCATTCAAGAGGGTGCTTAGTTATTAGGGTGCTGTGGGGCCAGACAAGGCCCTGCCTGACTCAATCCACACAGGCTGAGGCCCCCCAACACCGCCATGCAGCGTCCCACCTGGGCTGGATTGGAACCGGTGGCCAGGAGGACTGTATCAGAGCTGTGGCCCCTCTCGCTCACACCAGCTGCTTCGGAGGCAGGTGCTGGATCCCCTACCGCTCTGGGCTGAGCTGACTCCAGGCGGGTGGCGCGGGACTCGTGCCGAGAAGCCGCAGGGCTCACAACGCTGGCTGATATTTACGAGTCTCGCTCTGGGTGGTCTTGTGGATCTGGATATGCTAGTCCCAAGCTCTCAGGTCTGCTTCATATGAAAGGTGGTCTAGTGCCTGGGCCAGACCCCCACCTGGTGTAAATCAGTCATCGCTCCAGTGGAATCCACCCGGACGTCCTCTACCCTCACAGCAGGTACAGCGTGGGTCACAGCAGCGTAAGCTCCTCTCCAGCCACACACGTACGTGCTGATCCCTGAACAATCTAGCTGCTCCTACCCCAGTGTCCGAGCACCTTACAGACCGGTGGCACAACTACTTCTAAGTGCCAGGTTGCAGCGCCGCTCAGGTTTGGCCCGTCTGCTCTTCTGTCATGCCCAGGGGATGGGGGGGGAGTTGGGGCCAAATCTGAGCGAGTGGCGTTGCGACCCGGCGCACGGGGTCACAGCCCTGCTCAGGTTTGACCTGGCCGCTCCCGTCGCCGTAGGCAGAATCTGTGGCCCTAGGCAGCTGCCTAGTTTGCCTATAGCTGGACAGGCCGGAGAGCAGGTTCTTGGATAGTAGGGTTACCATATTTTGTGCCTCCAAATGGAGGACACTCCACGGCCCCCGGCCCCGCCCCCAGCCCCGCCCAACCCCGCCCCCTCCCCAAAGTCTCCGCCCCCTCCCCTGCTTCCCGCGAATATTTGATTCGCGGGAAGCCTGAAGCAGGTAAGGGGGGTCTGGGGGGAGGAGGCGCGGCCCAGGCTGGCCCCCCGGCGGCTCCAGCCTGGGTCAGCTCAGGCCCTGGGGTGCTGGCCCCGGCCCCCGGCCGACCACCCCCGGCCCGCCCAGCACTGCCGGCTCCCCGCCGGCCCGGCCGACCCGGCTCCCCGCCGGCCCGGCTCCCCGCCGGCCCGGCCGACCCGGCTCCCCGCCGGCCCGGCCGACCTCCCGATTTTCCCGGACATGCCCGGCTTTTGGGGATTTCCCCCCGGACGGGGATTTGAGCCCCCAAAAGCCGGACATGTCCGGGAAAATCTGGACGTATGGTAACCCTATTGGATAGACCAAATCCATGCGCTCCCACCCCCAGCTTTAAATGGTGCCCCGCAGCCCAGGCTCACAGACATTAACCAATTCACCACCCCTGGGAGCTACGGCGCATTATCCCCACTTTGCAGATGGGCAACTGAGGCACGGGGACTATCGACAAATTCAGATTAGAACGAAGTCACAAGCCTGGAGGGCGAGTAACCAGGTGGCAGGGAAGTGGCGGATTCCCCATCTCTTGGTGTTTTCAGATCCAGCCCGGATTCCTTTCCGGAAAGGATGCTTGAGTCACACACGAGCTCTTGGGCTCCCTAACTGGATGTAATTCTCTGCTCCGCGTTACACAGGGGGTCAGGCTAGGTGATCTCAGCGTCCCTGCTGGCTTTAAAAACTGACACAGCTAGAAGTGACTAGTGCAAGGTCAGCCAGGGGCAGACCCAGAAACTGAACCAATCCAGCGCCCCCCAACACCCCCCTTCTGCCCACAACGTCACTCGGTCAATCTGTGTCCCATTCACACCAGGGCCATTCTATGGTGGGAGGGGTCCCCCTTCCCCGCCGGATCTGGGCTGAGAACCTGCAAACTCATTCCCCCGCCTGCCAAAGGATGTGAAACAGCCGAGGACCGTGGGGTGGATGAGACAAAGCCAACCTGCTTTTGCAAGTGCAGAATGTTCAAAGCCCCGCAGAGGAATGTACAGAAGTGGTTGGAATAATGGCAGGCGTCCTAGCAGGGCAGACAAAGGCTTGAAGGCCGATCAAATTGCATTCAGAAAGGGGTTCATTACAGTCCTTGTAAACACTCAACGGCCTATTTCCCTCATTAGATCCCCCGGCGAGACGTGCAAGTAATAGCATTATATACAGCCAGCCAGCCAGCGCTGCCTTGAAAACCCAGCTACAATGGGGCTGTCCCTCTCCCTACCCCAACGCAAAGGCCTCCTCAGGGCTCGAAACTACTCGAGAACGCAGCACGGGTGGGGGAGAGCAGGACTCAGGTCAGCTCACGCTAGGCGCGGAGCAAAGAACCTGCCCCCCCGGATTCAAGCCATTTCTTTGTGAGCCCCTGGGCCAGAACAGACTGCACAGCTCTGCCGCATGGAACAGGTTGACGGTAGAAAAGCGCTGGATTTTTGAGGGGGACCTGGTACATTCAGGTGCTTTGGTGCCGCCACAAAATGAGCCCCATCAAACCCAGTGGCAGGGGCCGCGTTATGTGAGTCAAAGCCTGATTTTGCCAGATCCACACTGGGAGCAATGAGATCCTGTGGCTGTCCAGCCATCTGGCCTCATTAGCAGGCTCCGCGCGACCTCAAAGCAACACCCTGGCAGAGGTGAAAGGACTGACCTGAAAGAGGTCTATAAAATCATGCCTGGGTGTGGAAAAAGTAAATCAGGAAGTGTTATTTACTCCTTCTCGTAACACACGAACTAGGGGTCACCAAATGAAAATTAACAGGCAGCAGGTTTAAACAAACAAAAGGAAGTATTTTTTCATACAACGCACAGTCAACCTGTGGAACTCCTTGCCAGAGGATGTTGTGAAGGCCAAGACCATAACAGGGTTAAAAAAAAGGAGCGAAATAAGTCCATGGAGGATAGGTCCATCAATGGCTATTAGCCAGGATGGGCAGGGATGGTGTCCCTAGCCTCTGTTTGCCAGAAGCTGGGAATGGACGACAGGGGATGGATCACTTGATGATCACCTGTTCTGTTCATTCCCTCTGGGGCACCTGGCATTGGCCACTGTTAGAAGACAGGATACTGGGCTAGATGGACCTTTGGTCTGACTCAGTATGGCCGTTCTTATGTTCTTAAAGATTCAAAGGGGTTGGCTTTTCCCTCCTCATCCTCCAGTTGGGGACACCCCCTTCCCAATCAGAGGGTGCGAAGCAGCTTGGATCTCTTTCAGTTCCTCATCGCCACGCCCTGCATCTCGCCGATGGCAAGGCCAGAAACCTGGGTCACAGCACCTGAGAGGCAGCTGGGCAAGTTGGGAAGGGCACTGGACTGGGAGCCAGGAAACCTGGCTTCTATTCACGGCTCTGCCACCGATCTGCTGGGTGACCTTGGGCAAGTCCATGTCCCCTCTCTGTGCCTCGGTTTCCCCTTCCACCCTTTTGTCCGTCTTGCCTACTTACAGTGTAAGCTCCGTGGGGCAGGGACACTTACTATATATCTGCACAGCACCGGGCTCTGGATCGCTGAGTGCGGCCCTAAGACAAATACCCCTAGCTCCTCCATCAGAAGCCGGGAGGTTCCCAGGGGCCTGTTTTGCTAGCAGCTCACTTGGCTTTTTCCGGTCACGCACCTAACCCACCACGTTCAGCGCCACAACAGAGGATGGGAAGCGGCACGAAAGGGGCTGTGGCAGAACTGGGGTTCCCGTGTGTCCTGCAGCCATCGGGGATCCGATAGCTAACCCTAAGTAATAAATCCATACCGTACCTCGACAGCCAACTCCAGCAGCTGGTTCAGGGCCCGGAGCATCCAACTCCATAGTGCTTCTGCATACGACCACGCTCTCCGGTTCGCTCGCCGGGCAGAGGTAGCCATCACAAGCTGCAGCCGCCTGGCATAGGTCTGCTCGCTTTCCGGGCTCTGCTTCACGCCTTTGAGGCTTGGCACCTGCCTTCCTGTTTGGGGGGGGGAGGGGACGGATGATGGGACAGGAGGTGAGATTGGGTGGAGGGGGCTGGGCAAAGGTACCAAACGAACTCCTGAAAATGAGGTACAATCTGCGGGGGGAGGGGCGCCCGTGCACCACTGCCCCCTACTGGATGGGCTCAGAACTGCTCAACGGGGCGTCAGGGAGCTTCACGGCTCATGAAGATTCTCCCCTAGTTCGGGTGGCAGGGGCAGAAGAGGCTCCAGACAATCAGCGGCGTCATCGTGGGTTTGAGAACTCAGCTCAAGGGCAGCGGGAGCGCACTGCGGAGCGACAGCAGGCTTCGGGGAGGCACCGGGCGGGAAGGCCCAGGGACGGGATGTTTAGACAGAGCCGAACGTTGGAGAAACGCTGCGAAGCAGAATTCTGCTCCAGGTCATTGAGCAGCAAAGGCCCAGGGGCGCTGGGGGAAGCTCGGGGCAGCAAACTGCCTTTGTCTGCTCAAATCCCCGTGCAAAGCGCCGCAGGGTTTTGTAGGGGCTTTTGATCAGCGCAACGGGTTTAACAGTCCCTGTGTGCAGCTCTGGGCTTGTGTGCAGCCCTGCAGGGGCAAAGCAGTGTGTGCAAACCAGTGCCCATGGGCAACCCTACAACAACAAACCAGGGTGTGCAGCCTTGCCCCCATTGGCAACCCGCAATAACAAACCAGGGTGTGCAACCCTACAACAACAAACCAGGGTGTGCAACCCTACAACAACAAACCAGGGTGTGCAGCCTAGCCCCATGGGTAACCCTACAATAACAAACCAGGATGTGTAGCCTAATGCTTACAGACATCTCTGCTATAACAAAGGCTACGCAGCCCACCACACACAAGCAACCCTAGCACAGCAAACCCTGTCGCCACGACCGCCCGTTAACAAGCCAGCGCATGCCGCCCAGCGTTCACCCACCCCCCAGCTGGTGCTCTCAGCTCTGGAGATCTCCAGTTCAATCCCAGGTGCACCACACTCACACGGACGGAGTGAGGCCTGGCGGCTGGATTCCACCCCGAGTGCCGTGGTGGGGAGCTAAGGGACATCCACCTGCCCTCCAGCGCTCCCCCTCTCTAGAGGCCTGGAGCGCCGCAGGTCACACACGCCACGGGGTTGCTGTGCAGATACAGCCAGACCCCCAGGCCTGGCAGGCAGTCTACGTGCCAGAGCCCATATAGCCTCAGAGGGAGTGTCATTGGTGTGGGTGGCACAGCAGCCAGGGGTGTTTGCAGAGCGTCACCAAGCCCAGGGGAAATTGGGAATGACAGCAGTTGAATAGACAGCAGCCCCCTGCCCGCGCCCAACCGGCACATCAGCACCGAGGTCACCTGCAGCTCACCAGACAGGCAGGAGGAGGGTGAGGTGCATGGGGGGGGAGGGGAGGGTTGAGAGATTAGAGCAGGGGGCTGGGAGTCAGGATGCCTGGGCTCCACTCCCAGCACCAGCAGGGGAGTGTGGGCTAGTGGTTAGCGCTCCAAGTACCTCCTGAATTGGCTCCGGCTAAAGCCGTGCCGCACGCAGCGGGTGAGCTGCCTCTGGGAATCTGGGCTTTGCCATCCCCTCCCACTGCTGAACACTGGCAGAACCGTGAGTCATGCTGGCCGACGGGCAGGTTGCCAGCAGACCCCGCTACCTGCTGCTAGCGTCCACCTGGGACTGAGGGGGTGGTGGGGTGTGAGCGGGAACAGGGCTGACGTCATTCCTCTTGGGACCCCAACAATGAGCTGCTAGAGAAAGGGGGTCTGGTGGGAACCCCAATATCTCAGCTAAATGCCAAAGGAAGTGGCTCTATTTTGGCTCGTCCCTTTCTGCCACTGCTTCAGTAAACTGTTGCTCTGGGGCTGTTCAAAATCTGCCATGCTCCACTCCAGAGCTGGCTGCATTTCAGCACTGGGTGAGGGATCCCCGTGAAAATTTGCTATGTGGCTGTTAGCCAGCTGCCATGTTCCACCCCAGAGGTGGTTGCATGTTGGTGGCAAGTGAAGGAATTCTCTCTCATGCTTTGAGATGAGCGGCACTAAAGAAACGTGAGATACTATTATCTACTCTCCTATTGAGGGAGTCGGAGTCAGGACTCCTGGGTTCTATTCCAGGAGGGAGTATGGCCTAGAAGTTAGTACAGGGGACTGGGAGTCAGGACTCCGGGGTTCTATTCCTCACTCTGCCACTGGCTCATGGGAGGACCTTGGGCAAGTCACTTTCCTTGAGCCCCATGCCTCAGTTTCCCCAGCTGGGAAGTGGGGCTCGTGACCCTGACCGCCCCAGGATCTGCCTGGCATGGCCCTGCTGGCAGGCTGAGGGTATCGCTGTTACTCACTGGTTTCTTCCTCTGTGGCAGGGAGATAGTGGTTCGCGATCTGCTCCACACGGCTCAGAGCTGTGTTCACGCCGGACTCCAGTGCTTGGCTGACGACGCTGGCATTCAGGACAATGTTCACCCCCAAGGCCGCAACGCCCACCACGTCCTCCACCACCCCGGTGGCCCTCTCTGTCAGCCGGCCCACTCGCTCGGCGGTGCTGGCTTGCAGCTGCTCCATGCTCGCAGCCAGGCTGTCTCGCAAATTCCCGAGGACCTGGGGGCGACAGGGGTGAACTCACATCAAGAGGGGGACCCACTGACTCCCAGGCAGAGCGCGGGGTGGCACCGTTACACGGGGGAGGAGGGTGCAGGCGGAGGGTTAAGTGTTGGGCCATTCAAAGGAGACAGTCCATTCAAAGCCCCCGGTATCATGAGGGGGTACAAGGAAGAGTAAGATTAAGGTGTGGGTAAGCGTGAGGGGAAAGTAAATTGTGCAGTAAGTTGGGGGGGCTGGTGGGGTGCAGGTAAATTTGGGGAGTAAGTTTGTGGGGAGGATAATGTGTGCAGGTAAATTTGGAGGGCGGGGGGCTGGTTGGCATGAGTTTCAGGTGCAGGGAGGGGTCTGAGGAGGGTGAATTCGAGAGCAGGGGGTGGTATGTGGGGCTAGGGGTCGCAGCAGGGTCGGAGGAGGGGCAGAGTGGAGGGCTGTGCGGGTGGGAGTTACCCTGCTCGGTGGAGGTTGCTGGGGGACATGGCACATGGGCACTGCAGCCTGCTCAGTGCAGAGCTATGGGCAATGCAGACTGGTGCAGCCAGGCTGGGAGCAGGGGAACCAAGTGCTAGGCCTGGCGTCTCCTCTCTCTCTGGCTGCCCTGGGAGATGGGGAGATCTCTGACCGGCCACCGCATCCTTTGCCTCTGGGGCCCTGGCAATGGCTTTCAGCTGCAAAGAGCTGTCTGGGGGCGCCCTCTGGTGGCAATGCCATGTATGGCAGGTGTGCATGCCACCTGGATATGTGCTTTTGGGAAAATACCCTGGCACAGTTACCTCCCCCAGCGCCAGAGATGGGGCCATCGCGGTTGGGGCGGTCTGTATGGCAACAGGCCGGACTGCTGCTGATCTGTAATGATGATGCCCACACACTCAAGTCTCTCAATAACTTTTTTACATACAGCCAAACCAGGGGTGCCAACAAGGATGAAATTGGCAGCTTCTCCCCCCAATATTCGACAATAATAGGGGGGCCTGCTTTTAGAGCTCCCAGAGTACTTTACAAGCACGAATGAACTGAGGCTCATCAGCTCCCTACAGGGTAGCAGAGATTATCCCCCTTTCGCAGGTGGGGAAACTGAGTCACAGAGCTGGGACGTGAGTCGCCCAAGGCTACACAGCTGGGAATAGAAACCAGGAGTCTTGACTTTCAGCCCCTATTTTCTAATCACTAGACCCTACTCCCCCTCTCCCAGAGTCCAGACTAGAACCCACGAGTTATGACAAGGAAAACGGGATGGTTTTGCGGTTGTTTCTTTAGTCACAGCATCCATGGCACCTCTGTCAGATCTCAAAGCATAACCCCGCCCCAGCAATGGGCCTTTTACCTCGTCCGCTGACTGATCCAGAATGGGGAATCTCGCCTCCAGCTCGTCCACGCCTCTCAGTGTGTAGCTATTAACCGCAGCTACTGGGCAAGAGAAAGCCATATGCACGTCACAAATGAGCACCCGCATCTCGGACTCAGTAGGGTGCCAGCCTACAGGGGATGGGTTGGGGATCCAAATCTGGGTTCGGGTTTCAAGTTAGGGCTGTTGAAAACTTTCCGCCAAGCCTGGTTTTCAATGGAAACTTGAGTTACTGAGTAAACTACATTTTCCACAAAAATGGTTTCCCTCTGGCAGAAAACTTCAATTCTCTGTCAAAAAACCAAATGCCCCCAAGCCAAAATATTGCAATTCTGAAATGCTGCCAGGGGATCTCATGGGAGTTGTAGTCCTGGTACTCCATGCTTCCATTCTCCTATAGGGGTTGGGCTCCCCTGTTGGACTTCATCTCCTAAGATGCACTGCCTCTTTTCAACAAGAAGGGATGCTGTGGTGCATCATGGGAGCTGTAATCTGGCCAGGGAGCCCCACCTAAAAGGAGAATGGAGCCGCATCTGAACGTTCACTTAAAATTTGCTGCGTCCATAAATATTCCTGCCACTAAAAGCTCATCCTGGAGAGTATTTGCAGGAAGTGAACACAAAAGGGACGTGGGATCAGGGTAGATGGGTTGACCTGAAGCATCTCACCTTGGTAGCAGGGTTCTAGTCTGTTATGAAAGTGCTAAGGGCGTTTGCTGAGTTGCTGGTACAGGTAGCTTATTACCCTACTGGGACAGAAGGGAGCTGGGAGTGGCTTTCTTGGGAAAGAGGATCTAGGGTGTGGGCTGAGTAGTTCTGTGGGAGGAACCTTAGGAGCCACCAAGCCTGGGGAGAAGATTTGAGCTGAACTTGGTTATCTTGCTGCTGTTTGGTTTGTGACAGAAGGCCAAGCCCAGTGAGGGGAGTGGGTTTGGATGCCATGTGGAGGGTAGACTTCCTTTGTAGAGCAGGTTGGGAATGGTGGCTGGACTCTTGCACCAATGCTTTGGTGCCATTCTGCCTTCGCTCCAGAAGTGGAAATATTAAGATAGGGCAAAGAAAGGGCCATTCCCATGCCGTAGGCAGTCTGACCAGTCCTAGCAACATCATACAGAAAGCCTCGCCCCTCCCCCCCGGGTCATACTCACTTGGCACCTCCAGCCTCTGCATGACCGGAGTAGCTGCCATCACGGCAACCCCCACCGCGGTGCTCACGCTGCGCTCTGCCACGCCGCAGAAGAAACCCACCACGGGGTGGACACCTTTTATGTCCGTGTAGGTGAACACAGCGATCTGATAAGCCGAGTTGAACAGAGGGATACTGGCTATGCGCGCCAAGGTGTTGCCCTAGGGAGGAGGAAAATGGGACTCGCGTGAGTCTGGCTTGCTGGCGAGCATCTTTACAGAAGCATTTTCAGTGCCGTCGCCTTCAGGCCTGAACAGCAGCTACCCAACTGCATGATGCCACCTGCTAAGCGCAGCCCTTAAAGTCACCCTGCCATCCTGGAACCCCTTCACTGGCTTCTAGTGCATCAAGGACAAACCCCTTGTCCTCCCTTTCAAAGCCCTGTGCAGTCTCCCTCCCCACCCACCTAGTACAACGTAAGATTATTGGGAGGTTGCAGGCAGTCTAACAAGTTCTATTTAGCTGAACGTATCGGCAGTTAGATCCTGGATGAAATGCTGCGTTGATAGTTGTGGTGCAGTTCTTTATTGACCTCTGCCTCCTACCTAAGTCTCTAGGACGGACCCACATGCTCTACAAATGCCATTTAACTGAATGGACAGGCAGCGAGATCTTGGGGGAAACACGACGTTAATATTTTGTTTTGGTTTTAAACCTCTTCCTTGTCTGAGTCTCTCCGAGGGACTCGTTTGTAGGTGCAGAGCCATGCCTACATGTGCCACCCACTCCAGCAACTGCGTCAGGATTACACCCATTGTTGAATACATTCTTTGCACTGGTTTCCTCGCTGCTGCCTGCGTTTGTCCGGTTCCTTTCTCCTCCGTTGCGGACAAATCCCGAAGCCCTTAATCCGGAAAGACTCCCACTGACTTAGTACCTCAGATTATTAGGGCAAGGAGATAAAAATCACAGTCGCCGCCCCAGCCTGCTCAAACCCCTGCTGCTCCGCAAGATTTTTTGCTCTTTTTGTTGTTTGTAGCCAGGGCTGCGCGGAGCCTCATCCCCACCTGCCCTTCGGCGAAGCAGTCTTATCCAGGCCTACTGTGCATCAGCCCCTCTCACACCGCACCCTCCAGGTCACTGCAGGCCCTCTCGCCCAGTGTACTCTTCGGCATTTTCAACCACGCCTGGTTGTGACCACCTTTGCAGAAAGGCGACTCGCTGTCCATTTTCTCTCTCAGTGAAGGGCGCCAGGGGGTCTTCTCCCCCACCCCAAAGCTTTGCGCTGCTCTGTTTGAAGTGCACCTCAAGGTAAGGTTCTCTCCCCCCACAAACACACACACACACACACACACACACACGCCCCTGCTGTTTCTCTTCCTGAAGTTCTCAGTCCTTCCTTTGCATTCAGTTCAGACTGGCGGCAGGTGACCCCTCATGAACCAGACCACGCTCCGGTTACACGGACACAGATGGCGGGATGATCTCAACCTGGTTTTCGCCCACCCACCCCAGACACAGACGATCCTCAGCTGGTGTACACTGACAGATCGCCATTGAAGCCAGTTCAGCTGTTGTCATTTATACCCTCTGAAGTTCTGGCCCGAAGTCTTCTGAACAAATTGTTCTGCAGAACTTGGGGGCCGCTTTTTGCTTTGTTTGTATACAGCGCCTAGCACAACGGAGTCTTGGCCATGCATGGTGCTCCCGGGTACTCCCATAATACACCTAATAAATAATAATTCCACGGGGAGCATCCATGCAATCTTTCTATTTAACATAACCAGAGGCAGAAATGTATTGTCTATGCGGCACGACCTCCCGCGTGCCTGCCCGAATCTGATGGGCCGGGGTAAGAGAATGAATATGATGAAATCTACTTACATTCTTTAAAGCCATGCTTCCCACTCAGCAAGTATGGGGGAATGGAGAACGCTGGCACCAGCTGTCCTGCAGTACGATGAAGCTGCTCTTCTCCCTAGAAACCAACCAGCGGGGGAAAAGTTTCCACTGAGCACCTTTTATGTTGGAGAAGTCTCCACCCCTTCACCTTTGATGGCTTTAATCGATTGTCGAGCGGAATTCCAGCCTCAACGAGGATTAATAGACTGGATCAGATTAGCCCAGGGCCACATTCATAATTTTAAACAGCTTGGGCGGGGGGGGGGGGGGGGGGGGGGGGGGGGGTGGAACCCAACAGCCAGACTCAAGAGTCTTTCAGGACCAAGCAACAGAGGGTCCTGTGGCACCTTTGAGACTAACAGAAGTACTGGGAGCATAAGCTTTCGTGGGTAAGAACCTCACTTCTTCAGATGCAAGTAATGGAAATCTCTAGAGGCAGGTATATATCAGTGTGGAGATAACGAGGTTAGTTCAATCAGGGAGGGTGAGGTGCTCTGCTAGCAGTTGAGGTGTGAACACCAAGGGAGGAGAAACTGTTTCTGTAGTTGGATAGCCATTCACAGTCTTTGTTTAATCCTGATCTGATGGTGTCAAATTTGCAAATGAACTGGAGCTCAGCAGTTTCTCTTTGGAGTCTGGTCCTGAAGTTTTTTTGCTGTAAGATGGCTACCTTTACATCTGCTATTGTGTGGCCAGGGAGGTTGAAGTGTTCTCCTACAGGTTTTTGTATATTGCCATTCCTGATATCTGACTTCAGATATCAGGAATGGCAATATACAAAAACCTGTAGGAGAACACTTCAACCTCCCTGGCCACACAATAGCAGATGTAAAGGTAGCCATCTTACAGCAAAAAAACTTCAGGACCAGACTCCAAAGAGAAACTGCTGAGCTCCAGTTCATTTGCAAATTTGACACCATCAGATCAGGATTAAACAAAGACTGTGAATGGCTATCCAACTACAGAAACAGTTTCTCCTCCCTTGGTGTTCACACCTCAACTGCTAGCAGAGCACCTCACCCTCCCTGATTGAACTAACCTCGTTATCTCCACACTGATATATACCTGCCTCTAGAGATTTCCATTACTTGCATCTGAAGAAGTGAGGTTCTTACCCACGAAAGCTTATGCTCCCAGTACTTCTGTTAGTCTCAAAGGTGCCACAGGACCCTCTGTTGCTTTTTACAGATTCAGACTAACACGGCTACCCCTCTGATACTTTTCAGGACCAAGTTCTCCAAGAAGAAAGCCCCAAATGGGGAACGCGGCATCACGGGAAACGAACCTGGTGCCCAAGGAGGTACTAAGCTTGAAACTCAACTTTTGTCAACGAGATAATCTTGCGTCCCCCATCAAAGCCCAGCTCCAAATGGATCCAGGGAGCAATGTGTGGCTTCTAGATGAAAACCAAGGGAGGTTGGCACAATTTCACTGAGGGGATTTCTCTTTATGAACACTTCGGTCACAGAAAGCTACTGTGTAAATATACCCCACACATAAGGTATGTCTGCATTGCAACTGGGAGGTGTCACTGCAGCATACCTAGGCATACCCGTGTCAACTTTCATCCAGCTAGTGTGGCTAACAGTAGTCAACATGGTAGCAGGGGCTAGAAACCTATGTACAAACCCAGGCTTGCCAGCGAGCTTGTAGTCGGCTGACTAACCCATGCTGCCACGTGCTACACCGCTATTGTTACCCGGTGCTAGCTACATTAAAGCTGGGGCAGGCCTACCTGTGCTACTATCACTCCTCCCCTTGCAATGTAGACGTACCCTGAGTGCGCAGCAGGCTAGTACGGGGTAGATTTACATCCTGCTGGCCATGAACGAAGTATTTGTATACCCAAGCTCTTAGAACCCCAAGGAGCGAAAGCCTCCATAGCCCGAACCCTAGAGAAGAGCTTTTGCTCTTGTCTTGATTCTAGAACTAGGAACGGAGCGCACGATTGGACGTCATCCTGATTTTGTGGCGTTCAGAGCCGGATCCGAACCGGCTCCTCCCTCTGTAAAGGGCCAACTCCAAATTCTGTATCCGGTTCCCCCAACTATTATAAACAGAATTTCACTTTCCCACATCCCCCACGTAACCAATGTGGGAGCCAACCAGATACTGCAACATCCCACTTATCCTTCTTTGCAGCATCCTTCCGAAGGAGCAATTTTTCTCTTGCTAAGCACTTGTAAAGCTAACGCTTAGAACTGCTTGTTGGTTGCGTCTCCTGGTATCACTCCCCTCCCTCCCCAGAACAAGCTGCCCTTTATGACAAAAAAGGAGCTCTCAGCTGTGGAAAAACGTCATGCCCTGTGCGAAGTCGTCAGGTCGACCTAATCCGCAGTGTAGATGCGGCTAGTTTGACGGAAGAATTCTTCCATTAACCTATCTACTGCCTCTTGGGGAGGCGGGTTACCTGCACCGATGGAAAAATCCTGTCAACGTAGGCAGCCCTGCAGCTCCAGAACTGTGCTGCTGTATTGTATGCATAACCTCAAGTTGAAATAAAGAGCAGAGCGTCAAATACATCTGAAGTGATACACGGGGTTAGATTTATATGCAGCCAGCTAAGAGCTCATTCACATTTTCTCTGCATATTCAGCTATACAGGAGAGCAGGGTAGAATTTGGGGTCAGAGTCCCCCCTTTTCCATGGGGAGAACCCCACAATGAGGTTGGGGGGAGGGATAGGTTTCATTCCCACATGGCACAAAGCAGCCAGATTACGGAGCCTTTGTTTGAGAAGGGAGATGAGCCCTGACACACGCTCATGTGAACTCGATGCGTTCCGGCGGTTAGCGCTCGCCCCCGTGTCAAATCTCTCTTGGAGGTCATCTGCAGAGACGTCGCTGCTACGGGAAGTCTGCAAAACAGCCTAATTAGGAATAGATTCAGGGTGATGCCTGGAGGGACACTGGGAAGACGGGTTTGTTATTTTGTGGGCCCCTTCGCCTATCCACCATCGTTTCTGAACCGTAACCTACGTATCTGGGGATAAAGCTTGACTGCTCTGGGTCCTTTTGCCAACACATCGAGAAGACACGAATTAAAATCCAGTCAAGAGTCGTACCTCTTCTCAGCTTGCCGGCCACTTGTGCGGTGCTGGTGCTCCAACCTCATGGATATCTACCCAGGTCCTAAATATTACACCTGCCGAATGCAGTGCGGCAGCTTGGAGCTCCAGTCATCATTGTGGCAAGTTGGACTCCATGCCCAACACTGCCCTGGTGGGACCCGGACAACTCCAGTCTCCAACCTTCCACTCCTGGCTGGTATCCACCCCCCTATGAAGGCAGGGCCCTGGCCGCATGACTGCACAGAGCCACCTATCTCAAAGCCGCCTCAAAAATGCCAGCAAAAATCCAAATGCCCCTTTGCTGAATTAGTTGAGCCTCGCAGACAGTACATCAGACGCGACTTTTCTAAGGAACAGTGGCAACAGGTGGTGAATGCCATGCCCAGTCCAGTGCCCTACTCACTGGGTATGCTCTGCCACTGACTTGCTGCAGTTGTGAACAAGTCATTTCCCTTCTCTTTGCCTCCTTTTCCTCTCTCTAGTTCTCATGAGCTCCAGTCCAGTGGCAAATCTGCTGGACCATACCAGCTTTGCAACTTAAGTGCAAAGTCTGATCATCTCTGCCATTGGAGGACTTTTATCCATAGCTCACATACGATTTATGAATAGCCAATGTTTTGCCTTTGGAATGGACTCAGCTGTATGCATGAGGAGAGATTAGTAAGACTGGGACTTTTCACCTGGGAAAAAAGATGACTAAGGGGGGATATGACAGAGGTCTATAAAATCATGTGGAGAAAGTAAACAAGGAAGTGTTATTTACTCCTTCTCATAACACAAGAACTAGGGGTCACCAAATGAAATGAATAGGCAGCAGGTTTTAAACAAACAAAAGGAAGTATTTCTTCACACAACGCAGAGTCAGTCTGTGGAACTCTTTGCCAGAGGATGTTCTGAAGGCCAAGACTCTAACAGGGTTCAAAAAAAGAACTAGATAAGTTCATGGAGGACAGGTCTATCAATGGCTATTAGCCAGGATGGGCAGGGATGGTGTCCCTAGCCTCTGTTTGCCAGAAGCTGGGAATGGACGACAGGGGATGGATCACTTGATGATTCCCTGTTCTGTTCATTCTCTCTGGGGCACCTGGCATTGGCCACTGTCAGAAGACAGGATACTGGGCTAGATGGACCTTTGGTCTGACCCAGTATGGCCGTTCTTATGTCCAAACCGCGCTCCCAACTGGAACTCCGCTGTAATGGCTCCAATCCCCCTGGCCCTTGTAAGTTACCATGTGAATGCTGCCTTCCCCAAAAGAAACACCTGTTGCAAATTAAGAGACACAAGAGGACAGGAAAAGAGCAGCAGCTTTGCTTTTTAATTCATTAGTTTGCAAACTGCCCGGTGTCACCTTAAACCTGAGCAAGAGCTGGATGTAAGCAGGAAAGTTTGTCTCTTTCACCAAAAGTTGGTCCAATAAAAGATATCACCTCTCCCACCTTGTCTCTCTCTTTAAACTATTTACAAGTTAATTGTACCATATTTACATCCAACTGACAACGTGATTGTTAGAGACACTCTGCGGCTGTCTATTGTTCATTTTAAGCTTCAAGAAACGTAACAATATTGCTCTAAAACGTCA
The DNA here is from genome assembly GCF_011386835.1 of Chrysemys picta bellii. Lineage (NCBI taxonomy): Eukaryota > Metazoa > Chordata > Testudines > Emydidae > Chrysemys > Chrysemys picta. The sequence continues at coordinate 19,711,523 of NC_088810.1, read as the reverse complement.
AAACCTTCATGTTCATCGTATGAAGAAGCTGCTGGCGGCTGGGTTTGCTAGAGGCAGAACGTGTGTTAATAAATAGGCTGAAAACAATGTACAGTGATATTTTTACTTAGCATAACCCCGACCCATTTCACTGATTTATGTTCGATCTACTCTCTCCTTGGGAAGGGTCAAGGAGCGACATCTAACAATATGCAACAATGGCACTTAACAGCTAAATTATTCTAACTGATATGTGATCGTCTACGGGCTCTGTACTCGGACTGAGATTAGCACCTGCATAATGCATACGGGTCGCAGATATCCGAAAAGACACAACTCTACTTACATTTTACCTGGACAATTTAAAACATCTTCATTTTGCAGGCGGTGGCAGAGCTGTGACCCAACTGAAAGTCTGGAGCCCAGTTCCTCTTATAACCCCCTTGCTATTTGTTTGGCTAACAAGCCGTCAGTTTTCTCTTGGTATAGCTTATCATAGTGCAAGTAGACTGACCAGATAGCAAGTATGAAAAATCAGGACAGGGGGTGGGGGGGTAATAGAAGTCTATATAAGAAAAAGACCCAAATATCAGGACTGTCCCTATAAAATCAGGACATCTGGTCACCCTAAGTGCAAGGCAGCTAAAATCCAAGTTACCCGGGTGAATGAATATTTGTGTATGTACGTGCACAGCCAGGGTTTTTCTTCACCAGGGCAGGCAGTGGTTCTCAACCTTTTCCATACTGGGATCCATCCATTCCATCCCTTTTAGCACCAGGGAAGGGCAGTCTGGCCACAATCCCTTGACATCTGCTCACAAGCTCCAGGTTGAGAAGCCCTGAGATAAAGTAAACAGCTGGGGTTCTAGAATACAGAAAGATGACGCGTTAAAAATGAGACAATTAAGGAGCAGTTCCTGCTGAAAGGGGGTCTACATAAAAATGGCCCCCAGTTACTCAGATCTCTGCTTCCTGAACGTATGGAGTTCCCATCGCTGATGAAAAGAAAGATCTCCCTTCTGCGCTGCGGGAGAGCAAGCTGGAGTCCATTCTGACTCATGTAGCACCAACAAAATGATCAGCTAAGAACCTACTACCGCAGTGATTAGGTCAGAAGCTGACCAAACAGCTGGGTTTTCACATCTCGACTGGGAGTCTCTGGCACCAGCAATTGGAGGAACCGGCTTGACTTGCGAACTAACAAAGCTTGATCTACTTTGATCTGTTAAAATGACCACTCTGTTCCGTTCAGAGAAATTAGGTTTTGCAAACGATGGGTCATTAGATATTTGACCGCTCATTCGATAAAGTATCTTTGTCAGGATGCACAGATGGTAGCAAGGATTAGTTAGTGGCTTAAGTAAAGGGCAGGGAGTCAGGACTCCTAGGTTCTAGTCCCAACTTTGCCACTGCCTTGCTGGGTACTTTGGGGAAAGTCGCATCATCGTTCTGTGCCTCAGTTTACCCATATGAAAAATGGAGATACCAGCTGCCTCCAAAGGTGGTTTCATACCCTCATGGACTAATTTTTAAAGGTCCTGAGCAGCTGCAGCCCCTGCAGATTTCACAATTTGGGAGTGCTCGGCCATTGTCAAGGATCGAGCTGTTATAGGCTGTACTAAGGCGACAAACGATGAAGGGGGAGATGAGTCTAATAAGGTGCAACAGCCGCTGGGGGTACTTCTGGAGGACCACTAGCTCTTGATTCCCCAAGGTTCAATTTTCCCTCGGGGTGCCCTTTTCCAGGTACCAGACCCCTTCTCCCACAGGGATCTTTTCCTGCAGTCCGCTCACAGGGTCTTCCGACACTGTGGCCCGCAAGGGCCCTCGGCTTCTTCAAGGAGGGATCCTTCTGCTGCTCGGTCTGGAATTCAGCTGCTGGTTTTGGGGTCCATCCCTCGTTGGCCGTGCCTCAGTTTCCCCGCCTCGGAACAAAGCCTCAGCCCTCTTAAACCCGGTTCCTGATAACTCACTGCCCCCGTTGGGAGTTTTCCACATCCCCTGCTAGACAGACTCAGTTTGGACTGTGCTGTGACGTTCTAGGCTTGAGGGCCCGGAGAACGGCCTGTGCTGTGTTCAGACGTACAATAAACCCTTCTCTTTTATGCTGGCTGAGAGTCACGGCAGTCCAGAGAGCAGGGTGGCCCTGAGCACAATGGAAGTACAGCTTCACGGATTGATAGCAAGTTTGTTATGTTGGACAGCAGACGACAGAGCTCGGTGCCACTCAGACACTGGGCTGGATTCCCATTTAACCTTAAGGCCCCTTTACAGGGCTCCGGCTGTGTATAAGCACCTTAAAGTAGGCCATTGACACCCACTGTAAGGGCCCTTTACAACACTGCCCGAGTGGTGTGAAGGGCAATGAGAATCAGGTTCAGCAAATTACTCAATTCATTCATTCCATGATGACAGCCAGAGAGCAAGTTTTCAAACCCTCTGACTCGAAGAAGTGGTCTCTCTCCTAGCAGGCTCTGGACACAGGCATTTTGGTGGGGTTGTGGTTGGCATGTGCTGCGCACGAGGCCTTGCATACACAAGGATTGAGCCAGCTTCATCCAAGGGAGCTGGCAAGGTTGGAGACGTATCAAGTACTGTATTTGTGAAACATACAGGCTTGCTGGTCCCTGGTTAAAGACTGCTAGACACACCCCTGCCCCGACTATCTCAGATGCTTTTCTGCCCCCATTACCGATCTGAGCACCTCACACTCTAACATATTTATCCTCACCACACTCAAGGAGGCAGGACAGGGCTGTCATCCCCATTGTATTGCTGAGGACCTGGGGCACAGGGAGGCTAAGTGATTGGCCCATGGTCACATAAGACATCTGTGTCAGAGCAGAGAACTGAATCTAGCCCCCCGGAGTCCCGGGCTAGTGCTCTACGCACTGCACTATCTACCTCTCTGATCGAAGACAGGCACCTCGCGTCTACAGAATTCCAGTACAAATCTAAGTAAACCATCAGACACTGCTAATTCAAAAACATTAACTGATGGAGCTGATATTTTAAGCTGCCGTTCCGGGAGGGGGCAGAGGGGTGTCTTTAAAATGTTCTATTTAAAAGACAGTTTTGTCCCTCTCTTTCATTGCTAACCATGGCTGCACGTGAATGAGATCTTTGTTCCTGGTTATTTGTATGTTCCTGCTGCTTCAGGCCTTGACCAAAGGCAAAATTCTCTATTGGAGGCATGGTAATCCACTCTGCAATATGTGCCTGGATACCACAAGGAGAGGACTGCGCCTTCGGGTGAGGAACAAAGCAGCCAAGAGCCTGGTTTCACATTAATACTACCAGCACCGAATACAAAGCAGAAGGAGCGAATTATACAGAGAATACCGTGAATTCTCTTGCCATGGAAGCTTTTGCTAGGTACTGATGAGGCATCAGTGCGGGGGAGGGATAGCTCAGTAGTTTGAGCATTGGCCTGCTAAACCCAGGGTTGTGAGTTCAATCCTTGAGGGGGCCACTTAGGGATCTAGGGCAAAATCAGTACTTGGTCCTGCTAGTGAAGGCAGGGGGCTGGACTCTATGACCTTTCAAGGTCCCTTCCAGCTCTAGGAGATAGGATAGGATAGGATAGGATATCAGTGGGATTTTAATGTCCAGGGGGTTGGAAAGAACAGGCCAACTTCTCAGGCGATGCAAGTCAGCTCCACTGAGGGACCACCACCCATTTACACCAGGTGGAAACCCGGCTCAGAATCCTCATGCTGTCACAAAGATCTGGGTTCAATTCCTGGCTCTGCCAGTGACTTGTCTACCCTTGGGTGGGTCACTTCACCTCTCTGTGCCTCTGTTTCTCAGCTGTAAAAAGGGAGATAATATTAGAAATACCTCAAAGAGGGGTTGTCCTGAAGGCATGGATGAGTCCTGAAGGCATAGGAAAAAAAGCACTGATCGCTAAGAGCATCCAAGCGTACAGCCCGCGACAGTTTAAACGCAAGCAAGATCATTCTCATTACCCTACATACATCATTAAAAGAGAGATCACCGAAGAACGCAGTGGCGTTAGGTATAAATGCAATCCTTGGGGCTCAAGATCTCTCTGCAGCCAGATCAGCCATCAGTCTGGAGGGCTGCGTTGATGATCTGACTTTGCACAGAGAAACAGAACTCTATAAACTCCAGTAAAGTGGTAATTTCAGATCAGCACGTATGTTTATTACGAAAACAATCTCAATACAGATTTTCATTCAAAGTTAGCACTGCCCCATTTGTTGTCTCCTCCTCTTCAGTTTATTAAAGTACACCAAAGAAGCCATTAAAAAAAAACAGCGGGGTGAGCATTTGGCTAGCTGGGTGAACAGGAGTGCAGGCACAGGAGGGTAGGTCTGTGTTATTCCTACTTTACAGAAGGGGAAATTGAGGCACAGAGACATGAAGGTCCACAGTCATTCAGGGCACAAAGGAAAAAAAAAAAAAATAAAATAAAAACAGAACCAGGAGTCCTCAGTCCTGCCCCTGCGCCGAGATCACACCTCATCTTACAGTCTCTACCCATTGCTGCAAATTGGTGCGGATCATGTCGGTTTCACTTACCCGCTTTCACAGGTCACCATGCTCCATACCTGAACATCCCTACGTGCTTTATAAAGAAACAATGGAAAACTAGAGCCAGACTGAAACAAATAGGAGAGGCAGGAGGAGAGACTGAATATTGCTGTTTACCTTTGTTTTCCTACCATCAAACCAAACCTAATGTTGCTGCCAAGGCAGCAGGAAAATCCACGGTTTCCAGGCATGGCAGAGGTGTCAGAACTGGGGACGGCATCAACAGGAACGGCTGGGAATGCTGCAGCCTGCACTCTGCCAGCGCACACAAGGACATGCCATGTCATGTCATCACTGTTAAGTGCCGCAACTCCGCGAGCTTCCCCGGCACCTTTCAAAGTTACCTGGCACCTTTCAAAGTTACCTGGCATTCCTAATAAACCGGGACTTAGCAATCCACCTCAGGAGTCTCTAGCCACAAACTCCAGGCGCTTGTTACTCACAGTACTTCAAGGGTTATATTTAAAACAGGACTTCCACGTGAAAGGTGCCAGATGGACAGGCGTGGAGACCAAAGTCCACTCTGTATCCACAGACCAGGTAGTACACGGGCAGCAGCAACGAAGGCCTCCCCTACTCGCTACCTCCTGGCTTTACAGGTGGGGAAACTGAGGCATGGAACTCCTGTAGGGACAAGAGGGGAGCTCAGTCTCCATGGTTCATCCGATCCCTGGCTAAGGCTGGGAATTAGCATCAATTCTGGTGGCGGACCGTGAATGCTTGTCCTATCATAGGATTGAGCCCCTGCCCCGAAATTCACTGCATACCAGCCACTGGATAGTAGCAACCTTGGACCCCTAACATCCTGGGCTGGCCTTGAACCGGTAACAAAGGCGAAGGTTCCACCTCCCTCTACCAACCTGCCAGTCCTCCCGGTTAAGGTTTAAGTTTGAGCCAGGGGTGAACGATGGTGAGGATAGAGAGGATGGAGGAGGTCAGCCCGCACAGCCCCACAAAGCCCGGGTTGGTCTTGTACAGCCCCAGCTTGTCCAGCGGGATGAAGATATCACAGGCGTTTTTCACCACGTCCACAAGCAGAGGGGGGTTGCTCCTCAGCACGTGCACAAGAAGGTGCAGCTGGACTTTCAGCCTCAACACCAGCTGCTGGAGACTGGTGTCTGCTCGGAGCGCGTGCCGGGTCTCGCTGCCCTTCGCACGCTTCCCGCAGGCCTCGCGCTCCATCAGGAGCCGGATCTCGTAGGCATCCCGGCTCAGGTTCAGGATCAGTGCAAAGAAGTAATATCTGAAAGGCAGAAGGGGGAAGGAGAGAGGGTTTATCAGCTAATATTTACTGTCCACTGAAGGGACAAAACTCCCACTGACTCCAACAAGAGTTATGAGTCAGCAGCGTGCCCTCCTTGCCAAGAAAGCCAACGGCATATTGGGCTGTATTCATAGGAGATTGCCAGCAGATCGAGGGAAGTGATTATTCCCCTCTGTTCGGCACTGGTGAGGCCACACTTGGAGAATTGCGTCCAGTTTTGGGCCCCCCACTACAGAAGGGATGTGGGCAAATTGGAGAGAGTCCAGCGGAGGACAATGAAAATGATTAGGGGGCTGGGGCACGTGACTTATGAGGAGAGGCTGAGGGAACTGGGTTATTTAGTTTGTAGAAGAGACGAGCGAGGGTGGGGGGGGATTTGATAGCAGCCTTCAATTACCTGAAGGGGGGTTCCAGAGAGGATGGAGCTCGACTGTTCTCAGTGATGGCAGATGACAGAACAAGGAGTAATGGTCTCAAGTTGCAGTGGGGGAGGTCTGGGTTGGATATTAGGAAACACTATTTCCCTAGGAGGGCGGTGAAGCACTGGAATGGGTTACCTAGGGAGGTGGTGGAATCTCCTTCCTTAGAGGTTTTTAAGGTCAGGCTTGACAGAGCCCTGGCTGGGATGATTTAGTTGGGGTTGGTCCTGCTTTGAGCAGGGGGTTGGACTAGATGACCTCCTGAGGTCCCTTCCAACCCTGATCTTCTATGATTCTAAGAGCAGGGTGGCCCCCTAAAGCTACGTTACCGCAGCTGGGGTGTGTGACTGCAGCAAGTGCAGACACACCTGAGCTAGTTTTAACAGAGCTAGTGAAGCAGCAGCAGCATGGGCAGCGGTCGCTTGAGTACATACCCAGGGTGCTGGCTAGCCTGTGCCGCTGCCCATGCCGCCATTGGAATGAGACTTGGCTCTATTAAAGCTACCTTGGGCATGTGCGCACGTGCTCCGATCGCACCTCCCGACGGCAGCGTGGACAGAACCGAAGCATCTTCATCGGGATATAACTGTAGGACGTATTGTTCAGTGGCCAGTCTACAGGTCGAGACACCAGGACTCCTGGGTTCTATTCCCAGCTCCTAGCTGGACGTGTGACTGAAGGCTAAAGCAGTGGATTGGGTTCTACTGGAATGACCTTGGAGGAGTCCCGTCACCTCTCTGTGCTTTGCTTTAGCCAGCTATTGGACGGATGCACCGCTTACCTCTCCAGGGGGTGGGAGGCTTCATGTCTGTCAAGAGCTTTGGGATCTCTGGATGGATGCTAGGGAAGTGTTACTAGAATCCCATCTGAGGGTCAGCTGCGTGACAGGACACGTCACCTTATTGGAAGGCAATATGGCCAATGCAGATTCCCCCCGTCCCAGACATTCACATTCACCCAGCCTGACATGTGGGGTGTTAAACTGAGCTCACTGACACTGTGTGGATGTCAGAAGCAACACAGTTCAGTGCACGGGACGCAGCACCAGATCCTGGTTCTATTCTAAGGGCTGCCACAACCTTGCTGTGTGTCCGGGGGGGAAGGGTGAGCTGCTCTGTGTCTCGGTTTCCTCGTGTGTAAAAGCACAGAAAACGATACTTCCCCATTTCTGTGCAGCCCCGAGATCTGCAGACACAATCGGCTGTGTTCAATAGTATCACTACTGCTAATAAAGAGCCCTGGCCATTTTTTCTTGCAAGCGTAGGGGTGCTAACGCCATTGCCTTATGCAAATTCAAAACTAGGGCTTTATATTCTGCCTATTAGCACTTCCCAAGGAATTTCTACGGCTATGCTTCAATGAGCCGCAGCACAGAGTTCCTGCGGGCTGTTGAACCGTTCCTGTGGGCTGTTGAACCGTTCCTGTGGGCCACCCCAGAGGTAGCTGCAGTTCAGTGCTGGGCAACCTGTATGCAAGGTTAGCAAGGTGCTTTGGGTTGGAAAGTGATAGGGAGCAGGGAAAAGGCAGAGCTATTTCTGTTGCAACACAGCTATTGTTCGCAAGGATTTGTCGGAAACTCCCCCCACACACACACACTTACCTGACAGGATCATCCCTGACCAGGAAAAGCAAACGGCACTAGCCCAGCCTCACCTGAAGGACCGCTGACTCCACTTTTCCTGGTCCATGTGAGGGAGGAGGCCAGACTTCCCCGCCCACAGGATGTTGTCGCAGGCGAAGTACATGGCTCGGTTCAGGTTGCTGACGGTGATGCAGAAGCGCAAGACCACATCCGAGAGGTGGATGGCTCGCTTCGCCGACTCCAGGGCGTCCGCCGAGTTCCCCAGCCGGAACACTGGAACATCAAGCGGGTCGAACGAAGTATCAGCCAGACACTCCCTGCTGTTATGTCACTACTAAGCACATCACTGATGCCAAATGGGCCAGGGATCTGGGATAACTGACACATCCCTCCAGCCTTCCACGCCAAGCTGCGGGGCCACAGACCACCCCCATCCAGCATTGTGGCACAAAACTACAACCAAAGGTAATTAGCGGGGTAGGAAGAACTGGGTTTCTCTTGTTCAGAGACCCTGGAAGCCTCCCATTACATCCCCTCTGAGAAGATGATTTCACTTACGCTTGCGCCCCAGGCTCATGTGAGCCTCGAGCTGTTTGATCCTGGCGAGGAAATCAGCACTCGCTCCGTTCTTCTGCAGCGTGTAGCCGAGCAGAGTGCAGGCATACTGAGCGGCTCTGAAAGAGACAACCGAGTATAGGAAATGCACCTACTGAGACAGGATTTGCCTTAATGGATCAGTTCAGCAAGCCCAGCCTCCTGCCTCCACCAGTGGAGGATGAAACACCCTCTTCTTCCAACCCCGGTTGACTATCTATGGAGTGCTGCCCGTGGCAGGGAAGAGAGATTTCTTCCTGAGCCCTGCAATGATCATCATACTGAAGTATGAGATTCAATTACCAATATTATTACTGGCCAGGAAATTCCTGCAGCAGGGAGTTCCATAAGTTGGCCACGGGCTGAATAACTCGCCTCTCAGCCCTACGAAACCCAACACACACACACACGAGTCCAACTAGCTCATTTCATCTGAGGCTTGTTAGACCCTGAAGCGTTTAGGTTAAAAATAAAAGCATAAAGGATCTGATGGCTAACTAAGTCTGCCTGGGACCTCCGCACTCCCCGCCATGCAGAATGGACATGCCCTGAATATTTAGCACTTTCCCATTGCAGCTGCACATCCTTGGATAGCATTTACAGGCCTTTTCAAATGACCCAACATGGGCCAGTTCCTGGACTCAGCTGACGGGACCAGTTTCAATTCTGCTAAGAAGATAGTTCCTGGAGCGAAGCAGAACTCTCTCTAGACTCAATAGCTTCCAACTTATTTTCTTTCCTAGAGGAAAGGGGTAAATTCCCTCCCCTCTCCCTTTCCCTAAATAAGACCCTGATTCGGCAAGGTACTTAATGCATGGGAGTTGTTCCGGTGAAGCCGGCGTTTAAGTGCCTCGCTGCATCACGTCCTAAGTGGGCTGATTTTCAGTGGAGTTAAGCACCTGCAATGCAATGATTTCCATAGGACATGTGGGTTTTCAGCACCTCCGGAAAGGAGGCCACTTATTTAGCGGGCTAACTAGGGATAGAAAGGCCTAATTTAGGAACACAGGCCTAGGCCTGAAAGGGACTCCTGGGTCATTGCGCCCAGCACGTGCTATCACGGCCAACCCCCTCATCCCATCCCGTTCAGAAACTGATCAAGCTCCATTTTCAAACTGCTTAGAGGTTGTTTGCCCCTACAACTCCTACTGGGAGGCTGCTCCAGAACTTTCCTCTTCTGCTGGCGAGAAACCTCATTCCCAGCCTATATTCCTGGCCGGTTTATCCCTGTTTGTTCTTGCGCCGACACTGTCCTTTAGCGCTTCTTCCTCCCTGGGCTGTGTTTAGAGAGCAAACCATATCCCCCTCTCAGCCTCGGTTTTGCTAAGCTAAAAAAGCCAAGCTCTTTTAGTCTCCTCTGGTAAGATTGGTTTTCCATTCCACTGATCATTCTAATAACCCTGCAAGGACCCAAATTACCACTTTAACTGCTTCCCAACCACAGAATTATTATTGTTAGTCATATCGCAGTGGAACCTGGGGATCCAATCAGGGCCCCATTATGCTAGCCCCTATATTATTATTTATTTGTGTTAATCTTACATTAGCAAGCTAAACATTTCACATGAGCATTTGCTAAACATCTCATGGGTGTCATGGCTTTGAGGCTTCTGTATGTCCTTCCCCTATCCTTCTGGAAAGGGCACACAGAAATCAGAACAGAAATCATATGCCTTGACTTTCAGTATGTGGAAAAAATAAGGAGAATCTTGGCAAACTTCAGTGCATGTGACTTCTTAATAAACAGCTCCCTGTTTGACCATCTGGCTTGGTATGAAATTGCAGATCCGACACTTTCATCTCTGCGTAAAGCCAACGTACTTTTAACCCAGATAATAAACGTTAATGAAGTAGGACTGGGGAAAGTTGTGCCATCATGAGATCATTTTGATGCCTATGGAAGATCTGTTCCGGAGCTTAGATACCATAGTGAGAACTGCCCTCGCAACACCTAACAGAGAAAAATGGTTTTTAAATAACAAAAACTAGAAGTAGGTTCTGAGAAGCATTTGCTCAAACACTGTGCATGGGGAGGATGCAAAGACGCACTGAAGACGCTGATAAAATCTCAGCAGATGTCTATAGATTGTCTCCTCGTAAAACTTTTGGCTGGAAAATGTTACCTCCCCCAGCCTAGCTTTAAAACATTACTGTCTAATCCTGAACTGCTCTTTCGAATGAATTTAGTCCTCCCAGAAGGTGTCACGTCGATATCCAGGATTTGATCTGCTGTTTATCCCCAGAAAAGGGACAACCTGGGCAGCTTTCTCCCACCAACGAGCCCCAATTCCACCCTGGGCAGCAATGTCTAGTCTCCACAGCCAATTCAGTCCCCAGCCTCTCTGCTGAGAAGGGGGCCCAATTAGTGTCAGTTGTGGTCATGATTTGTCACTCCTAAAATGAACCTAGGAAGATCCCAGACCCAGCCATGTTCAGCAGGAAGGAATGCAGCTGCAACAGGTCTGAGGGAGAAAACCTAAATAGGGTTCAGGAGAGAAAATGAGAGGATCCCCTCCACCGCCCACATCGTCTGACAATGAGGTTTCTCCTGTTCAAATCATGTGATTCCAAGGGGCTGCTTAAGGAAGAGGAACCAGATGAGGCTGGAGTTGGAGGGAGGCAGAGCAATTGGAAACGCTTCAAGCGGATAAACATCATCTGAATAAAAGCAAGCAAAGCCAGGAACAATATGTAACATGCCTGCTGATCATGCTTGCGTTAGACAGGGAAAAAAGTGTCCGTTCATGGAGACTTCAAGGGAGGAGGACAAAACATTATGGAAGCAATTCAATATTAGATCAAACTGAAAAGAGTGTGTCTCACAAATAACGGCCCCAATTGTGAGTACAGGAACAAGGTTTGATATGAAAAGGCGCTTGAGCACGCCAGCTCCCAGGGACTTTAATGCTGCGCTGGCCCAAGCCTGCAAAGGTTAAGGACCCATGTGGGTCATGGAAACAGGACATCCCTCTTTGTGGAAGGGCAGGATCCAGGCATGTTTGCAGAGGGAGGAGTGACCAGTGTTACCAACTCTCGCGATTGTTTTGCCAGCCTGACGGTTTTTGCTATTTTCCTTCAAGTTCCAGCTCCAGGAGTCTTGGGATTACGGGAGAATCTCAGCTTAAAATTTAAAATAAAAAGGAAGTTTCTAGCCCTAAAGGCTCAGAAAACCTTTAGAGATAGAAATAAATATTTAGCAAATAAAAAGAACCAATTTCTCCCCCTTAAATCTCATGATTTCTATGACAATTTCATAATTTTGCAGGGACCAGACTCGTCATTTTTTTTCAACACTGGGGTTAGCAATACTGAAGACACTTCCCACTAAGATGTAGTCTACACTTTGACTGGGAGAACACCTGCCTTAGATTATTAAAACAAGACAACAAAAGTTGCTTCGTGCTACATTTCTTCACTAACCCCATTCTCCCATCACACCCCCTTCGTCTGCTTCTTCCACCAGCTGCACCTTGTCACAGCCCTTGACTGTGCTCAGTGCAGCAGGGACTGTCTTTACTTGTTTGTATAGCACCCATCACAATGGAGCCCTGGTCTCAGATTGGGGCATTTAAGTGCTGTGTGACACAAATAAGAAGTTTATTGGACAGTGAAACTAGTTTAACCTGTTCCACTGGGTTCCTTGTGATCTGGCTCATTGCTCCTGTGTTGAACACCCTACCTTGCAGCATAGCTCAAACTGTCCAAGTTAGGAGCTGACACTATCTACCACTGAGACCTCGTGTAGTTTAGTGGATAAAATCCTGGGACGGAAGCCAAAAGACCTGGGTTTTATTCCCAGCTTTTCCACTGACCCTGGGCAAGTCACTTCCCCTCTCCTGCTTGTTTCTCCTCCCACTCTGTGTCTTGTCTGCATGCACAACGCCTGGCACTATGGAGTCCGGAACTTGGTTGGGGCCGGTAGGTGCTACTCTAAAAGAAATAAAATATTAATACCACAACCACTGGAACGTTAAGAATCCCAGCTCTCCAGAAGAAAACTCAACAGTCTCTAGACCCAATGGTTCATAATATATCAGACCTTTAAATCTGTCACTGTCTCCTGGGTCTAGCAATGATTTTTTTAGCCCAGCTCTGGGACCGAACAAAGCAAATCAGAAATTATTTTGGGGAAGTTCTAAGGCCTGTGTTATACAGGAGGGCAGACGAAATGATCACAATGGTCCCTTCTGGCCTTGGAAACTATGAAATCCTGAAATCAGAAATTTTAGGTTCTTGAACATCTGCTTCATGCAGGAGTAACCTGCTTCTAGAAGGTATTTCCAATCACGACCATGTGGCACTGAAAACTCTGATGTCATATCCTGTGCAAGCCAGAAGCTGCCAACTAACTTCATAGCAAAGCAACAAGTGTTTAGTGCCTTGGTCTTAAGGGTTTATTAGTCATTTGTTCAGAGAGGATTATCAAACTGTCTTCTGCATGGTTTTCATCCCACCCAGCAGTCAAAACAAATAATCTTTCTGAGATACTAGTTTGCCTAGCTAGTTCTTCCCCTTTAAGAGCACCTTTCTATCCACCGATCCCAAAGCACTTTACAATCAAGCATTACAACATCCTGATAGGTATTATACCTATTTTACACAAGGGGAAACTGAGGACAATACAGTTAAGAAACTACAAGAAATCACTGATGTCAGGAACAGAACCCAGGAGTCCTGGCACCCAGTCCTCAGTTCTAACTACTAGCCAACATTCCCTCATGGAACTGTGAACAGAAATCAGGTGTCCTAATTCCCCATTCTATACTCCTTTTATTAGACCACACACACACTTTCCCCCAAAATGCCCTACATGGCTTTTTCCTAATCTAGGGGCTTTTCTGCCACATAAACTGGTGTCCATCAAACTGACTCTGTTTGATTTAGACCTGAAGGTTGGGCTTGTTTTTCCTCTTCGGTTGCCTAAGAAGTTTTCCATTGTTTATTGGGAGACTGAACTAGTCACAGAATTGGTGCTATTAATAATGTAAGAAGAGAATTTGTTTAAAACTACATAATTATCTTGACAGCAGTTCCCCTACAGGGGTCTGATCCAGCACACACTGCTTTTTCTAGTGACTAATGGGAAACTTTGTGTAGTATTTGTCAAGCTGTAATAAATAATATTTATTATTTGCAATGCAGTAGCACCTAGGAGCTACAACCATGGACATGGACCTCATGCTGCTAGGAGTATACAAACACAGAACAAAAAAAGACAGTCTCTGCCCCAAATGCACCATAAAGCTTCACCCTCCTTTGATTCGCCACAGAATACAAGTCAAAACAAGCTACCAAGAAAACAAATTCATAAGAAGAATCTTTTAAACGTTTCTCATCTCTGGCTGGCTGAAAAAGCCTACATATCTCAAAACTTGCCTGCCCCATTGGGGAAAAAATGCTTCTTATTAATTATCAGAATTTAAATCTAACCCCACAATGATTATGGAAACTTTTTTTTTTTTTAAATGAAAGCCCAAGTTGTCCAGAACATTGGGAAAAGCACGACTGGTGAACAGATTTCACAAGCACAGAAATCCTCTAAGCATTCAACCTCTCTCTAGGCTGGGACAAGGGTTTACAAGGGGATATGTAAGACCAATGCCGCTTCGAGGCAGGAAAACACTAGCTTCTCGCTGCTTACCTACAGGGCTTGCTATTCCCCGGCCTTCTCTATATACTGCTTAACCAGTTCATTGCAAAGTAATTCCAGCTCCACAGAAGAACATGACATTACCGAAGAATAGGATTATTTGGCCTGTATAGGAGGGGAAATCTAACAGAGGTGCATTATATAACATAACTATTGCCCAGCAAAAGTATTTTGTAGGATTACAAGACCAAAGAGACACTGAAAATTTTAAAGCAACACATTTAAAATAGACAAACAGAAATATACATGGCATAAAAAAAGATCAGCCAGTGGAACTTGATACTGTAGGGAGTAAAAAGAAGAACAGGAGTACTTGTGGCACCTTAGAGACTAACAAATTTATTAGAGCATAAGCTTTCGTGGACTACAGCCCACGTAGTCCACGAAAGCTTATGCTCTAATAAATTTGTTAGTCTCTAAGGTGCCACAAGTACTCCTGTTCTTTTTGCGGATACAGACTAACACGGCTGCTACTCTGAAAACTGTAGGGAGTGTTTCTCAACTGGGAGAGAGACAAAAGACAATCAGGGAGATGGCGAGGCACTGAAAGTGTTATTACAGTCTAAAGCAGTGGTCCCCAACGTGGTGCCCGTGGGTGCAATGGCGCCCACTGGGGCATTTACGCCCGCCCACGTCCTGGAGCCCAATAGGTACTGACAAGGACAACCAGCCGCCAAAATGCCGCCGAGAAGCAGCAATGCCAAAAAGCGTCGCCGCCGGAATGCCGCTGCTTCTCGGCGGCATTTCGGTAGTGACATTTCTCGATGATGCCGGTTCTCGGCGGCTGGTTGTCCAGCGCCCGCCACACTCTTCGGGGAACACGAATATGCTATTGCAATAGAAAGGTTGGGGACCACTGGTCTAAAGCAAAGCAAGTCTCATTCCCCCACTAACCTCCCCTTCAAGGACAAATATTCTCGGTCAGCCTCTCAACACACACAAAAATCAATTACACAGACTTAACACTTATCACGGATACATTTTTAACTCTTATTTTTATTTTCAATATAAAGGGATTTCAAATAAGAGGATGCCAACCTGCATAGGTTTAGCAACACTCCCGTAGGTTTGGTGGTTTTGTTGCTTTTTCCCCCACCAGCCAAACAACTCAAGTTTCTTTTTTTAAATATTAGGTGCTGATCTCAAAGATTTGTAGCTATGGTAAAATTTCATCTATTGAGTCTCATTCTTCAGGGCATGAGCTGGGAGTCCAGAAGGAAAGTCTTTCCCACAAGCCCAGAGGATAATTTGGCACATGCCATTCCCTGGGACATTTACCATAAGATGCCATGGGCACTGGGGAAACCAGACTTAGGCCTGGTCAACACATAGGTTGTTGTACCAGTATAACTGTTGGTTAGGAGTGTGGTTTTTAACAGAAAGTTATATCAGGACAATCCCCAGAGTGGATGCAGTTACACTGTTTTAAAGGGCCTTATGAGACGGGGAAATAAGCTATACTAGCATAAGTGCCCACACTACAGTGGTTGTATATGTTTACCATACTAGGACAGTTCAAGTGGTAACAACTTTTTGTGCAGACAAGTCCTTAGACGGGACTATTGGTCTGGCCAAATTCCCAAGACACCTGTTGATTATCATACAGGCAAATTTGCCTCTGTCCCGCACAAACCTCAGCCCTGAAAATATTTCTGGGCTTCTTAGTCACCCTGCAAAATCCTTGAAAATCACAAGGGTTGGGGAAAGAAGGCAGAAGCCAACCGTTCTGGTGAGCCAACAAAAACAGCAAGTGATTAGGATTCCGCAGGGACTGACGCCTTGTCTAGGCTAGAAAGGGTTTGCTGGCTCACCTTCCTCCTGGAGACATAACTTATACTGGCAAAAAAGATTATTTGCTGGTATAGCTTATACTCGTTTCCTGAATGAAACAAGCTGTGCTGACAAAGGGAATGTCTATGCAGCTTGCAACAGGGAGCTTTCCAGCCCAGATCAACAGACTCAAGTGTGAGGAGTTCATGCCAGCACCCTGAAAACAGCTGTGCTGACAGGCTTTGACATTCAGGCTGGAGCATGGGCTCTGAAGCCCACTCTCACCCCTAGGCTTCACAGCTTGAGATGCAACTACAAAGCACGGTCTACACAGCTTTTTCAGAGTCCTAGCGCGCGCACACACACACACACACAACCTCAAGTCTGTTGATCCAGGCTGGGAGGCTTGCGGCTGCAGGCTGCATAGACATACCCAAAAGGACTTTTTTTGCCACTGTAACTAAATCTACACAGAGTCTTTTACTGGCATAGTTAGGTGGGTTCAGCATGCGGTTCCCCCCCCACACACACACACTCCTGATACAGGTAGGCCAGCAACACCTTTCACTGCAGACCAGGCCTAACGCTAGTGGCACATTTGCAGCAACAGGTGACTGTTTCGACACTGATGTCCCAATGGAATTTCACAGGCCCTGGCAACTGAATTCGGTACCATTCCCGGGATGATCCAACAAAGCCAGCAACTCAGGGCACGGATTCACCTGGGGTCACCTCAATCCCTTCCCTCTGGCGCAGGGGCAACCCGCTACTCACCGGCAACCCTTGGCTTGTGAAGCCCCAGACTTCCCCCCCATATTTTGCTGGGCTGATACCACACCTGAAAACCCGCTCCTTGGCTTGGCTCTGGGCACTGAACTGCACCCAGAAATCCATGGTGCTGGTGCTCCTCCTCCAGGCACAGCCGGGCCCAAGGTCTTCGTGCCTTCCTGGGTGAGCTGATTACAGGGTCCTCACCCTCCTCCCCTGGGCCTCCCGGGGCAGCTCCGCCTGGCGCCCCTCCGCCTTGGGCCTCCCGGGGCAGCTCCACCGGGTCGGGGGTTCCTTGGGCCTCCCGGTGCAGCTCTGCCTGGCGCCCCTCCGCCTTGGGCCTCCTGGTGCAGCTCCACCGGGTCGGGGGTTCCTTGGGCCTCCTGGTGCAGCTCTGCCTGGCGCCCCTCCGCCTTGGGCCTCCCGGTGCAGCTCCGCCAGGCGCCCCTCCGCCTTGGGCCTCCCGGTGCAGCTCCGCCAGGCGCCCCTCCGCCTTGGGCCTCCCGGTGCAGCTCCGCCAGGCGCCCCTCCGCCTTGGGCCTCCCGGGGCAGCTCCGCCTGGCGCCCCTCCGCCTTGGGCCTCCTGGTGCAGCTCCACCGGGTGGGGGGTTCCTTGGGCCTCCTGGTGCAGCTCCGCCGGAGGCCCCCCCACCCTCGGCCTTCTAGTCCAGGAGTCTAAGCCGGGGGAGGACGGGTCGCTCCGTTCCTGAGGGGAGGGGGTGTTGAAGTCCCCTCCGGTCACAGGCGAGACGGTTGCAACCACTTCCGGGAATGCAACGGTGGCGCCCAGGGGTCAAACGTGGAGAAACCACCCAACGCGATATGGCTGCGCCCCCTAGAGCCCAGCAGAGGAAGGGCAGCAGCGGTTCTCCCTGTAGCCCCCGGCCCGCACCCCTTCTCTGCCTGCTCCCTGCCTGTTGTTACAGACAGGACCAGAGCCCCCTTCCCCTAGCTCGTATCTCCCAGTCCCCCAAATCAGCGCCCCCTCCTCCAGTCCACCCAATCCAGCACCTCTTCTTCCCCCAATGACCTCCCAGCACCCCCAATCCCCTCATAACTCAGCACCCTGCCTCCCCTTGCACCCCTCAATGGCCAGGGACTCATCTGTGTAACTCCCGCAAGACAATACATCTGTGTCCCCTTTACTTCTCCCCCAGAGGAAATGATAACACCCTTACAGTTAAATGTAAATAATTTACTCCCTAAACTGGGAGGAGTGGTAGATAGGCTGGAGGGTAGGGATAGGATACAGAGGGACCTAGACAAATTAGAGGATTGGGCCAAAAGAAATCTGATGAGGTTCAACAACGACAAGTGCAGAGTCCTGCACTTAGGACAGAAGAATCCCATGCACTGCTACAGACTAGGGACCGAGTGGCTAGGCAGCGGTTCTGCAGAAAAGGACCTAGGGGTTACAGTGGACGAGAAGCTGGATATAAGTCGACAGTGTGCCCTTGTTGCCAAGAAGGCTAATGGCATTTTGGGCTGTATAAGTAGGGGCATTGCCAGCAGATCGAGGGATGTGATCATTCCCCTCTATTCGACATTGGTGAGGCCTCATCTGGAGTACTGTGTCCAGTTTTGGGCCCCACACTACAAGAAGGATGTGGAAAAATTGGAAAGAGTCCAGCGGAGGGCAACAAAAATGATTAGGGGGCTGGAGCACATGACTTACGAGGAGAGGCTGAGGAAACTGGGATTGTTTAGTCTGCAGAAGAGAAGAATGAGGGGGGATTTGACAGCTGCTTTCAACTACCTGAAAGGGGGTTCCAAAGAGGATGGATCTAGACTGTTCTCAGTGGTACCAGATGACAGAACAAGGAGTAATGGTCTCAAGTTGCAGTGGGGGAGGTTTAGGTTGGATATTAGGAAAAACTTTTTCACTAGAAGGGTGGTGAAGCACTGGAATGGGTTACCTAGGAAGGTGGTGGAATCTCCTTCCTTAGAGGTTTTTAAGGTCAGACTTGACAAAGCCTTGGCTGGAATGATTTAGTCGGTGTTGGTCCTGCTTTGAGCAGGGTGTTGGACTAGATGACCTCCTGAGGTCCCTTCCAACCCTGATCTTCTATGATTCTATCTCCTGTTGGAGGGTCTCACAGCTCTATTAACATTAATGAATTAACATGCTCACAGCCTCCCTGGAAAGGAGGTCAGTATCACTGTCCCTATTTCACAGAGGGGAAAAGTGAGGCACTGGAAGAGGGGAAGTGACTTGGGTTAGGGTTACACAGCAAGCCAATGGCAGAGCTGGAAACAGAACCCAGGAGTTCTGAGTCCCAGTCCCCTGCTCTCACAACTAGACAGACTCCCCCCTCAAACTGGGAATAGGAACCCCGATTCACAGACCCTTTGCTTTAACCACTGAACAATGTTCCCTCCCTAAAGGAGTATGTTTTCAAGACTGTCTGTCCAGTTGCCACCTGTCCTAGGTAGTCAGGGCCGGCTCCAGCATTTCTGCCACCCCGCGATCGGCGGTGGCAATTGGGGAAAAAAAAAAAAAGCCGCGATCGGCAGCAGCAGTTCAGCGGCAGGTCCTTCGCTCCTAGAGGGAGTGAGGGACCTGCCGCCCATGAATTGCCACAGGTGCTGCCCTTCTCCCTTGGCCGCCCCAAGCACCTGCTTGTTAAGCTGGTGCCTGGAGCCGGCTCTGTCAGTAGTCATCTAAAGGCAACCATAATAAAACCTGCATGTCACTCTACTGATCATCTTCCGCCCTTTCACACAAAGTCTCTTTCTATCACTTTCATGCTGCTGCTGAGAGGCTCTAATTTAAAAACGTGCTGAGTAACCATTCCCGGTGGTGACAACATAGGAGAGCCAGTGGGTGCCCTCGCTTGCTTCAACTGCCAACTCCTGCCAAACAAAAGGGATAGCCAGAGCATAGTGCAGAGGGACAACAATTCTTAATTCTTTCTGCTCACTCCACTGCACTATATCTAATTACAAGCCCTGAATAAAGGCTATTTGTTCCAGATCCTCTCTCTCTCTGCGACTCCATGGGCCCCTTATAATACACTTCAATAAAAGACCATTTTATTTTCTACAGTGTCTTTCATATACATGGTATCCCAGCACGCTTCAGAGTTAAATAAATAACAGCAGAAAGATGTGAGAAAAGAGAGACATTTTCAGCTGAGATCAGAAAGCAAAATCGCTGAAGCAGAAAGATACGGGTGGGGCTGTTCCAGACTGCGGGAGCTGCAAAGGAGGAGGCTCTTGTCCAGCATTAGAGAGGAAAAATAGACACAGGTGCTCAGATACTCAGGCAATTGACATGGTGTAAAGATCTAGATATATAAATTTTAGATAGAAGATTAAATACAATTTAAATGTGATTTGATTCTTAGAGTCCTGTAAAATGTTCAGATACTTGATAGAGCAAACACAAATGCAAACCCTATCCTAAGCACATGCTTAACATATCATCACTACTTCTGTCACATACCGGAGGTCTCTATCTTTTCCCACACGTTGACGACACTTCTGTTAGCTTGTCCTGGGGATGACATATTTTGAATGGCATTAACAGGAAAAAAAAAAAAAAAGAGAGAGAAAGTGAGGAGGGGAACAGGGCCCTCCTGCTGATTCAACATAATCCAGTTACATTAATAACATCTGGTGATGCTGCTTTCCCACTCAGCCATGCCTTTAGGGGACCCATGGCTTGTGAGGGTGTAGAAGGGTTTGGATGCTTGTGAATGAGAAAGGAGTCATTTGCTGGGGATTGATCATGGGGAGGGTGGGTCTAAATTAAGGGGGGCAGATGAGATGGCAGATAGTGAGGGAGGTTAAGTGGGAAGAACGGAAGATCCCATGAGTGCTCCCTGCCATGATGTGGTGGGGACCAGCCTAATCATCTCCCCTCCGCAACCAACGACTGGAATAGAACCCAGGAGTCCTGGCTGCTTGAACCCTTTGCCCTGGGCCACACTTTCCCAGAATCCGTGGCCGCACTACCAAAATTCTCAGCACTTGGCCAAACTCCCAGAATTCCTTGCACTTGGCCACACTCCCAGGATCCATTGCGCTAGAACATGACTGTCCTTCTCTAGCAGGAGCTAGGTGGGTTCTAATTGGTTAAATCCCATAGTCCCCGCCCCCTGACAACACAACCTGGGCTGTGATTGGAGTATTATCATATTTCTCGTCTTTTTTCCAGTGAGGCGTAATTTAATTGGCTAGATTTTTCATTCCCCGCCCACTTTCATCCAGCCAGGCCACTGGTTGGGCGACCAGAGACGTCCCCGCCCCCTCAATTGATAATCTGCCTTTTGATTCGTTCGCTCTTCAGTCATCGTTAGCGATCCGGGCTGTGATTGGGTAGCTCTCCTTCAAACCCCGCCCTCTCTTGGGAATATTCTCTTTGGATTCGGCCACCCTCTCTCCTTCTTCATCTCTGGGCACACGAGCTCTGATTGGACGGCTCACTTTCAGCCCCCCCGCCCACTCCTTTGGGAAGCAGCTCGGTGATTGGGCCATTTCTTCTAATCCCCCGCCTCTTCCCCGGGGCTCTGCGCTGCGATTGGCTTCTCCATCCTGCAAGGCCCGCCCATCCCCCCCCCCCCCCCAGCTTGCCTGGTGAGTGGCAGCCCCGGGGCCGCGCGGCCCCCTCCTCGGCTCAGTCGGGGCAGGCTACGGAGGCCGACAGGCGGCGGCGATGATGATGGAGTCGGTGCGCGCCCAGCGGCTGCAGCCCGGGGTGGGGACGCTGCGCTCCCTGCGCCCCGGGGTGACCGGGGCCCCCGCCGTGGCAGCCTCGGCCCCCCCGCCCCCCGCTCCTCCCCCGCTGCCGGCGGCGCCCCCGGGGCTGGTGCTGCCGCCGCCTCCTCCGGGGCTGCCGGGCCCGGGGGCCTCGCCGGGCGGAGCGGGGCCCCCGGCCGTGCTGCGCGAGGCGGTGGAGGCGGTGGTGCGCAGCTTCGCCAAGCACACGCAGGGCTACGGCCGAGGTGAGTGAGGGGCACCGGGGGGACCCCCCTTCCCGCCCCGGTGACCGGCACCCGCCGTGCGAGGGACCCCCCCCCCGGCGATGGAGCCGGGCTGCGGGAGGGGGGCTGGGACCCCCCCCCCCGGCGATGGAGACCCTCCCTCGGGGCTGTGGCCGAGCCGGGGGTCTCTGCTGCGGTGAGTGGCACTCCCCATCTGAGCTCTCCCCCAACCCTGGGGGGCTAAACCCCTTGTACACCGCACTAGGGCCCGGCTGGGTGGGGGGGGGACCGTCCCCCTGCCCCAAGGACTGGGATCCCGACTAGCCCCCCACAAACACACTGGGGATCCCCAGGCCCATTACATGGATCCGGGAAGCGGCTGGAGCCGGGATCTCCTACCCCACACCGCGGGGCTACCTTGTCCTGGGGAGTGGGCCCCGTCCCCCGCAAGCAGTGTGACTATTGAAGTGAGAGGGGGGGAGCTGGGAGACCCCCCCACTCTGCCGGCCCTTCAGAGGGGGGACTCCCTGTACTTGGGGATATAGTAAAGGTGAGGAAGGAGACCTGCTACTCCATCCTGACTTCTAACGGGGGGGCTCCAGGGGCTGGGGATGCCCTTACACTCAGGGATGTATGTATGTATGTATGTGGCAGAGGTGAACTAGGGGATTGGAAGTGAGCAGAAGACATTGCTAATGTGTTTGCTCTTCTCTTATAATGTCTCTTTAAAAAATAAATAAAAAACCTTTCTCTTGTTACAAGTGGTCCCGAAGATCAGGGTAATGGACAGCTCTTGCGGCAAACAGCTGATCATTCTGTTTCACCTCCTGCAGTTGATAATACTTTGCATCATGTCAGTTGCACTCTTTCCCCCTGTCCTTTGTTTTCACTTGGGGGTTGCCTGGGTGCTCAGCCGGAGACACCTAAAAGGGCCTGTATTTCACACAGTGCTGAGCCATCTGGTGTCTGAAAATCGAGTCCCTTTAATGTGTCTCAGGTTGGTCAATTGAAATCACTAGTCTTTGAAAACTTAGGCCTGGAGAAAATAGGTAAATGTCACTATAAGACTGGCAGGGGGGCAGGAATGTTGGGGAGGGGGGTTAGGTGTAGGATCTGGAACAATTCTTTATTCTGTTTGAAGATGGGAAGGTTTCAAACTCATGGTGCTTCTGTAACTTGCTGCATAAATGTACGCCAGTTACTAATCTCCTTATCAGAGGAGTAAGGTTTTGTTTGACAGCTCTGTGTGCAGGGCCGCCCGGGAGGAGGGGCAAGTGGGGCAATTTGCCCCAGACTCCGGGCCCTGCAGGGGCCCCCACGAGAATACAGTATTCTATAGTATTGCAACTTTTTTTTTATGGAAGGGGCCCCCGAAATTGCTTTTCCCCAGGCCCCCTGAATCTTCTGGGCGGCCCTGTCTGTGTGTGTTAATGGTTGGGTCCTAAGCATGTGTATGAGACCTTTACTCTCTGGTTAGTGCCTGACAAAAGGCTCTTTCACACCCACCAGGCAGCTATGAAGGGTGTTTTGCTGGGCATACTGATGGTTTCCTTTTTTCCCACCCTCCTGCTTGCATTCTAAGTGACTGTATTTTCCATAACATCCCTCTCCCTGCTCAGCTTACCTGCCGCTACAGGCGGTTCTTTTCACCACTAACAGTGAGTGGAAGAAGTGACTAGCTCCTCAGACTGTATGTCTGCACTAAAGTGGGCTGCTGTGGGAGTGTTAACTAAACCACACCCCGTCCCGAGGACTCCAAGTATTGCCTCAGATGCTCCCAATTCATATGAGAGCACTCCAGGGAAGCCTCAAATCTGAGTCTCCTGCACATCCCACCTGGTCCTCTTAAGAAATGTGGAAGCAGTAAAGAGGATTAAACCTCAGATTTTACTGGCACAAAGGTGGAAAGTATCCTTCTCCCCACCCATCTGGAGATGCTCTGCAACTGTTTTGAGTTCCCGAGTTCCGGTTGTGGCGGCAGGTCCAGTAGATGCAGTTGTACACATCCTAACTGATAAATGCTTGGCAGACGTTATGTGAGTTGAATGCATTGGAAGCATTTCAGCACCATGTGGAATCACTTATTCTTCCTTATTTAATATGCGAGTCAGATGTGCTATCATATACACAATACAGGGACCGGGGTCTACGCTCCAAGGCAATAAACAATTGATATGACTGATGGCCAAAGCACTCTATATATGTGTGACTGGGCTACATCTCTTCCTGGCCTGGCTTTAAGTAACAAAACGAAGTGGGAATTGCTGCTTTTCTACGGGTTAAGTTTTGAAAAGGGAGAAAAGCTTTCGCTCCATGTAGTACTCTGTAGATTCAGTGCTTTTCTCTGGATGGGGGGCATGTGTGCGTGGCATTTCCCATTCCCTCACGGGTGATGGTCATAAATGCTGAACAGGGATTTTGATTGGACCACTTGCTGCCAGTGTCAATGTTAGAGCTTGTTGACCCAGTGGCTGCAGTTCTCAAATGTGTTAAAATTCCTTTGGCTAAATACTGGTGTCTTGTATGCAAGATGGAAGTTGATACATCATCTGCCTCGCGGCCCCTCTGTTCTGTCAAATCCCAACAATCTTCTTCCCTTTTCGTTTCAAGACTCTTGTATCTTCTCAAACCCCAAGTGCTCTGCTTTGCTTCACAGTCTCACTTATACGATAAACTGTTCTGGGGGTGGGAACATGTCCTAAGGTTGTAAAGAGCCATGTATATGCTCTCTCACTACTAGTCCAATAGGATCTTAGGGCACTTTAAATATTAAAATAAACCTGGCAACCTCCTGGTGACATCTCTGGTTAGAGATAGGGAAACTGAGGCATAGATCAAAAACAACCCTCCAGGGTCTTACAACAAGTCAGCAGCAAATATAACTGAGTTGTCCTAACGTGGTCCCTTGCGCTAATAACAACCCATCATTTCCGCACTAAATGAATGTACCATTTGATTCAGTTGGCCCTCTCTCCCAGTCAAGCAGTGTCTCAGATGACTACTTTTTCTGTAGTATTCTGGCTGCCACTAGGAGTCTTCAAAAAGTTGATCTTAATGACACGTTTCCAGGTCGAACCTAGTCATCAGATGTTGTGAGCAGGGTTGGGCCTGCTCATAACAGTTTTAATATTTTAATGGAAAACTGGACAACTCAATATCTTCAGTTGTTTCTCAAAGGGTCACAGCCAAAATACGCATCCAACTTCTGGCTTGCAAAACAGATGTTATTTTACATCCTGTTTGGATCAGAACCTCCAGTCCTCTTCCCTTGTGGCTTTTGATTTTTCCCGTCTCCCCACTCCTCCTCCTGTTAATTCACATGGCAGCAGCAGAACTCTGAATAGGGCGACCAGACAGCAAATGTGAAAAATCAGGACGGGGGTGGGGGGGTAATAGGAGCCTATCTAAGAAAAAGACCCCAAAATCAGGACTGTCCCTATAAAATCGGGACATCTGGTCACCCTAACTCTGAACAATATGAATCCATCCATTTCAAGCACGGCCTCTTTGGGAGGATGGGGGTGAATCGGTGATTGCGTTTTGAGAACTCTAGTCCGGCAAAGAGCTGAAGATTGCTACCCAGAACAAATACAAGATGGAAGTTGTCTTCCCCCCCCAGAATCCGTATGCCGCTGTGAACAAATGCTCTTTGCCGTCCGATTGGCTGAAAGATCACTCCACTCGCTAAGCACTTATTACCTGATAAATATGCATGGTGGTGTGGCCTAGCGCTATTCAGCTGTAACTGCTGAAAGGGAAAAGACAGACTATTCAAGAAATACCATAAGCTCTGATACTATTATTTTTTTTTAGTCTTTTTTTCCATTCACAGCAACCAGGCTTGTTGAGTTTCTCTTGCAGTTTTTTTCTTTAAAGTATCTTTGCCGAGTTCCAGTTACTTGTTTAACTCTCTCCTCTCTCTTTTTAAATCGCCCCCATTCTCTGTTGGGCTGGAAGCACCGATTTCAGTCCTTGAGAGAGAACCTCTTGGATACTCCCTCAGCTGCCAGACCTAATGCTCCAGCAGTCGCTAACAAAGCACCCTGCAAAACAAATAAGCAGTGTGTAACATAGAAAGGAGCTTGTCTCTCACTGAGAACTCAAGTCCCACGCGCTGGCTAAACATGGTCTCCTTGTTACCTCCACTTAGGCGCTCAGCATCCCGTTTCTTGTCTTAACTAAATTAACAAACTTTTTATTGTTTTGAATGTTCATAATAACGAGGGGGGGTGATTTCAGCCTTTTCATGCTGCTTGATGTGGCTTAATTTCAGTTTTTCATTTGCGAAGTTGCTGGTATTCGGTGATAGCTGCAAAGATTCAGTTGCCCTGTGCCAAACGGGGTGTCAAACTGTTTGTTGAATAAGGCATTGTCTCTGTCTCCCCGTGGGGATTATATGCATGATTTATCTTGTCAGTAGAAAGGGAATCTGCTTGCCCATGTTTGAATTCCGTGCTCTGGCTGGTGTGCTGTAGCGCTGGCCAGGAACCACATAGATTGTGTACGTTTCCCTGTGACTCTCGGGTTTAAAACTGCCCCCATGTTGTGTGTTTGAGGAAAAATCCATACCCCAAACTTGAAGGTGATCCAAGCCAAGTGCTCGTTATTAACTAACTCCCTGAAACACTGCATCTGAGGCAGGCGGGCAAAATGTTTTAGTAAGAAACTTCGGGTAACTATCTTGTTGGTTCCATTCTACAGGAAGCTAATGAAAGTAATAACTTTAGAGGCAATAAGATAAAGCTAGTTCTCTTATCCTGAAAACTGCATGGCTGAAAACCTAAAGTGTTACTTACAGTACAGTGTGTGGGCCAATAAAATGTTTAGCTGGATAGCTTGAAGTACCTAGCGTGGTACTCTTTGTGTCACCAAACTGATCTTCCGTCTTGTCATATTCCCATGGGGGGATTTCTGTAAGCAGGGGAGTCCTCTTGCTTGTTCTGTCTTTCTGTAAAAGAAATCGGAATAACTCTCTAGCAGGATTCCGCATGGAAGGGCCTAACTCTTCTTTCCAGTAGCATTCTTTTGTTCGCAAAATGTTACTCTAATTCATTTTGTACATTGCTTCATTTCAAAGTGATAACTGAGGTTGGAAAAGGCCCAGAGAAGGATAACGAAGATGGATTAGGAGAGGATTTTCCTAGAACTAGATATCGCAAAAACGTAGAACTATTTAGTGTAGAAAGTAGCTTAGAGAGAATTTTCAGACTCAGGATTTTGATGGAAGCTGTGGGATCCCTCCAGTGGCAGGAGGAATTGCTCTAATGTTAAGGGCAGATAAATTTAGAACAAATAAAAGGAAATGCTTCTTCCCTCACAGCACGTGAAATAGCTGCAGGGAATCCTGAATAATGTTTGTAATTCCTGCACGTATGCAAAGATAAGCGTGATTGAATCTCATGCTTCTGGCCACACGCTTATCACCACAGAGGTTCGGAAGCAATCTTTCCACCATGTGCAGCCCTGCACAGTTAGTTGGGTGCGTAGTGGGATTTTTGCCTTCCCTGAAGCATTGGGGTATTGTCCTCAGGCAGAGGCGGGATATCTGCTTGAATCTAGGATAGCAAATGTTCTACTTATTTAAGGAACATCTAGAAGACTGTTAAAGACTGGCTCTTATCCTGAAAGGACCATAATTGCCAAAGTAAGCCAGGGTTAATGCTTTGGACTCTGGCTTCCTGACATGAATGGGGGGAAAAAACAAAACACTTCTACTAAAAATGATATTCCTTATTTTAGTATGTGATTCACCATTCAATTATACCTCCTCCCATTCAGAAAGACCGTCATGATTCATAAACGAGGCCTCTCCATTCCCACCCAAATGTCAGTGGAATTAGGGAAGGATTGAATTGGGCAGCCCACGCCTTTTCTGAATGAGCCCTCTGTGCCGCTCCATAAAACCGTGACCATCTCAAACTGGACATGAAATGTCTGACTTAAGGACAGGTGATCTCTATTGGGCATCTTAGTGCCAGGGCAGGTCAGTGTGGTTATTATTGGCTCTAATTAGCCCTGCCACCTGCCGCACCGTGCCACTTGAACACTGCAGAATCTTTTGTGGTCTTAAATGTCTGAAGAATCGCATCCAGTCAGATTCCGGACACTGACAGCCCAGCTGATTGGCCCAAGCAAGGGGCAAACACATCACTACCAATATAGATTGCCTTTAGAAAAAAGACATTGCTGATTTCTTCCCTTATTAACTCAGATCCCTTCTTTAAAATAAGAACAGGAGTACTTGTGGCACCTTAGAGACTAACAAATTTATTAGAGCATAAGCTTTCGTGGACTACAGCCCACTTCTCTTCCAAGAGCCTTTCGGTCTTCCCACCCCACACCCCACCAGCTTTCTCTAAGAGGAAAAAATTTCACTACCAAAAGCCTTGCCTTTTAACTCACTCACTGTATGTTTAGACTGTTGTGTCTCAAGATTAGACCTTGGGTCTAGAGGTGCTGAGCACCTACAATTCTGCTTGAAGTTGACCATTCTCAGAATTGGACTGTCAGCTCCATGGGGAGGGACCCTGCTGTCATATTGGTACAGCTCAATGGGTGTTAATGTGCAAGTGACTCTCCGTTTCTGTAGACCGGCAATCACAAGTGGGGAGCAGTAAAACCAGTTTCTCAGGCTCCGTTTCCTGCGCTCAGTTTTTGCGGTATGAAAAGACCATTTCTCTCCCTGATATGCGTCCTTAACTTTTTTTTCCCCTGACTTCTGTATCTTCAGTGAACGTTGTGGAAGCTCTTCAGGAGTTCTGGCAGATGAAGCAGTCACGCGGTGCTGATCTGAAAAACGGAGCCCTGGTGGTGTATGAGATGGTCCCTTCCAACAGCCCCCCTTATGTCTGCTACGTCACCTTGCCTGGGGGGAGCTGCTTTGGTAGCTTCCAGGTAGGACCACATGGCTACAGAGACTTGAGTGGCTCTAGCCACAGAGCTCATTCTCCATAGAACTGGCTGAGGGGAGTCTATCAATTCCCTCAAGTCCCCATTCTAATGGAATCAAATTCCTCGCTGTGAGGGGTGGGTGCTGGAGATTTTCTGGGAGCCCCAAAGCACAGATGGATCCGGACCCATAGTAGAGGGATAAATCCAACCCAACTTAGTTCAACATGGTAAGTGCAGTGGTTGTCTTTAGCTTGAGATTTGCTTTAGCTATGTTACCCCAGGATTACATACTCACTGCAGGGAATTAATAGGGATTCTGCAAATAGTGAGGTTGCAGACATGGCATCTAAGGCAATTGGCAAGTGTTAGCATAACTGTTGTATAGCAATATTTGCCTTAAGTTAAATGCCTTCTTCTTCACAGGGTTAAGTAGTTGAGTACGGTTACAGTGTGAATTCTAGAGTCCATGAACTTCAGTAGCGTTTCAATCCCTAATACAGCTCTGAATTCGACCCAGTGTCTCTTCCCAAGATGCTCAGAAAAAAGTTTGGCAGCCAAACTAATAAGGCTTGATCAATAGCCGCTGCCTTTCCTTTGTTGCGAAGGAAAAGGTCCAATCCCAAATACTTAACCAGAAAGATTAAAGTCCAAAAATCACACAGGGTCCTGATTGCATTTCGGATTCCTTTCCTGCAGTGGCTTAAGGCCGAGTTATGCTCTAGTCTTGGTTTGAAGAAGGCATCCAAAAGAAACAATTCCAGCAGCTGAACTGCCTCCCCATCCTGCAGCGTAGCCCTCGTGTTTAGAGAAGGCTGGCTGTGTTTTGGTTTTAAGATAATTAATTTTGTTGGCAATCCAGTTGGTGGTATTTCCATGTCCACATAATATGTGCTGACTTCAACTTCCAGTTTAATTTTTTGCCTTCAGTATGGCTGGGCTTGCTGTGGTTTAAAAACACACTCCTAATGACTTCAGGATGTCTGAGAAAATAGCTTTCCAGCACTTCACAACAACTGCCACTTAACAGCCATTTCGTATACGCGGGGAGAACTTTGGAGTGTGTCGGCCTTAACTGATCTCGGCCGTCTCTGCTTTTCTGTTCTGATGGCATGTACGTCTGTCCCCAGTTCTGTCCGACCAAGGCTGAAGCCAGGAGGAGCGCTGCGAAGATTGCACTAATGAATTCTGTCTTTAACGAGCACCCCTCCCGGAGGATCACGGATGAGTTCATTGAGAAGAGTGTCTCGGAAGCCTTGGCATCTTTCAATGTAAGGGCTTTGAATGTCTTGACTGTTGCAGTTGATAGGGACAGACTGGTTGGAAAATCTCATAAATCTATGGGAAGGGAAATTTCTTTTGCATCTGGAAACCCTTATGGCAGGTTTTCCAGTGATTCCTGGAATGATACAGAAATACTAAAAATAAAAATAAACTATTACTCTAATTCTTGTTTTCTCTCAAACTGTTCCCTTCCTGGATTCAAACTCCCTTCTCCATCTATCCTCTCAGCCCTGCACTTGGAGTTAAATCTGCCTCCAGTTAGATCAGCAGACTTACTTTGGACTGGTGTTTCGGAGAGCACCATTTAGTCCTTAATGTTTTCAGCATTCCCACTGTTGAGGGCCTGTTAACTCCAAACTTATTCCACTTCCAGGAGAAGCACTTCACACCCTTTCCTACAATTCTGGCCAAGTTTCTTTTAAATATAAAAATGTCTCTCTTGTATAGAACTGCTTTTATGTGAGCTAAAATGAAAGATTGGCTTACTCAATGCCTACCCATGTCTGGTACTACCAGTAACCCGAAAGGTTGGCTAGATAGTCTCTCTTCTTTTTCTTCTGCAGAAGATAAAGGTGTATAATAACTTGCTGGAATATAGTGGGTTCCATGTGGTATTACTTGGAATGCCTGCAAGATGGGATTGTCAAAGGATCCTAAGGGAACTAGGCACCAGCTCCATTAACTTTCAAGGGGATTTGTGCTCTAAATCCCTTAGAGCTTTTGAAAATCTTCCCCTAATTCATTGTAATAGGGCTTGATGACACAAAAGTGGAGCATGTGATTTAAAAACAGGAGCATTTTATTACATGGTGACTTCTCTGCCGTAGATATTACAGTCAATATAAGGTTGCCACCTATCTGGGATCCTGTGTACTTTTATAGGGATAGCCTCTGAAAAACAAGACTAATTAGACCAGAAAGCATCAAAAAAGTTTCTCTAACTGCATGGGGGTGGGGGGATATTGTTAAGATTTTTCAAGGCACTGCCCCCATCAAAATGTAACCGATAACTGCACCTTGCTGTTTCAAAAACGGTGTCTGACTTCCTGGTGCTCACCGGGCCTGGAGCAAGATCAACTCCGTTCCATTATTGAGCCTGCAGTGTTCAAGCCTGATGAACTCTTGGGGTGTGGAGCTTCTCTGATCAGCCTGTTATTGTGTGCAGCCTCGTTATTTAAGCCAGATGCATTACAAAGCCGTACCTGTTTATATCCTTGGTGGTAGGCATGTTAAATTTCCTAGTGCCAAAATCCTACTTGGTCAGAATGAGTTTTTACTGTGCATTCAGATAGCACCTAATGGAACCCAAACTACTCTGTGAACCATGAAACAATCTTACAATCCTAAATGCTACCGAAAGAGAGCATATCATCATAGAAATGTAGCGCTGGAAGGGACTTGGAAGTCAAATTCAGTCCCCTGTCTTGTGCCAAGAGCATGAAACCATTTGCATTGAAATCATGGTCAAAATTTGCCTAGATCCTATGAGGTGACTGGCTAATATGCTAGTCAACAAGTACAAGATACAACAGGCATGCAAAGTGTGACCTCGAAGACCCGTTACCTCATCAACTACTGAAACTAGGAAAATACTACGGTGTAGCTCTTGGAAAGCTGGTATTGCCGGACTTCAGTGATGATCCTGGTGGTCCAAAAGACATTGAAATGGTCACTGGTCCCTTGCACTAGATCAACTTGGAGGCTTTTAAGAACTGGTTGGAGAAACACCTATTAGGGATGTTCTAGGTCTACTTAATCCTGCCTCAGCACAAGGGAATGGAGTAAATGGCCTCTTGAGGTCTCTTCCAGCCCTATATTTCTATGATTCATGAAAATATAAGCCATCATAGTTCACACAGAAGTCTGTGGAAGTATGCATGAGGAAATCTGCCCAGAGCATCAAGTCACAGATGTTACATTTTCTGGGTGTTCCAAGATTCCTTGCTCAAATCTCAGGTTTCCTGTTAAAAGCAACAGAGAGTCCTGTGGCACCTTTAAGACTAACAGATGTATTGGAGCATAAGCTTTCGTGGGTGAATACCCACTTCCTGTTGTCCACCTGAATCCAGTTAATTCCAAAGTACCTCTGAGCACTCCTCATCTAGATATGGCTGCTGTAAAGTATCATCACGTTTCTCCAAGATGGAGACAAGTCACTGGCTTTTGTCTTGTCCCGATCACTTCTGTCCTGGGACGTCTCCGAGCAAGAGCACAGTGTTTACTGGGAGTTGGAGGAATTCAAAATCTCTTCCATGTTTGTAAAAACAACAAGGAGTCTGGTGGCACCTTAGAGACTGCCAGATTTATTTGGGCATAAGCTTTCGTGGGTAAAAACCTCACTCCTTCAGATGCAAGTGTTTGTAGAATCTGTGAAACATTCAAGGTGGTTAAAGTTTGCCTCATCAGAGTACAAACAAACCAAGACTGTGGAGCCTGAAAATGTCTGACTAACAGCAGCAGAGCCATGTGGGAACACTGCTTAGCAGCGTGCCAGCTGTGTGGTTGCCTTTTTCTGTTTAGGGGTTGTAATTCTTTAATATTACTCTTTGCTGCAGGGTAATCGAGAAGAAGCCGATAACCCGAACACTGGAATTGGTGCTTTCCGTTTCATGCTGGAATCCAACAAGGGAAAATCAATGTTAGAGTTTCAGGTACTATCCATAACTTGATTCCCTGCTCCAGTCTTGATTAAAGTGTTTTTTATTTTTTTTTATTTTAAATCTTCTAGTCACATCATTCAGTGCTACAGAATGTACCAGGCCTGTGCATTCAGAAAGCACGTGCTGCTATGGCTTTTGTGTTGCTGTACCCTTAGTGCTAGATAGGAGCTCCAGCCACAGACTCCAGACCAGGGTTTTTCAAGCCTTCCAAAGTTCAACAATATCTGGATTGTGCAGGGTTCTGTTTTCGGCGCCCCTCTGATTAAAACAGCTCTGGAGACGCTCACAGAGACCAGTATTGTGGAAGGGGTTGTGCAATGCCTTCAGTATTGGAATATATTGGTAATGCAAGAAGCAACATGGTCTAGTGGTTAGAGGACTGGGAGTTCTGGGTTCTATTCCCAGCTCTTCCACTGGTTGGCTGAGACACCTTGGGCAAGTCGTTTCACCTGTTGTCATGTTCCCCTCTCTGAAGATAAATGGGCTAGCTATTTCCATTTTAAAGCAACTGAAGGTATCTGGATGAAAGGCACTATGTAAGTGTATAGAATTAGGCATACTGAAGTCTTGAAATCATTGAGATCATCTTAGTTGGTTACCTGGGGTACATCTGTACTGGCAGGTGTAATCTCCAGCTCAGGTAGATATGTGCGTGCTAGCTTTGATCGAGTCAGCATGCTAAGAATAGCAATGTAGCCAATAAGTTAGTCTATAAGGTGCCACAGGACTCTTTGTCGCTTTTTACAGATCCAGACTAACACGGCTACCCCTCTGATACAGTGTAGCCACAGTGGAACTGGTTGGTCAGGCTAGCCGCCCGAGTACGTACCTAGGGTCTCTGTCGGGACTGTAGCTTGTCCCTCTGTCGTGGCTACACTGCTATGTGCTAGCTTAATCAGAGCTAGTATAATGTACATCGCTTGAACTGGGAATTACATCTCCAGCTCCGGTGTAGACATCGTCTCACCTCATAGTTACACCTTTAATCAGTGTAGACGATGCTTTGGGAGCCAAGGCTTTTCTGGGGTTTATTCCCTGCCATTGGGAGGGAGGCTTGTCCAATGGCTAGAGCAGTGGGCACACAGAATTGGGACTCTGTTCCCAATTCTGCATCTGACTTGCTGCCACATCTTTCTAGGTGTTCCCTTCTCTGTTTGATGGGGCCATCTACCTCTCGGGTATTCTGAGGTTTAATTGTTTTTTCAAGTGCTTTGAGATCCTTGGAGGAAAGGCCCTTTATGGAAGTACAGATATTACGGTCACTGGAAACTTGAAACAGGGACTTTACACACTCCCCACTAGTAGCTGATTTATCTGGATTCAGGGATTTGATTCTCAGAAGGGGAGAAATAGACCCTACTTTCACTTGCCAGATGCTCAAAGGAGCTTGGCAGCTTCATGCATGTAGGCAGGCGCCTTAAGCTCGTAACTTAGTTTTTTTTACTTGGAACTCTCTGCTGAAAGCAAACTTTCCTGACACTGACTTTTTGCCCGGCTGCTCTCCCTTGAATGGTAACATTCTGTAGGCGGAGGATAAGTGTTTATATTAATAGCCCTGTTTACACAGACTGACGCCACATCCTGTATATTCCTCTGGCGGCATTGTCTGTGGGAAGCCTGGCTTTCTGTGGGAGTTTATGGAATGGGGTTTGTGCGGCCATCAGAGAAACGTTTGCCCGGTTTCCATTACAACCAAGCTCTGCACTATCACCGGCCAGCGTCTGGTGCAATAGCTCTGGGGATGAAAAGGGCAGAGGGAAGCACCAACAGAGGATGTTACGGCACAAGAGGTATAAAGATTCAGCAGTCTGAAGGATCTTTCCCATCCCGTCATTGGTAGTGGTCTTCTGTCTAGCTATGCAAGGCCTGGGCAATGCCCTTGACTGATGGATCAGCCTATACAATTACATATGTCCTTTTAAATAGTTGTTCCATGAATGGCCCTTTTCATCTCTCTGTACTGTAGGACTTTATCAGCATGGCCTCAACTTTAAGTAAGCCTGCTGTGATCACAAATTTATTTATATTGCAATAGTGCTGAAGGGCCCTGTCAGTCTGGAGTCCTCCGTGGTAGGCACTGTACAAACCCATAACACGGTCCCTGCCCTGTGAAGCTTATCATCTAAGTAGCAGTAATGGCTTCTAGCCTGTTCCGCTCAAGGAGTTCAAAGCACTTCACAAACTTTTCCTGAAGCGTCAGCTCCCTGTGAGGTGGTTAACTTACGGGTGAGGGAAAAGATCTAGAAAGATGAAGCCACTTGCCCAGGATTGCAGATAAGGGAATAGAACTGGTCTGTAAATGCCACATGGTGAGCTGGAGATATAACCCTGGAGTCCTGGCTCCCAGTCCTCTGCTCTAACCACTAAGCCCTCCCTGCTGCGGCTTAGTAACTAGATGGGCAAAAATGTAAGTGGAAGGAAGGAATAATTCACTCCTGTGTATCTTCCCCACCTAAGTCTGTCTGTCTAATAATAATCTGCACCTCTTACCAGCTGTAGCCCTAGCACGTCTTAGCAGCTGACCTCTAAGCACTTTACACAGGAGCTCAGTATCATTATCCTTATTTTAGAGGGGGAAACTGAGGCACCAGGAGGTGAAGTGACTTGCTCAAGGTCACAGTAGGTCTCCTGTGTCCCAGTCCAGTGCCCTTCCCACTAGGGAACACTGCCTCCTGAGGGCTCTATGGCACAGAAAGCAGGCTTTCAGCTGTGTGCTAGAGAAGCATTTTGCCTATGTACATTGCTGCCCTTCCCTTGATTTGCCAGTTCCTCCTGTTGATGCTCTTGCCCTTCAAAGCTAACTGCCGTTTCCCTTCGCAGGAGCTGATGACCGTCTTCCAGCTGTTGCATTGGAATGGCAGCCTCAAAGCCATGCGAGAGAGGCAGTGCTCACGGCAGGTAAGGCTGGCCTGGGCACTGGCTGAGCGCCGCTTTGGCAGCAGTACCGCACGTGCCTAAGGGATTCTTGGACCTTTTGCTTCGGTGCTCATCCAGCCCCGTCGTTCATTTCCCATCATGCTGTCGTGTGCCACTGAGCCAGATGCTACTAGCCAACGCGCGTGTTCTTAGCGACTCGCCATTCATAAGCTCCCACCATATTTCTTCCCACTAGGAGGTGCTGGCTCACTATTCGCACCGTGCTCTGGACGACGACATAAGGAACCAGATGGCCATGGACTGGGTGAACAGGGAGCAGAGCACCCCAGGAGCCCTTTCCAGAGAGCTGTCCTCGACGGAGAGGGAGCTGGATGAAGCCCGACTAGCTGGGAAAGAGCTGCGTTTCCACAAGGAGAAGAAAGACATCCTGATGCTGGCGGCTGGCCAGCTGGGGAACATGCACACCTCCAATTGCTAGACGCTGCACGCAAACTGTTCAGCTTCCCCATGCCTCCTAACAATTCCACATTGAAGGGATCTGTACCGTATCACTTAAGGCATATAGCTGCCTCTTTTTCCAGAGTCGTGGCCCATTTGCACATTTTTTTAAGATGTTTTTAAACGTTTCTGTACAGATTTTTACACTTAGTACTAGCCTTTAGGTTACTTTTCAGCTTTCTATCTGCTAAAGAATTCCTTCTCTTTAAAAGTGCATTTTTTTAAAAAATGCAGCCTTTCAGTGTTAACACTACTCTAAAGACCTCCGTTCAACCCAGGTACTGTACAGATGACCGTATTCAATGGAAATGTAGCATTTCCCCAGGGAGATCTGGATTTGAAGAGATCCAGATGGCATGTGACGCAAAACTGCCTTTCCTTCTGCTTTTGCAGTCTGAGGGGTTTGGTCAAACCCCTCTTTTTGAAAAGCACAGCACTTAGCAATATGTTCTGCTCCTTTGTACTAGAATTCATGCTCCAATGGAGAGCACCTCAAAGCACACGCGTGGAATTTCGGATCTGGGATTTTGATTTGCTCCATTATAGAAATATGGGGTCAGTCTGTAAAATTGCCATCTGCATCTGAGATCCGATTTAAAACTCCACCAAGTGTTACAGGATGGGATGTTTGGATCTGTTTTGAGCTTCGATCTTTTCTCTCTTGTACAGAAAGAGAATCAGCTGCTGACACATGTTCAAACTGCTTCCTTAATACCAAATTACAAGACTCTGGTGGTGGTTAAGGGATTGGCTTTGGTATTAAGGAATTGGGCTCAGCTTTTTAATTACGTCTGTACTAGAGAGAGCTCTGCAGTCCCCCTCTTGAATCCCCTTTGGACTTTTAGGGGATTTGACCCTAGTCCTGCAGGAGTGGATGAGCTTGGAATGGGCTGACTCGTAGGTGGTGCTATGAAGTGGACAGTACACTTTCCTAGAAGTCAAGCATCTTCATAAGTTACTTAGTCTCACCTCGCCTAGGCTGGAGACGCCTGAGTTCTGAGGCTATCCTACCACTGTCTGGTGTCATGCTATTGTCTCCATGCTAGCAACCTGGCTTTGGGTTGCTTTTGAACACAATGTCGGACTAAACCTTTTTCAGGAAGACCTAATAAACACTTGCCAGATATTTAGAACTGGCTAATGGAAACATTGGGGGAACTGATCCAGGTGTATCACCAAAGGCCCTGTGTTTACTACCTTGTTGACCAGAATTGTATTGACCTCTTGAAGCAGAACCTGGATCCAGCTGGTCCCCAGCAGTGGAAGGTCAGATCTGGATCCAAACCCTATGGTTCAGCCTCAGCTACACTTGGTTTCTTTTGGCCAGCGTAAAGAGGTCTGAACCAAGTTATAAACAGGGCTGCACCTAGTCTATAGCACACTAACTTGTTTATAATATGGGTCAGATCCGTCTTGAGGATGCCAAGAACAGTCTCCCTACATGGTTTTACTCCCTAAAAGGTTTAGATTACCCATGCAAAATAGATAATAGTAGGCTGCAAAGGGCTGCATTTACTCTCCACTTTGGAACTTGCTCTGTTTGTTATAGTGTTGATTCCTGAAATGTAAATCTATATCTGCACTATTTTTTTAAACTGATAGAGCCCCGCACTTAGTATAAATACTAGCCCCGTAGTACAAGTAGCTTAAAAGCATCCTTTCAAATACCCAGCTGTGTCTGTCGTTCAGATTTAGAGCAGAAAGGGGGGGAATTGCTGGCTGCAGAATAGCAGCACAAAAGGGAAACCCAATCAAGAGACGAAAAACTGCATTCCCAGCTCCTCTCTAGGGTCTGCTTATCCCCGGGACTGACGCCGAGCTTTCCTAACAGGCTAGGCACTCCGTTGCGAACTGTTTCTTAGTTACCTGACTGCCCGAAGAGAGTTGAAAGAAATCTCCGGGAGAGAAATGTCGTGGAGAGAAAAACTGCAGCTTTGTGGAGATGGGGGCAGTTGCGAGCACTGTTTTAATCAGACCATATTTACTGAAGATGCAATCAAAGCACAACCATAGAACTGTTTGATTGTTGGCTTCTACACAGTTAGGTGGGCAGGGGAAGGAAGGGGTTAACAACACTTTGGGCACCCCTTACTACTTATTGGCCCTCAAATGATTCCAATCTGCTAAATTCTCCTGTGCACATAGATGCCACTACAATGCAAGCCAGGGATTAATTGCTCTGGTTATAAACTGAAAACATTTCACTGCTCGCACCAGGGGAAAAATGGGAAGTCATTCCAGCCCAGACCATCCAAGTCCCTGGATTTCTGATCTTTGTGCATCTCCGGGACAAATCTAATGGGCATTAGGGAGCCCATATTTCATATTTTGCTGTGGGGCCTTAGCCCAAACTTGCACTTTGATCAAAGATCCAGATCTGTTTGGTTCTGCTGAGTTGAAACAGAATATTAATGCTCAAAAAGCAAAAACGTAGCTTCTGATATTCCCAACAGGAAGTCATACTCGAGTGTTTCCGGTTTACGGCAATAACTAATCTCTCAGATCATAACTACCAAACCTTTTTACCTTTTATCTAGTGACTTGTCGATTTTGTAAGCCTGCTGTGCAAGGCATTTATTTGAAAGGATGTGGGACTCTTTAATCTCGTATCCTGCTTTGTGGGGGCTTGCTAATGTCTGATTAGTTTTGTAAAGGAAAAGTTACAGTATTGGGCTCCCTCCATTAATAGCAAATCTGAATCTATTTTTGTGGTGACATAAATGGCACGGGGATTGATGGAGTAGGAAGCCATGGTACAGAAAGTATCTGTCAGCTACGCCTACACTGTAATGGGACCAGTTTTAAGCTTGCTCGTAGGTCAGTCATCCAAGGCCGTTGTCATAGACTCTTCCTTTACAAAGTAGGGGGAAAACTAATGTTTTGTAAAACAGCCACGTGGTACGTTTTCTGTACTGTTTGATTTGCAACATGTAGTGTGCAATGCAATAGATTTGCCTGTAATTCAAACGAGATGTCAGTCACGATCTCTTGGCTTTTCCTCTAATCAGCATTGAAGAGGTAGGAGGCCTCAGGCGGTGGGGAAGCAGGGGGTAACAGTTGAGCACTTTGTACAGTATTTTGTATTCTCCGTTCACTAGTGTAGTTCAGGTTAAATAGCCAGCTGGAGCACGTCTCCTAGACAGTGCAGTCTAACAAAGCAATGATTTGCTGGTGCACAAAATAATCTTCCTCATAACACTTCAAAGCCTTTTCATCATATAATCCAGAAGAGCTGATGGGATCTCTTGTGGGATCTTGAGTCAAAGACTGTCTTTAAAAAAAAAAAGTATTCTACCACTTTGGGATCCTTGTGGATCTCTTCTCACGTTGGCTCTTGGTGTCTCACTAATTGAGACTAGTCTCTGAGGTCCCACTCCGAGAGCAGGAGCCTGCCACAGGTTTTGGTATCTCCACAGAGATCCCCTCTCGACCCCACTCCATCTTTCTCAAGAAGCCTCTTGCGGAGGATGTTTCAACTAGTAGCATGTGGATATTGAAGCAATGTTATCACAAGAGGGAGATCAAGAAGCAATTGCATTATTCTTCGGCCTTCTAGTGTTGTATTCCAGTCCTAACAAGCCCATGTCTGATGGTTTTTATATGTGTATATATATTTTTATATGCAGCCTTTTTACCTGATAGTATTAATGTTTAATGCATTTATAAACTTGATTTGTAAATGGTATTTTTAGTTCTTGGGTTTTGTTTTTTGGTTTTCAGGTTGGTTTCTTGGTTTCTGGACCGTTACTAAGACACTTAATCATTTCCTTTCTCTAGATACAGCACAGAGTCTTAACTTTCTGCAAACATTTCCACTTGTGGGTAGCGTTAAAATAAATCAGGTGACACTGACTTGTCTAAGGATCTAATCCTGCAGATGCTTAAGACCTTGAGTACCTTCACATGAGAAAGGTGACGTTCACAGCATTGGAACCCGAAGTGTGTATCTCCAGAAATGTTACTTCCAGTTTCTTCTTTATTTTAAGGCCACCTATACGTAAAATGCTACAGCGGCGGTGCTTCAGTAGACACTTATTACAACGATGGGAGGGGCACTCCCATTCTGTAGGTTATCCACCTCCCTGAGCGGCAGTAGCTAGGTTAACGGAAG
This sequence comes from Chrysemys picta bellii, assembly GCF_011386835.1. NCBI lineage: Eukaryota > Metazoa > Chordata > Testudines > Emydidae > Chrysemys > Chrysemys picta. Next base: position 19,671,697 of record NC_088810.1, on the reverse strand, counting down.
TATTTTTCTGTCAACCTCCCGGTGTCTACACCAGGGGTTAGGCTGGCTTAACTACATCACTCAGGGGTGTGGGTTTTTCACACCCCTTACATGTAGTGATGCTGATCTAACTTTCCAGTGCAGAGCAGCCCACAATCAAATTACTTTTTGAATTATGGACCGGATTGTACCACTTTGGCAGAGCAAGGTGGCCAAATCTAGCCCTAACTGAGAATTAACCCGTCATGGGGAAGTTCTCACTTAGCCAGCTCTTGTGCTGACTGGCCACCACACTCCTTGTCCTGGTGCTGGGGTCAGGATGGAGTGCAGTTGTGTATAAGCCATAAAGACCTGGGCCAATAGACATAAATTAGAGCAGCCCCATAGCTGCTCTAATGTGTCAGTGGGCCAGAGCTGGCACAATTCCTCCATGACTCTCCTGGAGGCATAAGATGCTCCCTGAGTTGGACACCTTCCTCCCACATTGCTTGGTGCAGGGCAGAATCTGGGCCTAGACCTCAGTTCATCCATGTTGGATTTTATTTTATGTTTAAATTGGCTAATCTGAATTAGTATTAACCCTACTGCTGACACAGGGTGGTGCTGCAGAAATCAAACTGCATTAGAAATGTCCTCACTTATCCATACATGGGCTGCGTTCCCTGTGACAGCTGAATAATCAAACTCGTCCCCTTCTGAAGTCTGGCACTTCAGCTCCCAGCAAGCACTGGAAGCTTCTTAGGGCCTGTCTGCTCCTCATTTCGGTGCTAATTACAGATCTTTCCAAGGTGTATTTATTTGCTTATGTGAGACCCTAATGGTTCTCCACTAAAACAGAAATGCTAACTCTATTCAATCATCAGCACAGTGTTATACTCTGAATCGTAAGGGATACGTTTCAGGTGCTTTTTGGTGCCAAAAACGGCAGCAAACATAAGCTTTGAAACAAAGGATTGAAACAAAACAACCTATTTGTCAGAGGGTGGAGATGGATGGCAGGAGCGAGATCACTTGATCATTGCCTGTTAGGTTCACTCCCTCTGGGGCACCTGGCATTGGCCACTGTCGGCAGATAAGGTACTGGGCTGGATGGACCCTTGGTCTGACCCCGTATGGCCGTTCTTATGTTCTTAACATAACCTTTTAAGGATTACATGGTTTCTGTGATCAAAGGCTAGTTCTCTTTAATGGGACTTCTTTGCAGTAGGAGAGGCATATCAAGACTTCACACACAGCAGTTTGTTTTAAAAGGATGATATGTTAGCGTATATCAGCCTTCTCCAATTCCATTAATCCATTCACACAGTGAATCTTCCTCTAGGCGTGTTAAACATCCCTAGTTTCCTTGCCTGGGTTAAGGTTTGGAAAGGTCTGGGCAGGCTCTCAGACTTTCATGACCGTTGTGGAGGTAGTTTTTTATATTTATATAATAAAATCTGTCTTTATAAGTAGAGCCACACCAGAGGATTTGCCTGTTTCTGCTAAGCTAGCGCTCTGGCATCTCATTGTAGACACTCCACGACCTGATGCAGAGCTATGGGACGTTGCCTCATGCCTTTTTCTACTGGGAAGAGGATTTCCTGGGCAGGACCCAGTTTAGCTTTATTATAAATAGCATCAAGTGTCTATCTGTGTCTTTCCCGCGTCCCTGCTCCCCCCCCCCCTTCTAATCACAAGTTGTCTTGAAACCTCTATCCCCCATGAGCTTCAAGGGGGAAGTTTGGCTGTCGATCTAATCCGTAGTACCAGCATTATTAATATCCTGGCTTCCTAAGCATCCAATGTCTCTTCTTTCCTGCCTTCATGCTGTATATTCCGAATCAAACACTACAGTAAGATAAATCACCTTTCACATGCTGTCTCTGCCTTTGTTCCATTATATCATATAATGTTCAGTATTTCACATGCATTTTGTATGTATAATTTTATACAATAAAATAGATTTTTTGAGGAGCTGGTTTCTCTTTCCTTCCTAGGGAGGCGTGCTGGATTGACAAACTCTGCAGTGTGCATTTGGTCTAGATCCCCCTATTCAGGTGCACCATGGGCATTCGAAAGATCGCTTGAGTGTCTGCCATTTCCACCGCAAAGTACAAAGATCAGCGGACTGTTGGCTTCTTAAGCGGCATCGCCCCTGCTCCACTTTAGTAACTAACTAAAGACACACTCTAGCCATGGGGGTAGGAAAAACTAAATATTCCAGTCTTCCTTCTGCCTGGTTTACGGGCTGTTGCTCTGGGGTCTGAGCCAGACTGGCCTGAGCTGTAATAGTTGTCAGCAGAAGCACCTGGACCGCTGAGCTTTCGTTTAAAACACTAAACGTTGCAGAAGGAATGGCTTTCCTGCAGCCAAAGAGGGACCATCAGCTACCCTGAGCTCCTTTCCTGCTGCTGTTTATGCTCCCTGCTGGGTGCTCAGGGCATCTGAAGCCTCTTGGAATAACTCCCTTATCCTCTTTGGCTGCTGGCTAATGAGTCCCTGCTAGCTGGAGTATCTGCAGGGTGTCTGATTGTATCAATTCAAACAGCATTTCTTTTGACCCATCTTTCCTGGCACAGAGCCTCTGAGCCCTGTTAATGTCACACCGGCTCTGCCTTGCCATTACGTTGCTAGCTGGCAGGCGTAGGCCAGATCTCGCAGCTGCCACGTCACACCCTCTTTATAGAAGGGTCTTTCCACAATGGGGAGTCGGATGGCTGCAGTCCCCCAAAGGCAATACTGCCGTCTAACAGTAGCTGTTCTGCACATTGGACCTTGTGGCTCTGCAGTGTGGCAGGCTGTCGCTCCTCTGGCCTGGAGCATCTCCGCTGAAGGCACTGTCAGGATATGTCTACACTACAAACGCTACAGCGGCACACCTGCTGTAGCGTAGACCCCTACTACAGTGACCGAAGGGTTTTTTTTTCCATTGCTGTAGTAAATTCACCCCCTCAAGACACTCACTGTAGGTAGGCTGCCAGAAGAATATATGCATCCGAAGAAGTGGGCTGTAGTCCATGAAAGCTTATGCTCTAATAAATTTGTTAGTCTCTAAGGTGCCACAAGTACTCCTGTTCTTTTTGCGGATACAGACTAACACGGCTGCTACTCTGAAAAGAATTCTGCTGTCGCCCTATCTTGTCTACACCAGGGTTTAGGATGGCTTAACTATGTCACTCGGGGGTGTGTGAATTTTTCCACACACACACCCCCGAAGCAACGTACCTATACTTTAGGTGTCGACCAGATCTAAGTCTTACTACCTCGTATCCCAGGCACTTGTAAATCAAAAGCAGCTGTCTTCTGGTTCTAGCACTCTCTGTCTGAGCAGGGAGTGTAATAACTGAAGGCCTGCTCAGAGTCTTGCTACACCAGCCTTGTTTTAAATCTTTGTGAAAAGAGAATGTTTGCTTTGCATTGCCCTCACTGGCCTTGTTGAATTAGCTCCTTAACTCCCCCACCCCCCAATTCTATCTCCAGACCATCTTCTCTCTTATTTCTTTCCCTCTTCTCCCCTCGTCCTGCTTCACAAGGACTTTCTGCGTGGGACTATCATCTGTTTAAATGCACCAGAACAGGAACAGCTACCCTAATCAGTGGGTACATAAACCAAATTTTGCAAATGGTAATTTAACTATTTTGTATTTCTATTGCTCTGACCATTCTCCGTGAATTAGAAATAACGCTTGGTAAGGGCTGTTCTGCTTGTTCCTACTCTGGGACTTTCCATCGGAGTATCTTCCAAGTGTTTTTAAAGCACTTAAGAGTGTGCACTGGGCAGGTATTAGCCCAAGCTTTACAGATGGGGAAACTGAGGCACGGAGGCGTTACGGGATGGATGTAAGAGAATTCAGATCTCCTGACTGCTTATGCACTGCTCTGTCTGCTGCCACCTGCAGTGTAAAGGGAGAGCAGGCGAGAAGCTTTGGCTGAGAGGGGACGCTTAAAAGAGCAACTCCTCGGCCTAAATTGAATAAGGAGAAATGGGTTTCTTCTTTACTTGTGACTGCATATGGGAGTAGCCTATTCCGTTCATGAGGAGAGCTGCAGGGCCTAGCCTTCAGAGGCGCGGCATAGGCAGTTAGTGACCATAGCGTGGGCTGGGAGCATCAGACCCTGGAAACATTCCCTTGGTTTAGTTTCCAAGTATGTGTTCTCTCTCCCAATCACCTTGGCTGTTGCTTTCCGCCTGTTGCTTCATGCTGTGGCTGCATCATTTCAACTCCACGGCCTTTGGGGATAACTTATTTAGAAGAACTTGAGCAAAGCAGTTTTCTGCTGCACTTTCTTGGGGCTGGAAAGGAGGCAATATCTATCAGACCGTACCTGCCTGCTGAAAAACCAGGTGACAAGCCGCTTCAAGTGGGACATATGGTAAACCTCCACTCTTAAAAATAGATGAAGTAGCAGCGTTTAATTCCCTAATGAGGCTTTGGTTTTAATCTGGAAAAAGGGGACAAGGCTCATCCCAGTGGCAGACACAGCATCTGCTGCACGTTGAGCAGAAGCTGTCCAAAACCACTTGGCCTTTGTGAGCTTTTGGAGAAATGATTGTAACTGGGCCGTCCCCGGGGTTAGGGATCAGATGAGATCTCTATACGGGGCCGTTTCACACAAGAGCTGAGACGTGAAACGGGGTCAGTGTACACCCGTGGGTGAAGTTTGCTTCACCTGTAAATGGCTGGTTTGAATTTAGCGAATGGCAGTAGTGATGTCACGGGACGGCTGTTTGCTGGGCTTGTGTGGAATCAGGTGGGGGGGTTTCATCCTAGTTCCTGCTAAACCGATGTCCCTATCAGCCAAACCCTACTGCAGTTAGCACTTAGTTATCTCTAACATTGGGGAGGGGAGTTAACATTTCAAAGGTGGTAACCCCAGTGGGGCTGGGAGGAGGGGAGTGGGGAGAAGGAAGAACAGAGCCTCATGGGGCAGGGAGGAGAATCCCAAGGCCCAGATGAGGAGGAGGGAGATGGCTGGTTGCTATAAGAAAGCAGCTGGCTGCAACTGGCAGGAGGGGAACCCTGCCTCCTGCCCTTCTCAAGATGGCGACCACACAGGGGCGAGAATTATGGACCTTCCCAAGATGGCGTCTCCCCAGCTGGGGAGGGGGAGGCCACGTGACTCTACCAAAATGGTGCCCGCGGGCGGAGGAAAAAAAGCGTGCCCTTCCCAAGATGGCGGCCCCCTCGCTATTCACTTATGATTGGAGCGGAACTTCCGCCCCGCTTCCCGGCGTGCAGCGCGGTCCCGGCCCCGCCGGCTTCCCGTTCCCTCTGCGCCCGCCCTAGCAGCGGCAGCTGCGGTGCAGTCAGTCGCACGGTGGGCAAGATGGCGGACGTGCTGGACCTTCACGAGGCGGGCGGCGAGGACTTCGCCATGGACGAGGATGGGGACGGTAATGGGGGCCCGGGCAGACACCGGGCCGAGCCCCGCCCCCCAACTGGGCCTTGTCCGGTTCCGAGCCCCAGGCCCGGGCTGGTTCTGGCCCGGCCTCCCCCCGTTCTCAGTCCCGCCCCCACCCGTCTCTGGCCCGTCCTCCCCCCGTGCCCGGCTCCCCCGGTTCTCAGTCCCGCCCCCGCCCCAACCCCGCCCTGCTCTGACCCGGCCTCCCCCCGTGCCCGGCTCCCCCGGTTCTCAGTCCCGCCCCCGCCCCGCCCGGCTCTGACCCGGCCTCCCCCCGTGCCCGGCTCCCCCGGTTCTCAGTCCCGCCCCAACCCCGCCCTGCTCTGACCCGGCCTCCCCCCGTGCCCGGCTCCCCCGGTTCTCAGTCCCGCCCCCGCCCCGCCCGGCTCTGACCCGGCCTCCCCCCGTGCCCGGCTCCCCCGGTTCTCAGTCCCGCCCCCGCCCCGCCCGGCTCTGACCCGGCCTCCCCCCGTGCCCGGCTCCCCCGGTTCTGACCCGAGTCCTGGCCCCGCCCCCGCCCGGTTCTGACCCGGGCTCCCCCGTGCCCGGCTCCCCCGGTTCTCAGTCCTGTCCCCGCCCCGCCCGGCTCTGACCCGAGTCCTGTCCCCGCCCCCGACAGGCTCTGACCCGGCCTCCCCCGTGCCCAGCTCCCCCCGTTCTCAGCCCTGTCCCCGCCCCCGCCCGGCTCTGACCCGAGTCCTGTCCCCGCCCCCGCCCCCGCCCGGCTCTGACCCGGCCTCCCCCGTGCCAGGCTCCCCCGGTTCTCAGTCCTGTCCCCGCCCCAACCCCGCCCGGCTCTGACCCGGCCTCCCCCGTGCCCGGCTCCCCCGGTTCTCAGTCCTCTCCCCGCCCCAACCCCGCCCGGTTCTGACCCGGCCTCCCCCGTGCCCGGCTCCCCCGGTTCTCAGTCCTGTCCCCGCCCCAACCCCGCCCGGCTCTGACCCGGCCTCCCCCGTGCCCGGCTCCCCCGGTTCTGACCCGAGTCCTGTCCCCATCCCCACCCGGCTCTGACCCGGCCTCCCCCCGTGCCCGGCTCAGCCTGTTCTCAGTCCTGTCCCCGCCCCGCCCGGCTCTGACCCGGCCTCCCCCCGTGCCCGGCTCACCCGGTTCTCAGTCCTGTCCCCGCCCCCGACAGGTTCTGAGCCGGCCTCCCCCCGTGCCCAGCTCACCCAGTTCTGACCCGAGTCCTGTCCCCGCCCCCGACAGATTCTGACCCTGCCACCCTCTGTGCCCAGCTCACCCGGTTCTGACCCAAGTTTGTCCCTGCCTTGGGGTTGTTCTGAAACTTGCACCATCTGGGTCGAGCCTGGTTCTGATCCGATAACATTGACACCCCCTCCCCCTTCTACCACAAATGGCCTGTTTCAGACCTCCTTCCAGTTGAAATTAACACATTGAACTTCTCCGCAGAAAGCATCCACAAACTGAAGGAGAAAGCAAAGAAGAGGAAAGGCCGAGGGTTTGGTTCAGGTGAAGATCTTGTTATGAACAATTGAGTTACTGTGTGAATCCGGAGGAGCCTCCTGTGTCATGTAGTTAACTGGAACGGTCTGGCTACTTACTGGAGTCACCTGGCTGCTTCTAAACAGAAACTGCCCGATGGCTTAAGCCCCAGGAGTGTGTTTTAGGATGGGAATCCGGACTCCTGGGTTCCATCTGGGACTCGGTCACTGACTTGCTCTGCCCTTTGGCAAGTCATTTCAGCTCCCTTTGCCTCAGTTTCCCCCATCTGTAAAATAGACCCCTCCAACTTATATACCAGGGTGACACAACTTGGCCAAGGTCACCAGGAGTCTGATTCTTATCACTGTTTTAACTGCTGGACTTGTGTCACTCAACAGGATTGTATGTGCTGTAAAGCGTAAATGCAGGGACATGCGTGTGTGCCTAGCAGTGCTTAGAACAGCTAGAATACATAGTTAAATGTATTTAGACTGTAAACCCTTCAGGGCAGGAATTGTCTGCCACTGTGTGTGCAGTGCTTAGCACAATGGGGCTGTGTCCTTGGCTGGTCCCTAAGCACTAGCATAATAAATGTTTCTAGTCATCTAAAAAGATCTTTGTCTCCCCCCATTGTGTGGCCAGAGGAAGGTTCGAGGGCCAGAGTACGTGAGGACTATGACAGCGTGGAACAAGATGGGGATGAACCTGGGCCTCAGAGATGTGAGTATCTGCTGGAGATGTTTGGTTTAGCATGTGTGGTCACCCAGCGTTGGCCGCGTGGGGTTGCTTGCACAGGACATCATGCTGTGGGGTTGCTTTAAAGATGGGGAGGAACCAGTTCTATTCCGAGAGACAGTGGGGTGTAGTGGATAGAGCACTGGACTGGGATTCAGGAGACCTAGGTTCTATTTCCTAGCTCTGCCACTGGTCTGTGGGATGACCTTTGGCAAGTCACTTCAACTCTTTGCACTTTGGTTTCCTCATCTGTAAAAAAAATGTTTGCGATCGACTGATGAAAAGCGCCATATACGAGCTAAGGAGTATCGTTATAATGACATGTACATTGTGCCCAGACCATCCGCACTGTGTGGATAAATAGAGTGATTGTCTCCAGGGCTGTCAAGCTGCCTTTTTCCCAGGGCTAGATTCAGTCCTCCATCCGTTCTGCACCTGTTTTCACTTAGCTCCCTGCTGCCAATGGGTTCCAAGCTAAGCCGGGGGTCTGGCCAAGGTGTTGGGAGGATCCCTTTCCATCCTGCTTGTGTAGACGCATGTGCTGTGTTCGCGCAGTGGGGTTTGCGTACCAAGCTGAGAAGCACACCCTGCCTTCTGTGTAACGAGCGTTGCTTTTCCCTGCATGCCGTGGCTACAGCGGTGGAGGGCTGGATTCTCTTTGTCACCGGCGTTCACGAGGAGGCCACTGAAGAGGATATTCACGACAAGTTTGCAGAGTATGGCGAGATAAAGAACATCCATCTGAATCTAGACAGACGAACGGGCTACCTGAAGGTAGGATTTGGTGGATGGTCTAGTGGTTAGGGCATTCCCCTTTGGCTCAATTCCCTGCTCTGCCACAGACTTGGTGTGTGGCCTCGGGCAGGTCACTTAGGCCCAGATCCACAAAAGTATGTAGGCTCCTAACGCCCATTGGTTTCAATAGGTGCAAGGCACCTGAACACCTTTGAGGACGTGAGCCTTAGTGTCTTTGTGCTTCGTCTGCATAATGGGGATAGCAACGCTGCCCTACCTCATGCCGGAGGAGTGGGGGGAGGGGAGTGTGAGGATAAATACCTTACAGATTGCATGGGGCTTGGATACTGTGGTAATGGGGACCAGGCAAGCTAGGCAGCCATACAGATGAAATTGCCCCCATGCAATTGGGAGAGGAAAAGAAACAGCACAGGGCTGGGAGCCAGGGGCTCTGGGGTTGTGTTCGCAGCTTTGATGGGGGCAGGGTAATCTATTGGTTAGAGCAGGAGGGGGCTGCTTGGACTCTGAATTGCTGTGTGACCTGAGGTAGGTCGCTTCAGCTCTCTGGGTCTCTGTCTCTAAATTGAGGAGAATACCGCAAACAAAGGCCGGTGAGGCTTTAATTAATCTGCTTTGTCTTAACTAATGTGCTTTGAGCTCACCAGGGAAGCCCTACTGAAGGGGGAGGGGACATATCAGTGTAATAGTTAATGCCCCCTTCTCTATTAAATCCCTTTCTGGTTAAAACTAACAGTTCAAGGCACTAGTTTGGGGAAGCTTGTGTGTGTGTTTAATTGAACATCTCTATTTATGGTAGGGCCCACTCTATTTACTCCACTTACTGCCAAGTCGGTATTTCTCCTGCCACTGTTGACAGCGTTCCTGATGCCAACAGTGGAGCCGAGTGTACTGGAGGCTATCGGTCGGTTTCTGTGATCTGCTCTCAAGGCTGGCCCAGCCTCTGGCGTGTTCGCTAAGCCCCCCACTGGGCCACTCGCTGACTGAGGCTTGTCTCCTTGCACCCCACAGGGATACACTCTAGTAGAATACGAAACGTACAAAGAAGCCCAGGCAGCGATGGAAGGTCTTAACGGACAGGACCTGATGGGGCAGCCAATCAGCGTGGACTGGTGCTTTGTCAGGGGGCCTCCGAAAGGAAAGAGAAGGTAAGATACAGCCAAGGTTGAGGGCTGACACCGGCTTGGTCCTCAGCTTGGCAGTCTCATCAGAGATACCGAGGATTGAGTGAGTCATGGAGTCTGAGCTAGCCTCAGGCTCCCTCACAAAGGGAGACCCTCCATGGCAGTGTGGAGAACACTTGCCTAGGGCTTTCTAGTGCTGGTGGAACGTGATGGATTGAGAGCCCTGAAGCCACTAAATAACAAACAGGATTTTAAGTTAGACCAACTGGAAATTCTTTCCCACGGAGTGATTCTCTCCCTCTTTTACCTGGAGCTGCTGCGTGAAGTTCCTGCATTCAGTCCATGTGCATGCTCTAGGGGCTTTCACCTTAGCCTCCGTGCTTTTCATCCGGAGACGTTGGGACCTCGTTTCGAAATTCCTGGGAACAGATTTTCCCAGAGGAAAATGGTCTTTGTGCTACAGACAAAGGAACTGCCTGAAGTAGGGCAGGAAATGTCACAGAGTCTGTGCCGCCTGCGTCCAGGAACGGCACTCTGGGAAACGCCCTGTAGTAAAACGATGCTTTAGAGCGCTTCCGTGGTTTAGGATTCTGACGTTTCTGCTGAGGGGTGAAATTGAAGGCCTGACCGCTTGAGATCATGAAAAATTCAAGAACAGGAATGTTAACCCTGGGCTAAATGTCCAGTGGATCATGAATAATTCTCGCCAATCGGGAATTCTGTTGGATTGTGTTCTTCAGTTCTTTAATGGTCTGAGCAGGAGGTTGGCTGTCGAGAGATCTTACTGGTCTGGACCCAGCCATTGACGCATGTGACTTTGGGCAAGTCATTTAAGGGCTCTGTGCCTCAGTTTCTGTAAAACGAGAACCCGACTTACATACCTTTAGTGAAGCGCACTGAGGTCTGTGCATGAGCTTTAAGAGAATATTTTCCTGTTGCTCTGCATTATTAAACACCTGCCAGCTTCCACTCCGGAGCTGGCTGCATGTCTTTGGCAAGGAACATGGTCCTTGTGCATAGAAGTCGTCGATAGCGTTCAAATCTTTCGAGATGTTAGCTCAGGCTAGCATATATCTAACTCTGTCCCTGTCTGTCTGTCTTCCAGGGGCGGGCGTAGGCGGAGCAGGAGTCCGGACAGGAGACGACGCTGATCTCACATTTCTCCATTTCCTTTTGATGGTTCCTAGGTGTAAATTCTCCCTGCATAGCTCTAGAAGCAGAAGGTCTCTCGTAAGCCGGCTGTGCAGACTCCTGCCTCGATCTCTTTCTGGGTTTTTAATTGTGCTGCATTTTTACCTATGAGTTCTTGGTCATATTTTTGACAGCATCTGTAAAGTTCTTGATTTGTGTTAAGACGCTTGATCTCCTTTTGACCTCAGACACCTCAAATGAGAGAACTCATCCAGTGATGCTGAAGGGGGCTCTCATTTTGAAGGAGAAATGTTACCCATAAATACTGAATAAAAGTCTGCTTTTTTTTTTTAAAAAAAGCCCTCTTCTGTTGACTGCCTGTATCTGTAAGGGAGGCTGTGTGTTTCAGTTGATGGGACATCAGATGCATGGGTTTCATTCTCAAGCAGAGGTTAGTCTTTGTCCAGCCTGTGGGTAGAGCGTATGGTTTTATATTTTAACGGATAAGCACCCCCAATACAATCAGAATTGGTGTTTATATGGTAAACACTGGAAATGGTTTTCAGTATTGTCTGCACCCCTTGTCCAGTGCAGTTTGTACAGGTAACGTCCCTGCTCCCTGGCTTGCATCAAGGGCTTGTCTAATGGAGCAGTAGTGTGGACTACAGTGAGTGTGATTTCTAAGGCCCAGTAACGTGTTACGAATTAACTGGTGTAGACCCTGCTGGGTTGCACTAAAGGTTCCCTGATTTGCTTTAATTTAGTGCTCTTTGAAACAGTACTTTGTGTACCTACAGAGAGAGAACCCTGAAAAACCTACGTAGAGCTCAAAAATTCCTAAAAATAACCCTCCAAAAATGAAATTAATAAACCCCCAAAAAGAAAAGCCCAGCCTCTAGGGCATGGAGATTTATAGGTTCTATCTAAGGTCCTTATCTGACTTCTATCACTATAATATCGAAAAACCTTCAATGTATCTCTTTGCACAACCCTCCTGGGAGACAGGCTAGGACTATTAGTTGCTGTGTACAGAAGGGCTAAGCGAGCTGCTCAAGCACACACAGGAAGTCTGTGGCAGAACAGGGATATGAGCCCATGTGTCTTGGATCCTAGACTAGTGCCTTAACCACTAGACTATCCTGCCTGTCAGTTGCTGGGTTGCTCTGCTTGGGGCCAACCGTTTCTTTTCGACCACGAGAGCCCATCAGTTTCCTGCTGCATTAGACTTAAGGATGGGAAAAGGCTGAGACCGCACCACCAGGGTACGTCTACGCTACGGTGAAAGATGCATGCCACAGCCACGGCTTGTGCGGGTCAGCTGACCTGGGTTCGCGGGGCTATAAAATTGCAGTGTTGACATCCATCTCTGTCACTGAGGGTGTCTAGAACCCAGGAGTCCTGTCATTCTCCTCTGACCACTAGTTCACACACTGACTGACGGGAGTTATTGGGTAGGGGGAACCCCTTGGAAATGTACCAGGACCCGGCCCCCCCCTTCCCTGTTTCTGTTGGGGGAGCAGAGGCTTTCTGCACTCAGGAACTGACTGGTGTATTTGGTGGGGGACGGTATCATGGAAGTGCAAACTTGGGGATCGCCTCTCGAGAGCAGGAGCCCAGGTTCCTTCTTGTGTGTGTTTGAGTGGGGAGGTGGATCTGGAAAATAACAATACTCCCTAGCTCTTGTCTTCAGTAGATTTCAAAGCACTTTCCAAAGGAGGTCAGGAGCCTTCTCCCCATTTCACAGATGGAGAAACTGAGGCACAGAGAGGGCAAAGTGGCTTGCTCAAGGTCACCCAGCAGCGGAGCTGGGAATAAACCCTGGGTCTCCTGAGTCAGGGATGTGTCCACTAGGCCACCCTGCTAGCAGACTTTTAGTGGCGACTTTTCCAAGGAGCAGAAGCCCACGGCAGTCCGTTCTCTGTGTCCACCTCCACCCATGCCAGCTGGGGAGTGTGCAGCCTGGCGCACCTCTGGGTAGCGAGAGACTGATTGGCACAAAGGGAGGGGATCAAGGAGAGGCCACCGGCTGAGAAAATAATCTAGATTTATTGGTGAGTGCTTGAGTAAAGGAACAATTGCCCAGTAGCCCCCACTGGGCACGTTATGGGGGTCCCACTGGGCTCTCCCCCTTGCTGGGAAGCCAGGTGTGGCAAAGGTCCACTCATATGAAGCTCTCCACTATCTTCTTCCTGCACAGTTCACACCTCCCAGCAGGCAGGGCCACATTAGCCGTCACCTCCAGTTCGTACTTGCCCGAGCCCCCCTGGTCCTCTCCGGCACTCCTGATGGGCGCGGCCGTGGTGGAGGCCCGGAAGGAGCCAATCGGCGTGGAGGCCTGCTCCTTCCTGCGGTGGGTACAGCGGCAGACGAGCCGGATCTCCCTGCGGAAGTGCATGGTGAAGAGGCCGTAGATGAGGGGGTCCAGGCAGGCATTGAAGAGGCCGAAGAGGAAGAGGATGTGGCTGAGGGATGGAGGCACCTTCTTCCGGCTCAGCATCTCTGGGGAGAACCAGTACCAGAGGCCCAGGAGGTAGTAGGGAGTCCAGCACAGGACGAAGGTCAGCACGATGACAATGGACATCTTCAGGGTGCGCATCCTGGCCCGGGGGATGTTGTTGTAGGAGCGGCGGAGGTGGACCTCCTTGGAGGAGACTGCAGGGCAGAGGGAGGAGAGAGAATAAGAAGGGAGGGAGGGAACAGAGAATGAGAGGGGAGACACGGAGGGAAATTCTGCAGGGTGAAGCAGAGCGCTTGGAAGAGAACGAGGAAAGGAGCGCAGGAGAATGAGAACAAGAAAGAAACTGAGCAGAGGGAGGAGGGGAAATCCAATGAGAAGGGCAGAATGGGAAAGGCAGGAGAAAAAGAGTGAGGGTCCCCATGTTCCAAGCCTGTGTGTATGAGTGCTGGCACAAGTCCCTGCAGCCTCCCAGAGCTGGAGAAATGCCCAGGGTGGAGGGCAGCTGGGGACTGGTTCCTGGCTGCCTGGCTTAATGAGCCGTGGCAGGCCACCCATGGCAGCGGGTGGCGCCCAGGGGGAGGCGGGGTGTTCTGCACGGGGCACCGAGCCAGGGCCTGCCACAGCCGGAGTGCGGGGGGACATGAAGGGGACGGTTCTCTGCAGCTAAGTGCTGGGGGACTGGGATTGATTTTCCCTTGGGGAGAGGCAGAGGAGGAAGATGGATGGAAAGATGTGTGGGGTTGGATGGATAGGGAGAGGTGCACTCATTGGTGTATATGGTGCACACATGCATGTCCTCACATACGCGCGCGCACACACACACACACACACACACAGACCGGTCCCCCCATGCAGACCCCCTGCTGCAGTGAACAGGGGGGGTCCATGCATGCTGGGAGCCTGCGGGCGAGGGCCGGGGGACACGAGAGGCAGGCCGGGCTCACCGCAAGCTCTCTTCATCTTGCCAGAGATCTCGATGAGGATGCGGGAGTAGCACAGCACCATGATGAGCAGCGGCAGCAGAAAGAGGCAGGAGAAGGTGAACATGTTGTAGAGGGTCTCCTGCCAGTGGGCTTGGAAGCTGCCCACCGTGGCGCACTGGATGAAGTAGATGGGCTGAGAGCGGCTCACTGCGTGGAAGACAAACATCTGGAAGAGACGCCCCCCGCCCGGCCCGGAGAAACAGTTAGATCTCGGCACCCCCACAGGAGCTACACCCTGGACACAGCAGTGGCCATCCAGCCTCGTATTCCTGCCCATTGAACCAGTGTTCCAGCATCCCTGCCTCTGGCCCATACCGGATCCATCTATCTAGGCCACCTCCAGTCCATACTGTCCATTTCGCTCCTCCTCTGCCCACCCCAGATCCATTGCCCGCAGGCTGGTGTCCTGGCTGTACATCACCAAACCATTGACCTGTCTCGTCTTATATCCCTATAGCTCAGGGGTTCTCAAACTGGGGGTCAGGTCCCTGCAGGGGGTCACGAGGTTATTATATGGGGGGGGTCGTGAGCTGTCAACCTCCACCCCAAACCTGCTTTGTCTCTAGCATTTATAATGGTATTAAATATATCAAAAAGTGTTCATTTATAAGGGGGGGTCGCACTGAGAGGCTTGCTATGTGAAAGGGGTCACCAGTACAAAAAAGTTTGAGAGCCACTGCCATAGCTGATCCATCTAGTTTGGTATTCCTGTATCCTGCCCATGCTACATCAGGTCATTGGCCCATCCAATCTATTCCCCCCACACCACCGTGCATCAGAGGCCTTTCTACCTAAACCAGACCCTGGCAGTACCACAAATGCCATGGCAAAAGGAGGCTGCACCATGGGAAGCTTGTCCCGGGGTCCATTCCACGGTCCTTCCCTACCTGCACCGTTGCCATGGTGACCTACCTGAGGTAGTGCCAGCAGCACGCTCAGGGCCCAGGCCACGCACAGCATGGTCTTGTTCTTCTTCTTGGCATCGCCCATGCTCAGTGGGTGCAAGATGGCCGCCTGGCGGTCCAGGCTGATCACCACGGTGATGAAGGCTGGGGCATACATGGCCACCAGCTTGAGGAACATGAGGGCCCGGCAGGCCAGGTCGCCCGCATACCACTGCACCGTGATGTTCCAGGCTGCGTCCAAGGGCATCACCACAAAGGTCACCAGCAGGTCGGCCGCGGCCAGGTTGACAATGAGGATGCGGATGTGCGGCCTCTTGCGGTACTTCTGGGTGACGGTCCACAGCATGGCGATGTTGAAGCAGGCCGAGGAGAGGAAGAGGACGAAAGTGATGCCTACCCGGACCTTGGCAGCAGTGGAGAACGTGGGCAGCAGGAAGACCTCCTCGCCAGGCAGGCTGGTGTTGGCTCCACCGCCAGGCGAGACCTCCACCTCCTCCCAAGGCTGCCCACGGCTCTGGTTGCCCACGGCGGGCGACCCCGGCTCGAGCAGCTCACTGACCTTCATGCGGAAAGTGGCGTTCATATCGGAGGCTTGGGCATTCCCACCCAGAATCTGCACAGCAGCCTTACTGAGACGTGAGCAGCTGGGACCCAGGGGGCCGAATCCGGCTCGTCCCCGGGAAGCCAAGCTCCTCCCAGACTGTGGCAGGGCTCGGAGACCCTGAGCATGTTTTGCTGCTTGGATGGAGACGCCGCTAAACTGGAGCTGCCCGGCTTCTGCTCTGGATTTAACAAGAACCACCTTCTTCTGGCTCAGGGAACTTTATTCCTTCTTCATGGAGCGGCAGTTAACTCCTTCGTGGCTTGGGCTGGTGAGACTCAATAGGGACGGCTCCTCTGGCGACAAATGTCCCACAGTTACAGAAAGAGTTCGGGTCGACTCTCGCTTCCAAATCTCCAGTGGGAGGAGCCGGTAGCTCCCCTCTGCTTTCCCAGTGGTTCCACTAGCCCTAGAGATGGGCCAGATTCACAGGAGTGAACAGGCACCTGTGCATCTCTGATCAGCCAATCAGGACTGGGTCTGAGGAGGTAACTATTCTAGCTTGCATCTCATTGGCTGGCTCAATTTGGTGGCTGTCACCTCCCCAGCTGGGAGAAGTGCTCCTGTAGTTGAATTCAGCTCTTAAAGATAATCTGTTGCTGGTGTGGGTGGAAGTTTAATACGGAGCCTCCAAGCTCTTCCGTGCCGTGACTCCAAACACAGGTGCTCTCCTGCTGGGGTGCAAGTTCGGCCTTAGCCCTGGCTGTTACAGGGTAAGATTCCCCCCGAGGGCTTTTCATTCCCTGACAGCCAGCAGCATCTAAGGATACTGCCTCTCTTGCATGGTATTGGTGTCATCCCGGGTGGATGCACGTGGGCGAATTCCAGCCCACCCTCGCGCTTGCAGAGCAATGCGGAGACACATCTGTACGGGGCGAGCTGTGCTTTACAGGGTGTGCGTCAATCTCTCACTCCCACCTCTGGGATGCGACAGAGCAGCCGGCGGCCTGAAGATCTGGCCTCTGTTTCCAGGAATCTGTGAATGGACCAAAAGAGACGTGTGTGTTAGCTGCTATTTTTCTACCTGCCACAAAGGGGCAAAAGGCAGGTCTAGTCTCCAAAACCCATTCGATTGGGCTCTCTGCAGAGGGTGCCAGTTTCTGACTCAGAGGAGTCAACGCTCCCATTGGCTGATGGTCAGAGCATGAACGCCCCGGGGCAGAGCTCTGTGCATGGGGGCAGAGCTCTGGGACTGACGGTAGCAGGGGCCAGTGGTGGTTTTGGTGAGGTGGGATCAGCATCCCCAGGGTTGAGCAGTCCTGGGCCAGGAACTGGAGTGCCAGAGAGAACCACCGGGCCAGGCTGAGGCCAGATCCTGCTCCGGTTTGTGTCCATTACAGCCCCCGCTTGTCTCTTCCTTACCCTGAGGGATACTTTGGGCACAGGTCTGAGACCCACCAAACTCTCACTCGGGCTGCCAGATGGGGTCATCCTCCAGCCACTGCTAACCTGGATGGGAACGGGTGCGCTGAGGACAAAAGGCTCCAGATCCTAAAGTGGTTTTCAGAGCATGGGCCTGTTCCCTGAGGACTGCTCTTCCAATGGCTGAGAAGTCACTGACCACCCTTGCCACGTCCAGATCCCGGCGATCTATAGGTGAAATCAATCCAGCGTCCATCGGAGCCGAGGGACTGGCTGAGAGTGACAAAAGAGGCTGACAGCAGCTGGCTGGCATCGATTCCTGTTATGCCCTGGTAGTTGCTGGCTCATTAATCAATTATTGCCCCGGGCTGGGGATCTTTTGTGGCTCTCAGGAGACACAGCTCCTCCGATTCTTGCTCTGTGTCCATCCACAGCTCCCCATGCCTGCCAGCAGCACCTCACTATCTTGCGCCCCATCCACTGCTCCCTGGCTGCTAGAAGCTCCCCATCTTTCATGCCCCAGCCTTCTCCCATGGGTGCAGCTCCTCAGAGATTGCCAAACAGATGGCCCTGCTCAGTGTTGGCAGGAGGTGCCAGCCTGAGCCTCGGAGACCGCAGGTCAGCCCGGGCAACAGCAGGGCAAGACCTATCGCATGGGAACAGTGCCCACACAGACTGAGAATTGGACAAACCCTGGGCTACACTAGCCATGGAAGCATCAGTGTTGGGCCCGGCTGGTTCATG
The DNA here is from genome assembly GCF_011386835.1 of Chrysemys picta bellii. NCBI lineage: Eukaryota > Metazoa > Chordata > Testudines > Emydidae > Chrysemys > Chrysemys picta. The sequence continues at coordinate 19,654,097 of NC_088810.1, read as the reverse complement.
GGACTTTCAGCCTGCATCCCCCAGAGCTGGGGGAGCAGCAGCCGGGTCAATCCGAGCCCAAAGGGGCTGCCTGTCTCCTGGCAGGTTCCAAGCCGGACCCCGGTGCAGGCTTTGTGCATGCCAGCCTGCTTCCGCGCACATCCCCATACGCCAATCTCAGCCACCTCACCCTGACCCGTCCCAGCTGCTTTATTTTTAGCTCAACTGCTTGGAGGATTTGCCGGCGGCTGATTTATTAGTTGCTGGCAGGGAGGAATAGAGGAGCCAGTGATAAGAGGCAGCGGGCTGGAGCTATTTCCAGCAGCCCAGGGAATGTAGCTGCCTACCAGGGGCCTGGCACAGAGGCCTGTCCCACATTCTCATGGCTGAGCTGTCGCCAGGGGGTTTCCCCAGTGGAATCCCCTGGGATTTCCCTTGGGATTAGAGCCACTAACTGGGGCATGTGTTGGGATGGGGGAGGGAGGCTGATTCTCAGTTACACTCAGGGCTCTCTGGATGATGCTGGAGTAGAGATGGGGAGTGATATTTCTGATGCCCCCCACCCTCCAAAATTTAGCTGGGCAGCTCCGTCCTCTCAGGGAGCTATTAGATCACCAAACCCCGGCCCGCAGTGGGGATCCAGGCTACGTTTCAGCCGTAGATCTCAAAGCGCTTGACAAAGGAGGTCAAGATTATCATCCCCATTTCACACGTGGGGAAACTGAGGCACAGGAAGGGGAAAATGACTTGCTCACGGTCATCCAGCAGGCCAGTGGCAGGGCTGGGAATGAAACCGGGTCTCTTGAGTCTGTCTGGTGCCCTATCCGCTAGGTTACACTGCCCCGCAGGGTGAGGGTGTAAACCTGAACCCCAACCACCCCCTCAGCTTGTAACTTGCGTTCACACTGACTTGGTGCCATGCATCTTAGACCTGGTCTGCCTGAGGCAACTGCGCCGGTTTAACTACAATAGTTCCTTAAACCTGAGTCAAACCAGCGCAGGGCTCGGTCTGCATGCTCTTATTTCAAGTTAACAGTCGCTCACTTCAGTTTAGCTTCAACCTGTTCCACCGTCGAGTTCAGCTAACCTGAGACCATCCTGTGCTGGGACCTGGGTGAGCCCCAGCCGGCTCTGCCATTGTCCCCACACTGGGGGCAGACGCCAGTGCACCGAGGACACCTGTCGTGGTAGCTCCGCCCACCTAGGTCCTGCCTCCCCTTTGTCTCCCTCTAGTGTTTAGAAGTAGGAATTGACATGGACTCATCGCTGCTCTGGTCAGCAGGCATCCGGTTCCAGCACTTTCCCTTCCCAGGGATGTCCCCGTCCGGGTTTTCTCAGGATCATCCCTTGTTTGAGGTAGCTGTCCCAGGACATCTGGAAGAGGACCTAGGCCATTGCCAGCTGGCCAGTTTTATGGGCTCAGGGTCACCCCAGGTGTCATGGGTTTTTTTGTACCTGGTGGGGGGGGGCAGCTCCCAAGCCTTCTGACTGGGATTCGGTTCTCCTGGGAGCCCCCCACCTCCCCTGATGGGAGTGCAGCTGAAACACAGGAAAGCAGGGTGAGCATTCGGCTCCATCTGCCCAGCAGTTATACAGCTAACCCCGAGCTCCTCCCTCCTACCTCGCTGTAGCCATTGAATAAGGCTGGGATTGGGGGAAACAGCTGCAATCTTGGAGGGAAGGCAGTGTTGCCTAGGGGATAGCGCAGTGGACTGAATCTTGGAAGACCTGGGTTCTAGTCCTGACTTCGCTAGTGACCTTGGGTAAGTCATGTCCCCGCTCAGTTTCCCTTGTGTATATAGACAGTCAGCTCTTTGGGGCAGGAGCTGCCTCCCGCTATGTGTACGTACAGCACCTAGCACCATGGGGCCCTGAGCTTGGTCTGAGGCCTCTAGGTGCCACTCCAATATAAATAATAGCAATTTGGGAGGCTAATACTTTAAGCCACTAACCAGTCGCAAAATTGCCTGTAGCTTCTCTTTGGCTGTTGGTGTTGGCTCGAGGGGCAGAGCCCGGCAGGACTGCTGAATATTTCGGCTCCTAAGGGTGTTTGGGGCTGGTTTTATTTTTCCTAGTACGTGGTGCATTTTTTGTATCATCCGGTCTGGGGGGAGGAGAACACGACAGCTGGCAAGCTGGGCTTTCTCAGCGCTGGAGAAGCTTTCCCTCCATCCCCTGTCCTGCTCTGAACCTCCCGATGCCTTACAGAGCAGGGGGGCCTGGGAGTCGGGGCTCTTGGAGCTTCTAGTCCAAGCTCTAGGCGAGGGGAGTGGGATCTAGAACAAGGGGGACTGGGGCATCAGGACTCCAGGGTTCTGTGCCCAGCCCTGGGAGAGGAGTGGGATGGACCACACTGACTCCCCTCCTCAGCTCCCCCCACCCCACACTCCTGCCCTGAGCTACAGCCCCTCCAGTCTGCTTAATGGGCCGTTGTGCCCTGCTGCTCTTCAGGAGGGGAGCCCACTTCCTTGATTCCTGTGGGGGAAATGCCACTGAGAATAAGGGAAGCTGGCAGCTGGGGTCGGGGATCTGCCCTGGGTCCCCCTCTCTGCTCGGGGAACAAGGTGCCAGCTGCAAAGGAAGGAAGTCATTAAACAGCAAGGGCGCCCAGCGGGCAGCCGAGGGAGATTCACCTTTTAACCCCTTCCCCTCCGGCAGCATCGCTGCACCCCTTTGCCTGCCCCGCCCCTCCAGGCCCAGATCTAGCCCTGTGAGTCACACCTGCCGGAGAACCTAGCCCAGACGTGGCAAGGCTAACAGACACTCGGCCACGGTCCCCCATCGTAGCCTGGCCCCCGACTGCAGCCCGGCCCCCTCCATCCTGCTGCCGTCCACTGTGTTATACAGGGAAGGGGTCAGACTAGGTGATCCCCATAGGCCCGTCTGGCATTGGAATCAATAGCCCTATGAATCCATTATCCCTGTCCCGTCTCCTGCCCTCCCTGGGGATGACGGGCTCGGTCCATCACAGATAGAACGACGGGGTCTTTGCCGGAAAGGTCTTTGCACCCACCTCCTTGCTGTCTTTCGCTGCCACGCACTAACCCACAGCGAGCAGGGTCGGCTAGTCCCAGGAGTTAGTCTGGGCCTCCCTTTAGCTGGCTCTCAGAAGCCCTAAGGGCCATTTCCCAGGGGCCGAATCTCTGCCACCTGGCACCTGACGCAGCGGGGGGAAGTTGGTCCCGTGCTGGCCTGGCCGGGTGGCGGTTCACCCCCCCTTGCTGTGGTGATGTAGATGAAGGCACAGGGCGAGCCAGAGGAGATCAGTCCCCAAGGGCTTGTCCTGGTGTAATTTGAAAAGTCCCACCAGGCGATGGGGGCTCCGACGGGGAGACAAGGCCGCAGCCTAGGAGATCTCACTCTGAGGGGTGATCTGATCCTATATTTCACCCCAATATTCCCCATTATCCCCCCCAATATGTAACACCCCTGCCCCATCCCTGTTTACACGCTCCAGATACCTAGACCCTCACGCTCTCTCTTCAGCTCTTTGAATCACCCCTTAGAAATAGATCTCGCCAATCAAATTTGCAGCTTGCCTCTAAGCCACCCCGCCCCCAACACCTGCTCCCGCTTCCCCCGGCTCGGAGCACAGCACGATCCGTTTGCCTCGCGGTGCCTCCTTCGTTTGCCTGCTCCCTCTGCCCTGTCTCAGGGCCGCCCTGCACAGCCCGCGCGGGTGGAACTTCCCTTACCATCCCTGTGCCTTTGCCGCCTCTGCAACCCTGCACAGCAGCGCGACTGCTGCAGCAAGATCCTTCCAGCACGGGGAAGAAAGAGCGTTCCCCGAGCTCCTTGGCTTCTTCCCAGCGCTGCACCCCGGCTCCTTGACAAAGCCCTCCGCTGTGAGGCTGGATCTCCCGTCTCCTGGTCCCGCAACACCCCGCCGGTTAATTACCCAGCGCTCCGGACCTGCTCCTCACGCTCCTGGAGGTCACTGCAGTGCCTGGTTGCCTTCCGCTGCCTTCTGTCGCTGCCTTACCCCACCCCTCCTCCACCTTCACCTCTCCCGGCTATTTAAAGGTGCACCGCTCCCCGGCCGGCTCCGCGTCAGGCCCCCGGCTTCGCGGGGCAGGAGGCTGTTATCCCCGAGAGATGCCAGCTGAGCCGCAGGGGCTGGCTCTTGTGAAGCAGCGCTAGATGGATGGAAATGTAGAGGCTGCGCTGGAAAGTGGCGCTCGGGACATTATTTATTGATGGGCTGGCAGGGCCCCGTGCAATGAGGACATGCTTCTTGGCTCAAGGAGTTTGGAGCTAAGGGAGACATCCAAGCATCCTAGGAATTCCCAGACTGGACCAACATCGCCCACTGCTTCAGAGGCAGGTGCAAGAAATGCCCCCGGTGGATAGTTACGGGGCAACAGCCCCACAGTTAGTGAGTTATAAATGAGAGGGAGTTTAGCAGGACTCTAAATCCATCTACTCCAAGGTATAAACTAACCTCTAGTATAAAGCACACTGGGTTATGATTCAAGAGAGATGAGGTCTATTCCTGGCTCTGCTGCTGGGGTAAGTCACTTCCCTGTTCTGTGCCTCAGTTTCCCCATCTATAAAGCGGAGATAAGAATACTGTCCTCCTTTGTAAAGTGCTTTGACAAATGCTAGATAAGGGCTCTTCACTTTCCCCCCCCCCCCGAGATTTTTCTGTAGCAGCTACAATGTTGTGCAGGATCGTTGTTAACATTTGGTCTTTTCCTTACATCCCCAGCTCCCGGAGTCATGTGATGATGTGAGACTAATGTGACGTGCGACACGAGCTTTTGTTAAAACATAAACGTTTCTAGCCGTGAGAGTTGCAGAGTAAAGCTTGCAAACCTGACCCCTAAATGCTCCAAATCCGGAAGTTGAATTAAAAAGAAGGCTAGTGATGATGATGACTGACGATGATTTTTTTTAGGGGTCCTGAATCATGACGTTGGAATGTCTGAAGCTGGTGAAGCGACTGCAGCATTCTCTTCACCTGTCTCTGCTGGTCGAAAAACAGGTAATGCATTTTGGGGGGAAAGGTTCTGAACATTTCAAAATCTGCCTGTTTTTTAAAAAAAGAAACTGTTGTTCATTTGGTGGAAATCTGGCACAAAAACGTCCGTTGCCGTTTCAGGCATACCTTTTTCTAGGATATTTTCAGTTTCAAAAAGGGGCGAGGAGGTTAGATTTTATTCTTTCCTGTCTCTCCGCGCCCCCCATCCCCCGCCTCCATTTTGGCGCTCGTAAATGAAGATGGGAGAAGGAAAAACTGCATTTTTTGTTGTTGTTCTGGGGATTTGTCCAAAAAAAAATTTAGAGAAGTAAAAAAAATGAAAAAATTGCAAACTGTTTCACTTGTATAAAAAGGCCATTTTTAAAAAATGAAAATTTGGTTTTGTTTGTAAAATTGCAAGCAGCTGTCCTCGGTAGCCGCTGGCCCCAGGCACCGGGTATTGGGCCAGATGCACCATTCATCTGGCAGCTTCTCTCTTAGCATTTCTGTCTTATTTTCCATTGGCTTTTTACAAAGTGTTTTTATTATTAATAGTGCAGTTGGGCGCTACACAGCCACATAGGCGGGCTATTTTATTATTTGTGTGACCATAGCACCTAGCAGTCATGGGCCGGGCCCCTTTACGCTAGGCGCTGTACAATCGCGGCAGAAAAAGATGGCCCCTGCTTAGGAGCTGCCAGTTCTTGCACGGTGCTAGCCTGAGGCCAGGCGACAGAGGGGTCATGTTAGTGGCTGACGCCGCAAGTTCGCTCCCCGTAGGCCCGATGCTGCCAGTCGTGCCGGCTAATTCGTCGGCTGAGCACCACCACAGCCCAGGGAGGGGTTTGCAGAAAAATTCAAGCTCAAAGAAGCTGCGTATTTGTCAGAGGGAGGGGAACTTGCGGTTGGATTCCCAAAGGACACGGTGGATTGGCCGGCACTTGGAAGCTTTAACTCAGGACCAGGTGACTGCCTATAAGAAACCCGTGAGCCGTGAAGCTTGACGCAGGAATCGCTGGGAGAGGTTCTCAGGCAGCAGGTCAGACTGGGTGATCTGCCGAGCCCTGCTGGCCTTAAAGCCAGAACGTTTCAAAGGGGACGCTGTGGACACAGCCAGCAGCCACCCTCAGAGCCCCGCTTGACAGATTGGGGCTCCTGCTAAAAACAGCGGCCTAGCCAGTGCTTGGAAGGTACAACCTATGCTCCTAAGCGGGAACTGACGCTGCAGCATCTGCCCAGCGCGGGAGCCTGTCAGCCTGGAGGCTGCACCCTTAGATCACTGAGTCTGATCTGCATAGCACAGGCGTTGAACTGCACCCACTTACCCCTCTGGGAAGCCCATCGGGAGGGTTAGACTGAAGCATTTCGGTCCTTGGGAGGCCAACCAGTCACAGACCCACATTCGAACCAGCAACCTACAGCCCAAAGGATCCCGATCCCCTGAGCTACCTAGCAAAGCTTGCCATAGCCTGCTGCTCACCCCGGGTTCTCCCTGTTGGCGCTCAGTGCTGTCTTAATTAGCAGGATTGACCTTTTTCAGCTCGGCCCTTTGGCCCCTGTTCCCGGCAGATTGAACCTCCCGTGTTAGCATCTGCAGCCAATCTCCCTGTCCGCAAGCATTGTGGGATGCGGGACTCTCTCCGATCAGCTGTCGGGACGAGGCCAGAGAACCTCAAAGTGCTTCACAAACACTGCCTCAGGCTCTTAGCATCATCCCCAGTTCTTCAATCTGGGGAAACTGAGGCACAGAGAGGTGGCATCCCATTCACATAGCAGATCTGAGACCAGAACTCAAGATTCCTAGGCTCCTGCTCTAAGCAGCTGATCACATGCTCTTCCAGAACTTGTGGTAAAAGTCAGGACTCCTGACTCCCAATCCAGCCTTTTTGCCCCTTTCTTAGCACCTGACCTTGGAGCATCAAAGCACTTAACAAAATGTTAAGTAATCGGGACTCTCATCTCAGCCACCTGGTGAGGTGTGTAAGGGACAGTTTCACCCACCACTGAAATGCAGCCACCTCTGGGGTGGGGTGTGGCAACTATTTAATGTCACCCAGCAACACTACACAATCATTTAGGACCGAAAGGAAGACGAAGGCTGCGTCCAGTAGAAAGGTGAATGGCACGTGGCCAGGATAATGGGGATTAACGCCCCTTATTATGGGATCAGCTGTGGGAGTTTGAATAAGCAAGAACTTGGTGCACTGAAATGGACATCTCTTCCTCAGCTCCTCTCTGAAAGGATCTATAGATGGGGCAAAGTCTTTGTATTAGTTTGCATTGATTTGAAAGCCGGTGGCGTGACTGGCACAAACCCTGCAGCCATAATAAAATGAATCGGCTATTGATAGCATGTAAAACACTGCCAATCGGTTCTAACTTGGCACTGAACAATGCATTCAGAGCCAGGGGGAAGGGAGATCGTATGGGTGGGTGTGTTGGGTCCTGCTTTCTGAGCGTACTATTCCTAGCTCTGGGGCAAATTCCTTTTTGTTTCCCCTGTGTCTGTCTTCTCTGTTTCGATTGTAGGCGCTTTGCGGCTGGGACTGTCTCTCGCCAGGTGGCTGTACAGGGCCTGGATGTCGTTTGAGGCAGGGTTGTAATAATGTCTGGCGTGTGCCCCCTGCTATCGCACGCCGCTTGTTCAGAACGTCTAGGGCCAGACGGGACCCTCCTGATCATCACGTCTGACCTGCTTAACCCAGGCCAGAGAACCTCCCCTGTTGATTCCCGCACCAAGCCCATGGCGTCGACTTGAGCCAGAGCATCTCTTCGAACGAGACGCCCAGTCATGATTTAAAGACGTGCCAGGACGGGGAATCCACCACGTCCCTTGCCGAGTCGTCCGATGGTTAAATGTGAAACATTTGTAGGTGCTGCTATTAAATCAGCCCGTGATCTCATAGCACTTTACAAAGCTGGCTGAATAGCATTACCCCCCTTGTCCAGATGGGGAAACTGAGGCATAGAACCCTGCCTGTGTGGTTATATGGCAGAGCTCCCCGCCATAGTAAACGGTCTCCATCGTCTCCCCTCGAGTCAGGTGACCTCCTGCTGAGATCTCTGTCCCCTCCCCTGCAAGACAGCTGCTTAGAGGCTGGGTTATAGGGTCGTGTTCTGGCCCATTGTCAGGCACTCAGTTTTCCTGACAGACTCCATTTCCAGGGCCCACGGTGTCACATCTGGGACTGGATTAAGAGGGAGACAGCAGGTTAGGGGAGCCTAGGAGTGAAAGGGTGGGGGCTGTGAGTCAGGACTGAGGGGCATTGGCAGAGCTGTGTATGGGGGGATCCCAGGGCTGGAATAGCAGAGTGTGTGGGGAGTCTCTAGGTCAGGATTGAGGAGCATTGGAAGAGCTGTGGGGGGGACGGGGCGGATCTTAGGACTGGAACAGCAGAGTGTGTGTGGGGGGTTCTGGGCCAGACTGAGGGGCATCGGCAGAGCTGTGTATGGGGGGATCCCAGGGCTGGAGTAGCAGAAGGAGTGGCAGGTTGGGGGGGTTCTCCTCCCTGCCCCTGCACCAGGGACCCCGAGCCACCTGGATCTACAGCCAGCTGGGCCAGGCTCCATCAAGGCACAAGAAGAGCATGGGCCCAGGGACTGGAGTTAGCGTCTGTGCCTAGACTGAGTGACCCGCCCTGGAGCCCCCTGCCCAGCCATTAGTGGGCCTTGTATAACGCCGGGGTTGTGCTCTCCAGGGCCTGGCCTTCCTGTTGGATTAAAGTATGAAGGAAGCAACTTGCCCATGATCACCTGACGAACCAGCATCAGAACTGGGAATAGGACCCAGGAGGCCTGACTCCTGGTTGTTTGCAGCCAGTGCTAGACCATGCCTCTTCCTAGAGGTGCACGTAGACGCCCCGAAGTCCTGGCTCCCAGTCTCCTTGCTCAGGCCACTAGATAATGTTCCTTCCCAGAGCTGGGCATAGAACCCAGGAGTCCTGGCTCCCAGTCCCCCCTCACTCTAACCATTAGACAACTCTGCCTCTTTTGCAGCACACCCCTCAGAGGAGGTGCAGTGACAGGGGGTTGCAGACGGGCGGCACTGGACCGTAAGCGCTGGAGTCTGGATTCAGCCGTGATGGTAGCCAAGGGGCCGTCTGATCAGCAAACCAGCGGAGGGTGTTTTAGCTGCAAAGAGCGAAGCTGAATGCAGGTTCAGCAGGGCAAGTGAAACTGCATTAAACCCCGTGTGCTGCTCTGTTCATTGGGGCGAGCTGCTCCCAGCCTAACCCCCTGTTTTCTTGATGGGCCAACAACCACTGTCCCCTGAGTCCATGCCCACTGATCAGGGGCATCATGCGCCCTGTCCCCATCTCAACCTACGCTCTCCCAGCTCGGGGGACCAGATGTCCCGATTTTATAGGGGCAGTCCCGATATTTGGGGCTTTTTCTTATATAGGCACCAATTACCCCCCCCTCCTGTCCTGATTTTTCCCACTTGCTGTCTGGTCGCCCTACTCCCAGCCAGGTTCGAGGCTGCATTCTGCCCAATCCTAGGGCGGCACGGCCGCTGTTTTTTTGTTCCGCTCCGGCCGCCCTGTACGAGGTGGCGGCGCGGAGAACCAGAGCGCCCTGCAGGGCAGTTCTCTTCCTTCCCTCCCCGCCGACAGGAGCGGAGCCCTCGCGGCAGGCGGCAGGAGGCGGCGCAGCGGGAGGGGCTGCGTGGCAGCGCCCCTGCTGTAGCCCTGGCCGCCCCCTTCTCTCTCTCTCCCGCCCACTCCCTCCCCCCCCACAGCCGGTCCCCCTGCACCCGTGCTCCAGCCGTGCCGCAGGGTTGTTGTTGTTTTTTTTTTTTTTTGCTTGGGGCGGCCAAAAAGCCAGAGCCGGCCCTGCTCCCAGCCCGAACACCAGCATGGCTACAGAATAACACATCCCTGTAAGATCCAATTTACCGTGCTCTGCAGCCACTGGGCAGAGACGCTGCAAGGAGAGATTCCCGTTCACTTCTCTGTCGCTTCTGGTTCGGGCTCGTCACAGACCCATTGGGCTCAGCATTGCACTGGGCGGCTGGTTGGATCAGCAGGTTGGGCTGCCGCTCGCGTGTTCTGTATTTGTGGGGGGGTTACAGGGGCAGAGGAGAGCAGACACTCGCCGCGTCTTTGACCCATGCTGCCATTTATCTCCTGTGTGGATGCTCATCAGGCCTCATGAGCAGAGGTCACACACGGCCCAGCGTATTCAGTTGTTTCCCTGCCCACAGCCACTTTTGGCTTCAAGTGACTTTTAGTCTAAATTAGAGGAGAGAATGCAAATAGAATCATAGCAATGTCTGGCTGGAAGGGACCCCGAGAGATCACTTAGTCCAGCCCCCTGCGTTGAGACAGGACCAAGTTAACCTAGACCATCCCTGACAGGTGTTTGTCCAACCTGTTCTTAAAAACCTCCAATGACGGGGATTGCACAACCTCCCCGCGAAGTCTGTTCCAGAGCCTAGCCCCTGCTTAGGCCTGGCCTACGCTAGAAAATTAGGTCATCATAACGTCACCCAGAGGTGTGAAAGATCCACACCTGGAGCGCAGGACTGGAATTATGGGGTAGCAAACAGGGCAATTGCCTGGAGCCCCAAGCCAGCCCCGCACGGCGGGGTGGGGCCCACTCCTTAGTTTCTGCCTTGGGCCCCAGCGAGCTAAGCTGCTCTAAATTCCCGTGTAGACAGTTACCACCTCTCGGGGAGGTGGCTTACCTACACCGACGGTAACAGCTGCGCCGCTGAGGCATTTTAAGTGCCCACAAGCCCTTAGAGTTAGCAAGTTTGTCCTAATCTCTAACCTAAATCTCTTTTGCTGACGATTTAGCCCATTACTTCTTGTCCTAACTTCAGAGGACATGGAGAACAGTTGGTCCCTCTTTATAACAACCGTAATCGTATTTGATAACAGTTATCTGGTCCCGCCTCAGTCTTCTTTTCTCAGGACTAACCATGCCCTGTTTTTGTAACCTTTCCTCCTAGGTCAGTATCAGTTTTGTTGCTCTGCTTTGAACTCTCTCCAATTTGTCCGCATCTTTCCTAAAGTGTGGTGCCCACAGCTGGATGCAGGACGTCAGTTGACACCTTGCCAGTGCCAAGCAGAGTGGGAAAATTCCTGCCCATGTCTTACCCACGACACTCCTGTTCATAGAGTGAGAGCCCAGCGTGTCTCTCTCACCTGTACTCAGCACCATCTGCACTGAACTCAGCACCGCATGGCTTCTTAAAGGCACCCAGACCCCGGGAGAGAGCCCCAACGGTGAGCTAAAGACACAACTGTATTAGGGCCGGTGGAAATGTCTCCATCAAACCTCGCGGGACCCTTGTCCGGCTTGTGCAGGGTGAGGACCTATGGGAGCAGGTGCCGAGTCAGCGTCAGGAGCTTTTGCCTGGATGATTCGATCAGCAGGACGGTAAATAATTCATTGGCATTTTGCAGCCACCCAGTTTGTCAGTTTCAGCCTGCGCCCGATCCCCAGGTGGGGGAAGCAGATGGGATGTTTTTCAAGACTGGTTGTTTTTCCTAAAAGATCTCTTCCCCCCCAAGAGTGATTTCAGGGCGTGTCTCTGGCGTGTGTTATCTAAGAGGTCAGACTAGATGACAGTGATCCCTCCCGGCCTGGGCATCTACAACTCCACAATGCCAGGGGTGAGCCGAATCAGGCCCCGGTGCAGTGAGAGAGAAAACTGGATTTCTGCCCCTCACCCCAGCAGCGAGAGGTGCCGGAGCTCCGTCTGCTCTGCCGTGCGGCTCTGAAAAGAGAGAGCTGGGCCGGCGCCAAGGGAATTGCAGCTGTGTTTCCCAAACCAGTGAGGCGCTTTGGATGATACAAGGTCTCGTGCAGTGAACACAGGAGCGCTGCCAGCTTTTCTGCCGCCCTAGGCGGCGGAAGGTCCCGCCCTGAAATGCCGCCCCCCACAGAGGCAGCTGAAGGTCTCGCTGCCGAAATACCGCCGTAGTCGCTGCCCCCAAAATTGTAGTGCCCTAGGCGACCGCCTAGGTTGCCTAATAGGTTGCGCCGGCCCTGAGTGAACATGGGACCGTTGGAGCTGGAAGGGAGTGTGATCACTAGCCGTAGCGCCAAGCCCAGTCACGGACCAAGACCCGACAGTGCTAGGTGCTGTATAGACTGAACAAAAAGCCAGTCCCTGCCCACCACAGAGCTTATAATTTAGGGTCAGAGCAGAGGACTGGGGTCCAGGTTCTATTCCCAGATCGGGCAGGGAACGGAGCGGTGAGATAGCTAAGCGAAGGGGTCACGTCTCTGTCCCAGCAGCTGGATGGTCTGGTTCCTGGGCGGGTTCCAGAACAGAACAGCTCAGGAAAAATGGCTGAAGCGCGTGGAACAGAAAGGAGGCCGGGAGTGCAGAGGTGAGGCCCCCCCCCCCCCCCCCCCCCCCGCTGGCTCTGGGTTTTCCCCTTAGCTCTGCACTGGCACCTACCCAGTTAGCAAGGTCCGAAGCTTCACGGTGGTCAGGAACCTGGGCCCAGTGTATCTCAAAGAGCCTGAAATGCTGGGTGGAGCGCTGGGGGTGCCAGCTCTGCTCCGCAGGCCCCAGAGGCTGCTGGAACAATTTGTACAGTGGAGGTGCTGAGAGCCATTGAACCAAACTGTAAACCCTGTATATAATGGAAACCACTTCAAGTCAGGGGGTGCGGCAGCCCCCCAGCCCCCCTAGTTCCAGCACCTCTGGCAGGCCCAGTGGAACTTTCTACCAGCAGGGGAAATCTTGTGTGGAAGATAGAGCTTTCCCAGGGGCCGGTCCCAGACTGTGGGACAAACCCCTCTGGGGAAGAAAGATTGTCCCAAACCTCACCTCCCCCAACAGCCCCAGGGCGCTCCTCTGACCAGGTTTTCCTAATATAAACACAGAGCAGTGCATTGAAAACAAGAGAGACCCTACCAAAACCACTCCACTGCACGCATCATTCTTCCCCTGCCTCAATTTTCTCAGGGATAATTCTCCCCTCCCATCCTCTGTTTACACCAGACCATGGTCTGTTGGTCAGAGCAGGGGGCTGGGAGCCAAGACCCATCCAGGTTTTTAATCTGGCTCTGTCACAACCTCACTGTGTGGCCCTGGGGAAGTCCCCTCATTACTCTGGGACCGCAGAAGTGTTACCCCAGGGGTGGATTTAGCCTGAGAGGCCTCAGTTTCCCCATCTGCAAAATGGGGATGAAATTTATCCATCTTCCCACACTACAGCAAAGTGTTGACTTCCGTGTATCGACTTCCAGGCACTCACATATTCATTATGGAAACAGCCCCCCCAAATAAACCAGTCCCCAATCTCCATAACAGGCAGAACTGAACCCCTGCATCCAAGCAGCCCCCAGATGTGGGGAAGCTCCTATCTCAGCCCTCTGAGTCAGTCTCTGTCCCTGAACCAATTAATTCTGTGTCAGGTCAGTCATATCGAGCAGCTTCCCCCGTGAGTCCCGTTCCCTGCTGGATCCCACATCGATGGCTGTTCATACCGAGGGTTTAAATCCCCTTCCGTCGACACCGGGTTCTTGGCAAGAGCTAACATACCGAGTCGGGGGGAGGCGTTTGTGTGGCTGCTAAGCTGTATGGACGAGATGAAATTGCGGTGGATTTCAGTGTCATGTCAGTATACACATGAATGGATCCCTCCCTACGGACAACTTAGAGCAGGCCACTGCCAGCGTCCTAGATTCAGACATCATGACCTACGGGAAAGCTCCGATCCCCATCTAAGTCCCAAGAACTTGTGACACTCCTTAGCAATTGGCGTCCTTTCTGCCGCTGCTCAGCTGCTATCTACGAGCCTCTCTTAATGGCCAGGGCTGGTGGAGTCCCCCCCAAATGGGCCTGAGTTCAAATGGGGGGGGGGGATCTGAGATGCAAACAATGGGGTTGCATTGAAACCATGAACGGTGTTTGCGATGTAGCAACCCCAGTTAGAGCCACCAGATGGCAGCATGACTCAAAGAGAGGAATGGTGTGTCTGATGCTGGAGGCAGTAGATAAGGGCCTTATGGGTCCTGGGAGGGACATGCAGTGATGGAGGTGTGGGGGTGGGCACGGATTTTAGTCATTATATGTGGGTGTGTTTGTCTCCCTGTTCCCACCGAGCCAGTCAGGGCTTGCTGTAGGAGCCGCAGATGGACAATACCAATCAATGCTGACATTCGTGCAGTACCGTCCATTCCAAAGGGCTTGGCAGCCACCGAAACGCAGCCACCTCTGGGGTGGAACGGGGCAGCTCTTTAACAGCCTCCTAGCCCTGCGGCCCAGGGATCACTCACCCAGGGTTGAAATGCAGCCGCCTCTGGGGTGGAATGCGTCAGGTGCTTAGTCGCGTTCACCAACAAGAGGTGAGGATTTAGGGCAGAAAAGGAAAAAGAATCCTGCGTACAAATGAAACAGCAAGAGGGGGTTTTGGAGGCCGAATGGGATTATCCAAGCTGGAATCAGGACGGTACCAGGCTGCCCAGTAACTTACCGCTCAGGAAATAGTGCCTTGGGTTTATTAGCCACAGACCATCCGGGCCTGAGCTTTGTGCCCCATCCTAGGGGTATGTACGGCTGTTACATCAGGACAGCTGCGTGTCGACACGTCTTACATCCACAGAAGGGGGTTTCCTGTTGGGGTGATTAATCCACCTCTCCATGAGGCCGATAGCATCCTGGGTCTCCCATTCAGCCCCTGCCTAGCAGAGCCAATGAGCTCGCAGCCCACAGAGGTCTGGCTATAGGCGCTCTCCCCCTCACACAGGTGTTTGGAGACACAGTACCCAGGGATCCCACATCTAGCTATGCCAGCGGTGATAATGGCTTGGGGAACCAGCATGCTTCAGGGCCTAAGTGGGACACGTGCCGGGGTCAGCCAGGATTTGCCTCTTATCCCCATGTGTATAGCTATGTACGGTAGGCCCAGGGCAATTTAAACCTTCCTCTGAAACACTGGATATTGGCCACTGCTGGAGGCAGGGACACTGGCCTGGATGCATCAGTGATGGGGGTCTGGTGGGGCAGCTGGAGGGATGCTTGACTAGAGGGAGCAGTGCTCTGATTCGGTGCAGCACGAGAGAGGATACAGGAATCGATGGACCAGTGCAAGGAGGAGATGGGGGTCTAAGGATTGGTTGGGGTTGATCTGGTGCAGCGGGCGGAGGGATACAGGAATCGATGGACCAGTGCAGGGAGGACATGGAGGTCTAAGGATTGGTTGGGGTTGATCTGGTGCAGTGGGCGGAGGGATACAGGAATAGACGGACTGGTTATCTTATCTGGCATTGGGAAGAAACAGGAGGATACTGATGGACCAAGGAGTCCGGTGGCACCTTCAAGACTAACCGATTTATTTGGGCATAAGCTTTCGTGGGTAAAAAGCCCACTTCTGAAGAAGTGGGTTTTTTGGTGCCACCGGACTCCTTGTTGTTTTTGAGGATACAGACTAACTCAGCTGCCCCCTGATACTTGACACTGATGGACCAGTGGCTTTTTCCCAAAACCTTCTGTTCCACTACAAGGCCACTAGGTGGTAGAATAACCCCCACCCCCATCCCCAAGAAGACGCAGGTGCGAGCCAGACTCAGCTATGTTGGGCTTTTATTCACTGCTACGTAAAGACCAGGAGATCCCCTGGCTGGGAGAGCAACTGGGGCAGGCTGGAATTACTTCCCCCAACCGAGTTCTTCTCCGTTCCCGTCTCTCCTCCTCGCCCGCCATGCCCCAGTGGGGACAGGAGCACCCTGGCCAGCCCAAAGGAAGAGGTCAGCGGAGAGGGGGTGGAGGAAGGAGATCAGACACCGCCCAAGGCAGAGAAAGCAGGTGGCCTCGTCAATACAAGTCTCACCACCTTTGGGGTGGAATGGTGACCACAAACATGACTCACTTCGGCTCAGAGGGGTGGCCCCCCCCCGACCGCCTCGTTTGCTAAATTGGGGAGGGTCTTGTGTTCTAGAGCAGAGCTGGCAGGTGTTCACACATTAGCTACTCAATCCTACGGATGGGTCAGGGTTATTAGCCCTCTGGTGCAGGTGGGGAAACTGAGGCACTGAGCAGGGCCACAGCTCTCCAAAGGTTATGCAGTGAGTCAGCGGCAGATAGGGTGACCAGATGTCCTGATTTTATAGAGACAGTCCCAATTTTTGGGTCTTTTTCTTATATAGGCTCCTATTACCCCCCCCCCCCACCCCCATCCCGATTTTTCACATTTGCTGTCTGGTCACCCTATCGGCAGAGCCAGGCAACTTGACGCCCCGTTCCCTGCTCTAACCACTAGATAACACTCCCCTTGCGGCATTGGGATGATAACTCGGGCATCTTGACGCCGAGTTCCTCTGCTCTAACCATTAGACCACGCTCCCTCGCGGGATGGGGAGGTGGACCCAGGAATCCTGCCATCCTGCCTAGCTCAGAGGCGGGTCTGAGGGGCGAGGGATCGGCAGAGGGTATGAAAATGCACAGCGGAGTGTGTGAGTCCTCTGCCTACCCCGGCCCCTTGGCAATATTACCCAGCGATCGGCTGAACAGACGGCTGGACCCTGCACTAACCTAGCACACGGCCCGTCGCAGGTGCAGGGGCCTGTACAAATACACCCAGCTGCGTTTCTAACAGGGAGGACTCGCTGTACGCTTCGCCTATGGGCTTTCAGCCCCCGGGGCCCCGAAGCTCCTACACAAGCTCTGTGCAGAGGAATCGCTTCCCCCAGTCCCGAAAGGCGACGCTGCACATGGGCCTTCAGGGAAGGCCTGACACCGATTCCTGGTATTCATCAGCGAGCCCCGGTCACTTTTGTCCTGCCCACGTTTTTGACCTGCATTGGTCACATGCTTCCTCTTTGCGTCCTGCCCTAAATGGCTGTACAGTGTAGCTGCCGCGCTCCACCCCAGAACGGGCAGCATTCAGCCCTGGGCGGGATGGAGGAAGGGGATTCCTGTCTATATTGCAAATAGCATTGAGAGCTGGTGGGATGAAATGGAAACTCATTTGTTCCTGCTGATGAGCTAGGCACTGCATTATTTCCAATCGTCCCTCGCGTGGCGTGTCAGGAGCCCTGGTGGCGACTGGAGCTTGTGTCTGCTGAGATAATAACCCCACGTATCCGAGGGAGAGGGGTATTTTCAAAGGGCCTCGGTGGTGATTTAGGTGCCTAATTCTCCTTGAAAGCCATTGGGAATTAGGTGCCTTGTCAGGAACTTCTGGAAATCTCACCCTTAGTGTAAAGGATTTAAAGCTGAACTGAAGCATCTGTCTGGATCCAAGTTTCCCCCCGAGTCGGCGGCTGCTTGGATCCATTTTTTTAGCTCAGCTCTGAAGAGGATGGAGACCGTGTGCCTGGACTCTCCCCCTGGTCGGCTTCGCTGGGCGCCACCAGCGCTGGGATGGAATGACCGAGCTGCCCACCCCAACGGTGCTCTGAGGCCTGGCCTGCCCGACAGAATTCTCTGGCTAGCTCTGTACTTCTGTGCCCCCATCACCGCTGTGTCTGGGCAGCTGAAGAAACCAGCTTGCGCTAAGCAGGTTCTGATCCGCCACAGCACCCACGCTGCAGCTTCTCTCCCCACCTGCGGCACAATGGGATTTCACTCTGGTTTCATGCCGCCCGCTCTAAGCACGGGAGCTGGGCTGAAAACCCAGGCGTCCTGCCTCCGCTTCGTCTGCTCTAACCATAAGGCTACATTTCCTCCTAGGACTGGGAGTGGACTTCAGGAGTCCTGACTCCCAGCCCCCAGGCAAAGGGGAACAGAGCCCCAGGAGGACACAAAGGCAGAGGGCGACTCCTAGAATGGAGGTGGGGCAGGGCTCCCGCACGGACAGCTGGGAATCAGGAGGACTGGTGAGCATAGTTACACACATCTGTCTGTGGACTGCAAGACAACCAGGGGGGTCAAGACCTACCTGCCCTTCCCACATTGCTAAATGCAGAGCCCGGCTAGACAGAGAGCTCAGTGGCTTGTGCATTGGCCTAACTAAACCCAGCGTTGTGAGTTCAATCCTTGAGGGGGCCATTTAGGGATCTGGTGCAAACTTTTTCTGGGGATTGGTCCTGCTTTGAGCAGGGGGTTGGACTAGATGACCTCCTGAGTTCCCTGATATTCTATGATTCTATAACCACCACCATCTGGGCAGCCCCAGAACCAACTCGGGCTCCCCCTAGGGAAGGGTAGGTGGGGGCAAGGTCCTGCTATGGAAAAGTTTGAGAACTGAGCTAGAACCTGGATTGGGTCAGAGAGGACGCAGCTCAGTGACACACACAGGGACTGGGTTACAGGAAGGGGTAAAACTGATTGTGTCACAATATGCACAGGGTGTAGAGACCTCCTGGTTGGCCACAGTGGTTGGGATGCCACCTAATGCTCAGGAATATTCCCCACTGGCTAGTTGATAAAGGGGTAAAAATGCCCCTGGAAGTTGTTTCAGTCAAACATCCCCTCATCCGTCAGGTTTTGATTTAGCAAAACTCAAAGGGACCAGCCACCTGGTTTCATCCAGAACTCTACAGGTGGGGGAATGAACTAAGAAACTGACCCAGTTCTACTTCATTATCTGCAGTTCTCTGTGGCTGCCTTTAATACACCCAAGGCGGGGATGGAGGGGTAATAGACACACACACACACGCATGCATGCAATATTCCCAAGGTGGGGATGGAGGGGTCAAGGGGTCACACACACGCACACACAATATACCCAAGGTGGGAATGGAGGGGGTAACACACACACACACACACAGACATGCATGCAATATACCCAAGGTGGGGATGGAGGGGTCAAGGGGTCACACACACGCACACACAATATACCCAAGGTGGGAATGGAGGGGGTAACACACACACACACACACAGACATGCATGCAATATACCCAAGGTGGGGATGGAGGGGTCAAGGGGTCTCACACACACACACACACACACACACACAATATACCCAAGGTGGGAATGGAGGGGGTAACACACACACACACACACACACATGCAATATATCCAAGGTGGGAATGGAGGGGTCAAGAGGTCTCTCTCTCTCTCTCTCTCTCACACACACACACACACACACACACACACACACACACACACTATACCCAAGGCGGGAATGGGGGGGAGTAACACACACACACACACACACACACACACACACACAGAAATCAGTTCCTTTTGTGTGCATTTTTTGTCCATACAGACCAGTGTTGCTCAGACTGAGGCTTGCAGTCACGAGTGGCTCTTTAATGTGTCGCCTGTGGCTCTTTGCAGCACATGATATTAAAACACTGGGTGATTTAATTATTAACCATTCGAAGTTATTAACCAATCAGGATGCTTTTACCATGTTACTAACCGATTGTTGTTGTTAAAATAATCATACTCGGTCAGTCATTTTGCTATGCAAATGAAATATATATGGTAAGTGAAACAATGAATTCTCACTCCTGTGGCTCTGTTGGTCGCTAATTTGACTCCTGAACCGCGGAGATCTCAGTATCACTGATCTAGAACTTACTACCTAAAAGCTGTAAGACAACCCCTAGCTAGGAAACCACCGCCCAGCAGTTTGCGCATTTGGCCAGCAGGGGGCAGCATTCTGCTAGTGCCACCACAGGCACAGGGAGAGGAGTGTGGTACTGGGTGGGAGACCCTGGGGCAGGCTTGTTCCAGAAGCCTTGCGTCTTAAAGGGTTAATAAGCTGTGTATGGTTACAGATTCATCAGGGGATCTGTCCAGGCCTGCTAGAAATGCATGTGTGTGTTCCAGGTGTGACAGCTGCTGTTTTGAGCGATATCAGGGCTTGAACCAGGGACTTCCAGAGCTAAAAGCAGGAGCTGATACCTGGGGGTCTACAGCTGGTGGGAATTTCCCATCCTCAGACAAAACTTGCGATTTCAAAATATTTCTCATCCCAAATTGGAACCAAATCCCAAAATCTCGATTTTTTTTTTTTTTTTGCAAACCCAGTTCCCACCCCCGTCCACCCCCCCCCCCCAAATCTTTTTGGCTGATATTTTGTTTTGGTAAATTTGAAACATTTCGTTTCGATTTTGACCTTTTAAACGTTAAAACTAGCGAATAAGCTACGCTGCCAAAGGAAACGGTCATTTGGAGCTGGACAACGGAAACGTTTCGTTCCGAGGCTGGCGAAAAGGGGCATTTTGACATTTTCAAAACATTTTCATCTCCATTTTTTCTAAATGAAAAATTCGGCCGAATTGACACATTCCTGTGGGACGTTTCGGTTTTGATGACTCAACGCTTTCTGACGGCAAATCGTTTTCTGGAATAAGTCCCACCCAGCTCTAGTCCTTAGACAGGTCCTCTGTGAATCAGACACAGACGGGGGCCTGTAAGGGACACGCACCAGTGGCTTATGGCCACACATATACTGGAGACAGATGTGCTCAAAGCAGTTTTGATGGCCTCTGAAATCTCAACGTGAATTTGGTTCCAAATTTCACAGTTGAGCTCCATCCTGCTGTAGCGTGGTGGTCACCCACTCTTGCCCTGGGCAGGAGCACCGCCAGCTTTTCTGCCGCTCTAGGCGGCGGAAGGTCCCGCCCCAAAATGCCGCCCCCCCCAGAGGCGACGGAAGGTCCTGCCGCCGAAATACCGCCGCGGTCGCCGCCCCCCAAATTGTAGCGCCCCGGTCGCCTAATGGGTTGCACCGGCCCTGGCCCTGAGGGGCTTAGAACAGCCCAGTAGAGGGCTGTGGTTGGGGCAAAGCAACTCCCAGGCTGATTGGGGAAGTAGGCACAGCTGGGAGCCACGTCCCAGACAGACCACAGCAGGCCCCACTAAAAAGGCTTTGAGCCAGGAGCACAGAGAGTCTCTCTTTGCTTTCAGAGAGAGAGGGGGCTGGCTGCTGGGAAGCTCAGGGTGCCTAGAGTGAGGCAGGGCTGGGGAGCTCCAGGCTGGCAACACCCCAGGCTGCAGGGCCTTGTCCAAGGCCCCATAGAGGCACTGGGTTGCAGAGGGAGGCAGCAGGTCCAGACCCAACCTTGCCTATGATGAGTGGCTTACACTGCAGTCTGCCCCAGGGCGCGGGGGCGAGTTGGTGACTGGCAGTAGCCTACGACTGTGGATAGGGCTAGGGGGGAGACCCCGAGACTGAGGGGTGTACTGCCAGGGGGCAGCACCCCAGATAAAGGGGCACCGGAGTCCAGGGAGGGACATGGGGACCAAGTGGCAGCGGGATACTGGCCTGCAGAAGGCGCTCCAAGGCTGGCAGAGTTAATTCCCGGAAGACATCAGCAGGAGGCGCCGCAGGGGTGAGTCCCGCATCGTTACACCTTCTAACCTGCTGACTGAAAACCCCAGATCCAACCCCTACAAGTGTCCCAGATACAGACCTGAAACCATACTCACATGCTGTATGTTCTCTGATATACACAGGCGGAGAGGGCATTTGCCCTAGTCGAGGAAGGCCCCACATATCTGCAGCAAACTAGCCCCCAAATCCTGCAGCAAAAGGCCCCAAATCCTGCAGGAAACTGGAAATCCCAGAACAGCGTCAGATACACTGAAATAATAAGGTTTCTATTAAACTAAATATGGCAGTGGCTAACGCAATCAGCACGGGATAAAGTGTGCTAGCTAATCCTCTGGCCAATTTAATCAGATGCGGCCCCTATCATTTTAAGCCCAAATTCTCAGCTGACGTCAGTCAAGAGAGGCACCAATTTACATTAGCCGAGAATATGGCCCTTCATTTTCAATGTGCTACAGAATTTTGTAACAAAAAAGGCATAAGTGCTTAGCACGAGCAATTGGGAGAGGGGGTGGGGTGGCAGTTGGGGGCTTTTGGCATCTGGGGATTTAACTGGGAGTTGTGAGAGATGCACAATACAATGCAACATTTCTGCTAAAATCAGCAGTGGAATAGTTAACAATGTTGTTGTCTGTTTGGTAGTCAGTAGGTTTCAGAGTCAACGCCCACTTGGCATCCATGGGTTCACATCTAGAGTGATCATTGTAGGCTGTCTAAAGACTAGGTCAGGCCACATGGCATCAGATACATGTCAATCAGGGCTACAAGCGTATCTCTGCAAACAGAAAAGGGAGCACAGCTAGGGGGTGGGTTCTGCAGAGTAGCGGATACACGGGGCCCTGATTACAGTCTCCTTGTGCTTATAGGGAGACCTGTGCAAATGTTAACTCCCTTAGTTAACTCGAACTTTGCAGCATCACTCCGGGAAGGGCAGGGAAACCTGAGCATTCTGCAGATTCGTAGCTTGGTAATGAGGGGCCAGATCTTCCCGCTGGGAATCAGGCACCTAAATACCTTTGAGGACTTGGGCCTAAAGCCTTGCTTGCAACGGGGTTTGTTTGCACCACCGCGGTTGTGCAATGCACAATGACAATGCCCAATTCCACAGCTCCCCCTGGTGGAAAAGCAGGGTAACCCAGGCCAGGGCACTGGGTCTGCACTGTGGGGTTAGCAATGGGTGTCTGTTTGCCTATTTACATTGAGTCAGTCCCCTTCCTCCCCCCCCCGAAATGGTTTCCCCTCTGCATCAGTGATGCTCTGGTCAATCCCTCCCCATGTGCCTAGAGGGTTTATTCCAGCCCTCCCACCAGTGTTTGGGGGTAACTTCTTGTGTGTCCCCAGTCATATTGCTTTGTCTAGGGCTGCGGCTCCGCCAGAGACCGAATGCTAAATAAATAACAACTAGGATGTAGCATTTCTAGAGCGCCGCTGATCCCGGGATCTCCAAGCGCTTTACAGACACAGGTCGGTATCATTCCCTCCATTTGACAGGTGGGGGAAACTGAGGCACGGGGGGGGGCGCGTCACTAATCCAAAGTCACCCAGTGAGTCAGTGGCAGAGACAGGCAGAGAACCTGAGAGTCGTCAGCGCCCAGTCCTCTGACCACTAGACAACACTCCCCCTCCTGGAGCTGGGAACAGAGCCCCATGCCTAAAGTGCTTCCGTTTTTGAGTGCTCCCGTCTGAGTCGCCTCGAAGGGGCCTGGTTTCCAGCGGGCGAGTGCTCAGCACAGTTGGGCATCCGAAATCACTAGCCTTTTTGCAAACGTAGCCCTAGGTGTCCCTGTACTGTGCCCGCCAGACAACGCTGCCCCCCCAGAGGTGGGGAGCGAACCCAGGAGTCCCGACGGCATTCACACTAATCAATAGGATATTGCAGGGAGCAGCAGGTGGGGTGCAAGGCCACCGGGGGCGGGGGAGAGGGGTGTCTGTCTTTTGGATCGCCGCCTCTTCCTTCCAGGTTGGAGAGCCGTGCAAACCGAGCAGGGCTGCCTTTGGCTTTGAACCTGGATCGGGCACAAACCGCTGCTGGAAATTGGAAGAGGCTCCGGCTGGCCACGATCCTGATCTCGAACCCAAATCGACCCTTTCATTCCCTTTTTCTTTCCCCTCTTCTGCATCTCCAGGCCGTGCCCGGCAGGACCCGGAGGGACGGGACCCACGCGCCTCCCCTCTGGTTTCCTGACTGGCACGTGGGAGCAGCCGTTAGAAGCTGTCACCGTCCCGCCCCCAACGTAGGCCAGATTTCCCAGCGGACTCCGGGCGCTCTGTGGCCACGTGGCACAGTCCTGGGCGGTAATGCTTGGGGGCATTCTGCTGCCAGGCCGCGGCCTCCACCGAAGGGGCCCAGTGCCATCCAGAAACTGGTCGCATGGGGATCCTGGCCCAATTGAGTGCTCCTGTTCCGGTCAGATTCCCTGGACCCTGGGCGCGGCCCGTGGCTAGGATAGATACACAGCAGGGCGGAGGATACACAGCAACCCAGACACAATGGGCTCGCCAACCAGGATGGGGTGGGAGAGATGGGATGGGGAGGTGTCTCCAGCTCCTCCCCACTCCAGGAGCAGCCAATGGGATGGGGATAGACTAAATCTAGGCCTCTTCTTCTCCTTTCCCTTGTTGGGGCTTCTGTCCCTTTAACTGGCCGGGTCGCCCTGGGCCAGTAGGTTCTGGAAATTGACCAGCTGTTTGATCTGTTCCGTTTGCATAGAATGCCTTCTGAACAGCTTCTTCTTCGCCTTGGGGGAGCTGGGGGCCATGGGGATGAGCCCCCTGTGCACGGGCGAGGGGGGCCGGCCGTTGGCCCGGATGTCAGGGATGGGAGGGTGAGGGTTGATGTTGAGCGGGGGCAGGAAGCCAGGCCGGGTGTGGGCGATGTGATCTAGGAGGAGAGTCCCCGATCCCCTCCTCTCCAGCAGCCCCGGGGAGCGACGCCGCCCCGTCATGGGGGACACGGCGCTGGGAATGCTCTCTAGGGACTCCCGGGAGGAGCTGGCCGGCAGGGTCAGGGGGGAGGCGTTGTATTTCCTCCTCTCCAGGGAGACGCGGCCTGAATCCGGGGAGCCGGGGATGGAGTCCGGGCAGAGGTGCGCGTCCGACTCGCAGTGCTCCATGCGGGCCAGCTTATGGTGGGCCACGCCCCGCAGGCCGGGCGCCGGGCCCCCCCCACTCTCCTGGGCCTCGGGGGCCGTGTTGCGCCGCGACAGAGGCTGGTGGAGGTGACCAAAATGAACCTTCTCAGCCCAAGGTGCCTCCAGACCTGGGGCCTCTTCCCCGAAGCCTTGCGGAGCAAGCGTCTTGAAACCGGGGGGCTCCTGGCCCTCAATGCTGTGCCTCCGTGACAGCACGGGCCTCTTGGTGATGCTCAAGCCATTCATCTCGGCCGTGATCCTCTCCTCCGGCGTCCGGGCCTTCTCCAGATGGGTGGCGGCCAAGGTGGAGGGCGCCACCAGCCCCCATGGTTCTGAGTTGAGTCTCTTGAGTTGCCTGGGCCGGCCCTTGGGCGGCGGGGCTGCCGGCGGCTGCTCCGCGGAGGCCTCAGCCTCCAGCCCCTTGGGAAGAGGCAGTGGGGGGCAGGTCAGCCGGGTGGCCATGGTGAAGTTGAAGACGTCCCTCGCCTCCTCCTTCTCGCTGGCCCCGGGCGACTGTGTGGTCTTGACGTCGATGTCGGAGGGCGACATGCACAGGGCAGGCGACTTCTCCTCCAGGCCCGGGGATGGGGGTGAGTTCAAGTACTGCTTGGTCTTCTTGGTGCCCGAGGGGGACGTGTCGGTGGTGATGATGATCACCTCCTTGCCCTTGGCCTTGCAGGCGTCCAGCAGCACCTGCAAGGTCTCCCGGTCGCCCCGGTTGATGGCGTACACCAGGGCCGATGCCCCCGCGTAGTCCCTGGCGCTGGGGTCGGCCCCGTGCTCCAGCAGGACCGAAGCCACCAAGGGCCCGGCCCGGTCGGCGCAGGCGTGCATCAGGGCCGTCTTGCCCGTCTTGTCGGGGATGTTGGGGTCGGCGCCGTTCTCCAGCAGGTAGCGCACCATGCGGGGCTTGTTGTGCGGGTCGTCATAGCGGGCCAGGCAGGCGGCGATCAGCGGGGTCTCGCCCTGGGCGTTGCCCTCGTTGATGTAGGCCCCGCCTTCCAACAAGAGACGAGTGAGGCGAAACTTGCCCTGCCACACGGCCTTCAGCAGGGCATTCCCCTCCGCGTGTGGCATGGCGGCTGGGTCGTTCATCACCAGGCGGGGCCTGGGGCCGGGCGGTCTCGTGGGGGCAAGCCGGGGTTGTGGGCGGCGGGGCGGGGCATTGCACAGGCAGAGCACCTCCCTGGACAGAGAGAGAGAGAGAGAGAGAGAGAGAGAGAGCACATAATGAAATCTTACCCTGCTCCAGCATCGTTCATCGCCAAGCAACCCCTTCACCACTGAGCTGCCACCTCTGGGCTGCAATGTAGCAGCTGGTTAATAGCCGCACCGCCGGGCTTCAGTGACCACGCAGCCGGTGCTGAAATGCAGCCTGCTCTGGGGTGGAACAGGGCAGCTGTTTAACAGCCACACAGCAACGCTGCAGAGAGATCATACAACCGCTACTGACATACAGCCAGCTCTGGTCTGCAGCTGCTAATAGCCTATGGCCACGCTGCAAAAGGATCACCCACCCAGCACTGAAATGCAGCCAGCTCTGGTGTGGAACAGGGCAGCTGTTTAACCACTGCACAGCCATGCTGCACAGGGAACACTCACCCAATACTGAAATGCAGCAAGTTCTGGGGTGCAGCATGGCAGCTGCTTAAAAGCCCCAGCAACGCTCCACAGGGACACTCACCCAGCATTGGAATGCAGCCACCTCTGAGGTGGAGGACAACACTTGTTTGATGACCACATAGCAGTGCTGCACCGGGATCACTCCCCCAACACTGAAGTGCAGCCAATTCGGGGGGGGAGCTGTTCAATGGTGTACCGCAAGGCTGCACAACAGTTTAGGACAGGAAGTGAAGGGTCCAACAGGTGAAACTAGGCAGGCAGAATCTCCTTATTCATACTGAAATTGGGCCTGGCTAAGAAGTGCCCTGGGATTTTTAAGGCCTCTGCGGGACAAGGCCTCAGTTTCACATCCATGTGTCTGGTTTGCAGGCCCCTTCCTTCCACATCACCTCTGCGCCCATATTCAGACTTCCCAGAGAACCAAGGCAAAAACAGTGGGGAATTCAGCAGTTCCTGCCGCAGAAAAACCCACCTTCGTCCCACTCTGTTGTCAACGGAGGGGTGGCAATAGAGCAATCCAGACAAGACTAATCTCTAGCTCTTATCACTGGTGGGTCTCAAAGGAGGGGAGGCTCATTACCCCCATTTTACAGATGGGGAAACCGAGGCACGGGGTGTTGCCCAAGGCCACCCAGCAGCAGAGCTGGGAATAGAATCCAGGTTTGCCTGAGTCTCACTCACCCTGCATTCATGGCACATGGACAGCTCCGGGGCATTGTCCTGCATATCTCAGGTATAGCTTTATGCACTGTCCATTAATCCAAACCAGGACCTAAGCAGCCCCTCTCTGGTGGTGCTAGGTGACTTCTTCACACCACGCACAGTCAACCTGTGGAACTCCTTGTCAGGGGATCGTGTGAAGGCCAAAACTATAACGGGCTTCAAAATGAATTAGACATGTTCATGGAGGGAAAGGTCCATCGATGGCTATTTGCCAAGATGGGCAAGGAGGCAACCCCATGCTCTGGGCGCCCCTAACCTCTGATTGCCAGGATCTCGGTGTGGATGGATCACTCAATGGTTGCCTGTTCTGTTCATTTCCTCCAAAGCACCTGGCATCGGAAGACAAGATACCGGGCTAGATGGACCATTGGTCTGACCCAGTCTGGCCGTTCTTATGCAGCACGGTCTACTCCCTTTCGCTTCTCCACAGCCCAGGCTAGATTCTTGTCTACCGCGGGGGATGCTCCCCTACAGCCATTAGCAGGTTGCCAAAGCGTTAAACGCTCAACTCCCAGGCATGTGCCGGGAAAAATGTCACCGAGCGCTGGCAGATCCCCCTGGCTTCCCATCCCAACCTGCCTGCCTGACTCAAAAGCCTACCAGCTGGCGCCCGCGTGGAAAAGGGTAATTAATTCAACGCTGGAAAAAAACAAGTTAACTAATCAAAAGGAGTTTGGCTGGTGAGCGCGTCCCGTTCCCCCCCCCCCCCGCCCCCAGCCCCTTCTGCCCTGGCAGCTGGTGAGCTAGTTGGCTGGAGGGGCATTGGAGAAGGGCTGCCGGTCCTGCCTCATTTACCAGAAATATCTCACTCGGGGGTGTAGGTGACACAGCTTGCGGAGTCTGATGCAAACAGGGCTAGCTTGCCCAAAGAGCTGCAGGTTGGATTCCCGAGGGCTCAGACCTCCCCCTCCCCCCCAAATGAGGGCAAGCGGCCAGCATAGGCACCTGAATAAATTCAAATTTCAAAGGCCTCTGTGTGGGTCCCACTGGGACACAGATGGGCAGCGACTTTTCAGAAGGGCCCGGCTTCCGGCCTGCGCAGCTCTTTGGAAAAACCCGGCCACGTGTTCTGCGGGATTGATTCACGCTGGCTCCCACCTGGGCCCACGCTGGGAAATAGAAGCCAAAGCAGAGGCAAGAGGGGTGAAGCGGGGGGAGGAGAGAAAGGAAGAGTGCAGGGGAGGAAGAATGAGATAGATGGAAAGAATAAGCGATGAGGGAAGGTAAAGAAAAGGGGGAAGGAACAAAAAGGCCAGGAGAAGGAGAAGAAGGAAGGCGCAAGGGGGGAAAGGCAGGGGAGGAGGAGAGAAAAAGGGGCCTGGAAGACGGAGGGTGAATAGAGGGGACGCAGAGGAGAGCTGAGGAGCAAAGTAGAAGAGAATAAAAGAGATGTGGAAAGAGAAGAGGCAGAAAAGGAAAGCAAATTAGCAGGGCTAATGAACGAGCAGCGTCCTACAAATCATCAGAGGCTGGCGCCATCCCCTGACCCGGTGCCCCGGGAACCAGGGCCTGATTGAATCACGGACGTTGAGCGCGGCAGATTAATGGCACCGAATCGGCCTGCTCAGAGCCCTTCCAGTAAGAGGCAGCAGGCTGCCTGTGGTTATAGCACATGGCTCTGGGCAGCAGACTAAGCAGGGTTGGTTGAGGTTATGGCTTAGATGGGAGACCCTGCCCCCAGTGGTATTGGTGACTCAATGGGGGGTGTTCTTCTCAGAAGGCCCCACCACATGTGGTCATCAGCAGTCCTCTTCTTGCTAAAGCTGGTGGCCTGATTGAGGCATGACCGGGGTAGTCACTGGCCACAACGATCTTTGCTTCCTATCCTAAAGTGCTAGGGAGTATTCTGTCCTGGAGGGAGTGTTGTCCAATGGTTAGAGCAGGAGACTGCAAGCCAGGACGCCTGGGGTTCTGTGCACGGCGCTGGGAAAGACTGGTTAGAGTAGCTACACTGGGATCTTGGAAATCTGGTCCAATGTGACATTACCAAGGTCACCCGGGGAGTCTGTGCACTGAATCCCTATCTCCTGGTGAACGTGTAACACGGTGAGCGGCTGTGAATGTGAAAGAGGCAGACGACATTTCTGTAGGTACAGAGGCAAAAGGTTTACGCTCAGAATTTGTCTCTTGAGCCGACTTGTGGGTCGGGTCAGAACCTGGCATATGAACCATCATTCTCACGTAGCCTTCTCAAACCCTTCTAGGAACCGCCCCCCACTCCCACCCCGAACTAGCTCACCCCTCTCTGCAAGGATCGGCCGGGTCATTCATTCTGCCCAGGACAATTAGTCTGTGTGGCTGGCTGGACCCGGGAGAGAAGCTGGAAGAGGCCAGCTCAGTTTGATAGCCCCAGCTGATGGAGGAGAAAAGGGGGAAGATTGAAAATAGATAGGCTGGTGTTTTCTGTGGGATTTGGATGGTCAGTTCCCAATGAACCTAATAGGAACTGGGCATCCAAATGCTCTCAGCAACTTGAAACATCTCAGCCTTCTTCTCTAATCTATCTATCTATCTATCTATCTATCTATCTCCATACACCCCATCTATCTATCTATCTATCTATCTATCTATCTATCTATCTATCTCCATACACCCCATCTATCTATCTATCTATCTATCTATCTATCTATCTATCTATCTATCTATCTATCTATCTATCTACCTAATCTTCGTCTGCATCTCTCTCCATCGATCTGTTGCATGAAACATTTCCTATAGTCTTTCAAATTAAGCATATTAGAAAGGCTGGCACGTCCCTCTGAGCCAGTGGACCATTCCTTTTGAGAAAACACTGGATTAACTTGCAGGGACTAGCTCTGTTAAAGTGTCATTTCAAAACCCAGCCATGTGCAGCAACACAAAGCCGCGGGAGGGCCCTGGGATCATTTGTCATTTGTCAGACAATGACTGAGCTGCCAGCTAACCCACACGAAGTGACCTGCTTTATCTGTTTTGTTATTAGCACCCAGTCATTTCCTCATTACTTGTAGATTTAACTCCGCGTCCCCAGAGCTTTCACGGGTGGGGGGGAAGGAATCTAGTACGGTTTGAGCATGGGCCAAGGCTTCAGTGTTCTGGGCTTTCTCACCCGCTTTGCAGGCAGTGCACACTAGTAGTTAAAGCGGGCAGAAGGGGTCTGAGGATCAGAACTCCGCGAGTTTATGTATTTATTTTTTTAATATCTGTAGCAGGGAATGCGGTTAAGCAGTTGGGAAAGCGGACTGGGAATCAGGACTCCTGGGTTCTATTACCAGTTGTAGGCCAGAGTGCAATCTAGTGATTAGAGCAAGGGGACTGGGAACTCCTGGGTTCTCTTCTTGGCTCTACCAAATCATGGCCTCCCTCTGTGCCTCAGTTTCCCCCAACTCTAGACTGGGGATCACGGCGACTCACCCACCTTTTTCAAAGCACTTTTGCGGTCTCTAGCAGGAGGCGAGGGATTTTCAAAGAAACCTAAAGGAGTTAGGTGCCCGCAATGCCCAGTGGGCTCCTAAATCTCAGAGGCCCATTGAAAAGCCCAACTGAAAAGTTCCACATAAGGGCCTGATCCAAACTCCATTGAAGTCAGCGACAGCCTTTCTATTGACCTTAGCGGGCTGCGGATCAGAACTGAAGTGCGGTGCCCTATGACGGGGATTTTATTTCTGAGGGATTTTATCCTGAGCAGCCGCCAACTTTTCAGTGACACCAAAAGGCACGCAAGAGAAAACAAGTCGATCGATAAGCGGCAGCAAGCACTAACATTTCTGCCCATCTTCCCTTCCAGAAAAGCATCTAGCCCCCAAGATGCCGGAGGAGATATTGACCAGCAAGACGCTTCAAAAATGAGGCGCTCTCCTCCTGCGTCAGTTTCTCTCCTCTGGACCTCCCGGTCACAAGTCTGGAAGCAAGAGAGCGCAACAAGAGTGGGGTGCTTTTGTTCGTCTCTGGAACAACCCCCCTGTTGAGGCCTCCATGAATATACCTAAAGCTGTCAGATTCACCATTTAAAGCTCAAACCCCGCCCCTTATTTTATATTATTTTTTCTCTTGCCGCTACTTTCTGGGGGCTTTTTCAAGGGACTGGTGCCAGCAGGGCCTCTTGGGTGGTTGGTTGTTATAATTTATTATCTGTATCTCAGTAGCACTTAGGAGCCCGTTATGGATCAGGTCCCCCGGGGTGCTAGGCGCTGTACGCACGCAGAACAAAAAGCCAGCCCCGGACCCAGAGATTTTAAAACCTACGTTTGCATCACCGGCGACTGCACTATTGATGGTTCATTAACAGGATCCCCAGTGGGGACGTGGGGACTGGGGGTGGGGGGCACGGGCTTTAGAAATAAAAGGAGGTGATTATGTCAGATAACCAGCTGGAAATCAACAGAGCCTCGTTGGCGTCAGTGGGTCAGATTCCCAACTGGTGCCACTGGGCCAGAGCTCCAGGAAATCAATGGGTCAAGGCCTAGCTGTTGTCCATTAGCATTCCCCGGAACTGTGCTGATTTGCACCCGCTCAGGATCTGGCCCATTGTGTCGTTAGCTTGGGATGTCCGCCCCCCTCCCCGTCCTTTGCCAAAGGGAACCCATATCCTGCGCAATTTACCTGCGCCGACCCCGACGGGAGCTTGGCTCCAGCAAGGCGGGCAAAGTTGGGCTCTTACAGGCTGAATCTGCTACCCTTGATCCCACAAGTCATCCTTACTCACCTGAGTCGCCTCGGTCACTTCTATGGATTCACCAGGATCGCTCACCCGAGTGAGGGTTGCGGCAGCGGGAGGCTCGGGCCCTGGTCCAAAGGCAGGGCCTTTGGACTGACTTCAGTGGGCTTGGGCCCGCTTCAGTGTGAATCTCCCCTTCTCCCCTGGGCTTAATGGAACTGCTCAGGGTTCATAGGTTTTTCAGACCACACCGGGCCATTTACCATCACCATAGGATTGGACCCCTTCTGGCTTAAACATCCTAGACAATGTCCCTCCCCTCTGTCTATGTAGCTTGCCCTCATCAGCATCCCATCTGTGCTCTTCACAATCAGAAATGGGTTATCCCCGTTTTGTAGGTGGGGAACTAAAGGCCCAGGAGAGATGAAGCAACTTGACCAAGGTCACGCAGGGAATCTGTAGCAGAGTCAGGAATTAAACCAGATCGTCTGGGTCCTACTCCCTGTGAGACCATCACCCCTTCCACCCCAGCTACTGTCTCAGTTTGGAGGCAGTGTTGATACACTGTCTTCCACATTGCTCGGGGAATGAATGAGCAATTACCTCTCTCATTCCTCCGGTTTCTCTCCTGAGCTCCACCATAGGAAATCTATGAGAGCCCTATATCATATCAGAAAAATCCATCTGTCATGTTGGGGTGTAATAAAACAGGCAATTTCAGCTCGGGAATCCTGTAAACCCTTCATCATTTATTGTCCAGGAATGCAGGCTAAATAAGCTACGGTCTGGTAAGATCTCACTCAGTTTGTCCCCATAGGACCTCTAAGTATAAAAAGCCATTTTACCTTTGGCAGCTTTCAAAGACAAGTCCCGGGCTTTCGGGTGAAAAAAACCACCGCCTTTTCCAGATGAAGCAGCCCTTTTTTTTCGTTTAAAAAACCCAGCCCAAATCCCTGAAGAGCACTACGGCTTTAGGAAACAAAGGTTTAAAGCTCTGACAGCGACGCTGAATATCCAGGCATGCGATGGATGAAAACAAAGAGGGGAAAAAAGCCAGATCGATTCTTTGCCGCATCTTTGCATTTGTGGGTTGCAACTGGAAAAGGAAGAGAGTCGGGTTTTGGCAGATTGCTACGGAGGTGAACTGGGAATGCCTAGTGGATTTCGGGGTAGAGATGGTCTGATGGGAATTTATTGGAATCAGAATTCTTGCAGGGATCTGGGATTTCAGATGCAAAGGGATTTTCTTGGGGGTGATGAGAGAAACCTAAAGAAAATATTCTGGTCTAAATTAGCAAGAGCTTTCACCCACGTCTGGTTACATAACCACATCAGAATGAATGCAACCTACTGAATGGAGCGAGAGAAATTATATATATATATATGGAATTTGAACTTGTGATGCTGAATATTGGGTTCAGGATGGGTACAGCCAGTGAAATACATTTAAATCAAAGGCTAGTCCTATTCCTGTTCTAATTCTATTAACCAGGTGGATTTAAAGCAATACCCCAGCTAGTGGCAATAAAACGTGATTAGATTTTAATATAAAACAGATTTCTGGCTTGGTTTGGATCAGCAGAATAAAACACCAAAGGGACCAGAACGGGTAAGAGCAGAAAGACACCTGAGGGGACATCTAGCCACAGAGAAATTAATGATTAGGCTGAGGGGAAAAAAACACATTTAATAAGAACAACGAATCAACCATTCATTAAATAAGTGCGACCAAAGAATCCCAGAGTTGCCAATCAAACTGGGCTGTTCTGGAAACCAGCAGCGATTGAGGGATGGGATTTTAGGACAATGTGACAGATAGACAAGATCTTCAGACTGGCCAGGAGACTTTCCCCCCCAGCCCCGTCTGCATTTTAGCCTAAAAGCAGGACCCAGGCGCTGATCCCCGGCCAGAAGCAATGATGGTGTTTGCTCCCTTCATCACCCACTAGCTGCCCTAGCATTCTTTGATAGCCCGCTCTCCACAGGGGCTGGCACTTGGGGGGCTGCCGCACCCCCTGGCTTGAAGTGGTTTCCTTCCTATCCCGGGTTTGCAGTTTGGTTCACTGCCTCTCAGCGCCCCCACTCCACACCTCGTTCCAGCGCCCCTGCGGCTCTCTTCCTTTTTAAAAGCGGTTTCGTACCTGGCGTGGTTGGACCCGCTCCCGTCACCTGCTGCCGGCTCTTCTGGGTCACATCCTTCCTCCTCACCCCCGGGAAACCGGAGCCGGAGCCTGGAGAGTGGTCATGGCTTGAGCCCTTTGCTCCCCTTTTGTGCATTGGGTGCGTGCGGGTGTTTCAAGGAAATCGAGGCCGAATCATTCACTCCATCAAAGCCCGTCTCGGCCTCTTTTTGTCAGCGGCATTTCCCTCCTCTCCCCCCGCCCCGCGCCGGTTGCAGCCCTGCGGGTAGGGGCCCGAGCGCCGGTGTTTTCCACGGACTGTCACAGCCGGCCGGGCTCTTTGCAGAGACAGAGCCGGGCTGCTATTTTTAGCTCCCTTCCCATAGACCAGAAGTAGCTATTCCATTCAACTCCACAGAGCAATCACACTGCACCAAGATACATGGGAAAGGGGCCCGCCTCTTCCACTCGCCCCCTCCCCTGCCAGTGCTTCGGGATTATGCTCACTCCTGGTCTAATCCCTCCATCTCGCTCTGGAGCAATGTGGTGGCACGGTCCCAGGGCTGCCCAGAGAGGGGGGAGCAAGTGGGTCAATTTGCCCTGGGGCCCCCATGAGATTATAATATTCTATAGTATTGCAACTTTTTTTTATGGAAGGGGCCCCTGCAATTGCTTTGCCCCGGGCCCCCTGAATCCTTCCGGGCGGCCCTGCACTCTCCAGGGGCACCGGACCAATGTGCATTGTGCTGAGAGCCGCCGAACCAAACTGCAAGCCCTGCATCTGATGGAAACCACTTCAAGCCAGGGACTGTCTCCTTAGGATGAGTCCAGTGCAGTGCTGGGCGCGATTAACACTTGATCCTCCGCTGCCCTGCGCCTTTGTGTTCCCGCTAACACCCCTCGCCAAGTCACCTAGTTTTAGGAAGCTTAGTGACCTGCCTGGCAGCAAGGCCTCCAGGCCTCAGCGGGGATCATTCAGTGGCAGCGTTAGGCCTCTGCAATGGCGGGGGCCCTCAAGCAGCAAGGGCCCCCCCCACCCACATGGTGAGTCAGTTACTTGGCCCTGGTGACAAAGCAAAAGCCAAGGTGAAGCGTAACCCCCCCCCGCCACCAACATGATGCAGGGACGCAAACCCTGTCCAGCGTGTTGGACAGCAACACTGGTAGCCTCCCACTCCCACAACTGAGTTTTGCAGGGGGCTGCTAGAGGATAAACCAGGAGTGCTGGATCAATGGGGGGCTGAGAGCCATTGGACCACATTGTAAACCCTGGATATGATGGAAACCACTTCAAGCCAGGGGGTGTTCCTGCCTCCTCCCCCCCCCCCCACGTGCCACTAATTCCAGCACCTCCGGGATAAACGGCGCCACTGGCCCCATTGTGCCGGGCACCACACTGACCCAGATTGAGAGACGGTCTTTGCCCCATAGTGGCTTACAAACCAACCAGACCAGACAGACAATGGGGGGGGGGGGGGAAACTGAGGCACAGAGCAGGGCCGCGACTTACCCAACATGACCTAAGCAGGGCAGTGGCAGAACCAAGAAAAGAGCCTTGCTCTCCCCAAGTCTCAGACCAGTGCCCTACCCACTAGCCCATGCTACCTCTCACGTGGCAGGGCTGTAAATGACTTCGCAAGTCGCAGAGCAAGGGAGGGGTGTAAGATACTCAGCGTCCGCCCAGGATCTGTCTTCACTGCATTGTAAAACTGGGTCTGTGGCATCCGGGCTTGTGGGCTCCATGGTGCATTGGCAACCTGGGCTAACAATTGCTAGACCCATAACACACCACTGTGGCAACGGCTCCATACTGCGCTACACAGACCTTCTGACTTGGGTCTGCGGCTTGAGTTGTGTCCACACTGCAAAACGATGGGGCTTGGACCCAAGTCTCAGTGGGACTAGGGCTCAAACCCCCTGCCAGGTGAGTCCTAGGATTCAGATCCTGAATGATTGCTGACCCCATCACATACAGCTTTGTGTGTAGACAGTACGGGGGGGGTGAAGGTTGGGTTCAAACCTGAGCCTAAACCCAGGTTTACAGTTCAGTGTAGACATAATCCCAGTTTCCCCACCCCCATCCTTGCCTCAAAGATTCATTTTGGATCCCATCAAGGGTGGAGGTGGGAAGTGTTGGCTAGTGGTTAGAGCAGGGGACTGGAAATCTGGACTTCTGGCTTCTACCTCCAGCTCTGCCATGGGCTCCCGACATGCTCTTGGGCGAGTCCATCCCTTGCTCCATGCCTCAGTTTCCCCATTTGTAAAATGGAGAGACCGGCAGGGACCCGCTTGCATGAAGCCCTTTGAGGATGGAACCTGCTCCGTGTTTGTATGGTGATCGCTGTCTCGGGTTGTTGCATGAGTGATATCTCACAACCACTGCCAGCTTCTTGGTGCCTACGCCGGGAGATTCAGTCGTGCTAAGGGAAGAGATGAAAAGTGGCCAAGGTCTGAGGCCACCAGGCATAATGGGCAGATGTGTGGGTGCGCGTGTGTATGGCTCTCCACGCGGGGGCTGCGCCTTCCAGAGGCACCTCTTCGGAAGCTTTTGTAATCCCTTGTGCCTGCCCTGCACTGTTGCCATGGTTACCTTGACTAATTGTATTCCTATCGGTTCCGAATGCGCTAGGTGTTAGCGGGGAAAAGTCAGTTTCCTTCATAATTCTTCAGCCCCAGAAGACCTTTGACCTCAGCCAAACCTGGGCGGTGGATTGGTTAAAATTGAGTTGTTGCTGTTATTGCAATAAGGCCAACTGAGATCAGGGCACTGTTGTGTCAGGGGCTGTACAGACATTTAAGCTGGGAATGCTAGGGGCTGGACAGACACAGGCCTGGACATACGCACAGTTTTTGGACCGGTATAACTGTGTTGGCTATGGGAGTGATTGTTTACCAATATAGTTAATACAGCCCCTACTGTGTCCACAATTATACTGTATAAAGAGGCCTTATATTAGTATAGGTTAGTCCCCTTCCCATACAGGAATAAGTGATATTTAGGCTTCAATGATTCGATTTTTATCGGTAAACGTCAATTTCACCGCACATACACACAAACCCGTAAAAAAGTCCTTCCATTGATGATTGAAATTCACAAAGTATGAAAAACGCTGCTTGACTGCTTCTTGGAGTTTGATCGAAGGAGAGTTACTTTGCATATTTTGCAGGGGATGTTGGCAATTTGTGTTTTAACGGTCATAAAGCTCTAACTTTTTGAATCTCAAGGTTGACTGTCATGAAATAATTATTGTCTGACCCCTGCCGTCAGGGCCGGCTCCAGGCACCAGCCGAGCAAGCAGTTGCTTGGGGCTGCCAAGCGGAAGGGGCGGCACGTTGGGGTCTTCGGCAGCAATTTGGCGGAGGGTCCCTGTCCCTCTCGGAGGGAAGGACTTGCCGCCGAATTGCCGCCGAAGAAGAAAGCGGCGCGGTGGAGCTGCTGCAGATCGCAATCACGGCTTTTTTTTTTTTTCGCTGCTTGGGGCAGCAAAAACCCTGGCCTGCCATTGTCTGACCTCCCCACCTGAAATTTCTTCCAACTGTACAAATTTAAATTGATAAAAATCAGCAAAAAATGCTTAAAAACAAATGTTGATATTATCCATCAAAATGATAAGAACGTAAGAACGGCACTACTGGGTCAGACCAAAGGTCCATCTAGCCCAATATCCTGTCTTCCGACAGTGGCCAATGCCAGGTGCCCCAGAGGGAATGAACAGAACAGGGAATCATCAAGTGATCCATCCCCTGTCGCCCATTCCCAGCTTCTGGCAAACAGAGGCTAGGGACACCATTCCTGCCCATCCTGGTTAATAGCCATTGATGGACCTTCCTCCATGAACTTATCTAGTTCTTTTTTGAACCCTGTTATGGTCTTGGCCTTCACAACATCCTCTGGCAAGGAGTTCCACAGGTTGACTGTGCGTTGATTGAAGAAATACTTCCTTTTATTTGTTTTAAAATAACAAAAATTGAGTTCTGACAGGCCTAGCTATACTGGTATAAGCAGATTTATACAGCTATAACTCCACCCACAGTCAGGGAATTGTACACGCTTTAACTGTACTGGTATAGTTAAAATACTATGACTTTTGTATGGAGAAGGCCCTTGATTGTGGGTTTAAAACCGAGTTATTATTATGGGAGTAATGCCAGCAGAGATTAGAGCACCATTATGCTAGGTGGTGTACAGACACAGTGCCTGCCCTGCAGAATTCATAGTCACAAGAGAAGTGATTTGCCCAAGGTCACACAGCTGGTCAGTAGCAGAGCTAGGCATCAAACCCAGATCTTCTGACTTGTAGTCTCCAGTAAACAACCCGTAGGCTGACATTTGAAAGAGAGAGGCCCTGACTTTATAGGCTCACAGCTGGAAAACTCATTTCCCATCAATTTCTTGGCTTCATTCACCCTGCCTTTGCTGTGTGATTTGGCAGGCTTTGTCAGTGTTCTTTGGTTCCCATGGCTTGATGCAGGATGGGCTGACACCCACATCAGTGACCATAGCCCTGCAACCATCTGTAAAGCGGAGTGACACTATGAAACACATATGGCCAAGTTGGGCCAGCGGGACTTGCGCTATAGGGATGGTATGCATTAGCTGATTGCCCTGGTAAGTTACACAGAGGCAGGGGGTAGGAGAGATGGCTTAGTGGAGAGTGGGATTCAGGAGACCCGAGCTCAAATCCAGTACTGTCACAGTCCTCCTGTGTCATCAAGTCATCTGTCAAATGGGTATAATCCTTCCCTGCCTCCCAGGGATGTTGTAAGACAGAGGCCTGTTAATGATTGGGAGATGCTCAGCTGCCATGGTGAAGAGGGACACAGGAATGCGTCAGGTTCCACAAGACCCTGTTTTCAGTTGCTCCTCTTAACGTTGCCAAACTTTAACCATCTGGGCTGGAATTTCCCATGCCCCAGTGTCTGCCTCCAGCTGATTCTGTGGTGAGAGACGTTATCGGCTAAAGCCACCTGGGCCTTTCAGGGAACGAAATTAGTTACAGAATGTCTACACTGCTAGTTTTAGCCCCAGCATGGGAGCCCGAGTCAGTTGAGCCGGGTGCTGAGACTTGCTGCCCCGGGGTGGTTGGTTTTTTGCAGTGTAGATGTCAAGGGCTGACCCCCACCCTTCTCACTAACACCGGATGGACTCCGGAGTGATTCCCACTGAAGCGGATGGCACCGTGCCGGAGTGAGAGCAGCATGGGGGACTGCGGAGTCTGGCCGGGTGCCTGCTCGCCGTGAGAGCTAAGATCAAGTGTAAGTAGTCTCTTGGCCTATTAAAGTGTCTTGATGTGTTTGGTCTTTTGGCCCCGAGATGAAAACCTTGTCTGTGTCTCTTGGACCCTGAAGCACAAACATTATCTCCTAAACTAATATCTGTTCTTATCAGTTGAATATCTGACATGTCCTTTATTTGAGGACTGTATATTAAATTGATTTTTGTGAGGCCTTCCCAGGATCCGAACCCTGCAGCTCCGCCCTCCCCCTCCCCCGGAGCTCTTCCATGGCTATTTGCAAAGGGATCCAGGTGCCGGCCTGCCAGTGAAATTCAATGGTGGCGAGGTTCCTAAGTCCCTTGGGCCCCTTTCACAGCCGACATTCAGCCAGGTGGAGAGAGGAATGATTTATTCTAGGACCATAGAGAGGAAATGAACTATGAAACTGGGACAGCTGGCCGGGGGAAGGGGACTCTCTTTCTAGACGTTGGTCGCTTTCTTTCTTTCTTTCTTTCTTTCTTTCTTTCTTTCTTTCTTTCTTTCTTTCTTTCTTTCTTTCTCTTTCCCTTCCTCCCCCCATCTATCTTGGTTGCCAAGGCAACTTCACAGCTGGGCCTGCTTCCAGAGCCCCGCTTCTGCTGCGGATTGAGACTAGAATCCCGGCTCCCTGAGAGCAGGAGGTAGGAGCCAAGCGCATCTTCTCTTTGCTTCTCATCCCGGCACCAGCCAGGTGCTGGCAGTTATTTTGGGTTCCCCCCTCCCCCCTCGTTGCTATTTTCGGCCGCCCTGTTGGAATCGGGGTGGAGGGGAGAGGGAGATGAGTCACCCCATCTGCAGCGCAGCCAAGGAGCCGCTCGGCAGAAAGCATCCTCCGGGTGGGGGGCTGGCGTCAGAGGTAGCAGGGTGCTTCGTCCTGCTACAAAGAGCGGCGCGACTGGGATCTTTCAAAGAGGTACACGCACCCGGGGCCTGGGTCCTCCAGAGGAATCAGCACCCAGCAGCCTCTCCCCGGGGCAGGTTCCCGCGCTTCGGAAAATCCGGCCACTTAATTCGGTGTCCAAATGGGAGCTGAGCTCTTGTGAAAATTTGATCCTAGGGCAGAGCTTTTAGAAACCCCTCCAATCTTAATATACTATTCCAGACACACACACACTCTCGCACGAGTGTGTGTGCGAATAGACTGTAGGCCAACGCTGTTGTGTGGGCTGGAATCGAGCTACATGGCTGGAGTCGGGAAGCCCTGATTTCATGCTCTAGTCTGGCATAGGCACTGGGGAGAGGGGCATTGTGACAGCCTCTAGGATATTATATTAAGATTGGAGGGTTTTCTAAAAAAACTCTGCTCTGGGAGTTATTTCGGGGCAGGTCTCTGGCCCGTGCTCTATGGGAGGGTCAGACGAGATGATCAAAGTGGTCTTGTAATCAATGAATATGTGATTATATGATAACCTGCAATGTTGGGAGTAGGGGGGTGAGCAAAAAGTGAAGGACACAATGGAGCATATGAACCTATGAAAAGTCAGGGGGAGGGGGACAAGGTCAAAGGGCCTGCCCCATAACAAATGACACCCCTGTAGTCTAGGCAAGGCTGACAGATCACACAAGCACACATCTGTACACACAGACACATAGAGCATCAGGAGAGTCTCAGCTCACAGACCCCAAGTCAGTTTAGCTGGACGGGGCTCCCCACACAGGCCCCCGCCTCTGCTTCTCAGGACCCGTATAAAGGACGGAGCAGCCCTGGTCCAGGGGAAGGGAGATCTGGATCATGGGGAGGGAGGTGTGAAAGCTTTAGCCAAGCAGCTGTGGTCCCTGCAGTTACCCTGCTCTACGCGCCACCTGCCTTAGCTGCAAGGGGCTTGTTGGTGCGCTTTTCAGAGCAGCGATCCATGGCGGGGGGGGGGAGCCCCCCGCTCCAGCATGGAGTCCCCTTCCTTCATGCCGTGAAACCTTTAGCGGTGGCAGCCAAAGCGCCTTGCGCTTGGCGTGAGGAGGCCACAGCGAGAGATGATTTGCTCACCCTAGCAACTTCCCTGTTGGGTCTGACATTTACCACCCCCCACCCCCGCCTGGGGACAGAAGCTGCAGCTGAGAGAGCTGTCTCCGGGGGGGGGACAGTGTATGTCTGCAACTAGCAAGCCAAGGGGGGGAGCCCTGCTGATACCCCTCAATCCTGACCCACGCCTCCCTGGCTAATCCATCCCTGGCTTCCCAGTCCCCCAGATGCCAATGCACTTCAATCCTGACCTGCAGACTCCGTCCTAATCCAGTTTAGTGTCAGCCCCCCTCCTCCGAGCTCTGCTCATGCCCCTCAATCCCAACCCCCATATTAATTCAGCCTTGGCTCCCTCCCCCACCGGCTCTGCCAATGCACCTCAATCCTGACCCGCAACATCCCCCCCACCCCCGTAGTCCAGCCCTGCCCTGGGATCCCCGCCCCACAGCATTTCTCAATCCCAACCTGCGGCCCCCTGCTCTCCCAGCCCTAGGCCTCCTCCCCAACCTCTTTCTCCTGATTTGGGAGCACTTTCCCAGTTCGGATATATCTGAGTGCCAAGCCCCACTTGAGCAGAGACAGTTGATTTGTGTTATGTGGCTAAACATCCCCAACAGGTCAGCTAGACACCCACACGATCTCATCCCAGCCTGCAGCCTGAGCGGGATTTAAACCTACAGCAGCCATACGAAAGCACTAATCTCCTATTAGAAAACAGATCCAGCCTGATGGTGTTGCACTAAACTCCTCGATCTGAGGTATTTATCCCACGCCAATCATCGTAATATCAGCACATCTCACAACCTTTGACACATTTATCCTCGCAACCCTGCATGTGAGGCAGGGCAGCGCTGTTATCCCCATTGTGCAGATGGGGAAACTGAGGCACATAGCGGCTAAATGACTGGCATAAAGGCCAGAACTGAATGCAGGTCTCTTAAGTGGGAGGCCAGCCTCCTAACCATTGCTCCAGCCTTCCTCTACCAGCCTCAAAATCTTTCTTTAAATGTCAGGAAGATCCGTGGCCTGTTTATTGTGAGGGCCTCGTTTGCATGCAGAAGCAAAACAGCAAGGTGCTGACTAATCAGAGGAAGAGGGAGAACGAAATTTCATTTTAGAACAAGGAGTACAGAAGAGCTGTTCCTGAAAGCAGCCAGTTCTTTGCTATTTATATCTGTGTAACTTGGAGCAGATCTGGCTCCGAGATAGAGTAGGGTGGAAAATCCTGTATAGAGCTCTGTATTGTCAGGAAATGGATGGTTTTGTTCCTATTGGAGAGGCAACTTCAGGAAAGGCAGAAGAGGGGAGCAAGGGAAAGCAATGGAAGAGATGCATCTCAGGTCCTACAAGCTAATGCTTGGATGGGAGATCTCCCATGGGGGCTCCACACACTGGTATCTCTCTAGTTCTGACGACCTGTGTCGTTGGCAGTTTTGCAAGGCCCCATGTCATTAATAGTTATTTGTCCCAGTGGACGGGGGCAGTAGCTGTCTTAGCTCTGAAGTCCTTTGTTTTACTGTCGGAGGTCATCAGCCTTGGCACCGATGCCCTTGGAGTCAGCTCTAGCTGTCTGGGCAGTAGCAGTGAGGCAGAGTTGAGGATCTAGGCTACCCAGGGAGCTTTGCATGCTCAGCTGTTATGGTAGAAATGCCTAGAGAGATGGCTCCAGGTCAGCCCATGCTGTCAAACCTGCCACTCAGGGAACCCCAGTTCTAGAGGCCCAACCTCCAGGGCAGGTTTAACAAGGACAGTAGTAACTTAAACCCCCGGCCAATAGGGAATCAGTCCCAGCCCAGCACATGGCAGGTCCCTCCATCCACCCTAACCCTCTCCCCATGCACATGTAATCCTACACAGTCCCCATGGGGTTCCTGTGCCCCTGGCTAGCAGGGCAGAGCAGTGTGAGGGAAGAAGGCAGGGCAGAAAGAGTGCTGGTGGCTTGAAGACCCTCCTGAACTGTGCAGGGCTCTGCTCTACCTTCCTCTGCTCCTTCCACACACCCCTACACTTCTCTCTCCCTTCTCTCTCCTTCTCATCCATCCATCCATCTTTTTTCCCATCCATCCATCCATCTTTCTTTTTCTACTCCATCTATCCATCTTTTTTCCCATCCATCCATCCATCCATCTTTCTTTCTTTTTCTACTCCATCTATCCATTTTTTTCCCATCCATCCATCCATCCATCTTTCTTTCTTTCTTTTTCTACTCCATCTATCCATCTTTTTTCCCATCCATCCATCCATCTTTCTTTCTTTCTTTTTCTACTCCATCTATCCATCTTTTTTCCCATCCATCCATCCATCTTTCTTTCTTTTTCTACTCCATCTATCCATCTTTCTTTATCTCTTTTTCTCCTCCATCCATCCATCTTTTTTCCCATCCATCCATTTCTTTCTTTCTTCTCCTCCTTTCTTTCTTATCCATCTTTATCTCTTTGTCTCTTTCTCTCTCCTCCAGCAAAAGTCTCAGGCCCCGCCCCTTACGCCCGCCCCCTCCTCCGTCCTTTGATTGGCCGCGGCGCGCACCACTGAGCGGCCGCCTTTGGGCCCCGCCCCTTTGGAACGTTGTGTAGCCAGATTCGCTTCCGGGCGGAACCCACGTGGAGTCGTCGGAGAGGGCGGCGCGAGCTCGACCCAGTTGCGCGGCCCGGGTAAAGCGCCGATTCGGTCCGGTCCGGTCCGGTCCGCGGCGGCCCAATGGGAGGCGGGGAGCGGCTGGCAGCGCCCCGCCCAGACACACCCCTTCCCAGGGGCCCGGGAGCATCTTAATGAGCATCGAGCCCAGCCTGGCCTTGGCCCGGTGCGCCCGAGCCCTGCGTCCTGGGCATTGGGTGTCCTGCACCGTGCACTGTGCACCAGGGGACCCCGACCCTGCGCCT
Source organism: Chrysemys picta bellii (assembly GCF_011386835.1). Classification (NCBI taxonomy): domain Eukaryota; kingdom Metazoa; phylum Chordata; order Testudines; family Emydidae; genus Chrysemys; species Chrysemys picta. The sequence continues at coordinate 19,610,634 of NC_088810.1, read as the reverse complement.
CATAGCCTCAGTTCTGAGCCCTGTCTCGCACGCTCTGGGCCCTGTGTTAGTTACCGAGGCGCTGGAGCATTGGGCTTGCACTGTCCGCTAGGAGCCATTCCCTGAGCGTCATGCCCCCTCAGCTCTGAGCCCTGCCCTGTGTACCAGACGTGCTCTTGTAGGAATCCAGCTCCGCGTACTCTGGTTCGTGCCCCATCCACCCTCAGCTCTGAGCCAGGCGCCCCGGGTCCCAGGTTGCGTACCCTTGTTCTCTTACATGTACCACATCAGGGCAACTTGCGTGGTTGGCTAATGCACAGGTTGGACACCGTTTAACCCCCCCACCCCCTTAACGTGCTGCAAGATATTAAGAGGATGGCTGCAGGGGGTTGTAGGCCTAGCAGCAGAAGGGTGAGTACACCGGACAAAATGGAAGGCGTGTTTCCCTATTAGTGTTGGAAGGAGCATACAGCAGGGGCGAGCATACTATTCTAGGCTGGGGGAGATCTGGGTTTAAGGCCTTATTCCCCCCGTGGCTGTCTGTGTCTCCATCGGTTAGTCCCCAAACTGGGGTCAAGCACTGCTCTGGAGGCGCAGAGAATAAATCAGTTGAAGATTTTTGAGGTGTTGAGATTAAACTAACTTCCTCCAAGCGAGGGGGCCCTCATGTTATTACGTGCAGGGTGTTCCTAGCACGGAGCTCAGGCCCAGGGCTTTCTGGGCCGTGGCTTTGGGAAGATGCCATCCTCTAGGTTCCCGAGGATCAGAAAAGGCTCTCTCATCCCCTGTGCAGGTCTCGGCTGTGTTGGATCCCAGCTCTATGTCCACTTCTTCTCGCAGAGCGAGCCATGGCTGGAAGAGGAGGCAGAGGGAGGGGTCGGAGCCAGATGACCTTCAACGTGGAAGCTGTGGGCATTGGGAAAGGCGACTCGCTGCCCCCATCCACCCTCCAGCCCTCACCGCTCTTCCCTGTGAGTCCGTCGCATCGGGGGCCCGTTAAACGCACAGTCACTATGGCGTGGGTGAAAGGTGCTGGATTGGCAGCACTGGGGCAGGGAGAGTGGTGGGACAAACCTGCCCCGCACGCTGCCCTGCCGGTGCCCCTCCCTTGACCTGGGGGGAGTCTACGTGGCCTTTCAGCCCCCGGCTAGCGAGGCGGTCGACTGGTGCCAAAGGCGGATGTGGAAGTGTGTCCTCTGGGAGCCGAGACCCACCAACTCATGGCTCTTCCCCAACCATCAGGAGGGAGCAGCTTCTGGGTGCTGCCAGCCTGGAATTTAAGTGAATCCAGGCTGTAGATGAGGGGTTCTCAACCTTTTTCCTTCTGAGGCGCCCCCCCAACATGCTATACAAACTGCCCGGCTCACAACTACTGTTTTTCTGCATATAAGAGCCAGGGCCAGCGTTCGGGGGTAGCAAGCAGGGCAGTTGCCCAGGGCCCCACGCCACGGGGGACTCTGCGAAGCTAAGTTGCTCAGGTGGCGGGCCTTGGGTCACCGGGCTTCAGCCCCATGCGCTGGGGCTTTGGCTTTCTGCCTTTGGCCCCAACCAGTCTAATGCCGGCCCTGCTTGGCAGAGCCCCTGAAACCTGCTCGCAGCCCCCCAGGGGCCCCCAGAACCACTGGTGTAGAGCACTCCATAATGCACTCTATAACATCTCCATAGCCCCACCCCCCTTGCATCTATATACGCAAACACACACGCATCTGTGCCGACACTCACATACAGACACACACACCAATGCATGTGTACAGACACGCCCATCCATATGTATGTACCTGTTCACACCCCCGCCTATGTATGTACACGCACGTGCACCCACATGTGTACGTCTATACATAGATACCCATGCATATGTATGTACATACACACACCCATGCATACATCTCTATACATGGACATAGACTTACAAATATGTACGTACACACACACACACACACACACACGTACATACACACCAGTATGTTTATATGTCAGAGCTGGGCTCAAACCAAAGCCCCGGATCCTAACTCCCTCCCCCAACTTTAGGGGGTTTGAAATCCAGGTCTGGATTTCACAGCTGGGCCCCTTCTCTCATGATGCTGGACCCTTGGCAGCCCCAGCTTTGAAGTTGATACTCGCTTCTCTCCCGTCCTGTTTCTGTAGCCCATGGAGTACAAGGCAGTCCCTCTGCAGACGGGTGAGGAGGTGGAATACATGCTGGCACTGAAGCAAGAGCTGAGGGGAGCCATGAAGAATCTGCCATATTATGTCAAGCCGGCCGCCCCCAAGAAAGGTACCGGGGGCAGCTCCAGTTGATTTAGGACCAACATTTTAACTGGACTTTAAACAACTTAATGCAAATGAAAACACTGGGCCTGAATTCTTAGTGATGCTAAAGTCCTTTTACCCATGAGGCGGTGGGACGCAGTGGCTGGTGCACATAGCTAGGACAGATGAGACCTGAGTTCTGTTCCTAGCTCCTTCACTGACCTGCTGGGTTACCTTGGGCAACTCACTTCCCGGCCCCGTGCCTCAGTTTCCCCATATGTAAAATGGACCTACTGATGATAACCGATAGGGTTTTTTATTAGGATTATACCAGTCAGCAAGCATAAAGCAGCCTTAAATATAAGTAATACCCATTTTAAGGCCCCTTTACGCTTCCAGACTGGTATAAAGGGGCTGAAACCTGGTCTGTGCTTAAAACTTGTACTGGTATAACTCTGTTGGTCAGGGGTGTGATTTTTTTACCAATATCGTTATACCAGTGCAACTCCTAGTGCGGACGCAGTTTTATCAGGATAAAGGTGCCTTCCACTGGGCTAGCTTATTCTGGTATAGCTGTGCTAGTATAAGCATTTTATACTGTGTCCACACTACAGGGGTTGTATGGCTTTACTACACCGGGATAGTTAAATGTGTAGACAAGGTTTGAGTTTAACTAAGCCCTGGTCTACACTGGGGCGGGAGGGGATGATCGATCTAAGTTACACAACTTAGCTGGACTTACCGTGGTGTCTTCACCGCGGTGAGTCGACTGCTGCCGCTCCCCCGTCAACTCTGCCGGCGCCTCTCGCAGCGCCGGAGTACAGGAGTCGACGGGAGAGGGCTCGAGGGTCGATTTATCGCATCTAGACTAGACGCGATAAATCAATCCCCCGCTGGATCGATGGCTGCCCGCCGATCCGGCGGGTAGTGTAGACATGCCCTGAGAATTCAGGCCCATTTATATGCTTATTATAAAACTGCAGTTTTGACCCCTGTTTGTATGTTTCTTTTCAGATGTTGAGCGCTACTCAGATAAATATCAGATGTCCGGCCCCATTGATAATGCTATTGATTGGAACCCAGGTATGCATGGGAATATTTTACAGTCTAACCCTTGCTCACCTCTCTCTTCAGAGTTTTATTCCGGGAAGACTGTGATTCACAGCTGTGGAGAATTGCAAAAAACACGGCTAGGTTTATCACCTTTATAATAACACTAGAGACACAACAATATGGCAGGACAGGAGAGCCAGTCAAACTGAAAGGCAACACATAGAGAAGTGGTGAAAGAAATTTTTTTTTCGTAGTCTGTGGAACTCTGTGCCACAGGATATTGCCAGAGTAAAAAGCATAGAGGATTTAAAAGAAGTTTAGACATTTAGGTGGCTAAGAACATCCACAGTTCCATTAGATAGATTGATAAATAAGAACAAATGATGACAGGTAGATAGAGAAATGCATATGGGAATGGATAGATGAGTGCAGGTGCAGATGCGTAGATACATAGATTATAAACCCTCAGACTTCAGGGCACAAACCAATCACTAACTAGTAGGAAGGAAGAAACTTCTGTTATTCCATCATTGTCCACTCGAGGGTTTATTGCACCTTCTGAAGTAGCTGGTTCTGGCCGCTCTCAGAGCTGGGCAATTGGAGTAGACGAACCATGAGTCTGACTCAGTCTGGTGATTTCCTTACTTGTCTTTGCAGATTGGCGGCGTTTACCGCGGGAGCTAAAGATCCGAGTTCGAAAGCTCCGGAAGGAGAGTGAGTATTAAAGAAAATAATGATTAATGCAAGGTCACCCAGCAGAGCAGGGATTAGAACCACAGCTCCTGAGTGCCTGGCCAGTGCCTTATCTGCCTGGCTACACAGATTTGATAGGGGCTGCATTTTATTCCTAACAGAAGAAAACAAACATAATCCTTAGCCTGTGCTTGCTGTTCCCACAAGAGCTCCTATCTGGCTTCCTCCTAGCTCCCTTCTGGTCCTCTCATGCGCAGGATTGGAGGCAATGAGCCCCACCTGGTCTGGTTTCTAGCCTGAGTCAGCAGAATAGCCCTACCTCCTGCCAAAATCCAACAGGGTGACCTAGCACATAACCCAGAACTGTAGCCCAATAATTAACGAGGTGTGTGTGCCAGCATCAGGCCAAGCCCTTATCCCAGCAATGGGAGCTTATCGTGATGCATGAAGGTAATGAAGTCAGCTCTCCCACTGCCCATCGCGTGCTGTCCCCCAGGAATGCCCCATTGTCTGGCTGTGTTCTGACCTCCTCTGTTCCTCGGGGATAGGAACCACCATTCTGATCCCCAAGCACAAACAGCGGCTCCCGGTGGACAAGGAGGAAGCCATTAAGAAACTGGAGGTAACGATGGTTTCCCTCTGATTTCCTGGGTGGGGAATCCTTCCACGCCACGGCACTGCTGGGCGTCAGAAGGGTATTATTTCCATCCTGGATTGCTGAACTACCCCTCTGGCCCCGTCCGCCCCCCACCCCCATTCTGTGGCACACCCCTTCAGGTAGCCATAAGGGGCAGCTATGCAAAGCGCCCCGCTTCGGGGACATCGCGCGTGCCATTGCTCACTGAGGCACCGCAGTACCCCAGGATACACGTTGCAGATGGCTGTGCGTGCCTGGCTGTGCTGTGGGTATTTGGCCAGAAGTGGCTGCATTACAGCGTGGGTCGCCGGGGAGCTGAAGTGGGAAGTGTCAGGCTCGCAGCTGATGGCTCCGCAGGGTGGGATGGAGCCAGCAGGACACCGGGGCGGTGACGCAGGGAATGGCACAGGAGCGTCGCTGCCGCTTGATCATCCTCTGGGCTTTTGTTCCTTATTAAACCCCAGACCCTTGAGAAGAAGGAGGAGGAAGTGACGTCGGAGGAAGAAGGGGAGAAAGAGGAGGAGGAGGAGGGCAAGGAAGAGGAGGAAGAGGAGTATGACGAGGAGGAACACGAAGAGGTGAGGCGCCTCCGGAGAGGCCGGCCAGCCGCGCTCCCTGCAGAGCTGTTGTTTGTCACTCAAGTCTCTGGACCCCATCCTGCACCCGTTGATCTCAGTGGTGGGAGCTTTGGCTTGCCAGGGACTGCAGGATCGGGGCCCTTTATTCCCATGGGAAGCAGCTGGCTGGAGGGTTGAGTTGGGCAGGTCTGATGCCAGTTTGCAAGTGTCCCCGTTGCAAACATCACCGTTCCGGTTGGCCCCAGTCTCGGCAGAGAGGCTGAACGAACGGTTTGTTGGCCCCTAGCACTGGTCCCTCCGGGGTAGGGTGAGGAACGGGGGCAGCGTGGGGAAGCCAGGGCCTGTTCTGCGGATGCGCCAATCGCTGGTCCTGTTCCCCAGCATTGCACTGCAGTGTCTCGGCCCAGATCGGCTAAATTCCATCCTACCTCCCTGACTCCCCGTCCTCGTGGCTTCCATGGGACGTGCCCATCCCTTCCACTTCCTGTCCCAAACTGCAGCATTGCTGCGCGCTGTGAAACAACCGCCCCTTCCTACCCAGCAGCGGCTGCACTCCGGGCAGGGGAGATGCCATTGCTTGCCCACCTGGGGCCATTGACCTTTGCCCTCACCAAGACTTAGCCTCCTTTTCCCCGCTGGTTCCCTAGGAGACGGATTACATCATGTCCTACTTCGACAATGGGGAGGAGTTTGGGGCCGACAGTGATGACAACATGGACGAGGCGATATACTGAGGGGAGCCGGGTTGCACGGATACCAGACTGGCGCGGACGGTGCTCGGACGCCTGGGGCCGCGGAACCCAGCCGTCTGCCCGCAGCAGGGACGGGTGTGCCACGTGGGTGACGGCCGATCCCTCAGGGAAGGGGGCGGCCGTGTCCGGGCTCGCTGGGGACACCCCCATCCTTCCTCCAGCTCGGTCACCATTTCTGTCGCCGCAGCGGGAGGCTTGGATTCAGATCAGCCGCTGAGGCGTGGCCCTTTGCTTCCTGCCTGGCCTCCACCCCTCTTTGAGTGGGCCAGATGGGGGTGCTTCTGGGTTCTCAGCTTGGAACCCTCCAGAGGAAGATCTCTCGCTTCACCCCTAGGTGGTGCTCTTGATTCATTTTCCCAGCAGCTGCTTGGAGGCGGATGGAAAATTCTGCCGGGATGGATAGAGAATTGAACTACAGCTGACATAACCAGCGTGACCGAGTGACAGATATCCTCTGCCTTCGGACACCCCACTCACCCACCCCCAGCTACCCCAGGGGGTCCCGCCTAGCTCAGCTGTGGGAGAAACTGACCAGAACAACACCATCCTGGGACTGTAATGTCCTGTGTTAATCAGCGTCTGCCCCGGAGGAGGAGGTGAAACCAGCATTGAAACCCAGCAGGGAGTGGTGAGCGGCTCCCACCCCCACCTCCCCGTCGTCCAGGCCGCTTCACTCCCACTTGCCTCCCCCTGCGACCTGGAACTGATCTCCGGTCCAGCTGTTTGATCTGGGCACACGGAGTGGGGGGGGGCGTCTATTTCCGGGTTAGTCCAGGGTTTTAATAGGAAACCTCATTGCACCACAGGCGCGTAGGGCTACAAGTGGGAACATGAATGGGACTGTTCTGCAGACCCACGTCCCTTCCCAGTCCTGGGCCTGATTCTCCAGGGCCTGATCCCTCGTGCAGCCAGCCGCTTTGCACCACTGTGAATGGCCTGGTGGGGTGCGAAGCGGGAGGTTGCACCAGCGTTTTGCACGGGGGTAAACAACCACACTAGATGCAGGGCCACGAAGAATCGGGTCTTTGGGGGGGTGGGGTTCACAGAGGATTTTAATCCCATTTCAGACTCTGGGCAGTCACCTACTTCCCCGCCTTCCCTCGCCCCGAGGAGTCACCGGCTGACTTTGAGGGATCCCGCCCCAATCCTGGAGGTGCCCTATAGAGGTTCCCCATGTGGGGCTGGTGCCTTGACATGCTCTTGAGGCTTGTCTCAGAATGGGGTCCATCCTGCTTCACATCAGCCTAGCAGTGACTTGTATCTCCCCAGTCTGCAAAGTTTTAATAAATGAGGGTGTTTTTACTGTCCCTTTAAAATATTTTAGAGCGGGTGGGTTAATAAAGGAGGGAGCGTCTCCCTCCCCCACGATGATTTTATGCTGCTCGGTGGTTGTAATGTACTTTCCCCCGCCACATCCTGCCTAGCTTATAACCCCCAGGCCCTGCAGCCGCCCCCTTCCGGAACTGAGCCAGGCTGCAGGGGCGGGGTGTTTGGGGGAGGGGCAACTCCTTGGTTTGACCCCCCTGTTGAAAGAAACTGGTGAGTGCCCCCAAAATGTATTTGGATGAGTTTTAAAGAAAGATTCTGCACACAGAATTGTGTGTCTGTGTGTGTGTGGTGTTTGTATACGGGGTGTTTGTGCATGTGTTGTGTTTTGTTGTGGTCTTCTCACATGTGTGAATTTGTTATGTTTGTGTGTTGTGTGCTGCTTGTGCGTTTCTGCATGTGGCGCTTTTGCACGTTTGTAAGGGTGGGTGTTTGTCTGTTGGGGGCGGGAGCTGGGATGTGTATGTCTGCGTAAATTGTATGTTGTGTGCTCCATGGGTTTGTGTCTCTGGTATGTGTGTGGGACGGGGGATGTGCATGGGTGTACGTGTGTCGTGCATATGTGGCACGGGGGATGTGTGTGGATGTGGACATGTGTGTGAGTAGGCATGGGGGATGTGCATGGATGTGTTTGGTGTGTGCGTGTCTCTGGTGTGTGGCACGGGGGATGTGCATGTGGGCATGGGGGATGTGCATGGGTATGTGTGTGTGGTATGGGGGATGAGTGTGTATGCGTGTGGTGCATGTGGCACACGGGATGTGCATGTGGGCACGGGGGATGTGCATGGGTGTGTGTGTGGTACGGGGGATGGGTGTGTATGTGTATGGTGTATGCGTGTGGTGCGTGTGGCACGCGGGATGTGCATGTGTGCACGGGGGATGTGCAGGGGTGTGCATGCTGTGTGGCACGAGGATGTGCATGTGGGCACGGGGGATGTGCATGGGTGTGTGTGTGTGTGTATGGTGTGTGCGTGTCCGTGGTGTGTGTGTGGCGCGGGGATATGTGTGGGTGAGTATGGTGTGTGTGTGTGTGTGTCCGTGGTGCGTGTGTGGCACGAGGGATGTGCGTCGGTGTGTATGGTATGTGCATGGCTCTGGTGTGTGTGGCACGGGGATGTGCATGGGTGTGTATGGTGTGTGTGTGTGTGTCTCTGGTGCATGTGTGGCACGGGGATGTGCGTGGGTGAGTATGGTGTGTGCGTGGGTGTGTATGGTGCGTGGGCATTCCAGTTTTAGACTGAATCCCAGCAGACCAGCCATTGTTCACCCTCGTTCCCTTCACTGCCCTCCCAGATGACACTCCCTGTGCATCTGATTCCGCAGAGTGGGCTGGTGGTTTTCGGATAGTCATTCCTGAAGGACCCTGTAGCCCATGGTCAATGCCTCAAACACTGAAGCCCTCGCCAGGGAGCATATTGGCTGCTCCCCACCACACCTGCAGCACTCCTGCAACTGGGCCAGAGAAACTGGTTTTACTGGGAGCTTGGGGGCTGGGATCAGGCAGCGGGAGGCGCCCAAAGCCCTGAGATCCAAATTCTCCTTTTGGAGCCATCAATGCAAGTCCATGGAGTTGAAGCAAGCAGAATTTGGATCCCAGGGTTAATTGGAGGGAAAGGGATGGGTTTGGAACGGAAATGACATACAACGAATGTACCTAGATTGGAAGCTCTTTGGGGCAGGGCCTATCTCTTTGTTCTGTGTTTGTCCAGCACCTGGCGCCATGGGGACCTGATCCATGACTCCAGGGCTCATAGGCACTATGCAGTACAGATAGTAGAAATAACAGGGCCTAATTCCGAGCTTACTTATTCCGGTGTAAATCAGGAGTCAGTGAAGCCACATATAGGTGTCAATCCGGTGTGAGATCAGGTGTCAATCCGGTGTGAGATCAGAATCTAAATCTTGAAGAAAACAGAGTCACACAAGAGACTAAACTCTCGCCAAGTGTGAGCTGAAGCCCTGAAGTCAACTGAAAGGTTACCACTGATTTCACTGGGCTTCAGATCGGGCCCTGGAACAGCAGAGCAGCCAGAGATAGGAGGAAATCATTTTGATTTCTCTCTGCGAAGCTGTCGTTGAGAAATTCGAAAGCAGGGCTGCTCCTTTGCGTTCTGAGCAGAGCTGTGTCAGAGAGAGAGAGAGAGAAAGTGTGTGTGTGTGTGTGTGTGTGTGTGTTTGTGTATGTTTAAAGAAGCAGCCTTTGTTGTCCGTACTCGGCCGGTAGGTGGCATCAAAGTTTGGTCAACTTGTTGCAGCTTTTTAACCTTGTCTCTTTTTAAACACGTTGGTTGGAATAAAAGGATTTGTCTGTTGCTAGCCCCTCTCGTTCTTTGCGGTCCGAGCTGGTGGGATCTTCTGAGTGGGATTTGAATGACGCCTAACCCTATTCCTGGCTTGTGCTGTGGACCCTGGGCAACTTACCCCCTCTCTGTGCCTCAGTTTCCCCTTGCACCTTCAGGCTGTCTGTCTTTACGGGCGTGTCTCCACTCAAAAGGGGTGCTGCTTTAACAAGTCTAGTTTAACGGGATCGTGCAAGCAGCCCAGTCCCCCTGAGTGTGGATGCAGTTATACCAGTATAAAGGTGCTCAGACCATCCCGAAAAGGGGAGAAGCTATACTGGCGTAAGGCACCAAGGGGGGGTTGTACCCCTTTAACTATCCCAGAATAGCTACAGTGGGACAGTTTTGTGTGTAGTCCAGCCCTAGACTGCGAGCGCTTTAGGACAGGGATTGTCTCAGTCAACGTCTGCTTCTTCCACAAGCCCATTCGCGAAGGTTTGACAGTGGAGCGTTCCTGGTAGCCCTCCAGTCGCAAACCCTCCTAGCGGAGATCCAGCTTCGGCTCTTGCCGGTATCGCTTATACCAACTCCCCGATCGAAAGCAGCTGTGTTTACACTGGGGCTTTGGCCAGCACAGTTAGGTTGTTCCGGGGGGGGGTATTTTTTACACTAACCAGCTGATCTATGCAGGCAAAACTTGTAAGTGTAGACCGGGTTTAGGAATAACGGTGTGTTCCTAACTCAAGGTAAAATGCGCGGGAAGACGAGGCAGTTTGCTGTTGTCACGTGGTTGGCGGGACGAGGGAAAACCTACATTCCCCTGTAATCTTTAACTCGACCTGCTAACTGGGGGGACAGCTGCAAACGGCCTTGTCTTCCCTTGGACCGGAACGGGCGTTGGGAGCGCATCGTTGTCGCTTGGGGATGTCTGCATTCTGACGGGGGATGTAATTTCCAGTGCTAGCCTGACGACGTACTGAGGGGCTCGCGGCGGCTCGCCCTTGGTGCCAGTGTGGTTACACTGCTGTGGTTACTGTGCTTGCTGGATCCCAGCTCCGGGCGGGTACATCTGCTTGAACTGGAAAGACTGCGAAATGCGGGGCGATTGAGACCCACCCAAGCCCTCCTGGATCTGGCTCCCAGCCCCAAGGCTCGGCTGTGGGACCGAGCATGCGTGTGAAATTCATCCCGGGTTGTTTGTCTCCCTCTCCGAGAACAAGTCCCTGCAGCCGGGCCTGCGCTTGATCGACCGCCAAAGCCTGGATTGTCTGGCTGCAGCGGTCATGTGTGTGCGAGCTCTGGCCAGGCAGGAGTTGGCTCTGGCCAGAGGAGGCAGGTGGGTGGGAAACGGGAGCTGTTTACTGTACAGAGCTGTGCATGCCTTTCTCCTGCAGGAATGTCCTCTCAGCCCTGTTTTCCAGCTGCTTTCCAAGAACTTTTATATTTAGCCACTTCCAAGAAGCAGCCGGGCGTGTGGAAGAGCAGAAGAGGGGAACCGCCCCTTTTCCGGGGCTTATTCCACTGAGGAAAAACAGCTGGTGCTGGACACAAATGGGATGAGGCGAGATTTCCACGGGGCACAGAAAGAGTGTAGGGTTCTCTGCCTTTGCCCCAGAACCTCAGCTGGCACCAATGACATCAATCACTGATTTACATCAGCACAGGATCTGGGCCCATTTACCAGCGGTTAATTTTGCCCATTTATCCTCTCTCCCCTTTTTCGTTTTCTCTCTTCCTTTTTCTCCAACTTAGTTTCTTTTGCTTCCCTGGTTTCGCTCTCTCTCTCTCTCAGGTCTTGTCTACACTCAAGCCCTACCCCTGCGGCTCCCCCAGGCTAGTTAAATCAGTATAACCCCTGGCGTGCCAGCCGTTCTAGTGGTAAGAAGTTGCCTTAGAACAGTGTTGTTTATTCCCATACAAGAAGGAGCATTGCATGGAGAAAGCCAGTGGGATTTAGGCACCTAAGTCACCTAAGCCCGTTAGAAAATGTCCCCCTCTGCCCACTTTGCACTGGGGTGGGCAGCTGCCCAAGGAGCGAGGGAATGGAAAACAAGGCCTTGGCAGGGTAAACCTTGCACCGTGCTTTGGGTAATATTTATCTTACCCTTCAGTAGCGCCTTTTGTCTGAGGTTCTCAAAGCCCTTTACAAACAGAAGGTTGGCATCACGTGCCTCACACCCGTGTGACCCCTCTGATGTCAATGGAGTTACTCCACTTTTACCCCAGCATAGGTGAGAAAAGAATTAGGCCCATTACGTCTCCAGGTCAGTGTCACCCTCCTTGTTTTGTAGGTGGGGAAACTGAGGCACGGACCGGGTCTGTGACTTGCCCAAGGTCATAGAGCAAAGCAGTGGCAAAGCTGGGAGTGTCCAGGCTCTCTCCCGACGAGCTCACATCCCCTTGTTGACACGGATGTGAGATGTCACGGCTCCTCTGTGACGTCCTCTTTGGATCATGCCTGTTTCCAGTGCCCTGTCCCTAAATCCAACGTGGTCCCTCCTCGTGCTGCTCCATGTCAAAGGCAAAGAGTCTCAAATGTTTTCCATGCCAAGGGCTTGAGGGCTTGGCAGGCGGCAGCTGGAGGGGGCAGGTGTGGGGCAAGGTACCAAGCTGGGATTTTCAGCGGCATGGAATTTTCCTTTGGCCTGCTGTGGCGGAGAGGGGGAGTTGGGATGGCGTCCAGGGAGAATGGGCAGCTGCAGAATCTCTGTGCATGGGTGACCTGTGGCTAGTCGCTGGGTGATCTGGCCTCACCTGGAGACGCACAGCCAAGCAGCGAGCGGAGCAGGAAAGCAGGGTAGCTTGCAATTCATTGGATTAAGGGCTGGTCTAATGATAAACACGAAGTTGTAGCAGTTTAACTAAGGCCTGGTGGAGTTGACACACAGATTTTTGTCCTAGCCTAACTATCTCAGTTAGGGGTGTGATTTTTACTGACCGTTACACCAGTACAACCCCTGATGGACACAATATTGCTGGTATAAAGGTGCCCTATAACATACCAGTATAGCTTAATCCTCTTCCCCCATAGCTCTTCTGTTAGAAGCACGTTTACACTAGTACAACTACACCAACACCACGGAGGACGGTACCGCTTTCTTTATACCGAGCTAGCTACACACGTGTGTGTATAGACCAGGCCTGTAGGTGTGATTCTAAACCCACTGAAGTGAAACCGGTGCAGCCTTGTGCACGGATGTCTTGAATCGATTTCAATCTGGCTTGTTGCCGTTTAGCTCACCCGGATACATTTACAGATGCAAGGTAAAGCTATGCTCTAGTTCAAAAAGGAATTAATTCAGAGCAGGCCTGTGTTAATACAGGGCAGGCTAGATGATTACAGTTGTCCCCCCTGGTTTGATAGTCTATGAATCTAAACTGTACTACGCTATATTACTACGCAGGCTTTGGGCCCACGCTCATCGCCGGAGTCTCTGAGCTCCTTCCAGGCGTGGATTACGCAACGTGACCGCACATCTCTCACGTGGTATTTGTTCTCTCGTCCTCTCCCCAGAGACAGAGAAAGCAAGAGAATCTACGAAACGGAGGGAACGGCGTTTAAACGGCGTGAAATGGCCAGGCACAAATATGCACCCGTTTAACTGCATTGGTTTTCCACTGATTTCAGTTAATTCAGTGCAACCTCCCTCTGTAGGAAATAACAGAGAGCCCCCTTTCTTTCTTTGGAAAGAAACATGGGAATTGTTTGTGCTCCAGTCAGAAGGTGCTGGATTCCCTGCGTTCGATTACTCCACAGGGCACCAGGCAGTAGTACAAGCCGCTCCCTTCGCGTATCACTCATCTATGCCTTTGCACGAGAAGAGGGGAGCTCAGTGCGCCATCCAAGAGAGAGGCGGCCAGCGAGGGAGGGCAGTTAGTGCAGAGAGTAGTGGTGGTTTTGGGGAAGTGGGAATCCAGATGAGACACCCACCGCCCAAAACTCATCGCAGCTAAAGGGGACACAGCTTTAAAGCGCCAGCCTCGCTCCTCGCCTTATCTCTCGAGAGCCCCCCCGGGCGGCTCACGAGACGGGGGATCTGGCTGCACAGACCAGACGTGCTGCCTTATCCACACAGCAGCTGGCCGTGTTTATGTGCCCTTGTGTTTACGGCTCAGGGAACAGGGTGAACGTCAGGAGCAGCTCAGACTGGTCTGGGGTTCATGGAAAGCCGTCCCACCCTTCTGGGGCCTGTCCCCGTTGTTTATCCCGGGCTGCTGAGACAGAGCCTACGTGCAGGGTGTTGTCTCCCCAGGCGGAGCAATAGGGAGGGACTAGCGAGAACACGATCTCCTGGAACACTGTGCACGGCACAGCCTGTGCGGATTGGAGCCGTCTGCCCCCAGCCTTGGGATCTCAGCCCCTGCCCACTGGGGCCACCTCCTCCCCTCAACTATCTGCCTCGAGATCTCGCACCATCCCTGCCAGGTCACCTCACCCACCCCTGATCCCAACCACTCCCAGAACTGGCTTGTTATTGTAAGGTCACTCGTGAGCACAGCCCCACGGTGGTTTGTTATTGTTGCGTCATTCACGAGCACTGATCAGCACACTCTGGTTGTTATTGTAGGGTTGCTCATGCGCGCTGACCTGCTCCCACCCGTTTGCTGTAGTGTGAGACGTCATAACACTTCCCAGCCTCCTCCAGCCCAGCCATTCGCGCTGAAGAGACGCTGTTTTCATTCCTTTTCCCTCAATCCCCACAGAGCCAGCCCGGTAATGACACCCCATCCTGTTATCCCGTCCCTGGTGGCAGGCAGCCTATGGGTGTTTGGAGCCCTCCCCAATGCCAGAAGCAGGCAGCCGGGGGGACGAGTTCTGTGGCTTCGGGCAACACGAAGGCCAGCGGTGTTGGTGCATTGGTGACACCGCCGACAATCACTTCCCACAGGACAGGGACAGGAAAAGCCCAGTGACCTCGACCCCCGCGGAGCCGGCTGAGGCCAAGGGAGCACTGTTCATTGCGGGTCGAGTTGGCCTCTGTAGCCTGTCTCCCTGGGTGAAGCAGGGCACTGCCCCTTCAGAACCTGCCTGGGGGAGACCAGCTAGGAAACCCCACGGAGGGGCAGGGAAGGGGGGTTGTAAGCTCAGCAGGGGGCGCTCTCCCTTCTGGGCCAGTGCTGATCCCCAAGGGGTGCTGTGCAGTAGGATGGCTGGCTTGAGACACCCTTGCTCCATCAGTGCTGACCTCGGTGCCCCGGCTGGGCGCTAGACGGTTCTCCCTGACAGGTGGCAGCATAGCCCTACGGAAGGCCACAACTCTGCAGTGTCACGATCTCTGGCCTTCAGGCTTGGCCGGACCCGTGGGCGATTTGAAACCACGTGGGGTCAGAGGCGCCGCAGGTGAAAACGGGAGCCGGGAGAGAGCTGCTGATGGACCGCAGCCGGGGATCCTCTCGGGCGGGTGAGGCTGTTTTCCAGGGTGGAGCGGGCACTGGGGTGTGAATGTGAATGTTTTCACTTGCAATCACGCCCTCAGCTCAGTCCTGGGCATCCCCCTGCCCTGGATGCTAGCGCTGCTCGGGCAGGCCGATCTGTGCTTCCCCCGCTCTGGGCTCTCCTTGCCCCAGCTGGACGTGACTCACGAGCGCTCAGGGATTGGAAGTTGCTGCCGACGGCAGACATCTCTTTTGCTCAGGTACTTACTGGGCAGGTTGCCCTGCACGTGCCCAGCCGGGCCAGTCCCACCTTGTTGGCACCAGTGGAGCTGACACCAGCCCCAGACTGCCTGCAGGTTCTTTTCGCTCGAGTGCTGGGCTGCTAGGAATGAAACCATGTAACAAGGATAATTATCAAAGGCTCTTGCCCCAGGGGCGGGGAGGGTGTGTGTGTCAGCATTGAAAGGTGCCCGAGGCGACTGGAAAGTGTTTGCACGTGGATTCCCTTGTCCCCGCACGTGTGGTGCTGCAGACGGTCAGGTGCACCGTGGGGTTGGCTTATTTCCGCCAATTAATGGAAGCGTCAGGTGTTAACGGCTGCTGGAAGGCAGGTACCATGCTACATGGGACCACCGGGCTGATCTGATATAGACAGGAAGCAGAGTACGGTGGACTGCATCGACTACGGGTTCGATCGGGCTGGCTAACCACCGTCGCGTGTTTTTGTAGGCATCTTGGCCAAGACACTAGGCTCTTGGCCACCTGGAAGCAAAGCCAGAGTGGGCTCAGAGGATTATGAGTTCAATCCTTGAGGGGGGCCATTTAGGGAACTGGGGTAAAAATCTGTCTGGGGATTGGTCCTGCTTTGAGCAGGGGGTTGGACTAGATGACCTCCTGAGGTCCCTTCCAACCCTGATATTCTATGATTCAGAGGGGTAGCCACTGGGGATGCAGGGTTTGCCCCAGAGAGATGCCTTGACACCAGGCAACGCTCTGGCCTCTTTGGCCTATGGAGATATCTGAAGGCCTGTCTGCAGACACGTAGGCCCTGTTCTCACCAGCCCAGAGCGCTGCACTTGATCAATTCCTCGCTGTTGTGGGGGCCTCGGGGGTTGGTTTAACTCAGTCCCCCCTGTTCTCCGCCTGTGGCACACTATAGTTGAGTCTCCTGAGGGCTGTGATACTTTGGTCTCATCCAGGTAGTCGGGCTTGGGTGGTGTCTGGTGGCCCGTAATATGGAGGTGAGACTGGACAATCTGACCGCAGATTCTCAGATGATCTGACTAAGGGCTGACCGGGGCACGGGGGGAGAGAGGAGGCGTGATGGGATAGGTACCGTTTCTCAGTGGTCCTTGTTATTCCCAGACCAGTTTGCCCCTAGGAGAACTAATGGGGCAGCACCAGCTCAGTGCCACGAGCATGGGGGCTTGCAGCCTGTTAGGCCAGGTTCTCCTGGCCCCTCGCTGTCAGACGGGGCTGCTTGTGGCCTTCAAGTCCCTGAGTCCCAGGCCATGAGGAACCTGATCTGGTTACAGCCCAGGGACGCTTCCCAGCTGGGATGGCCACAGAGGCAGATCCCACAGGGGGCTTCCTGTTAGAGCTGGGCAAAAAAACCCCCCAAAACCGGCAAAAAATCCAAACACGGTGACACAAACGTTTCACAAATTTGCGCCGGTTTCATTGAATTGTTCATGTAGCACCCCCTCCCTCCCCGCCTCAAAACCCCAACAAGATCAACCTCCCTCCAAAAAATTCCAAAAGAGGCCGGCCATTTTGATTTTCTTGACTTTCTCTTTTGAAATTGATTTCAATTTTATTTTTCAAACATTAAAAAAAGGCCGCTGGATAAACTCCTAGATTCCGAGCCCAGAGGGGACCACGGTGATCGTTTCGTCTGCCGTCCTGGCTAACACAGTCCAGAGACCTGCCCTGAAAGAATTCCTAATAAACGGCTCAAAACTCAACACGCACCGTTTCATTCAGGGTTGTACAAAATGCTTCGTTTGACCTGAAGCTATTTTTTCCCCGACTTTTCAATTTGCCAAAAAAATTGTGTGGGAAAAAAATCTCGTTTTCACATTAACACCAAACAATTCCACCCCCCCACTTTTCAGAAGTGCTTGTGAGCTGAAAAATCAGTTACAGACACAGTTCTTCTTCCAGGGCACCCTGGATCGCAATTCTAGCTCAGTCCCATGACGGTGACTTCTCGGTCGACCACAGAGCCTTGTTTCTACATGTGCTGCTGCGGTGCCTGCACAGAAAAGAACATGTTGTTCTAGATGGAGCTTTACTTAGCCTTCCGGAGGAAGCCAGCTCTGTAGCACAGACCAGGGACTGGCTTGTGGGCTGGTGAGGCAAGGTGCTGCGTGGGCCAGGCTGTGTTTCCATGCTGAGATCTGGCAATTCAGATCGCTCGCACAGAGACTGGGCCAGAAGAAATCAGAGGGGAATAGGGTGGGGAGGCAGAGTGGACGGAATCTGTTGTCATCTTGGCAGACAGACGAACGCCTCTAGTGGTATAGCTAGTTCAGTGATAGATGCCTTGGGGAAAAAATAGTATATAGATATGAAGTTACAGTATTGTGCTAGCTAGGTATCTTCCTAAGCATTCATTTGCCTGTCAGTCAGAAAAGTTTGAAGGGTTAACCCTTTGTTTCTGTGCTGGGGACTGACTGGATACCTATCCATTACTAGGGTCTTAGCATCCATGATATCTTGCAGCAGAGAGTTCCACAGATTAACAGTGTAAATAAAGTCTTCCCTTGTATCAGTTTTAAGGGGATTGCTTTTTAGTTCCATGGCATGCCTCCTAGTGAGGATTCAAACCTGAAATCCAGATAAAGAGAAGCATGAATGGGGGAAGAGGGAGATCTTTCTTCTAGGCCACACCAGCCTGCTTCATTTGCCCTGGTTTAGACCTCTGACCAGGCCTCTACCTGGCAAAATATCCGCAAGGACAGTGGCAGGACAAGCTTCACCCACCAAACTTATTTCACACAGGTCACCTAATGGCCTTCAGGTGGGAATGAGGTTACCAGTCGCTTCCAGATTAATTCCCATCATTACCGACCCGGGCTGGATTTGACCAGCAAGCTGAGAGGCCAGATCCCCAGGCAGTGTAAATCGGCCGTACCTTCGTGGAAGTCAGTGGGCAAGATTTTTAGCTAGTGTTAATTGATATGACTCCATTGCAGTCTTTGCAGATATGATGAGGTAGATCACCTGGTGATCTGGCCTCGGGAGATGCAACCTTGAAAAGTCTCCGCAACCCACTAGAAATGACAAGGGCCACCTAAGGCTCCGTCCTGGCAGACAGCTCCTCCCCGCTCCCATCCATCACACACACCCTGAGAGCTTGGGTTGCACTTTGGGACGTTGCTCCCCTTTAATTGGTTCCATAATGTAATTGCAGCTCGCTTCCCCCATTCGCTTTTGGGGCAACTCCTCCAAGGCAGCAAGGCTGGGTGAAAGTAAGGAGCAGTTAGGAGAGTGAAGCAGTGAATGCACACACACCGACCCCCTGCCCCCGCCCCGAGTCTGGCTGTGCGTACCTGGGGCACCGACTGCTTGTTAACGTCACTCGGCTGCTTGTAATTCACAGGCACCTTGACGCCTCTGTGGCTGAAACAGAACATCCTGTACTGCAGCGTTTCACACACCCCCCCCCCCGCTACTTCCCCCAGGGCCAAGGAGCAGAGGAGGGGAACTGGCACGGAGGGCAGGGGCATTTACTCCTGGCAGCCCCTTATCTAAAGGAATGGGACAGGTTGGTGCTGGATTCACTCTGGATCAGAACCGGTGTTCGGCACAAGCAGACTCAGCAATTGCTTATAGCCCTGAGCTATAATATAATATAATTAATATAATTAATATTAATTACACTGGTCTACAATTTTTGAGAAGTCGTCTGCTTCAGAGATAAAATGTGCTATTTATTATGTATTTTGCTGTGCTGAATTCAAATAGGACAATTAAAACAACTGATTGGCTACTGTTTCTAAGATATTTAAGTTTTTACATTTTATATCTATGTATATTGTGTAGATAGTAGAGTTTTATTCATAAATTGTAAACCTAGGTCTTTTCATGTGTTTCTGGTTGCTTTACATGATAATATTTCACCTGTCCTGTTTATGTAACGCTTTAAAAATCAGCAAAAGGGTTATATAAACAAAATGTATTATGAAACAAAAGGCAAAAAACTATTCTGTACATAGTTTAGTTCTATTCAGTGTCTACTCGGCGCTTCTTGGCTTGTCTCTTGTATTCATTAAATGGAGCATCTCTTGTCACTGTCCAGCAATAGTCTGCAAGCATTGATGGGCTCCATTTGCCCTGATAGCGTTTCTCCATTGTTGCAATGTCCTGGTGAAATCGCTCGCCGTGCTCGTCGCTCACTGCTCCGCAGTTCGGTGGAAAAAAATCTAGATGAGAGTGCAAAAAATGTATCTTTAGTGACATGTTGCAACCAAGGCTTTTGTATGCCTGGAGGAGGTTTTCCACCAACAACCTGTAGTTGTCTGCCTTGTTGTTTCTGAGAAAATTTATTGCCACTAACTGGAAGGCTTTCCATGCTGTCTTTTCCTTGCCACGCAGTGCATGGTCAAATGCATCATCTCGAAGAAGTTCACAAATCTGAGGACCAACAAAGACACCTTCCTTTATCTTAGCTTCACTTAACCTTGGAAATTTTCCACGGAGGTACTTGAAAGCTGCTTGTGTTTTGTCAATGGTCTTGACAAAGTTCTTCATCAGACCCAGCTTGATGTGTAAGGGTGGTAACAAAATCTTCCTTGATTCAACAAGTGGTGGATGCTGAACGCTTTTCCTCCTAGGCTCCAGTGACTGTCAGAGTGGCCAATCTTTCTTGATGTAGTGGGAATCTCTTGCACGACTATCCCATTCGCAGAGAAAACAGCAGTACTTTGTGTATCCAGTCTGCAGACCAACCAAGAGAGCAACAACCTTCAAATCGCCACAAAGCTGCCACTGATGTTGGTCATAGTTTATGCACCTCAAAAGTTGTTTCACGTTGTCATAGGTTTCCTTCATATGGACTGCATGACCAACTGGAATTGATGGCAAAACATTGCCATTATGCAGTAAAACAGCTTTAAGACTCGTCTTTGATGAATCAATGAACAGTCTCCACTCATCTGGATTGTGAACGATGTTGAGGACTGCCATCACACCATCGATGATGTTGCAGGCTACAAGATCACCTTCCATGAAGAAGAATGGGACAAGATCCTTTTGAGGGTCACGGAACATGGAAAGCCTAACATCACCTGCCAGGAGATTCCACTGCTGTAGTCTGGAGCCCAACAGCTCTGCCTTACTCTTGGGTAGTTCCAAATCCCTGACAAAGGTCATTCAGTTCACCTTGTGTTATGAGATGTGGTTCAGAGGAGGAGGATGGGAGAAAATGTGGGTCCTGTGACATTGATGGTTCAGGACCAGAAGTTTCATCCTCTTCCTCTTCCTTGTCTGACTCAAGTGAGAATGATTCTGGTGCATCAGGAACCGGCAGTCCTTCTCCGTGGGGTACTGGGCGTATAGCTGATGGAATGTTTGGATAATGCACAGTCCACTTTTTCTTCTTTGACACACCTTTCCCAACTGGAGGCACCATGCAGAAATAACAATTGCTGGTATGATCTGTTGGCTCTCTCCAAATCATTGGCACTGCAAAAGGCAGAGATTTCCTTTTCCTGTTCAACCACTGGTGAAGATTTGTTGCACAAGTGTTGCAGCATATGTGTGGGGCCCACCTCTTGTCCTGATCTCCAGTTTTGCAGCCAAAATAAAGGTGATAGGCTTTCTTAACCATAGTGGTCATACTGCACTTTTGTGATGCAAAAGTCACTTCACCACAAACATAGCAGAAGTTATCTGCACTGTTCACACAAGTACGAGGCATCTCTGCTCACTTTGGCTAAACAGAAATGTGTCCCTTTGTAAAATCAAACACTGACAAATAAGAGAGCACGACACTGTAGGATTTCTAGAGCTGATATAGGGCAATTTGTTCAGCAGAGTGATGTAAGCTTTGTTACGATTGCATCATCCATGACTTCTAGGAATAACATGATGCAAATCATATCATGTATGACGCACTACCAGCTTCAGATTGGATCATTCATTGTTTTGCCTAAAAAGCAAGTACTGTCCAAACCCAGTCATAGATTTATTCATAGATCCAGTCAAAGATGTATTTTAGTCATTTCTGGTTTCAATTGAGATCCCTTCCCTTTATAACTCACTTATCCTCCGCCATTCCCAAGTCAAGGGTCGTCTATACTGACCCAATAGCATATCTTGAAAACTAGAGCCAATCAACAATGTTAAGCATCATTTTCATTCTCAGTGACCCAGAATTAGTAAAGTTGGACTACATTTAGTTCAGAAGCATTTTGGCTGTAGAGCAGTGTTATTAGTGTGTGTTGTGTGGCGGCCCCCAAAGGACTAACACCGGCACTGCTCTGGATCCCTTGTATATTATGATTTTTCTGTTCTCTCCCCTTTCTTTCTTTCTTTCTTTCTTTCTTTCTTTCTTTCTTTCTTTCTTTCTTTCCCATTTGGGAATGCCCATCAGAACCTCAGCATTCCAGGCGGCTAACCCTATTCCACCTTTCCAGAACGCAGATTCATCCTGCTTAGCGCGGTGCTATGACAGGGCTTTCCATGGTCCAAGCCTTACCTGGCAAAGCCACTCAGCCAGCGGGATCACGGCGTTCAGTGCTTCTGCAGAGCATCTCAAAGTGGCGGAAGAACCTGCTTTCATTAGGCCTTGCGATGTGTCAGTGAGGTGCAGTAGAGGAGTTAACTTTGTCCCCAATTGACCGATGGGGAAATGGCAGAGATGCTGATATAAACATGCCCAAGTTCATGCCCGGGAACATGTTCCTTCCCCCTGTGGCCCATCAAAGAGAGAAAATTAAAGTCTATTAAGGAAAAAAGGCTAGAGGAGGACTAAGCCCAGAGACAGAGCCACAATACCAAGACGGGATCTGAATCCAAAGGCTGGGGTGTTGTTTCTCAGAAAGGCCCAGCTCTTGAAGTCATGTGGGAATCTCATCATTGATTTAAAAACACAGAAGAGTTCCTAGCCCTCGCAGTTACACATAGAAACTGGACAATGTGACCCTGGAAGAGCCTGAAGGCAAATAAAAAGAACAGCTGAAAACCTGGGCCTGAAAATCTGCCATCTAGGGGTTTCCTGTCTTGTCCCCAGATGCCCAGTGCTATTGGGTTCATTGCCAGAGCCCCAGGGCTTCAGTAGAGCGACGTCAATTTACACTGGACAGCCAAGGATAAGAACATAAGAACGGCCACACTGGGGCAGACCAATGATCCATCTAGCCCAGTGTCCTGTCTTCCGACAGTGGCCAATGCCAGGTGCCCCAGAGGGAGTGAACAGAACAGGGAATCATCAAGTGATCCATCCCCTGTCGCCCATTCCCAGCTTCTGGCAAACAGAGGCTAGGGACACCATCCCTGCCCATCCTGGCTAATAGCCATTGATGGACCTATCCTCCATGAACTTATCTAGTTCTTTTTTGAACCCTGTTATAGTCTTGGCCTTCACAACATCCTCTGGCAGGAAGTTCCACAGGTTGACTGTGCGTTGTGTGAAAAAAAAATACTTCTTTTTGTTTGTTTTAAACCTGCTGCCTATTAATTTCATTTGGTGACCCTTAGTTCTTGTGTTATGAGGAGGAGTAAATAACACTTCCTGCTTTACTTTCTCCACACCAGTCATGATTTTATAGACCTCTATCATATCCTCCCTCGGTCGTCTTTTTTCCAAGCTGAAAAGTCCCAAGCTTATTAATCTCTCCTCCAAGGAAGCCGTTCCATACCCCTCATCATGTTTGTTGCCCTTTTCTGAACCTTTTCCAATTCCAGGCTGGATTCCAGGATTCGAGGCTGGATGGTAGTTCCTATGCACCTGAAATCTCCATCATGCTGCAGAGCTGAAATGGGCGGCACACGAGTGCATGTGCACGTGTGCACACGTGTGTGCACACAGGAGTGTGCATGTGTGTGTGCACGCCTGTGTCCATCTGTTTGTGCATATGTGTACGCACGTGTGTGCATGTGGGTATGCATAGGAGTATGTACATATGTGTGCATGTGTGTGTGTACACATGTGCATGTTTATGTGGGTGTGGGTGTGGGGGTCTGTGTACATGTTGTTAGGATATAGATATTCAAGCCTGTCTGTAAAGGCCTATTCTTCAAGAATTTAGGTATATGTTTATCATTTAGCTAGTTATAGAGGTATAAAAGAAAGAATGTGTGTAAGGGCCTTCTTTCACTCGATTTAAGCTTGCTGGAAGTTCACCCCAATAAACATTGAATTGTTTGCACCTTCCGACTTCGGGTATTGTTGCTTTCTGTTCATGCGAGAAGGACCAGGGAAGTGGGAGAGTGAAGGAATAAGCTCTCTAACACGTGTGTACATGATTATGTGTGCGTGGGTGGGGCTGTGTGTGTACATGCATGTGTGCTCACAGGAGTGTGTTGGTGCATGTGCACGCCAGTGCATGTGTGTATGTGTGTCCGGGTACATGTGTGTGCATGTTTGTGTGGGTACAGTATGTGCACACGCACGTGTGTGTGTGTGTGTTTGCACGTCCGCAAGCCTCCATGTCATCAGCCTTCCGAGGGCCGAACAGCAAATGTTCCTTGCTGATAAGCACTCTCCCAGCCGTGCTAAGGCGACCTGGTGGCCGCAGTAGGTGGAACCATTCCAGCGTGGCTGCAAATTCTCAAAGCCACCTGCCGGTCCTTTGTGGCGAGGGAGGCGAGGCAGTAATTGCCTGACAGAAATGATCAGGGACAGACACCTGGCTGAGCAGGAAGGCTGGGAAATTGTTCCTCTTCCCAGCGCTGCATGTCCCACTTGTCATCAATCACGCAGGCACTGTAATAACCCGCGGAGAGGGAAGCCTTGATACCCCCAGCCCCCTGGGTGCTAGATTAACCCACAGAGCGCTGGATTCGGCAGCCTCCAGCCTGTTCTGAATCACACGCTGATACCCATGGCTAGGGTGACCAGACAGCAAATGTGAAAAACCGGGACGGGGGTGGGGGGTAATAGGAGCCTATACAAGAAAAAGACCCAAAAATCAGGACTGTCCCTATACAATCGGGACATCTGGTCACCCTACCCATGGCCCCCCGGGAGCAGAGAACTGTTGTGGCACATGTGCTCTGGCCACACCCCAAGCTGCCCCCTATGCTGGGGGTTGGGGGTGCAGGACCCTTATGTAGGGTTACCATATTTCAGCAAGCAAAAAAGAGGACGGGGGGAGCCCCGCCCTAGCCCCGCCCCTGCCCCTCCCACTTCCCGCCCCCCCAGAACCCCCAACCCTCCCCCCGTTCCTTGTCCCCTGACTGCCCCCTCCTGGGACCCCTGCCCCTAACTGTCCCCCCAGGACTCCACCCCCTATCTAAGCCTCCCTGCCTCTTGTCCCCTGACTGCCCCAACCCTTATCCACACCCCCACCCCCAGACAGACCCCTGGGACTCCCACGCCCCATCCAACCACTCCCCACCCCCTGACAGCCCCCCCCCCCCAGAACTCCCAACCCATCTAAACCCCTCTGCTCCCTGTCCCCTGACTGCTCCGATCCCTCTCCCCACTCCTGCCCCCTGACAGCTCCCCCCAGAACTCCCAGCCCCCCACCCCCCCGCTCCTTGTCCCCTGACTGCCCCCTCCTGGGACCCCTGCCCCTAACTGTCCCCCCAGGACTCCACCCCCTATCTAAGCCTCCCTGCCTCTTGTCCCCTGACTGCCCCAACCCTTATCCACACCCCCACCCCCAGACAGACCCCTGGGACTCCCACGCCCCATCCAACCACTCCCCACCCCCTGACAGCCCCCCCCCCCAGAACTCCCAACCCATCTAAACCCCTCTGCTCCCTGTCCCCTGACTGCTCCGATCCCTCTCCCCACTCCTGCCCCCTGACAGCTCCCCCCAGAACTCCCAGCCCCCCACCCCCCCGCTCCTTGTCCCCTGACTGCCCCCTCCTGGGACCCCTGCTCCTAACTGCCCTCCAGAACCCCACCCCCTACCTAAGACTCCCTGTTTATGCTAATGGCTCCACACCGGCTGGGGAGGTGCAGGGGGGATTCTCAGGGGGGGCGTTTTCACCTGCTCTCAGGTGGCCCCTCACGCAGCCTGAGAAGCCAAGAGGGGCCCTGCTGGGTCTGAGAACAGGGCCCAGAACGTAACCAGAGAATCAGGCCCCTTGTGTCTCCAGGGCTGTCCCCGTCACCAGCCTGCGTCTCCCTGCACAAAGACGACGTCCCAGGTAGGCCCCTGGGGTTCCGCTCCCACCCAGGCCCTGCCTGTTTACTCCTGCCAGCTGCCCTCCCTCAAAGCCAGTTACATAACCACAGGGTTATTCCCCGCCCCTGCAAGGGCATGGATTTCGCAACCCATGACTCAGTGCGAAAGGAAAACATTCCCCGGGCTTTCTCCGAAAGACAGACAGGCCGAATCCTGTCCCTTTTTCTCCTGCCCTCTTTGCCCACAACGGGGTTTTATTTTCGTTTCACCTGGGGGCTGGAGCTTGCAAAGCAGATCAGGGTGGATGCAGCCCAGTGTGGCCGGGTACGGGGCCAGGCCGGGTGCCCATGAGGCCGACCCCCTCAGCCTGGCAGGGAGAGCTGGAGGCAGGGATGGTGACGGGGTTGGAATTGGTCAGTCTGTGGCGACTGAAACGTTTTGCGCAACGGCGCCGATTGCCATGAAATTCTGCCGGAAAACGGACAGGTTTCTGATGGAGCCGGTTCCCTGCCTTAGGGTGACCAGCTGTCCCGATTTTATAGGGACAGTCCCGATTTTGGGGTCTTTTTCTTAGATTCTATTATCCCCCACTCCCTGTCCCGATTTTTCACACTTGCTGTCTGGTCACCCGACCGTGCCTGCTCCTCTGGCAGGGAACCTGGACAGTCTGAGAGTACGTCTACACAGGATCAAAAACCCACGGTTCGCCTGCCAGGATGGAGGGTCCCAGAACTCGGGCTCCCAGCCCAAGCCTGAACGTCTACACAGCAATTTTTAGCCCTGGAGCCAGAGACAGCTGACGCAGGCCAAACATGGCTGTGCCACGGGTCTTTTATCCCCGTGTAGACGCACCCTGTGAATCCTGGCTCCCAGCTCCTCAAAGTCCCACACTCTGAGGGCTCCAGTTACCCTGTCTCTGAGGGAACCCGCCATGTGACTGTCCCGGTTCTGTCAGATGGAAGGGCCCACTGCTAGCCGCTTTCCCCTCCGGTCTAACGAGTGCATCTGGGCCCAATTAAACCTCCAGATTGGCCCAACTGCCTGACGCTGAGGGGATCAGCACACCTGCTCTTGAGAGCAGCAGGGTGCTGGCTGTTTAAAATATTTGTATCAGCGTCTGTCTTTGGCCCAGTCTTGTTCCCGCCGTCTCAGATTCCAGGTAACCTGGTTTGGACCCTCTCAGTTCTGATTTCTGGTTCTGGCTTGGCCTTAACCCTTGGTCTTGTTTCCCTGCTCTGACCACTAGGTGAGACCCCCTCCACCACGCAGCCCCTGGCTCCCAGTCGAAATGGGGGGAGAACTTTGAAATGTTTGGGGTTTGTTCCAAATTGGAATGAAACCAAGTTTTGAAATCTCAAAACCTGTCACAAAATGGAGTTGCTGTTTCCTACCCAGCTCTAATTCATGTCAGGGGGGAGTGAGTTCCATAAATTAACCTCAATAATCCTCTGCCGCAGTTAGTTCCACAGGTTAATATCATTAATAGCACGTGGCAAAGAGTTCCATGGGTTGTCTATGCTGTCTCCCCATGTCCAGTTATTGTTACTCCCCCCCGGCTGCTGGCACTGCAGAATCTGTTCCTCTTCCTGTAACACGGGATTACCAAGAAGAGGCCGGCAAACCCGGTTGAACCCTTCACTGGCATATTTTTAAACTGCTACTCAGCAGAAAGTGGCTGCAGTGAGACATGCTGAGCGAAGCGAAGCTGTAGGATCTGTGTTTGCAAGGGCTCCGTAGAGGGCGCTTTAGTCTTGTGGTATGACAGGAACGCCTGGGAGAAGGGAACGTGCTGTTCACAGCCTCACAGGCCAAGGAAGTGGCAAGGCAGGGGTGGCTGATTCTGGGTTATTGACACTGTTTTGGTGATGACCTTTACAGAGATGGGCCTGAGACGGAGAGCAGGGATGTTTAGAGACTAAAATTGCCTTGCTCTTATGTAGCGTCTTCCCTCTGTACATTTCAAAGTGTTTTACAAAGGAGGGCAGTATCCTTATCCCCATTGTGCCCCAAGGGTCGGTCCTGGGGCCGGTTTTGTTCAATATGTTCATTTATGATCTGGAGGATGGCGTGGATTGCACCCTCAGCAAGTTTGCAGATGACACTAAACTGGGAGGAGTGGTAGATACACTAGAGGGTAGGGATAGGATACAGAGGGACCTAGACAAATTAGAGGATTGGGCCAAAAGAAATCTGATGAGGTTCAACAAGGACAAGTGCAGAGTCTTGCACGTAGGACGGAAGACTCCCACGCACTGCTACAGACTAGGGACCGAGTGGCTAGGCAGCAGTTCTGCAGAAAAGGACCCAGGGGTTATAGTGGATGAGAAGCTGGATATGAGTCAACAGTGTGCCCCTGTTGCCAAGAAGGCTAACAGCATTTTGGGCTGTATAAGTAGGGGCATTGCCAGCAGATTGAGGGACGTGATCATTCCCCTCTATTCGACAATGGTGAGGCCTCATCTGGAGTACGTGTCCAGTTTTGGGCCCCACACTACAAGAAGGATGTGGAAAAATTGGAAAGAGTCCAGCGGAGGGCAACAAAAATGATTAGGGGGCTGGAGCACATGACTTATGAGCAGAGGCTGAGGGAACTGGGGTTATTTAGTTTGCAGAAGAGAAGAATGAGGGGGGATTTGATAGCTGCTTTCAACTACCTGAAGGGGGGTTCCAAAGAGGATGGAGCTCGGCTGTTCTCAGTGGTACCAGATGACAGAACAAGGAGCAATGGTCTCAAGTTGCAGTGGGGGAGGTCCAGGTTGGATATTAAGAAAAACTTTTTCACTAGGAGGGTGGTGAAGCACTGGAATGCGTTACCTAGGGAGGTGGTGGAATCTCCTTCCTTAGAGGTTTTTAAGGTCAGGCTTGACAAAGCCCTGGCTGGGATGATTTAGTTGGGAATTGGTCCCGCTTTGAGCAGGGGGTTGGACTAGATGACCTCCTGAGGTCCCTTCCAACCCTGATATTCTATGATTGTACAGATGGAGAAACTGAGGCATGGGGTAGGGACTTGGCCACAGTCACCCAGCAAGTCAGGGGTCTGAACTGCTACCTGGAGCCAAACACCTCTTGGGTGTGTGGAAAGCATTACTGCCTTTGCCTTCCCTGCCCTCAGCCCGTTTGCCGAGATGGCAGCCGCTCTGTGTCCCCGGGGTGGCTGCACCCCGTTACAGAGCAGGCGCCTGCACTGTGCTCTCGCCTAGAGACTTGACGTTCGTTCTTTCTTTTTGTCTTGCACCAGGACAAAAGCCTCTCCCCTCCTCCTGGCCAAAGGCCTTGCTGGCTCCTTGCCTGTGGAAACACCAAGTGCCATCAGCCGCCTATAGACTGAATTAGGAGCAGGTTTTGTGTCGCTATCTGCAGAGCAAGAGTTTCCTGTCCTGTCGGCCTCCCCCTTTCCTCTTCCTTTTCCCAAGGTTTGTTTCAATTCTAGGGAGGGGATTTTCCTCTGCTAGGTGGGGGCTGGGCTGAAATCACATCCTACCCAGCTTCCCCTGCTGGCCTGTTTTCTAAAGGATCATTAACCAGAAAGGAAATGTCTGCTCCTTTCCAAGAGGCCTCAAGGACTATTTGGAAATGGATACATTTTGCGGGGGGAGGAGGGTGCTTTATTGTTAGCGCTTGTGGGAACAATGTTGGCTGGACAGACAAAGCCCACCAAGAGACAGCACGGCCTAGCGGATAGCATGCCGTCCTGGGGCTCTGGTCTTGTGGCTTCTGTCTCTGCTGGTGGGTGACCTTGGGCGAGTCACTTCACTTCCCTGTGCCTCAGTTTCACCATCTGTAAAATGGGACTGATGTCCTGTGTAAAGTGCTCTGAAATCTCCTGATGAGAAGTGCTGTATTATTTATCCATAGGGCAGTGGCAGGATGAGCTCCCTTCTCCCACATTCTCTCCCCCCCCCCGATCCCTGCTCACAGTCCTCACTCCTGCCTTGGAGAGGGAAGTCCAGGCTCCATTCAATCATTGGCCTCCCCGCTGAGGCTGCTGACCTGGGGGCCTGTCACTACCGTGACGGTGTTTGGTTTTTTTCATATGGACCCCGGCCCACTTGGGTCAGCACTTTGGGTGAGCATTGTACTTGTCAGTTGGAAGCTGGGCTGAGACCACCGAACTGACTTGATGGAACAGCCATCAGCCGAGGCTATTTGGAGAGAGGCAGGATTGCCTAGTGATTATAGCGCTCGCCTGAGACTTAGGGAACAGGCGTTTGATTCCCTGCGTGTCAAGTGTTGGCTCTCTGTGCTTCTGTTCCCCCTCTGTAAATGGGGATCATATCCCTGGCCTACCTCGCAGGGGAACAGAGGCTAAATCGGTGAAGATTGTTAGGCGCTCAGATAATCGGTGGTAGCAGCGAAGTACTGTCGATAGAGCTGCCTTTGATTCAGTGACTCAGAGGTGAATGGCTCCAGGGCCTGTTCTTACCAAGTTTAATGGTTTCCAAGAAAGCCATAAACACAAATCCCTAGCAAGAGTGGGTGTGTTTATGAGCAGTCGACTCCCTCCTTCAAGCATCCCATGCTTCTCCCGTGACTGATCTCTGCTCCCCATGGCTTTAAGGGCGTTTCTCTTCCCTAGTGACCCGCTGCCTGCTCTGTGCGACAGAGCCTTACTGGTAAATCCTGCCTTCCCTCTGCACAGCCTTGGATGCACCCACAATTCTCAGGCCTGGGGATGCTGGGATGGCTCTGGCATTGGAGACCTGGGGGGGGGGGGGGGGGGGGGGGGGCTCAGCAGTGTGGTGCATCTTTTGCCAATCGAACCGGTGGTGGCGAGGACACGGTGCACTGGTGACAGCAGCCAGAAATACGCGAGCTCTTGTGAGAGCCATGGCGGACCAGTAAAACTTTCTAGCATAGATGTGACCTCAGCAGACTGTAAGCAGGGGGGGGATTCCTAGGATGGACAGCAGGGTTGTGTGTGCCTCAGGATATCGAGTTCCTGGGACAAGGACTCTGCTTGCTCTGTGTTTTAATTGCAAAGGAATATTCTGTCCCCTCGGTCGGTCGCAGGGACCAGTAGATGGTTCTATGGCCCCTGCTCAGTGTGGCAAGTTCAGAAGGAGGCTCTCTGAAGATTTCCTGCTGCTAGATCCAATCTCGTTGTGAAGAGTTAATTGTTGCGATCAGTGGTTGGAGCTCAGAGCCGCTAGGCCAAGCTTTTGAGAGTTATAGCTGCAAAATTAGAGAGAGAATTCAGGTCCTTCTGTTCCATGAGCACAGATTGCAACTGTTTGAGGAGAGCAAAACAAGTGCGTGCGCGCGCGCACACACACACATATACACACACACACACACACACACACACAGCTTGCTGCCCACAGTGCACACAGGGGGTAAGTGGGTCTCTATCTCCCTTACCCACCTCTGTCTGGAGAGCCGGGCAGAGGTTGGGGGAAGGGATCTGATACTTGCCAGGGCCCCTAATCTCCACAGCGTGGCGGGTGAGCGGGAAAGCCGAATGCTACCTATGAAACCTGTACTGTGCGCCCCAGGAATGGAGCGAGGGCATCGTGATGGACAAGGGCCTGTAAACCAAACCAACACAGGGCAGCAGCCTTATTCCGGGGCTCTACCTGCCTTGCAAGATGCCCTCCAACCTTTTGTATTTCCAGCACCCTAGCAGCTAATTTCAGTCTCCTTCTTGGTTGGCAGTAGCTCCTGACTCACCTGGTCTTTCCCACAGGATACAGCGCCCCACTCCACCTGGTGATCATATCCGACCAAGTGGGTATTCACCCACGAAAGCTCACGCTCCAATACGTCTGTTAGTCTATAAGGTGCCACAGGACTCTTTGCTGCTTTTACCACTCCACCTGCTGGGTTTACAGCGATGGGAGTTAGAAGTCAGGGAGTGAAATAGGAAAACAACTGGTTTTAGTTTTTAAATTCAGAGCTAAATTCAACGACACAAACAGGCGAGAAAGATTCTCCCCCCAGCTGGAGAATTTCACTTCCCCAGAACATCGCCCACCCCAGCAGGGCAGCTGCCTGGGTGATTGACTAGCAAGCGCTCTGAGTCAGTACTGGACCAACGGAGAAGGGGCAGGAACTGCGGTCGGCGAATCAGAAAGGGGGACACTTCCCTCTGGGTTGGGGCTGATGCCAATGCCACACAGCACGCTAAGGGCACTCTCAGGAGGGGGCGCTCTCCCCTCGATAGCAGTGTGGGCTCCAGGGGCACCATGCTGCCAGATGCACTGCTCTTCAGAAGCGCCATGAAATCACAAAGGATGCTGAAGGAGCAGGAAAAGGCAGAGGGGCACATACCACCCCCTTATCAGACTGATGGCTCCGAGGGAAGGCACAGGAGGGAAAGACTCTGGGCCGAGACTCCCTGGACTTTAACCTCTGTGAGTCGACTGCTGGCTACGTTTCCAGGCTGCTCGCAGGCCCCTTTCTCTAATAGGGAAAACCGCAGCGCACCAGAGGTGGACACTTGCCCGGATCAGTGAGAAGATTGTCAACCACCCTGAAAGAACCACGCTGCTCACGTGACGCCCGTCAGCCAATCAGGAATGTGGGAGCCAGCCTTCGCACACCGGATGCCCTCACCTGCATCGTGGGACTGGGAGCTGATGGTGAGGTCCCACCACCACCGACTCCCAAGAAGAAATCACTATTGAAACTGCTCGACGGTTCAATGCCATTAATGACGTTTCTGACCCTGATTTCCGCTAGGGTGACCAGATGTCCCGATTTTATAGGGACAGTCCCAATTTTGGGGGCTTTGTCTTATATAGGTGCCTATTACCTCCCCCAGCCCCTGTCCTGATTTTTCACACTTGCTGTCCGGTCACCCTAACTTCCACCTACCTTCGCCTGCTTTTAAATCTAGCTGCCAATGCCAGGCTAGAGCTGGGAGGGGTTTTTAAGAAGGGCTTATCAGGCTGGTATTGGGGTGAGGGGCTTTCCTTTACGGCTCACTAGAGGAGATGGGACAGGGGTAGGGCTAGGTGGCAAATGTTTGGTTTGTTCCTTCCCCCCCCCCGCCCCCATGGAAAATTCCAATGGAAAGAAATTCACGCTTGTCAATTTTCCCCATCCTGCTATGCTCCTTTTCTCTGGGTTTCGGTTGCCTAATTATCCTTAGGCTATGCCAACGCTCAGTCATAGCTAAACTCCCCTCTACTTTCAGATTCATAATAATACACGGTGATGCATCGCTCTCCAGTAGGTGGCTGATTCATCTGGTATCTATAACATAAATCCTCCTGCTGCATAAGTGACCTCTGATCCTCTATTCCAGGAACAGCCTCTCTCCAGTGGGGAATTCCAGCTGATCTTGTTTGCCAAAGATTTTGAGAGATTTTTTTGTAACATTGGTAGAATGGCTTTTTGACAATTGCTCGCTTCATCGAAAGATCTCCAAAGAGCTTTTCACTAACAACACCCCCCGGGCGGTAATTATCATGATCCTTTGTTTACAGGTCAGGAAACTGAGGCACAGGGCGACTGCATGACTTGCCCCACATCTGTGGCAGAGCAGGGAATAAAACCCAGATCTCTCAGGAACTGCCAGACTGGATCAGACCTCAGATGCCTCTAGCCTAGTGCCCCATCTCTGATACTTCAGAGGAAGGTGCAAGAGCTCTGTGGTGGCGGATGGGGGATAATCTTCCACCCCGCATAGGTCATATCCTGATCTCTAATAGAGATTGGCTTAAGCCCTGAAGCTCAACATTTAATATCCCTGCCAAAAGTTGCTGCCAGGGAGGCAGTGTAGCCTAGCGGATAGAGCACTGCATTGGGCCTGAAGGGGAGCTAGCTTCTCTTCCTATCTCTGCCACTGGCCTGCTGGCAATTTGTGTCCCTGCTCTGTGCCTCAGTTTCCCCATCTGTAAAATGGGATACAATGATACTGACCTCTCTGGTAAAGCACTGTGAGACCTACTGAGGAAAAGTACTAATGTGAGCTAGGAATGGTTATTATTTCAACCCAGACAGCCAGGCCACTCTTGAAGGGAATGTTGTATTGTGGGAATGTAGCTGGTGGACTGATTATATCGGTACAGGTAACATGAGTCCACAGTGCCCCTGGTGCCAATGGAATTCTGCCTGCATGGGGCTGCAGTCACATTGAGACACGCAATTAGATTTTCTTTGCAATCACAGGAATCTCAGCTTTCATTTTAAAAAGAAGGTCTCACATCCAGTGACTCCAGGAGCTGGAGCTTTAACAGAAAACACAAAATAGTACAGTCCTTGACTTGCAATAACATGGCAACAGCTGGTAGCACTGGGCGGGGGGAGAGGGGGAGCGTTTGCCTATGTGTCATTGCGCTCAGGTCATTAATACCTCAGCTGTCAAGGCTTTGGGGCAATTCTGAGGTTTTTATTGTCGCTACGCAGAAGACGTGCCCTTTGCAGAACCTTTATGTCCCTAATAGGCTAGGAGGAGTCAGCGTCATGGAGTTCATTCACCGTGAATCCTGTAGGCACGCTGCAGTCCGTACCTTTGGGTCCTTACAAGTCAGGTGCTATGCGGCTCAGCATTTTCTGCAGGCCCCGAATGAGATCGGAGCCTTGAGCTCTGCGTGAAGAGTGAGAGACCGCCCCTGCTCTGAAGAGTTTGAGCTAAATAGGCAGAGGGTGGGAGGGGAAACTGAGGCACAGAGCAGGGGAGGGACTTGCCCAGGGTCACCCAGCAGGTCAGTAGCGGGTGGATGGAAGCAGACTGAAAAGCAAGCACCAACATTCAGAAGATGGCTTTTGACACGCTGCCCATGCAGCCACCAGTGCATTCCTCTGTTAATTCCTGCACCTTAGTACGAGACACCCGGAGGAGTCCTTAGAGGAGAATGTGCCATCTGATTGTACACCACAGTCCCATGGAGGCAGAGAGGAATTTTCTTCCTGACTCTTCCAAGACAATTCATTAATGCCCTGACACGAGGGGATGAACAGCCATTGTACTAGTTAGCCTATCTCCTGGCACTACAGATGATGCTCATGAATATCAATTTTTTGGTGTGAGCTCACTAAGGAATTCCCCCCCCAACACATCCTGCAGCAGGGAGTTCCAAAAGTTGCTCTCAATTATACCCTACAGTAGCTAGATCATAGGTTAACCTCAGTAATTTGCAGCAGTGTAAGCCACACCCACTCCATGTGGTGCTCTGTCCTTCTCTAGTGGTATCTGGGCCGCACACAAAGCCTGCTGCCACCTTGGGTAACAGAGGTTGCTCTTTTAACTCAGGAAGTAGCGGTTCATGCTTTAAGATCCAGCGGGCCAAGGTTCAATCCCCACAGCCAATAACCCATCCAGGAACAGAGTGTGACAGCAACATATTCCATAGATTACCTTTATTAATAGCAGCAAGTTCTGCAGGAAAACGTCAGGAATATGCTTCATCTAGAATACCCCATGCATATGAATTCCACAGCATGACCTCAGTAATATCCTGCGGCTCTGAGTTCTATGGGTTAACCTTGGTAATACCCAGTAGCGTGGAGTTCCACAGGTTATAGCCTGCAGCTGGGGATTCCCCAGGTTGTTTGTAAGCCTTAAATCCGTCTAATAACCAGGGCCTCTCCTTTCAGCCCCGCCCCCCATTTTTGTAGTATGCAGAAAGAGCAAGTGAGGGATTTTAATCACCCGTGCGCCTCGTGTTTTGCAGGCTGCCTATCTCCGCTGGCACGTGGCCAGAGTTCTGGTTGCTATGTGTCTGTTTCAGCGCTGTGGTATTTTT
Source organism: Chrysemys picta bellii (assembly GCF_011386835.1). Classification (NCBI taxonomy): domain Eukaryota; kingdom Metazoa; phylum Chordata; order Testudines; family Emydidae; genus Chrysemys; species Chrysemys picta. The sequence goes on along the minus strand of NC_088810.1, from coordinate 19,575,718 downwards.
TCTTCTTGCCCAATAACGCCTAGATCCATACAAGCACAGTTAACAAGCAAATAGGGAGGGGACCTGTCATTGGTGACTTTTTTAAAGTCAACAAGCAGCATGCGGCTGCTGCATGGCTGATCATGTGAACGAAGGACCCCCTCCAATCAGAGAGCGGCTGGGCTGAGCTTACCTCGCATGCACAGATGTTGGAGAAAGATACTGAATTTTCTCTCTGTCCCCAAAATGTTCTGCTTGAGGCGTCCTGCTTTCTAGGGAACAACTCATTCAGTCTCGGGTCGGGAACCTCAGAGGGTGCTATGAGCAGATCTCCACAGCTAAACAGGGACAGGTGTGGTTAGTATACCCGAGTCAGAGAGAAACCAAGGTATTGCAGGAACTGTTGGTGACTCCATATACAATCCCCGGGGTCCGTCCTGAATCATTGCCCAGAAGGGGATGCTGTGCTGCAGACAAGTTTAAAATTTCTATTCAAGTTAATGTTTAAAATTAAATATACACCAGTTAAGAGGTACTGTACATCTGGGGTCAGGCTTGAGTTATGAGGGATTACAGGTATCGGTTGCAAGGATGAAGAGATACATACATATCACATAACCAGCATAGACCCAGATTGGGATGCAAGAGTTTTTAAAGTGTCAGTGGATAAGTGGGCTCAGGTACGCCACCCATGGACTGTATAAGGAGTCCAAGTCAGTATCGGTGTAGTGAATGGGTACATGGGTGGGGTGCGTCCCTTGGTTCGTCAGGGAAGGAAGTGGGCTATTTCCCTGGTCGGCGGTCTCAATTACTCAATGTGGTATTGACGGTGTCCTGTGATGTGTTCTGTATAGATGTCTCTGGACCACCTGATGGTGTCGGACACCACGAGCTGTCTCATGAGCCGGGTGTAGCGTCGACCGACTCCGCACACTCTCGGAACCGGCTCGTTGTGGGGGTCCCACGAGCTCAGGGCTCCCACGATCAGGGCGTGTATCTGGACCTCGTAGCCCTGGGCTCTCAGGGTGTCGGCCAGCGGGGTGTACTTCAACACCTTCCGTGCTCGGGTCTCGTGGAAGGCCGGTGACCTGTTTTCAAATGGCACCGTGACGTCTACCATGAGGACCTTCTTCTTTTCTGCATCGGTCACGACGATGTCGGGGGGCGCTCTTCCAACAGAGCCCATCAAGCTTGACAATCGCTGCTTGACAAGCAGCTTTCTGAGTGTCTTGGTGCTAATGGGCCATCTTTCCGCTGAGTCATAATGCTAAGATCTCAGTCCATTAAAATCCCGTTGCCGCCTTATGCAGCCGTAGCGCCGGCGTCCTGGCCAAATTCCAGTTAGGGTAACAACATTTCTGCCACCTTAAATTTGCTCAGCATTTTCAACTGCATATAATATATTTTGCTTCATGTCCTAGACAATCTTCTATTGTTGCTTTCCCCTGTGTTAAACAGCTGCCATTTCATAGGTAGGTGACATGACCCCTGTATAGTTTGCAAAGGGTTTCAGGATCCTTTGGCACAAAATGTGCTGCAGCGTTGTGGTGATCGCATGTGTCAACAGGTGGCGCCATTGTGCACCTTTCAAATTATTTCGCTTTGTGTGCGAGCAAGTTTTTAGATTGAAAGAAATACTTGTGTTGTCAGGACTTGGTTATAAAAAGTTCTGTATCGATGGCACAGATGGTTCTGCCTTAGGCTCTGATTGGAGCTATTCCTGGAGGCAGGGCTGTTCTCTGGGACCAGGCTTTGGGGTTGGGCTGAGATTCCTGGGGGAATGACTTGCCCTTCATGCTGTTTGACCACCTCTGTCCCAGGACTGGTGGGCGTGTATATTTGCTACCGCTTGGCAAGGCGGCGATGCTGGTGCAAGTATGGGACGTTATTGTTGGGGAAAAGGGGCAATGATAGTAGAACCAAGTCCAGGGCTTGCCAGGGGCTGAGGGCTACTGTCTGACACTCCCTAAATTCTCAGATAAAATGAGATGCAGGTCTTGCCACAAGACGTGAGGCGTGAGTGGGCTGGTTCTGCTCTCATTCTCCTTGTAGGGAGGGGAACTGCTGCAAAGAGCATATCGTGGGGTGTCCCTGCCTCGCACTGAGGCAGGGAATGAGCAGCCAGTGTCCCAGGCCTGGTTGTGTTGCGGCAGTGCTCTCGGTGAGTCCACGGCCTAGCTATGCAGAGCTCCTACCTCCGGCTATGCGCTCAGGGGACAGTGGCTGACACCTGACTGACTCATCCTGGGATCTGCATATGTCTCAGCGTCATGGAATGAACAGAAACAGGTTGTGGAAATACCAGTGCCCACCTGGGATTTCAGCATAGGGAACAATCTCTGTTCCTGCCCTGCCTTTCTTGCATCACTCGGGTTGGTGGCGGTATCCTCATTCTACCCCTGATTGCAAGAGGTGCTGAGCTTCCCTGGCCTTGTGGGGTACTTAGCACCTCTCTGAAAATCCGGTGCTTTCTCTGGCACCCTCCGTGCCAGGGTCTCCAAGTGCTACCTAGACACTGATGATTTACGGGTCCCAATTCTCTCTACAGCCAGTATCTCACTTGCCCAGAAGCAGAACTAGAAATCCAGGGCCCAGATTTTTCCATCCAGTGTCTTAGCCACAAGGACCACATTCTCCTTGTGCCCAGAGCAGCCCTTACACTCAGGACCTAGCAGAGACTGGCCCTGGTTACTGGAGTATCTGAGCACCACATCCTCCCTGCAAAGCCCCCTTGTGAGGTAGGGCAGTGCTATCAATGGGGAACTGAGCCGCACACAGATTAAGGCACAGGGCCTCAAAGGTATTGAGGTGCCGGACTCGCTGAGAAATCAATGGGCATTAGAGTCCCAAATACCTTTAAGGATCTGGGTCTAAGTGATGTGCCTAAGGTCACACAGGGAATCTGTGGCAGAGCAGAAATTGAAGCTGGGTCTCCCCCAATCTGAGGTGAGAGCCCTTCCCCCTAGACCATGCTATGGAGAGCCTGCAAATGGCTCCCCTGTGTGTGCCTCGTCATTAGCTGCCCCACGCTCTGGCCAATGAAATTCCTTTCCGAAAACTTCAGGAAAGTTCCTCTCTGCACGCAAACTTTGCGGCGGTCTCTCGTTCTCAGGCTCTGTGTTTATAACTCAGGGCCCTTTTTGCAATCTCAAAGCCCCTGAGTGGGTAGAAATACACCCCATTTTCCAGAGGGGGGAAACTGAGGCACAGGGAGGCTAAGGTCACCCATTGAGTCAGTGACGTAGCTGGGAAGAGAACCCAGGAGGCTGGTGTGGGGCAGCTCTGAACCCGTTGCACTGTGCCACCAGGGACCGCTTCTGTTGCCGCATCTGGGCCCCTCGCCAAGGCCCGGTTCCTCTCTTGAGTGCGGCTTTCCCAAGGAGTCAGACACACATGCACCCACTCATCCTTTCCCACAGCCAGGCTGGGCTGGGTGTTTTTTTCTCCATTCACCAGGGCATGCAGCGCAAGAGGATGCCGATTGGCCGGTTGGTGGGATCAGGCGCCTGCTGATTGGCCAGGGCCCTCTTTCACATGGGTGCTCACACATCAACTGCGTGCTCTGGGCTGGTTCTTCCACCCACTCCCTCCAGCTTCTGCTCTGGATGCTTCAGTGTGCCTGAATTGCAGGAAACAGGCGCGTTTCTCATCCCTACCATGAGTCACAACCCAGAGGCCGGGGGGGGGATACCTTGGCAATGCAGGCCGCTGGAGGAACTGGTTGAAAGCCATTTTAGCTTTTCCCCCCAAATACACCCTCCAGGGGGACTTTCCTTGAATCGGTAGCTGGATCCCTTCTCTGAAAAGCCCCATCTACGGGCTGATCATAAACAGAGCTGAAACCCTCCCCACAGGCTAGGGCTGCCAGTTTTGGTGGGACGTATTCCTGGCGGTTTCGTCCGGTGACATAATCTTTAATTAAAAATTAATCTTGAATTGCTGGAGCCTCCAGGACAATCCTGGCAGGTTGACGAACGTTTATAGGTGGCTGGCATTCGAATGCAGCGGCAGCAAACACCCATTTCCCCCCCCCCCACCCCGTTGGGAGACCATGTGGGTTAGGAAGCAAATGCTCCCGTTCCTAACTCACAGCTTGGACCCCCTACCCCCAACCAAGCTCTGTGCCTCGGTTTCCTCATCCCTACAACAGGGATGACCACACCGCAAAGCACTTTGGGATCTATCCATTATAAGGGCCACCTCTTCTTAGGGCTTGTTTACCCTTGGAAACGGAGCGGAATAGCTATTCTGACATAAGTGGGTGGCTTGCACTGAAATAACTATTCCAGAAAAGCAATTTTTGGTAAGTTTCCAAGGGTAGACAAGCCCATACCGTTGCGCCCACTCGAACAGCGACAGGGAACTGAACTCCGAAGGAGGTGCAGGAGAGAAAGTGTGTAAAGAAAGAGGAAGGGAATGTTGTCTAGCGGGTAGAGCAGAGGACTCTTGGGTTCTGTTCCCCACTTTGTCCGTGACTGGCTACGTGACCTTGGGCAGATCAAATTGCCGCTCTGTGCCTCAGTTTCCCCCCCTGTAAAAGGGGTGTAATACCACTCAGAAGCTTCATGGGGGGGCAGGTGTAGTTATGAAGCTGCTGATTAAGGTGCTTCGAGGTCCATGCAACAAGCGCCCCGTGTTATAAACGCAGCATTTCACCGAGAGAGAGATGAAAAATTTGACTCCAGATTGGAACTTCCCTGAAGTTTTCAGAAATAAATTTTGTTGGTCAGCGGGAGTGTGTAAGCTCCACCCCCATCTCTCCCAGCACCCACTGCCACACCCTCCCCTGGAGGGGCAAACTCTAGGGGTGAGAGGTCTCCACAGGCCTGTTCAGGCCTCGGACTGTCTGCTGAGAGATGCCAAGGACACATTCCCCGCCGCCCCCCCCAGGCAGGAAAACAGACTGTGCTACCAGAGATTCCCTGCATAGCAGCCTCTGCTGGAGCTGCTCCCTTGGCAGGCACTGCAAAGCTTAGCACAAATCCAGCTCCAGTGGGCATCCCGCTAGGCAGCAGTGAAGGAAGGGAGCCGGGCTGGCTCCGATTCTGTTTGACACAAGCCAGGGCGGTAGGAAGAGAGGAAAATCCAGTTAAACGGGGGGGCAGGCTGCATATGCGGGGAAAAGGGTCTCAGGCCTGGTCTACACCTTAAACTCGGGCCAAGCGAGTTCCGCTGCTCAGGGGTGACCTGAGAGGTTGGCTTTACGAAGTCTAAGTCCCAGTATAGACATTCCAAGGTCGCAGAGGAATTCTTCTCTCTTCGAGAGGTAGGTTTGCTGCAGTTGCTGTCCGAAAGGTCTAGGCTACACTGCAACGACTTCAAGAGGTGTTTGTCTGGAGGAAAGGGTGAGCAAAGGGCAGCTGAATTTGGTCCAAAATAACTCCAAAGCTATGCGCTGACGATGATCGGGATCATTTTATTATAGCCTCAGTGGCATGCTTGATGCTTTACAGCCCAGCCAGATTCCTGTCCCAAAGAGTTGAGCGTCTAGGTCCACTGATCTAAGAACTTGTGGTGAACATACTGGACAGGACCTCAGGAGAACTGGGCTTAGTTCCTGGCTCTGCCACAAACTCCAGGGGTGACCTTGGGCAAGTCACTTAGAGTGGGATTTTCAAACGAACCAAAAGGGGCCACAATCACTGAGCCTAAATCCTTTAGGCAACTTCGCAAATCTCCCCTGCTCCGTGCCTCAGTTTCCCCATGTGTCAGATGGGGATAACAATCCTTCCTATGTCTACTTAGACTGTGAGCTTTTCAGGGCAGGGCCTGTCTCTCACTCAGTGTCTGTGCAGCCCCTGGCACCATGGGGCATCGATCTTGGATGTGGGCCTCTCAGTGCTACAGTAATAGAAATAGTACTTTACTTTCCCTCTGAAACATCTGGCACTGGACACTGCTGGGGACAATGTGTTGGACGACTAAGGTGGGGTTTCTAAAGGGGTGGGTCCCAACCCCAACGGGATCAGGGGCAAAATGTTGAAAATTTTATCCCAGTTTAAAGCAAAGAAAATCTCATTCCCTGGACACCCTTCTTCTCCAAGGTCAAATATCCACTGTTTATCTCTCATAGACTCATAGACTCATAGACTTTAAGGTCAGAAGGGACCATTATGATCATCTGGTCTGACCCCCTGCATGCTGCAGGCCATAAAACCGTCCCTACCCCTTCCCTGGACTCTGCTGTTGAAGTCCCCAATCCTGTTTTTAGTGACTGCAATCGGCAGAGACCCTCCTGCTAGAGATCCCTGCCCCATGCTGCGGAGGAAGGCGAAAAACCTCCAGAGGCTCAGCCAATCTGCCCTGGAGGAAAATTCCTTCCCGACCCCAAATGTGGCGATCAGTAAGACCCCGAGCATATAGGCAAGAGTCTCCAGCCCGACCCCGTTAGCCATTATACTATTTACCCACCATTGCTTGGCTTTCCTTGACTACTATGTTTTACCATTAAACCATTCCCTCCATAAACTTATCTAACTTTATCTTAAAACCAGACAGGTCCGTCGCCCCCACCGTTTCCCTCGGTAGGCCGTTCCAATATTTCACCCCTCTGACGGTCAGAAACCTTCGTCTAATTTCAAGTCTGAACTTCCCCACGGCCAGTTTGTATCCATTCGTTCTGGTATCCACGTTAGTACTCCGCACACACAAAGCAGTTAGAGCCCCTTATAGGGAAGTGGTGTGGCCTAGCAGCTGGTTAGCCACTGGTAGGGGGACCAGATGTCCCAATTTTATGGGGACAGTCCTGATATTTGGGGCTTTTTTTATATGGGCTCCTATTACCCCCACCCCCGTCCCGATTTTTCACACTTGCTGTCTGGTCACCCTAGCCACTGGACTGGCTGGGGAGACAGGAAACCTGCATTCTAGTCTTGTCTGTGCTGCTGCGTGACCTTATGCAAGTCACTTTGGCTCTCTCTGCCTCAGTTTCCCCGCCCCCCGCATAAAAGGGGGGGTAATGATACTGACCTCCTTTGTAAAGCACTTTGTGATCTATGCAGGAAAAGCACTAAGGATTATTGTTTTATATCTTCAAAAGTGAATGGAAAGAGGTCATGGAAAAATGACTGATTTTTTTTTTCTTCAAATAAGGGATCGCCAACCTGAAAAGGTGGAGAAACGCCAGCATAGACGGACTATGCTTTGGGCCCACTCTGGCAATTTCTGTATTTGTACAGTGCCTAGCACCATGAGTCCTGGTCTGTGACTGGGGCTCCTAACGCTACCATAATCCCAACAATGAAAATTACCCCTACGCCCCTGCACCAGGGGAAACACCAAAACCCAAAGGCTGCGAGAGCCGCTGAGCCCGCCCTGTCAGTTTCACATTTTTATGCAGACTGTCCCTTTTTGTTGGTAGATTTCTGAATGTCTTTCGATCACATGCCACATGGTGCTGAGAGGCAAAGCATTTGAACCACTCGGGGTGGGGGGTATCAGTAAGCCCCTTGTTCTCCTGCCTTTGTGCTTCACGGCACAGGCGATGCCTGAAATGTTCCCTCCGTTGTGGGTTGCTTAGTGACGCCTCGTCTGTTACTAAACAGGTGTCCAGGAATAAGCCTCGCTACCCAGTAACCCCATGCCACAACCGGTGTTGATTTGTGCTGTGAAGATAGGGTGACCAGATGTCCCGATTTTATAGGGACAGTCCCGATTTTGGGGTCTTTTTCTTATATAGGCTCCTGTTACCCCCCCACCCCCGTCCCGATTTTTCACACTTGCTGTCTGGTCACCCTATGCGAAGAGACAGGGAAACCAACACACATACACCCTCGCACACTGAGTTGGTTTTTGCTCTTGCAATACTCGCAAGGAAAAAGTTTGTAGGCTTGGTAACTCTCCACCTACAGGCCCCGCTGTTGAGCAAAATGTCAAGGAGAGGACCTAGCTTTGAGCCAAACCACAAGGAGGAAAAGAAAACTAGTACTTAACCCCCCTCCCCTCCAGAAGAGCATGCAGTCTGTGAGTGCTGTTCACATGCAACGCAGCTTGCTCCAATCTCCTTGCAGCTGATCCTCCGCCAGCCAATCCGGACAACTTCCCATCCCAGAAGCATGAGATCAGACCTAATAACTGTATCTAGCAGAAAAGGAGGAGAAATTCTGACTCATATGTAACTTTGCCTGTCTATTTTTACCACCTGGCTCATTGTTTTTTTTTGTTTTGTTTTGTTTTCTTCACAAATAAGAGTCAGCATGAGCGATGAAGATCTGGCCCTTAATTCTTTAACTAGATGAAATTGGCTTATTGAAGTTAACTGAGGATCTAGTCCCGTGTTTTCTTTTTAAAAAATATAGCAAAGGGGTGTGTGTGTGTTTGAGGACTGGGGGAGATTTGCTAGAAATTGATCAGGGTCTGACACCAGAGCACCAGCTGTTCTCGGGGTTGTTTTTCTCAGCTGAATCACACTCTGCTATGCATCTAAATGCTCTCAAGGAAGGAATAAGAGTCAGGACTCCTGGGTTCTGCTACTCTCCCGCTACAACTAACCCCCTGGAACATGCCAAACCCCTCTCTCCCCCTGCCCCCAATTTGTGTGTTAAGAATGTGGGGCAGGTTCTGACACGCTTATTGACATTGACTGGGTGCAGTTTAATCTGCTTGATTCCACTCAGTCGCCCCACAGACGCTAGGTGAGCGCTTAATATCCCTAAGGCTACCACAATCAAGCCCTTCAGACTTTCAGAAGGGGGCTAGTGATTTTGGGGGGTCCAGCTTGAGATCTCTAAAAGGGGCCTGATTTTCAGAGGGCGGGGCTCAGCACGGGCTGCAAATCAGCCCCCTTTAAAGTGCCTCAAGCAAGGCCACTGAAACAACGAACAGCATTTGAAAGTCTTGATTGATATTTGTATTTAAGTCCCGATTACTTATCACTTGTATCATGGTAGCACCTAAGAATTCCAGTCATGGGCCAGAACCCGATGGCGCTTGGTGCTGTACAAACAAACATAACTGCGCCCCATAGATCTAAGCATAAGGAGAGACGCTCGGTGGATACAGACAAGGGAACATTGTCATGTCTTTCAAAGCTTTTTTCCAATGCCCCAAGGACCAAAACAGGAGCTTTTAACATTGGATGGTGACAAGGGAATAGACCCGTTTCTCCACTATTTCAGTGCTAGCAATGGTTCCCCCGGGGCATTCAAAGGAATCCCATGTGTACAGTCCACCCCGCTATAAAACAGGGCTAATAAATATTTACCTCCCTCCTGGGGTGGCTGTGAGCTTTTATTAACCAATGACTGCAAAGAGCTTTGAGAGGCTCAGAGACGGGCAAATTGTTACGATTATTATAAACATCCCTTGAAGCCCTTAAAATCTCCCTTTGCACTGCTCTTTTCTGTAGCATGACGCCCAGCCAGATGGCACGTAATGAGTGCCTTGTACAGTCAGAGGGTCTGATTTTGCCTTATATGGTAACAAGGTCTGATTTTCCCCCCCTCTCCCCCCCGAGAGGCTGAGCACCTGCAGGTCTAGTTGAATCTGGCCCTCACATTACCACCTATTTGGGTGGCATGCTAGCCTGGTGCAGTGGGTAGGGTGCTGGATTTGAAGTCAAGAGACCTGCTTTCTAATCTCAGGTCGTTCTGGGCAAATGACTATCCCCATCTGTGAAATGGATGATCTTGCTTGCCTCTGGTTTCACCTCTGGTTTCACCTGGTTTCACCCCGATGTGTATGGTGTCAATACATCTCTGATGTCCTGTGATAGGAAAGATGCTGTCTCTTGCTAGTAGTCCAGGACTATGACAAAATACATCACACGGGGGGGAAACTGCCCACCTTACATGTGAGCTTCGAGCATAAAGACCATGCACTTGCTTTTTACCCAAATTGGCTTAGTGCAGGGGCGATACAGCAAAACATCTAATATTAACTACCGTCCCGGCATGCAGCATTCGGTCTCATACTGCGTTTCAATCCCTGGCTGGGGAGCGAGCCGCCGTTCACTAAAAGCAGACGGGCTGCTTGAGAATGACCTTGCACAGTTGTCTAGCTGGCAAAACCTGGGGGATTAGTGATGGGCATTAGAGGTTCCTGGACATATTTAATTTGCCTTTTAAAAAATTATTTGTTCAAATGAAGCTAAAATTAAGACTTGAGCAGGTTCATTGCTAAATTAGTGCTAAAGGTTAGACGGGATAATGCTGTGTGTGTGTGTGTGTGTGTGTGTGTGTGTGTGTGTGTGTGTGTGTGTGTGTGTGTGTGTATTACAAACCCTGCCTTCCTCCCCCCAGTCCTTACCCATTTTACTAACGTCTTAGCAGGTTAAATCTAGAAGGATTTAAAAATCTAATTTGCTTCTCACCCAGTTTATGGTGCTTGTGCCTTTTTTATTTTAAAATGGATGATGATCCAAGATTGGTCAGTTTCCTTTTGCAGTCCAGTCTGTTTCATTTTCTAGTACACAAGCAGGACCACAAGGTTGTTGTGTTTGGGTTTCCAGCAGTGGCCCCCTCCCCCACCCTCAAGACTCAGTTTTTCTTGAATTACAAAAGGATTTATGAAACATTTCTGTTCACGTTAGGTTTTGTAAGGCTTTTGGAGGTGGGGGACGGGGGTTGTGTGATGTAAATTGTTAGATCCTAGCTAGGCAGCGTGTGTTCCTTAGGAGACCAAACTGAGTTGGATTAAATATGACCTCTGGTGCAATGTACAATAGAGGCCAGGGAAGATGGAGGGTGAGTGAATTGCACTTAGGCGGTAGATCAGATCTTAATTCTGCAAACACTGTACTGCAAAGATTAGATGTTTATGGCTGTGAGTAGCCCCATTGGCTTCAAATCTCCATGGGATGGTAACCGTGGAGCAGCTAGTTAGAAGCCTCCTTTGTTCCACATTGGAATCAAGAGCCAACATGAATCTTCAGTGCCACCCCCTGAAAGGAAAAATGGGTGAAACGAATCCATCCTAGTCTAGGAAAAAAATAATGCCATCAGAGTTTTGCCCAGCCAAAAGTGTTCGCAAAATATCTCCTGCCACGTGAGCCAAGAGGGGCCGTTTCTCTGCTCTGGCCACGTTCTACATCCCCTGGTGCGTGTGACCAAGCAAGGCACAGGGCAATGGAGAACCGGGTCCTGCCTGTTTCGGTCCTGCTGTGTGCATGTGCTCCATAAAGCTATATGGCGTAGTCCGAGTGTCTTGATTTAAGGAGCTCTCTAAGTGGGGACCCCACCGTTGGGAGGAGAGAGTCTGTACAGCAGGCTGAGTGGGGTTCCCCCCCCAGGCTGTGGAGTTTGGCTGCATCTGGTCCCTCAATCCACCTCCTTTGGGAGGCCGTTCACTGCCCCATCTCCCCCACCCAGAGCCTTGCAAACCCCTAGGCAGTGCCTGGCTTAGATTTGCCTCAGTTGCTTCTATCTCACCGCCCATCCTTTGGGTGGGGCAGCCACGTGCAACGCAGGGAGGACACCTCATTCACCGTAACCGGCAGCACGTGGGGGAGTCTCTCTAACTCCCCATTCGCTGTCGCACCCTGCACTTGCACAGCGGGAGAGAGACGAGGCAGCTGTCCAGCCAATGCAATACGCAAGGTCGCTGGGGTCTTGCCACCAACGGAGACACGGACAGCCTGTTGTGGTGGGGGCTGGCAGCTGCCGCTGTTTTGACGTCTCGGTCACCTTTGCCCCAGATCAGCTCTTGCAGGAGCAAGCGAAAACCAGATGAAAACCCCCTCCAGGAATAACACCTGACTGCCAAACCCCAGGTTGGAAAAAACAAGTTCTGGGCCACATTACACCGGCCAAGGGATTAACGCCTCCTGTACTGCTTAGCTCTGCAGAGTGCTGGGACAGCGAACACCTGCTGCTAAATCAAGGCAACTGATTTTCTCTAATTTTTTCTAAAGTGCGCCCAGAATGGCTCTCACCAGGGTCCGTTTTGGCTCCCCTGTTGTTCAACATATATATACACACGTACGACCTTCCTGCAACACTGGCTGAGATGTCTGCTTATGCTGAGGACATCTATATGGGTGATCCGGGAAGCCACTTCCACAGGAATGAAGGGGATCCCAGCCCAGACATGGATACTTTGCCCCCTTTCTTCCAGCAATGGAGGTTTATGGTGGCATCTACTGTCCTTCTAAGCAATTGTCTTGCCATCTTGCTCCATGCCCAAGGACGGCTCACTGCCATTCCAATCAGTTAAGAACATGAGAACGGCCAGACTGGGTCAGAGCAAAGGTCCATCTAGCCCAGTGTCCTGTCTTCTGACAGTGGCCAATGCCAGGTGCCCCGGAGGGAATGGACAGAACAGGTGATCATCAAGTGATCCATCCCCTGTCGCTCATTCCCAGCTTCTGGCAAACAGAGGCTAGGGACACTGTCCCTGCCCATCCTGGCTAATAGCCATTGAGTAATTAGTAAACAGCCATTCTGGGAATCATTGAGTGATCCCCTGTTGTCCACTCCCAGTTTCTGGCAATCAGACTTTAAATAACGTATTATTGTCACATATTGGGAGTAAAACTTGGCCGTAGCCTGACATACCAGCCCCACCTGGAACACCTGAAAATGAAAATCTCTTCCCCTACCCCACTGATAGGAAAGCTTTCGGGGGCCGCCTGGGGAGCAGATCCCCCGGTCCTTCGTACGTCTGTATTGGCCCTGGTGTTTGGCCAGCCCTGCAGGCTGCCACACTCTGTTAACATCACTCATGGCTGCATGAATTACCCCCCAACCTCCAGTCTGTACATGCTAGTGCACTTAGCTCCACCAGACCTTCGACGAGAGGCCATTCCTGCGAAGTCTGCCTGGAGAGCTGTGACCGATGAAACCAACCTCCGGCTGACTGATGCCCCATTCTCAGACCGGGAACAACACATTCCTCCACTCGAAGTCTGCTCATATTCCGGACTCCCTGCTCCTGCAGGCTGGGGTGTGCCCCCACGGTTGATCTCTCAACGCCCCTTTGCTACGGCAGCTCACGCGCTCTTGGACGGGAGCGCTGCTGGCCCTTTACCATGCACCATCAGCGCCGCGAGGGAACCAAACATTACGCCTTACGGAGCGGAGAAGCATTGCTGGGAAAGAGTTGAACACGCTGAGTAAATCCAGGAGTCCCATCGCTGACTTGCCTCCTTGTCCACTTGATTGTAGAGCCTGGTCCAGGTTCGACAGGCTGCTCTCTGGCTCGACCAGAGTGGCCTCAACCGTGCACCGGCTTGGCCTGGATTCCTCTCCACGCTGTCTGCCCCGCAGTCAGTCACCCGTGGGGTGGATGAGTGCCCTGCCTGACGGCTGGAGGGTGGTCTACAATGCCTAGTCTCCCTTGACTCAGAGGCCAGTCTCTGGAACCTAGACATTGAGCTCTGACATCTGCATACAGAAGAAGCTTTATTTAAAAGGGGAGAGGGGGGGACTCGCTCCGTTCCTGCACTTGGGGCAGGGATGGAGAGGAGACTTTAGCTCCCTTTGCTCTCCCTGTACTCTGGGGCTGACACTAGGGGCCAGGAAAGCCCTTGGACAGTTAGAGCAGCCCTGAGGTGGCTCTAATTCATGCTCTGTTCCTACTACCCTAGTTCAGAGCGCTTTGGCAATGCTCCACCCCCAATGTCTGGGGCTGGGATCCAGGGCTGATGCGGGACCCTTACATGGGCTGGCGACACCCCTTGCCTGGGGAGAGAGGGGCATTCTCAGGGGGCTGTTCCTTTTGCATGGGGATCCACACCTTCTCATTTCCCCACCTGGGCCAGCTGACTACAATGAGAGCTGGTTAATCCCCCTTCCTGGTAGACAGTTGTACCTTAGTCCTCATTTGAATGAGGCTGGCTGTAACTTCCAGCCTTTGGTTCTTGTTCTACGCTTTTCCCATTCGATCACAGGTTCCGGTCGTACTTGGCCGGTTCTTGGCTCACCAATAAGTCACCTCTCAAGCTGCACCCACTTAAATTCACAGGCAGCAAGTTTAAAAGAAACAGAAGGACACACTTCTTCACCCAACGCACAGTCAACCTGTGGAACTCCTCGCCAGGGGATGTTGTGAAGGCCAACACTATAACGGGGTTCGAAAAAGAACTAAATACGTTCACGGAGGATAGGTCCATCAATGGCTATTGGCCAGGGATGTGACCCCCACGCTCTGGATGTCCCTAACCTCTGACTGCCAGAATCTGGGAGAGGATGCTGGGGGCTGGATCACACTATGATTGCCTGTCTGTTGATTCCCTCTAAAGCACCTGGTTTTGGCCACTGTCGGAAGACAGGATACAGGGTTAGCTGGACCAATGGTCTGGCCCTGTATGGCTGTTTCTTATGTTCTTTATGATAAACTAAACCAATGGAGAGACTTAAGGTGCTCACTGCCAGGCATTTTCACCAGCCACTTTTCAACATCCTTTTAAAAAATGCAGATGCCGGAACTGGCTGCAGTATTCCGGTCTCCGTCTCACCCATGCTGCATACAGAGCTAAAATCGCCTCCCACCGCCTTCTCAGACTCCTGCTTATACACCCAAGGATTGCATTGGCCCTGTGCAGTTACTGTGATTGATAGACAGATGATATCCCCATAAACATTCATTTGACTGACCGTCAGAAAAGCCCCAGTGTTTGAAGGGTTAATGTGAGCTGTTTCGAATGCCCCCTTGTTTATCTGGGTTCAGGGGGGCCAGGCTGCTGGTTAAATCCACTTTCCCTGGAGTAGCTCCGGCTTGGACCAACAAACACCCTGATCAATGTGTCGTCCACTTGCTCCTTTGCCTTTGGGGAACAAATTCATGGCCCAGTGTTGCATTGCTGCCGGTGGACCTGACTCTGTCTCCTTATAGGGAGCGGAGTTGCCCAGGCTTGTCCCCCATCTCGAGCCTCCCTCTGGGGCTGTAAACAGCTTCCTGGAAAAAAGCTGCGTTCTCTCTTGGGTATCTTTAGAATTAAGCTGCCCAAGGACAGCTGGGCTGGTTGGAATGAGTAAACAGGCTGCTCTGGATGGTTGGAGGGAGAGATGGTTGGTGGTTTTTGCTGATTGAACACCTTCAAAAATACCCTCTGTATCTGGGCCAGGGGCTGGATGGCGCTGAGGGTTGTCCTTCGCCTCTGGCTGTCCAGTTTGAATCCTGGCCGACGCTCTGTGGAACTGGAAAGGACTGGGGCCTGGTCCATGATGAGGGTACTTAGGTTCTATGGTCATATAATAATTTAAAAGACTTAATTTGCACCGGTAACCTGTGGAACTCACTGTCACAAGATATCATGGAGGCTAAGATTGTTAGTAGTGGACAGGTATCCAGTTAGGTCCCAGCAGGGGGGCCAAGGGTGAATGGGCACAGGGACTCAGCCCCCATTTACCCCTCCAGGTCACGGTGAGGCCCATCAGCAGGGTGGCACGGAAAGCTTCCACCGAACCTGCTCTGGAGAAGCCCAGGACTCAGTTCGTTGGGAGCTGGGTGTATCTAACTTCCTGAAGCTCCCCACCCACAATTCTCTGCACCAGACCCTGAGCTGCAGCGAGCTGACTGTGTCCCGGAGCTACCAGCTGGCCCTGTCTCTCTCCATATCTCTTACATGCCAGTGACTGAAACGCAAGGGAAAATTGATATAACCAGCAGCCCCCTGAATCCAGATGAGCCTGGGGAGATTCAAAACAGCTCACATTCACCCCTCAAACACTGGTGGCTTTTTTTACGGTCAGGCAATTGAGCGGAGCGTTGAAGATCTGTTTGTCTATCTCCGCAATGTCCCATTGATCTGTCTTTCTGGGAGATTGTGCTCAAGGAGGGTCTGTAACATCAAAGCTACTTAGTATCTCTTATCTGGAACAAGGAGGGAGCGTGGTTACTATAAGCAGAGGGATTAAGGGGCAGGACTCCTGGGTTCTCAGCCACAGATGACTTTCTCTCTCTGGTGATGTTTATCTGTCCCCATCACCAATCCCAGCTCTGCCCACTCTTTAATGTATTTATCCTCTCTCAACCATGCCCTGGGAGGTAGGGAAGGGCTCCCCAGACTGCTGGTAGGGAACTAGGGTAAAGGGACACTAAGGGGAACTGGTCTACACCAACAGTTAGACCATGGCAAGCTGAGAAGTGAATCCACCCCCTGCTAGCTTGCCCCCAGCGGTTCCTGTGCACCCTGATGATGCATGTGAACGGCTCCTTAGAGAACTTTGATCAAGTCCTTTTTGAAACTGGATTAGCTCAAAGCCCATTAATAAATTCTTAATGCCCATCCACAGGGTCTACGCTAGCCCATGACAGGCCAGCTTCACCCCCCAGCTCCTTGCAGTCTAATTGTGTAGACAAGGCCTAAGGTGTGTGTGTGTGTGTGTGTGTGTGAGAGAAGGAGACAGAGAGAGAGAGTACCCATATCCCATTCCCTGACCTGTGTGTGTGTGAGGGGGTGTGTGTGTGTACCCATATCCCATTCCCTGACCTGTGTGTGCGTGGGTGTGTACCCAAATCCCATTTCCTGACCTGTGTGTGTGAGAGAGGGTGTATCCATATCCCATTCCCTGACGTGTGTGTGTGTGTGTGAGAGAGAGAGAGAGAGAGAGAGAGAGACTGTGTACCCATTCCCTGACCTGTGTGAGAGAGTGAGTGTGTACACTGTCCATTTGACATTTCTCTAGTTCAGAGGTTCTCAAACTGGTCCACGGACCACCAGAGCTCCATTCAGGTGGTCCGCGGTTAGTTCCCTCTAAGGTGCGCAGCTGGGCAGCCGCACACAAGAGAATGAAGGGCCACTCACCTAATTAGTGGAGCTGCACAGGTGTGGCTCCACTAATTAGGTGCCTGGACCCTGGAGAAGATGCACATGTAAGGTGAGGTGGTGGCCTTGGGGGGGAATAGGAGGTACGTAGGAGGGGGCAGTGGAGTGAGAAGAGGGGGTGGGGGAATTTGGGACGTGCAGGGCTGCGGCGGCCAGAGAAAGAGGTGACTTTCCCTAGGTCCAGGGCTGCAGTTGCCAGGGAGAGACCTCCCCACCCCCTTCCCAGCCCCAGTTTGGGGGCTGCCACGGCGGGGGAGAGAGGGGCACATCCATTGCATTAGAAAGGTAAGACTACTGATATTAAAATATGAGTTGTGTGCTCCTAGAACAAAAAAAGTTAATTATTGTTTTTTTTTATATAGCACTTTTATCCAAAGCGCTTTAAACAGTTAGCTAACGGTACAAACAACATTTAGAAAGATCATTAGGTGGTCGGCCGAGACCCTCCACAATTTACAAGTGGTCCGTGGAAAAAAAAAAGTTTGAGAACCACTGCTCTAGCCCTTGTTGACAGCACCTGGTTTTTATTTCGGTCAGAACGTTTGGCAGGGTGGGGTGGCGGTCTCACACGGTGTAATAACAGATACTGCTCGGCCAGGTGTGGTGATGCCCAGTCACGCGCTGGACTTTGGCCAGTGATGAGAGTATCATTCAAAGCGCGAGCTCCGGGGATTCCTTAACCAGAGATTTTGCTCTTTGTTGCTCCTAACACCCCCTTGCTCCAGAGAGTTAAAACCTGCTTCTTGGCTGGAAGGTGTTTTCTTTGTTTGCATGGGTCTGCTGGTTTGTTTATGGTAGGGCCTACCATGCGCACTGGATTGTGCGTGCTGGTTTGTTTCCTGTCATGCCCCAGCAGCCAAGGCCTTGAGATTTCCCCCCCTCCATAGGTGTATGGACACAAATCAGTCCTGACCTGCAGCCCCTCCATACTGTTCCCATCCTGGGCTCCCCCCGCACAGCTTTTCCAGTGCACCTCAGTCCTGACCTGCAGCCCCCCGCTCAGTCAGTCCTGAGACCGCCCCCCCTCCCCCCCCAACTCTGCCAATGCACCTCAGTCATTCGGCTCCCCGGCTCGTCCTGCCCCTGTAGCTCTGCCAAGAAAACTCAAGTGGCTGCTGGCTACTCCTATTATTTCACTTGCCACTGCCCCCTTTCCTTGTCACCTGCAGCCCCACCTACATATTTTACTCCTGCCCCCGCCCTGACCTCAGCCACTGTCTCTTAATCCCAACCTGGAGCACCCGCACATATTCCATCCCTGCGCTCCCACCACACAGTTCTCTCAGTGCCCCTCGTTCCTGACCTACAGGACCCTGCTGTCCCAGTCCTGGGTTCCCTCTGTACCCGTCCACCCAGCTCTGCTGATGCCCTCCCAGTCCTGATCTGCAGCTCCCTCTGCTATTCCAGTTCTGGGGGGGCCCTTAGCCCTTCATTCCTGCAAGGCCTTAAATCCTTGAGCATTGCCCACCATGCAACCATTTCGCCCAGCCATCTACCGCAAGCCATGCCGGGGAAGACCAACGGTTCATCTAGTCCACTAGCCAGCTGCTCTGACCTGTCCCGGCCAGGCTCCTGGCTTCTCTTCCAGCTGCAGCGGGGTTGCCAAGCACAACTCAGCTCGAAAGAGAGTCAGGGAACAATGGACAACTCCCTTGATTCATGGCACTGCTCTGGTGCACCGGTGCCACTTACCTTGATGGAGGTGCACCACGGTTTTAGTAACTGTAGCTCAACTCGCTGTGCTATTGAAATGCAAATCAGATAGTTGTATCCCCCTCTCCCGATCTGGAAGGAGGCCCCTCTGTGCTGTCACTCTAGGGCAGGGGTGGCCAACCTGTGGGTCCGGAGCCACATGCGGCTCTTCAGAAGTTAATATGCGGCTCTTTGTATAGGCACCGACTCCGGGACTGGAGCTACAGGCGTCAACTTTCCAATGTGCTGGGGGTGCTCACTGCTCTGCCACAGGCCCTGCGCCCACTCCACCCCTTCCTGCCCCCTCCCCTGAGCCGGCCGTGCCCTCGCTCCTTCCCGCCAGAGCCTCCTGCATGCCACAAAAAGGCCGATCGGGAGGTGCAGGGAGTGCCGGGGAGGCGCTGATTGGCGGGGCTGCCGGGAGGTGGGAGGCGCTAGGAGTGGGGGTGGGGGGGAACTGAGACACAGACCCTCCAAGGTTTTTAAGCCCCTACTGCCCATTGAGGGCGTTAAGCACTGGTGTACCTCTGAGAATGTGAGCCAAAAGGTCACACAGGAGTTCTGTAGCAAAGGCGAGGATTGAACCAGGTTTCCTGGCGTCCCAGCCACTAGACAAGGAATCCATTCAGGTCACGCTAGTTGATCAGAGTGGTTGATAATCTATGACCAATGCAAGGTGCTATGCAAACACTTATCCAAAAGATGAGGCCCCTTTGTCTGGGGAAGGGGCTGGCTCAGGCAATCAGTAATGGATCTCTGGTTTGAATGCGGATCAGGGCAATTAGCCAGAAAGGGCCCTATCTTCCGAAGAGCTCACAGATTTGCAAGCAGTCACGCCCACAGTTAGGATCAGACTTGTCAAAGTGCTCAGCTCCCAACATGACTCTAGTGCCTAGATTTTTCAGAGGCACCTTGTTACATAATGATGCTGATGATGCATGACGGTCCGCGTGTCAAACATCTTTGCACCCAGCGGGTCGGTCACAACACGGCGCGATGCAAAGACAGGGATTTCAAAGGCCCTTCAGAGAATCAGAGACTCTGGGATTCTGGCTTCTCGGCTCTCTGAGCTGTGGCGCAAACCTAGTATCTTAGAAAATCTTGCAGTGCCCCAAGGCATAGGTGGGGTGTGGCATAGTAAAGAACCTGTTAAAGCTGTCTCCAAAGTAACACGCACAAGTGGTAGGGGAGGACTGTGTTGCTCCAGTCGTGCACACACACACATTAGGGGACGTGTGCAAGACGGTGGCTCTAATTTTAGAAAGCCTTGATTGCACTGCTCACTTTCCCTGTCTCCCTCTATGGTCGGGCAGCTCCCCTGGCGTGCGTCTTAAAGGCAGGGTAACTCAAAGAGGGGACGAAAGCCTGATTCTGTCCATTTTGGGCCATATGTGTCTGTCCAATGCAACCAGCAAGACACCAGGGATATTCTGCTTCACTGTCTGCAAAGCAAAGGGAACTGGGAGTGGATCTACTCTGCAGCCACAGTGACCCGGAGTCTGATCAGGTTCATGAGTCCTGCAGGATCGTGTACACTCTGTTTGCCTAGCGTTTCCCACTATAATTTCACATGCATATGGGATTTTCCTCCTAAACTGTTACTGTGCCGATGTTGAACGGCTGCTGCTGGGTTCCACCCCAGAGGAGGCTGAATTCAGTGGTAGTTGAGCGATCCCTGTGCAAAGTTGCTAACCAGGTGCCGTGTTCCAGCCTAGAAGAGGTTGCATTTCATTTCTGGCTGAATTCCTACTCTATATACAGCCCCTGGTAAACACTTTGGGATCCTTGAGGATAAGAGGTGTTCTAGTCATGTCAGGTCATCGTTGTTACCGTTAGCCGGTCAGAAATTTTCCAACGGAATGTTTTTTCCATTGGAAAATACTGATTTGTCAAAAGCTAAATGTTTTAAAATAAAATAAATAAAATAAAAAATAAAATAATGGAGATATTCTATCTCCTAGAACTGGAAGGGACCTTGAAAGGTCATTGAGTCCAGCCCCCTGCCTTCACTAGCAGGACCAAGTACTGATTTTGCCCCAGATCCCCAAGTGGCCCCCTCAAGGATTGAACTCACAACCCTGGGTTTAGTAGGCCAATGCTCAAACCACTGAGCTATCCCTCCCCAAAATAATTAATGGAGATATCCCATCTCCTAGAACTGGAAGGGACCTTGAAAGGTCATTGAGTCCAGCCCCCTGCCTTCACTAGCAGGACCAAGTACTGATTTTTGCCCCAGATCCCTAAGTGGCCCCCTCAAGGATTGAACTCACAACCCTGGGTTTAGTAGGCCAATGCTCAAACCACTGAGCTATCCCTCCCCAAAATAATTAATGGAGATATCCCATCTCCTAGAACTGGAAGGGACCTTGAAAGGTCATTGAGTCCAGCCCCCTGCCTTCACTAGCAGGACCAAGTACTGATTTTGCCCCAGATCCCCAAGTGGCCCCCCTCAAGGATTGAACTCTCAACCCTGGGTTTAGTAGGCCAATGCTCAAACCACTGAGCTATCCCTCCCCCCCGCAATGTGTCAATTTAGACAAAAGTTTGTTTCAAAACAAAAACTGAAGAACGCATTTCCATCCGGCTGGAACGAAGCAGAACATTTTGATGGTTTTGGAATGGAATGCTTCGAATTTTTTCCGTTGCGATGACGTTTCATGACCGTTTTGGATATAATTTAATCTAAAAGTTGAAACGGGAAGGAACCGTATTCATGCCAATCTAAACAAACCATTTTGGTCAACCAGAAACAAACAAATCTCCCCAAAGAACTCGGCGTTCTTTGGCTTTCATTCCATTCTGGAACAGAAAAGTATTTCAGACTTGCAGGATTCCCTGTGAAATGAAAAATCCAGTTCTGGCCCAGCTCTGGTAGACAACATTCCCCTTTACTGGACACACAAGGAGGCAATGAAGGCGGGATGGGACTCAGAGTAATTCAGTCTCGTCTACTCGGGCTGTGATCTTGCTAGGGGCACGTCTACACAGTGAGAAAAGAGCCCAGGTGAACTGACTTGGCTTTCACGGGGCTGAAAATGGCAGTGTAGACTGAGCCCTGAGATCCAACCCCCTCGTCGGGTTTCAGAGCCCGGGCTGAGCCTGAACGTCAAACTGCTATTTCCAGCCCTGCAGCGGGAGCCTTGCGAGCTCATGGGTTGACCCAGGCTTTGAGACTTGCTGCCATGGGTGGGTTTTTGTGTGGGTAGACGTAGCCTCTAGGTCTGTGCAGTACAGTGCAAATACTAATGGCACCTGGCACCTTTGCCGGGGGCAGGCACAAATCACTGGCCCCTGCGTACCTTGCCCTTTTTCGGCCACTCTGTACTGACACTGGACAGTAGCTTATGTAACGTTACCAGGGTCTCTTATCTAAGCTTGGCTCTGGGCTCCACTGCTGGGCCAGCTGGCCTTGTGCGTTGGTATTTATAATGATGTGTGAGCTGGAGGCTTGGGTTGCAGACATTGAGTGCAGAGTGGCAGAGGCGGCAAAGCCAGTAGGGAGCTGGGCTTGTAGTTGAAGCCGTGAAGTGGGTCTCAAGAGTCCGCTGCCTGTCTGTACGGGTCCCGGCTGGAGGAAAGTTACAGGATCAGTGCAAAAGGCTCCAGGCTCTCCTCTCAGGTCAGCATGGCTAGATCCTGCTGTGGAGGGACAGAGGAGAGCCTTTGCACCATCCCAGTTATGTGCTTGGGAGGGAGCTAACCTAGGATTCAGGAGACCAGGGTTCAAGTCCTTGCTCTGCCACAGCTTCCCTGAAAGACCTTGGGCAAGTCACTTAGGATATGCCTACAGTGTAATTAAATGCCTGCGTCAGCAGGTTCAGGGTCCTGAGCTGTAAAATTACATGGTAGTTGCCTGGGCTCTGGGACCTTCTCTGCGGTGCCTCTACTCCCTGTCTGTAGAATGGGGGTAATACCTCCCCTGGCTGTCTCGTTGATAGAGACTGTAAACCTTTACGGGACAGGGACTGTCTCTCGCGATGTGCATATGCAGCACCATGTGTAGGGGCCTCTGGGGCACTCTGGCTGTCCTAGAATTGCTGATGCATGTGAACCAGGAGCACAGCGATTCATGAGACAGACGAACGGACCCAGAATCGCTCTGGTTGTTTCAATGGGCTCTGAGACCCAGTCCACTGGATGTGGCTGTGAGACCCAGCAACCTTGTTTCATGTTGGCCACCAACCAGCAGCCCAGTGGGAATGGCCAGTGATTGCTGCCGGAGCCTGGATCCATCCAGACCCACAGGCTAGTGGGCAAACTCTCCTTTGTCCAAACCAACCCACCCAGGAGCTCCCTAAGAGACCCTGGGTGGATCCCAGCTGCCACCCAACTAGACAGAGGGTGACCCTGTGATTAACTTTGCTTTCTGCCCATACTTGGCCACATCCCTGGGCTCACTTTTCCCCTGGTTGGCTGTCGTTGCTGCTGCACCTGTCCCATGAGCTCAGGGGCTCATGCAACCAGATCGGAACCGTTATGCAACTGGCGGGCCAGCCGGGGAGGCGTGCCCGCCTGCCACTCATGGGCTGGGCAGGGATATCAGTTGCTATTCATACCCCCACAAAGCATGTTGTACAAAGTTCACAGCATCCTCCATTGCGTCTGCTCTCGGGTCTGCGGGTCACGTCCAGCGCCTTGCAGGTCACCGACGGCGCTCAAGCATTCACTCATTAAACCTCCCAGTGCCCCGGCAAGACCGAGGGGAATCGAAGGCCGAGTGTGCCCAAGGTCCCGCAGCAGGGGGAACAGAATCCAGGGGCCTGGAGCAAGCATCACACGAAGCATTGCTTGGAGCAGGTTGAAATGCCCAGGAGACCGTCCTTAGCTCAGATCTCATTGAACCAGGGTAGGCTACAGTGATCCTTCCCAGTGCCGTCAGCGCAGCTGCAGCGGGTCAGCCAGTCCTCCTCACCACGTCCCCCGCCCACGCAGGGTCTTCTGTTTGGAAATGACTCATAAGCCCCTGCTATAAGCAATAAGGCTGGGTACATCAGCTATCCCAGAGTGCCCTGGTGCAGCCTGTGGCTGTATTGAAATGGATAGTGCTGAAAAAACATCGATGAGTCACGCCCCATGGAACTGTTGCAAGGCCAAATGATACAATCAGGTCATTGCATGTGATCTGGGCCCGGACAATTATTTCCTCGCCTGGTGTAGATGGATCCCAGCAGTTCTGCCTCCCAGCCCTTTTTCTGTCTACCTGTTGCATCTATAAGGTGCCTGTCACCTTGGTATCTGAGGATGGCCTCCCCTGTTACAAGCTGTAGGCTGACGTGAATGATGTGGCGGAGGGAATGGGACTGTTTAGCAGGGGCTGGCTGGCTCGCCTGGCAATTGGATAACTGCGTCAGTGTGTGTAGATGTCACTAGAAGTCAGTGCCATCAAAGCCCATTTGGTGGCTTACAAGCAAGGAGTGCCACAGTCTCTACTAGATGGCGAAAACGGCCCCCATAACGGAGCATCGGACCCTGCAGTTAGAAGGTGATAAAATTCTGGTGGTGATGCGCGAGTCAGACTAGAAACCAGCTCTCTTTGCCGTAGCCGGGCTGGTGCTGCAGGGCTAGATTCTGTCTGTCCCCGCAGGGTTAATCATACCAACAGACTTCGTTCACTTCAGGATGCAGAGAAGAATCTGACTCACCCCTGAGAGTGGATCTGTTGAGGAAGCAGGTCCTATTTCTACCGAGTCCGTTTTGGGAACAGAACCAGCTCTGAATTGTTTGTGGAGCTGGCTGGGGAAGGATGTTTGAACCCCGGGTTTTTTTTTGCTTTCTGTTTTCGGTGGACATTATTGGTGACAGGGCCGGCTCTGGCTTTTTTGCCGCCTCAAGCAAAAAAAACCAACAACCTGCGGCACGGCCGGAGCGGCAAAGCAAGAAAAGAAAAACAAAAAAACCTACGGGGCGGCCGGAACGCGGGTGCAGGGGGACTCCCTGCGCTCCAGACATGCCCCGGCTAGCGGGGGGGAGGGGGAAGGAGCGGAGGGAGAGAGAGAAGGGGGGCGGCCAGGGATTCAGAGGGGCACTTACCTTGCGGCCCCGACCGCCGCACTGCCTGCTGGGAGGGCTCCGCGCCGCTCCGGTTGGCAGGGAGGGAAGGACATGGGCTGCCCTGCCAGGCTTGTTACAGACCTGGCACGGGCTGGGGCAGACGGAGCGCGCAGCCCGCTCCCAGCAGGGCGCTCCCCTCCTCCGCGCCACCGCCCCCTACAGGGCAGCTGGATCGGCGAACAACAACAACAAAAAGCGGCCGTGCCGCCCTAGGATTGGGCGGAATGCCGCCCCGTAGAATCTGCCGCCCCAAGCGCGAGCTTGCTCGGCTGGTGCCTGGAGCCGGCCCTGGTTGGTGAAAATGGATGATTTTTGTCTTTTGCTGCAGAAAGCCATTTTTCATTGAAAGCGAATGTTTCGATGGAAAATTCCCAACCAGCCCTAAGTGTTTGCTCTTCCCCAAAGCCGGATCCAAGGTGTTCATTAAAAGAAAATCCTTTTCGAAGCTCATCAGCGTATGTTTTAAAACACAGCTGGAATCAGGTGACTGCAGAGGACGCGTGCAAGTGAAGAACATGTTACTCAGTAAGCAACACAACACAACTTATCTTCTGTTGCACAGCCCATACCTATGGGCAGCAGGCCAGCCCTGGCAGGAAGTCAAGTGTGTGATCTAATCCAAAAACAGCTAGAGATATGGAGCTGGCCGAGCTGCAATCACACATTGGATATTGAGGGGAGTAACTTGCAATCAGAGGGTGACAGAGGGAGCTGGCTCTGTGCTCGTTGGTGTTGGGGTTGCACTGGTTCCCACAGGGCTGGCGGACGTGTCGGGAAGCTGCTTTTCGAAGTCAGCGCTGCGTGCGGTGGAGAGATAAAGAACGCTTCCTAGAAAAGCTGCCTTTCCAGCTCTCTGCTTGGCTCGTCAAAGGGTTTGCGTGTTTAGAGCACCCTTCCTTTTGCATTACTTAATCAGACTCTCACAACCTGCCTGGGAGCGGCAGCAGCCTGATTTTACAGATGGGGGGAAACTGAGGCACACAGCAGGGACATACTTTGCCCACGACCGTGGAGTGAATCCGTGGCAGAACTGGGGATAGAACCGAGGAGTCCTGGTTCCCAGTCTCCTGCCCTAACCACTCAATACTACGCAATGGGTGTGAAGACTCCCAGAGCTACAAAAAGAACCCAGGAGTCCTGACACCTAGTCCCCTGTTCGGACACAGTGGTGATAAGTGTAAAGCCTCTCTTTGCCTTTAGAGAAGCACGAACACGGGTGTCGCCTAGTTAAGAGGCTGCCACTTTTTCTGCATTTGATTCTGCCTTAAAGAAAAGTTGCTTATTTCGATTTAGCTTCAACCGATTTCTGAGTAACTTAAGCTGCACTGAACTAAGCCTGGCTCAAACCCGAGTAGGGGCAGCTACACAGCCATTCGCACTGGTTTAATGAAAGCGCTTGAAAACCTCACCTTGCTCCACACTGTATGTCGGAAGCTCTGGCCTTCACTTCCTTGACTAGCAGCACTGGCTGCCCAGGGGGTTTGCCTTGCTAATGAGCAATGTGGTGGGGAATCAGGGGTGGGTAAGGACCGAGAGGGGAACGCAAAGAAACTGAAGCCTGAGCTATTTGCCTCTGCAACGAAAACCATTTGCCAAGGTCACGGCCAACCTCTGAGCCGCATGTGTTATTTTCCTTCCCTAGAGGCACCTGGGCCCTGTTTGTATCTAGAAAAACAACCCTGCAGCAGGTAGCAAATACTTTCCGTTCACTTTCATGAATGTGGCCGGGCATGAGTGGAGGGCGAGCTCTCCCATGGGATCCTAACGGGGTCAGGGGGACCTGGAGGAGCTAAGCGGGAAGGCTGTGGATGCGGCAGGGGCCTCGTTGCTATATGGTCGCTCTCGGCAGGTCTCCGCCGCTGTTGATGAACTGCGTGGCGGCGGGGGAGGCTGGCTCGGTGGGCCACGCTGTGCCGCCTGGCGTTTCGCTGTGAGCAGGAACAAAAGGGTCTTCTCCCCAGGCCTGCCTTCTGCTGCTGAGCCCTTCCCCGCAGGGGCCGACTTCCCAGGGCTCGGAATCAGCCCAGCGCCCTTCCCGTACCCCCCACGTCCACTCCAGGTATGTGGGCCAGGTTTCCCAGTGGGCAGTGCCCTGGCCTGGGCCTAGGGAAACCTGAGTTCTTTTCCGAGATCTGCCAGTGACCTTGGGCAAGTCACTTCCTCTCTGTTTGCCCTCCCAGCTTCACCTAGATTGTAAGCTCGGTGCGCAGGGCCAGCCTCTCACTAGGTGTTTGTACAGCATGCAGTTGAGGCTTCTAGGTGCTATCTACAACCAGCAGTGACTAACTCTACGCAGGGCCAGTGCAAGGATGTTTCGTGCCCTAGGTGAAACTTCCACCTTGCGCCACCCCCCCACGCGGCAGCTCCCCAAACCCCGCCTGCCGGGGGAGCTGTGCGGCAGCTCCCCACCCCAGCTCACCTCTGCTCCGCCCCCTCCCCGAGCCCTGCAGCAGCTCCCCACCCCCTCCCTCCGCCCTGAGGCGCGCCCCCGTGGCAGCACCCCACTCCTCCGACCTGAGGCGCCACCCCCATTACAGCTCCCCCCCGCCCAGGGAGCTGTGCGGCAGCTCCCCACCCCAGCTCACCTCTGCTCCGCCTCCTCCCTGAGCACGCCGTCGCTGCTCCACTTCTCCCGCCTCCCAGGCTTGCGGCGCCAATCAGCTGTTTGGCGCCGCAAGCCTGGGAGGGAGAGAAGCAGAGCGGGGCGGCGTGCTCGGCGGAGGAGGCAGATCAGAGGTGAGCTGGGGCGGGGAGTTCCCCTGCGTGCTGCCCACCCCCCTTACTGCTGCAGGCGGCCCTCCCCCCGCCCCCCTGCCCCAGCTCCCTCCACCTAAATGCCGACGACAACCGGGGCGGCCAAAGATCCAGCCGCCACGGTCACCACCAAAGAAAATGCTGCCCCCCAAATGCTAGCACCCTAGGCGACCGCCTAGATCGCCTAATAGGTTGCACCGGCCCTGAGTCTACACCTTATATCTGTTCTCGTTCTCAAAGAAACCTGCGCGACACACGAAGCCTGGGTACTTCAAACCACGGGCTCGCTAAAGCGATCAGATTTATGGCTCATTGCAACACTCTAGAACCCACTCGCCCTCCTTGGTTCTAGGCCAGCAGCGGTGTTAATGGCCCACTGCACCTAGAACGGTCTCGTGCAGCATTTCAACGCCGTATGCTAAACAATCTGTTCCACCTTGTGTTGAGCTGTGGCCCTTGGCGTACCTTTCCCAGCCCTGAAGATGAGGTCTGCGTAAGCTTGAAAGCTCGGTCCTTTGCAGGGGCGCCAAAAGGAGGTGGGGGAGGGAGAGGAGTGAGTGGGGGGTGGGGTCTTGGGGAAGAGGTGGGGCAGGGGCTCAGGGAGAAGGGGTGGCGGGTAGGGTTTGGGTGCCGGTGGCTCCCTTCTCCCACTATATGAGAGCTTCTGCCACTCCTGCCTCTATTGCCAACAGATGTTGATCCAGTGAAATATATGACCTCACCACCTTGTCTCAAATATCCAGCCCCAGGGTGAAATCACCTAGCACATGGGGGCCTGCAGTGGGACTACTTCCCCACCAAAGGTTTTTAAAGCCAAGTTTGGTAGCTCAGGATATAGAAACTCCCCTGAGTACTGTGGCCAGAACAGAGATGTGCTATAGTTCGGTGATTAACCACTAGACCAGTCTACCATGGAAAGTGGTGGCATCTCCGTCTTTTGATAGCTTCTAATCTAAGCCTTTGGCTGTCTTTCTGGAAGACGTTTTCGTCAAACACAAGTTATTGGATTCAATACAGGAGTGACCGGATGAAATTCTCTGGCCTGTTAGCCTGACCTCCTGTACATGTGCTGTAATGGTCTCTTCTGGCCTTTAAATCTAATCTTTGAATGTAAAAGTGTCAGTCATTCCTTCTTGTCCAGCACGCTGGAATATTCAGCAAGAAGATCTGGTGATTTTTAGTCAGGGGTGAAGTTCCACTTAATTGATGCTTAAATCTTTTCAAGCTCATCTCTTTCTTGGCCCTAAATCATTTTGTATCTCCTCCTGCAGCAGTTTTATTCTTCTCTGCAGATAAGCTTCAAATAGACCCAGTCTTGGGTGAGATTTTAAGCCCCTCAGGGCAGGGCCTGTCTGCACTGTTTTTGCTGAACATACTGCTGGGTACCTGTCTTAAGCAGCCATGCAAGCTGGTAGTAAAAATTAAGTTGTGGGCAAAAACTGGTTGAAACATAAGTGTAATGTGGCACTTTCCATCCCAAAGCATTTCAAATGATGGGCCTGATCCTTCTCCTATTGATCCCTTATGCACACAGCACCAGTGATATGCAGCCACTTCTGGGGTAGCAGAAAGGAAATGCCAGGGGTGGGATAGAGAATTTTTTGTTATCAAGGGTAATCAATTACTCAAGAGCAAGCTATGGGACTTTTAGTAGCCACATAAAATAGACAGGACCTTGGGGATCAAAGTTTCCATCTTAAAATATTCTTACATTTTCCATCACAAGTATTTGCTTAAGAGAAGGTGTTATTTTGAAGATGTCCTTAATACAGATTTTGCTGGGGGAGGGGAAGGAGACAGTCAGTTTTACAAACCTTGCTGTTATTTAGGAAGCTTGGTTATGCATGCAACTGATGAAAGAACAACATTCCTTTGATCACGTATGTGCCTTCTCATTAATTACAAAAATGTGAACTCTTAATTTGCTGCCACCACTGTTGTAACAGGGCGTAGGTCTACACTTCAAATGCTGCACTGCTTCTGGGAAGACCCTACCTATGCTGTCTCCCATCAGCATAGATAATCCACCTCTCCAAGAGGTGATAGCTATATTGACAGAATTCTCCCATTGACTTAGCTGTCTACAGTTGGGGTTAAATTGGTTTAACAGCATTGCTCAGGGAGTGTGGATTTTTCCACCCCCCTGAGCAATGTTATACCAACCTAGTGTAGACCAGGCCAGTATGCGGTGAATTAGGTTGGCTCTCTGCGGTATGCTCACCAATTTTGGTAAGGATCGCTAGCAAATCAAGCACATATAAGCCTCCGCATCATCCTAGTATCTGAGCACCTCGGTTGCTAAGGGCTTTAGCCTCAATGCTGAATTAGGGGAGTATTATAACAGATTATCTGCAATTTTCGGCAAATCTCTTAATCAGTGGCAGAACTGACTGTAGAGCTCTCATTCAGACCCTTAACCACAAGGAAAAGATAGAACACCAGAAGGAACAGGTTTAAAAATGTTAAGATGATAAAAAAAGTGAACAGAGTTTGAGCATAGAAGTTTCTGGTTATCAGGGAATAATGTACAGATTATCGAGGGTGCAAAGTTTGGTTTAAGATTTGGTGGCATAAGGAATACATAATCTGCAATATCCCCGATTGGGGGTAAAGGGGTCAAAGTACAGGCATTGAGATATGAGGGTACGAAGTTCATAAAGTGGCTATGTTTGGGTGTGGAGTATAATGAGTGGATGATGATGAGGGTGGATTGACCCTCATTTGGTGAGATTTAATGTTCAGGGAGTTTATGGTTCCAGTTCATATAATCCAACGGAGAAGGTCACTTGGTCCCTTTCTTGTAGTGGGAGAACGAGGTCACTCTGGCTCACGCCTCCTGGTACTGTCGGTGGTGTGCATCTCATCTGACCTCCTGTATAACTTGTATCCTCCCTCTCTGCTTGTGTGAGACCACTACAGGACCTATGCTCTGTGAAGGTGTTAGTCTCCATGTTAAATAGCAGGGGCAGAAGGAAGCAGAGAATTAGTGACTTTGCCCTACCTCACAGTTGGCTAGCGGACAGCTGGGAATAAAAAGGATGGTCTCCTTAACCCCAGGACAACCCAGCACCCTTTCCACTGCATCAAGCCGTTTAGCACTTAAACAGCGCTATTTATAATGGAACTGGAGTTGGACACAGGCTCCCACGGACTTCATGGAAAGTGGAGGTGCTTTGGCCATTAAAAAATAAAAATAAAGTCACTGATAAAAGACAAAAAGAAGAACAGGAGTACTTGTGGCACCTTAGAGACTAACAAATTTATTAGAGCATAAGCTTTCGTGGACTACAGCCCACTTCTGTCTCAGGCATCTACACTTGAAAGTTTTGGCCTTTGTGTTGCAGCCTATGAAACCCAAGTGGCTGCTGGTTCTCCTCCCCCAGCAATTTATCCCCCTGCCCCCAGCAATGGATTGGTAAGGTGGTAACTTGGCACAACATCCTAATCACACCAGCTCTGAAGGTTCACATCAGTTTTACAATATGAGCCCCCCCCCCCCCGCCCCGCCCCACCCCCAGTAGAAAAGTTTCCACCCAAGAACGATGGAGGCTTTGGTTATTTCAATTGTCTTTATTAAAAATGTCACCCCACGGGGGTGGATAGAACATCTTAAATTGTACAAATATAAAAACTTTCCAAAACAAATACAAAAAAACACAGTAACAAAATTCAGTACACCCGATTCGTGTCATGACAGGCCAAGGCAGCTGCTAAGGCTGATGCAAGCTTGGTTCCGCCAAATACAGATGAATAAACACTTAGAACATGCAGTGCGCTGGGTTAATGAATACACAAGGGGGGGGGGGAGGGGGAGTGCTTTTTTCTGTGTAAGGGGAGGACTGACCCACAGGGGGGGAAAAAAAAGTTAAGATACTAGTTCCTTTCTCCCCACCCCCCGCCCCAAAAATCCCTCACATACCAGAAAACCTTCCATCTTTTTCTTTTTTGGTTTAATGTTTGCCTAAATTGTGGCAGCCTCGCTTTAGGCTACGTGCCTTTCCCCCAGGCGTCTGGACATTGCACAAGATAGTTTGACCAAAACTTCAAGTGGTGCCAGACAGCGGGTTTGAGACTTGTGCTTTGATCCGCAGGCAAGGGAAAGCATGAGACAATTCTCAGGGTTTGCCTGGGCACAGAGAGGTTTGTTATTTCTTGGGCCGTCCTTGAAGTGCAATCCCAGCCAGACTCCTTTGTGCACCTGCTGAGGCCAATTAAACCAAGTAGTAGTGATGGCTGGGTTGGGGTTTTTTTTTTTTGGGGGGTGCACTAGTTTATCTGCACAAATGAAGATAAAAATTCAAAACGAAAGAGGACGGAGATAGTGATTCTTAACAGGACCATGGAGCTTAGCTTACACTTGTTTAGCAGATTCACAAAACTCAAAGTCAAACAATAAATGCTATCAAAGAAATAAAAACAAGTCATATGACACTGCTTTGAACTGGCTGTATAAAACTCTTGGCTTTGGAGACATTTGGACTGGATAATATTTCATTTGCTTGTTAGAACAAAAAAGACAGACATGCATAAATAACCTTAAGTTTTCCCCTTTCTACAGGGCTGTTATGTTCTCACTTAACAAGCCTGTGGGTGGATATTGTCAAATAGCAATGGAGGGAAGTGATCTCTTTACTTCTACCTCTTGCCAAGACACAGAAGTGTTTCCACCGACACCCGAAATCCTCAATGGGAGGATTGTAAAAAGCTTTGCTATTTTATAAGGCTAGCTCAAGCACAAGTAAGAATCCTTGTAACAGAGCAACAAGTTTACAATCCTAAGCGAGCAGGTTTCATTGAAATCTTCAGACACTAAAAAAACATTGATGAACAGATCATGTGTTCAAACATAACTGATCATCGGTACAGCATAATAACAGATTCAAGGCACAGTGATGGTCGTTTTTCTGCCATTGAAGCCTTTTTTTTTTTAAGTCAGAATCTGCTGGCTTTGTGCCTCTCCCTAACAAATCAACTCTTAAGTGCCCTCCATAGAGCACACACCTTTTCCACCCCACGTACTCCCGTTACAGTTTCTACACAAGCAACTATTTATTTTCCAGGGAGATTCTGAAGGGCTCTGGAGTGCAGGCAAGGCCCGATAGCCTCTGACCAACATGGCATTTCGCTCGTCACATCAAGTCTGTGCACACAGCACATCTTAGAAGAAAGCCCTTTACATCTGCCTTCTTCTGTACTGTCTGATTTTTCAGCCCGGTTGGAGCGACCCTACCCCACACTTCTTGGGATGTTTTCTTCCTGCATTCAGGGCTTTGAAACCCCGTTCTGAACTCTGATTAGGTAATAATCACTGCAGATACAAAGTGAGTCCAGGAAAGTAGAAAAACAGAAACAGCTGCTTCTTGGCACTCACTGCACATTGTTGTTAGCATTGCAGGGATCAACCTGGGGAAGAAAAATAGGGAGGTCTTTAGACATTTGCTGAAGAATACTAACTTGTTAACCCCAACCAACTGTAGTCCATTTCCTAAACACGTGACTCGAGAAATAAGTTCTAACTCAAAGCTACCCAGCTGAAGTAAGACGCACCAGCCGCATTGGACAGCTTTGTGCAAGCAGATGCAGTGCGGTTTTAGTGCATCCCTGGACAGATCCGCATCAGTATCACAAGGACCACTAATCTCTTCTAGTCTGTCGGTTTCTATCTTCCTGACAATAGAGATAATGAGTCTAGCCATGTCTGAGCATTCTTGATACTGGTATGAATGCAAAGTCTCCCACCCCAGCTAAATCCTAGGCGTCTGTTTTTCCAGCTCTATTTCCTTTGTGGCCGAAACCAGCCACGCAAGATATTCACCAAAATCTCACCTCTGTGTAAGTGGGAGGAGGCATGAACTTGAACTCTGGGGCATACATGAAGATAGGACTGTCGAAGGAACTGTCAAGATCATCCAGAAGGGGAGCGGTGGGGCTCTCCAGGCGGTGATCCTCAGATATGATGTCCAGGTAGCACGGAGGCGCTGTAAAAGAAGCTTGTGAGCCCTACAGGATATTTGTGGAGCAGAGCGCTTTGTGATGCGATCCCAGTTTGATTCCTATGTTCAGGCCATTAGGATGATCCACACTCCCTCTCCTCCCCTCATAGAGGTGGTATTTTAGAGCGCTGGAAGAGCTCTGTCCCAGGACTACACAAGCCATGTTGAAGTGCTGCAGCACTTCAGCGTTGCCAGTGTAGACTAGTCCTAAGACTGAGTGAGTGTTATACTGCATTTCAAGGGACGGCCTCAATCCATGTATTGGAAGGTTTCAGAGCAGCCCCCCTTGCTAAAGACTAAAGCAAGTATCCCCACAAAACAGCACAGCACTCGGCTCACCTTCTGGAGCATCAGGGATATTGAGGTCCACCCAGCTCATTTCAGAGCTAGTCTGGCTAGCCATGCTGGAGCTGCGGCTGGCAAACCCAGATCTGCTACCGATGACGAGAGGCAGCTCCAGAAGGATCTTCTTGGAGCCAGGGACGCTGGCATAGATCTGTATGAACAAGACCGGGAGAGGGTTGGTTACTACATCATTAGCCCGACACAAGAATTAGTCTGTCACATTAGAATTCCTAGTGAAACTGCAGTGACGTGGGGAAAGAACTATGGTATAGATTAAGTGTAATCCATCCTTCAGTGGTCAAAGTGACATGAGCTAGTGAATCATGTGATTATGCTCCCATATACATGGAGACTAGTGTTATAAGGACAACTGTACATGTCCAATTCCCTTATAATGGCATCCCTCGTGTTCACTGCAGAAGTGGGCAACCTCTTAAAGCAGTATGGAGGAGCTGGAATCCAAGCGGCAGCTAGACTAAACTGGGAATAAAGGGCTGCTTTGATAGCGAGACCCTTACCTGCAAGAAGTACTCCACACGCAAGATATTGCAGCCCAGGATGGAGGGTTTGATCTTCTTGACCCGGAGAGTTTTACCCCGCCAGCTCTCAGACATGCCCGAGATGATGGGGTTGCCTCGGACGCAGGAAAGTTTCTGGGTCAAAACCTTGGTCTGCCCGTTTGCCAAGTAGGTATGCTTGGAAACAATGGCTGCTTTGGGTACCACGATCCGGGAGCAGATGTTCTCAAAGTCTGCATTTATGGAAATATCATCACCTGGAAAAAGATATATGGAAGCTTAGTTATGGAGAAGGCCTAAGGTCTTAGCCAGACCAGTATCATCGAGTAGGAAGTTCCCCTGATTCACAGTCTGCTTCCCTTCACTCACACTGCATTACATACTCCTTCTTATGCCCACCACGCTCAGTTCCTTTCCCCCTCTTGCATTTTCAGACTTCAAATCCCTGTCAGTTGTCTCATTCCCCCTTCATGCACTCTGCTTAGCCCTTCACCCCCCTCCTCCCTCACCATCCCACTCTCAAAGGAAAGAAACCAGATCTCACCTTCACAGAATCCTTTTCGGTCAATCCTGGCACTGACAGACACATGCCCATCAGGAATGAACAAGCAGGAAACCTTCTTGTCTTTCTTGGCAGCAACTGGTGACTGGAAGAGATCCATAGGGAGATTGCGTTACACAGAGGAAGAGGCCACAATAACACAACAACATCAGTCCGTGTCCTCCTGGCTCCCGCACTGCCAAATGCTGTCTTCACCACCTACTCGGCTCCCCATTCTTGGAAGTTCTGTGTCTGCCTCCTGCCTGACCTTTGCCCTGTCATCTGTGTTTCAAACCTGCTGCAGTTTAATTTGTAACTCCAATTAGGCCCTAACATCCTGCATTATGGATAGTAGGTGACACTCTCTGATGCCCAGATGCCTGCCCTCCAGACGGCTGTCTCATGAAGCAGAGTACTAAACAGCCCTAATTGGAAGTCTGGACCACAGCCCCAGAGATAAGTATTTAATCTGTACTTTGCAGTAAAGCCAGTTAAAGAGATTCCTCGGGACAGTGCGAACATCCTTTTCTAGAGGACCTGAGTCACCACTACCACCCACATGCACAGACACAGAGACCTGATAATTACCATTAAGTCTGGAGTGTTGACATCAACGGGATCCATGACCTCAAAGTGCTGCTTTATCTCCTGAGTGTGACAGGATGGGCGATCCAAGAAAGCCTTAACCCAGTAATCCACACAGCCATACTTCCCTTTGAATGAGGTCCCCAGAGGCCTGCAATACAAGAGGGCAGAAAAGCCTGTTAGAGAGACACAAGATAACTAGAAAGGAAGGACTTTTAACAAGACTAGGATTTTTAGTAGCCAGTTTTGGCCAATACCTACCCCTGGGGAAGCTCAAATCCAAATTTGTATTCATATTTGTTGCCAGGTCTCAAGATCACAGAGCCATCCTCATCTAGAAAGATTAAAGAAAAAGGAATCCATTAGAACACACTGCCGACTGAGATTCCGCTTGTCCTGTTTCACGGTTGTAACCGTCAACGCAGCTGTTGCATTGATACCCCCTAGACAAGAACAACCGAACACTCTCTGCTGATGCCCTTTTGGAAGGGGAGTAATATTGCAGATCTAGGCTTGATGTTACTTTAACAGTCTCTCATTTTAAGACAGGCCAGCACTTGACTTCTGCTTCAACACAGCACTTCCCTTCACATTCTCCTTCCCCACTCTCCCATAATCTATCTGCTACTAGTCTCCCAGTTGGGCGGGGAGAAAAAAAGGGAAGTCAGCCATTCAAGGCATTTCTCATCCCCACCGCTCTTTCATCTTAGTTTTCTCACCCTCTGTTAAGAAGCTCTGCCAAGTTTGACAACTCTGCCCACTTACAATTTGCCTGCAGGATTGACGGGGAACGTCCTGTTACAGAGATCCCGGAAATCCATACGCTTGCCAACTATCTAAACTTGCAGCTCCCTACGGTGACACCTGTTCTGCAGACTGTACTTGCTTATCAATACAGACTGTACCCACATCTCTTCCTAGGAATCAAGGGAAGCCAGCCATTGCAATTAAATCGAAGGCTAAAAGGACTACTCTGTCATTCTGAGCTGCTCCTACATCCTGGAGGCTACTCCCTACAGGCATAAAAAGTGTATTAAAACCTGCGACTGTTCTCTGCTGGCTAAAATATCTACAATGATACCTGCTTTTCTTCCTTGGCAATGTAGTGAGTATTAAGTGGCTAGAGTTTTATTACGAAGTTGGACATTTCAACACTAAATTCTCAAACTTCAACGAGTTTCCCCTGCAAGGCTAAATTTTGCTCTTAGCCAGTTTAGGTCTGCCAGGGCTCAAATGAAGGATTAGCGCTTCCT
The DNA here is from genome assembly GCF_011386835.1 of Chrysemys picta bellii. Classification (NCBI taxonomy): domain Eukaryota; kingdom Metazoa; phylum Chordata; order Testudines; family Emydidae; genus Chrysemys; species Chrysemys picta. The sequence continues at coordinate 19,539,302 of NC_088810.1, read as the reverse complement.
ACCAGAGGACTTGAGAGGCTAGCAAAAAGCCAGGAAGATGCAAATACTATTTGAGTCCGCCTCTTTCCACCCAAAACCTGCATAATGCATCAAGAAACCTTCTTTAAAAAGCCACCAATCCTCAGTTAAGTTAAAAGCCTCCCAGGCCTTTAGTTTTACCGTGGGAAAACCCACACAGAGGCGCACACACAACAAAACGACTCTTGAACCCAGGTTCTCACCAGTGGGATGATCATCCAGGGTGAGGACATCTTCATAGCGCAGGTACTCCATCTCCTGCTTGCATTGTTGGGGTCCCTTGATCCACTCCACTTTGGCCTCCCCACAAGCCAGCACTTTAACTGAGCTAACCCGGGTGGTTTCGGTCACTTCCACCAGCACACGGCCGGCGACCTTCTCTCCACTGCAGAAGACCTTGTCGGGCTCGCTGAAGACGATCTCGAAGGTCTTGATCTTCTTGAACACCACCATGGCGACTGATTGCAAAGAAGTTTTGTTTCGCCCGCCACAAAAAGAGATTTTGCCTTTTTTGTTGTTGTTGGTTTGTTTGTTTGTTTAACGAGAGTGGTTTTGAGCCACGCTCTAGAGGGTTTTAGGCAACAAGGACTTTTTTAAAAGCTCGAGTTGCAAAACTGCAGAGAGCTTTTGGCAAATAAATTCACCCTCTCTAAAGTTTGGCCCCCTTTTTTAAAGGGTGGCCTAACAGCTGGACTCCTAGCAAGGGCAACAACAGCAGGACGGGATCCTCCTGGTACGCAATAGCTTCCTTCAGTTCTGCAGCAATAAACGACCTTCTCTCTGCTGCAACCTGCAAAGCTGTGAGCCCGGGGAAAAGCCGGAGGTTGCCTTTATACCCCCTCACCCCTCCCCTCCCGTGTTGATCTCAGCTCTCCATGCTGAAGGCGCGTGGACAAGCGTGTTCGCCGCGTGATCAGCGCTCCCATTGGCCGCCGCCGCCTTGTTTACATCCCCGCCGGCCAATCGCCGAGCCGACCGCGGAGCGTGGACACCGTGTGTAAGCTGTGCCGGCCGGAGTTGCGAGAGGGCCGGCGTGGAGGAGAGAGCGACGGGGGAGCGGGCCAAGGAGAGGCAAGAAGGGAGGCGCCGCGAGCCAATCAGGGGCGGAGGGGCGGGATATAATGTTCTGGAGCAGCAGGGCGGGGGTGTGAGGCGGTTTTTGTGGCTGGGTTGTTGTCTCACTCGCAGGCAGATGTCAGCCCCCCCCCCCCCGCCTAGCCTTCCCTCTTCGGGGGGTGGAGGGAGGGTCCCCCCTATATAAACTGTACGGGGGCAGCTGTCAGCCCCCCCAGTACTGCCCCCCCGACCGTGGGGCCAGTTCCACAGCCCCCCTCCCACTGACCATGGGGGGGTCAATTACACGGCCCCCCCACTCACCCCACACTGACGGGGGGTTAATTCCACAGCCCCCCACTCTTCACCCCACACTGACCATGGGGTGGGTCAATTCCACAGCCCCCCCACTCACCCCACACTGACCATGGGGTGGGTCAATTACACAGCCCCCCCACTCACCCCACACTGACCATGGGGCGGGGGTCAATTAAACGGCCCCCCCACTCACCCCACACTGACGGGGGGTTAATTCCACAGCCCCCCACTCTTCACCCCACACTGACCATGGGGTGGGTCAATTCCACAGCCCCCCCCCTCACCCCACACTGACCATGGGGTGGGTCAATTACACAGCCCCCCCACTCACCCCACACTGACCATGGGGGCAGTTCCACAGCCCCCCCCCCACACACAAACACCTCACCCCACACTGGCCATAGGGGGCAGTTCTACAGCGCCCTGACAACTCCCCTCACTGACTATGGGGGCAGTTTCACAACCCCCACAGTACTGCCCCCCCCCACACACACACACTGACCATGAGGGTGTTAATTCCACAGCCCTCTGACAACTCCCCCCCCATATTGGCTATGGGGGGGTACTTCTACAGTCCCCCCCCCAACACTGATCATGGGGGGGCAATTCCACCTGTACACCTCCCCTCACACTGACTATGGAGGGTCAGTTCCACTGTCCCCCAGCACCCCCCAATACTGACCATGGGGGGGGAGCACTTCTACAGCCCCCTGACACCACTCCCAACATTGATCATGGCAACCCCCAACACCTCCCCGACACTGATCATGGGGGGCAGTTCCACAGCCCCCCAGCAGCTCCCCACACACTGTTGGGGGCAATTCAACAGTCCCCTACACCTCAGCTTCATAGTCACAGATCATAATTGAGGGCGGGGAGATCTCAGCCTCTCCTAACCCTTCTATTGACTATACTTGGGGGCTGCTCCTTTACCAAATCCCCCCATTTCCCAAAGAGCCGTCCCAAGTTCCAAAATGTACTAGCCCCACAGCCCCGAGCTCACTCCCATTGATTATACTGGGGTCATCACTACACACAGATTTCCCCTCAGGAAAAAAAAATCCTTATTTAGCTACATTGAGAATGGTTAAGAGTTGCACAAATTCCACCCCCTCCTCTGACTGTATTAAAGGACATCACATGCAATGGGGCTGACTGCTTGTAATACAGGAAACAGGGTGACTGGGTGAAAAAATAGGAAACCAAGCTGATTTTTCAGGGGCTCAGTGTCACAGCTTTTATTCTGGGTGACAAGCCGTGCGTTGGGATCGTAGCACCTCGTCTTTTGCAGAGTTGATGGTTGGAAAACAGGTTTATTGTCGGATCAAGTGCTGGCTCCCTGAAGAATCTGACTTCTGGGATATTAGACACCAAATAAGCAGCATCCTCACTCCTCATTTCCCTCTTATTGACCAGACTGGGGGGCAGCTTCGCACACCTCACCCTCCTGAGTGTTTGGGGAGCGGGTGGATCTTTGTACAAAGCCACTCACCGACTGTTCTGGGTATATTTCTACACAGCAGCCCTCAAGTTATCTTTTAGTCACGTTGTCAGGCATTCACCCCATCCCTGACCAACTGTGGTCCATTTTGGCATAGTTTAAAAGCTGTTTCTCTAGATCGGTGTTTCTCAACGACCAGTCCGTGGACTGGCGCTGGTCCCTGAGATCTCCCTGACATAATTTAGGAAGGCAGCAAGCCGCTCCCTGGTATCAAAAGGGTTGAGAAACGCTGCTCTAGATCAATACAATTTTCATGCAGACAAAGCTGTAAACCAGGGGTGGCCAACCTGAGCCTGAGAAGGAGCCAGAATTTACCAATGTACATTGCCAAAGAGCCTTAGTAATTTGTCAGCAGGCCCCCCATCAGATCCCCCCCTCCCGCCCCAGTGCCTCCGGGCAGCCCCACCGATCAGCGTCTGTCACAATCAGCTGTTTCACAGTGTGCAGGAGGCTGGGGGCGAGGGGGGAAGTGAGGGCATGGCAGGCTCTGGGGAAGGGGCAGGAGCCTTGGGGGAAGGGGTGGAGTGGGGGCAGGGTCTGTGGCAGAGCCAGGGGTTGAGCAGTGAGCACCACTGGCACATTGGAAAGTTGGCACCTGTAGCTCCAGCCCTGGAGTCTGCACCTATTCAAGGAGCCGCAGATTGGCCACTCCTGCTGTAAACAATGTCGTTAACCAGCTACAACAAGATTTTCTAAAGGACGGGGGAATAGGGAAATCAGAGACTCTCTTCCTCTTGCTTCTAAAACCTCTGCCCCCCCAACTGGGGCAAGGAACGTGTCCCCAGTATAGTCACCTCCCTTCGCTGTCCTTCGCCCCTGAAATGGGGACTGGGAGTGGTATGTGTGTTTGTAGTAACTTTTGTAGTACGTGAAAATGCACGTACATTTTCAGACTAGAATTTGGCTTGTGTATCCCACCTCAAGTCAATTGTTCCTCACCAAGTAGGATATAAACTGATTATCTGCTGGATCGAAGAAGGAATTTCCTTGCTATGAGAGAGCAATGGGGAAAAGGAGCGCTGGCCGCCTAGGAGTGAAATGAAGGAGCTGCATCTTTTTCTGGAACATCTGCTATCAGCTAGTGTTCGATACGTGGAACTAGTTTAGATAGATACACCACTCGTTGTTTTTGTGGATACAGACTAGCACAACTACCCCTCTGATACCACTAGTCTATTCTAATGTGGTAGGCGGAGGGACGCTGGGCTAAAGTGAGACATTGATTTAGTCTAATTTGGCAGGAGGTGGAATACCAGATTAGATTGACCACTTGTCTGTTCTGTGTGGCAGAAGATGGGCTACTGGATTAGCTGAATGCAGTTCCTTATCAGAACATCTTGCATTCCTTTAGGAGGAGCGTTAAATCCTGCCTCTCTGGTTCCCTTCAGTGCATGTGTCTCCTGAAGGATTATATTCCCTCTGGCTGTACCGCCCTGGCCTGTTCCAAACAGCAGCCCGTTGCTGTTTTCTCTCAGCCGGTGATAACACACATTCCACGGATGTCTCAGAACATTTATCCCTGGGCCAGGCAGCCTGCCAGAGCTGTGATCCAAGGCACATTCCAAAAATTGAATCCTCTCCATCCTCTCTCCCTGGCAGGCTGCCTTTGGCCTTTGCCTCCCTGACTTGCTGAAAATGCCTCACTGCCATCCTGCAGGGGGACTGTGATGTCCACAGGAGGGGACTAGATTATGAGTGATTCCACATGGGGGGCATAGTAAAACTTCTGGGGCAACATGCCAGATGAGATGACAAGGGGGATTTGGAAATACTTTTTTTGGTTTTTAAGTAGGGGATTTTTGCTCGTAAAACAAAATCTTTAGTTTGTCACATCACTTTCAAAGAGAAGATGCCAGAGATGAGCACCACTGAACTGTTGTCTCCGTCTGCCTGACCACTTCAGCAGCTCTCAAAGGTTCCTTAAAGCCTTGTCTGCTCTGTGCTTTGCTACTTGAACTGGTTTCAAACATGGTTCAGGCTAACTCAGCTCAAACGACAAACTGTGTTTAAACCAAATTTACAAACCGTCTTCTAGTCTTGATCCCTTTTGCCCTTGGCGATCTGAATTTCCTCTGTACCAAAGATCTGATGCACTGGAGAGTGTTGGTAAGCATTTTTATTTCCTGGCCTAAGCTACTTGACCTGGATCAGGGTAACAAAAAGTTCCCTCTCTGTCACATGGCAGGAGTCACTCATTCTAGTGTGTCCTTTGTTGCTTGCTTATCCATCCCAAAACGGATGATACAACTCCAGTCTCTGAAGGGTGCTGGTTGCTAGCTGCTGTTGCCATGGGTAAAACTCCAAGGTGGAGTTGTTTACACAAGATGTACTTTAGCCATATATGGTTTCCTCCAGAAAGTACAGAGACACAATTTCAAACCATTCACAATAGCCCTACCAAAAGGGACTTGACTGTCACGCAAAGGCTTGACTGTTACGTTGCCCACTCCTGCACTGTTATTGCAAAAGCTGTTTCCGCTGGTGGGGGTGGGAGCTGATTAAGAGAAGCCTGGAAGAAAGAACTGTATTTTCAGAGCCTAAGCAGGGGGCTGTGGTTTGAAAGTCCTCCTGAATGGCCACTCCTATCCCCTGCTTTGCTCCTTTCTGCTCATATCTGATCAGGGTTCTCTGTGTTCATCACCCAAATCCTATAAGAATCAGTGGCCAGTGGAAACACTCTTCTGCAACAATGGGGTAAAGGAGTGCTGGCTGCCTACGTTCAAAATTGAGCAGAGAATGGGGTGTTTCATTTTACCTTCCAAAAGGAAGTGAAATGTTTCTAAATTTAAAAAATGGATGAAGATTTTAGGGGTCAGGGAAACTGGTAATGAGCCATGGGACCTTATACCATGTAGGTCCCTATTTCAAATCCAGGCCAGGTTGGTAGTGACTGGAAATGGTTGCCATCTGATAGATCTTAAGGGATCTATGTGACATGAGTTTGGTGGGTCCCAGTTCAGTTCCTAACAGAGGTTAGGTGATCTCATCACAGGTATCCTCTGAAAAATTCCCATGGTGCTTATCAATCTGGTGCATAGATTTCAACTTCTCTGCCACATAGTGGAACCTATCTCTCCCTGATTGTCCCAGCAGCACAGGGTAAGCGCTTACATTGATCCAGTTTGGGGGTCCCAGATTGCAAGCTCTTGGCATGAATGCAATTCACAAAGACTTTCTAGCTGATGGATTATCCTATCTCCTAGAACTGGAAGGGACCTTGAAAGGTCATCAAGTCCAGCCCTCTGCCTTCACTAGCAGGACCAAGTACTTATTTTGCCCCAGATCCCTAAGTGGCCCCCTCAAGGATTGATCTCACAACCTTGGATTTAGCAGGCCAATGCTCAAACCACTGAGCTATCGCTCCCCTAACTATTGAGTTAATTGGCTAAGATCATAACAGCGTTCAAAAAAGAACTAGATAAATTCATGGAGGATAGGTCCATCAATGGCTATTAGCCAGGATGGGCAGGAATGGTGTCCCTAGCCTCTGTTTGCCAGAAGCTGGGAATGAGCGACAGGGGATGGATCACTTGATGATCACCTGTTCTGTTCATTCCTTCTGGGGCACCTGTCACTGGCCACTGTCGGAAGACAGGATACTGGGCTAGATGGACCCTTGGTCTGACCCAGTAGAGCCATTCTTATGTTCTTCTCCATATCCTTCCCAGATAGGGCTTTTATAATAAGTTGAGTAGGAGCCAGAGCTGGTTACACCCAAGTGGTCTGTGACTGGGATCTAATCCAACCATGTATACACAAAAATAGGTGTAATTTTAGAGTTTGTGAAAGGTCACATCACCAGTACCCATACCAAGCAGTGAGAACTAGCTCCATACCCACGGAATGTCTTGTGGGGAGAGAGGGCTGGATTTCATTTGTTTGGCTAGTAGAGACTGACTTCTTCTGGACACATGCAGTATGACACCACATGCTTCCAGCCCGGAAATTTGGTGCCTGCTTAGTTTGGTACTATTACTACTGCTACTATTACTGAATAATAAAAGAAGAAGCTCTTAGATAGCAAAAGATTGACTGACTGGCAAGAGCCATTTTCCCAGCGGCCATCCCTTCCCTCAGCGCTGGGTCTGCCATTTGTAAGTCCCCAAACAAGAATGGGACCCCATGTTGCTGGAGGCAGCAGGCAAGCGTTTATTTCATGTCTCCTCAGCAACCCAGGTTACCATGAGAACATCGAACCCCTCTCCCTTTCTCATCGGCTTCCTGTAGACTAGTGAGTCCAATTCAAGGTCGCCATCCTTATCGTGGGGGATGCTCAGTGGGCCCAGCATATTTAAAGGCGACTGAAAGATCCCGGATGGGGCCTGTGGTTGACAACTCCACTTCTCAGGCCCAGTGGAACTTTCTATCATCAGGGTGAAACTCAGCTTTGCAGGAGACAGAGCTTCCTCAGGGGCTGGTCCAAGATGGCGGAATAAACTCCAATGGGGACTAAAGACCATCACAAAACTCCCCATCTTCTGCTCCAAGTGCACAGTGCACTAATTCAACCTGCCTTTGCTAATATAAACACAGAGCTGTGTTGACATAAAACCCCCAAAACAACCTTTCCCGTTCCCCCCCAAGAAAACCAGCAACCAAAAAGAAACCCTACCAAACTCACTCTCATACAATTCTCCCAGAGGACTGAAGATGAGAGAGAGAATGAATTACATAGGACAGATGTTAGTCACGCCAGTTAATGCCTGGCTGTAAGGTGCTCAGATACTACAGTGATGAGGGTGATATAAGAAACCCTCCAGGATAGAATAGAGTCCACTGCCGGAGAGGACGATCAGGGTTGAGCTGTGAGTATCCGAGCTGGTTGGTTCTGCTTCCAGCGTGTGTGTGATGATTCCTCCCCCCCTACTCTGAGAGCTAGCAGAGGAGCCCAGGGTCAGGCACTGACTGTTCTAACCTCCTGGTGAAGGTGGTGATTGGGGTCAGATGAAGAGCTTGTTTCTCTCCTGGAGGAAGAACTGGGGATGAAATTTCCCCTCCTCTTCCCACGGTATAATATTGCATAAATATTACAAAGCATCAAACTAGGTAGACTGGTCCTGTACGGTAGCCCTTCCTATCCATAAATCTCCATGTGCTTTACAAAGATAGATGAGCAGCATTATCCTCATTTTACAGAAGAGGAAACTGAGGCACAGAAAGAGGCAGCAACTTAATCCACATCACACAGCAAGTCCCTGTCAGAGCTAGGACTTGAACCCACAGCTTCTCGGCTCTAGTTCAGTGCCCAGTAGCCACATAGCACAGTGTCTCAGTAGATGAGCTCTTGATACATGTGCATCATTGGGGTCTCTGAAATGTATTGGGGGCCATTTCTCAAGTGTCTATTCTTTGCCCACCCGCGGAGTTAATTAACAAAGAGGAGTATTTCTCCATGGTGCTGCCTGTACTACGTGCCACAACTGGTGATGGACACAGGTCAGGAATGCATTGTGCTCCTACTTTGAGACTAAGGCATGAGAGTGAAAAATGTATAGATCTTTGTGTAGGGATTTCATGATGCTTTTGGTAGGGAAATACATACCTTAGGCCAGTAGTTCTCAATCAGGGGTATGCGTACCCCTGGGGGTACACAGAGGTCTTCCGGGGGTACATCAACTCATCTAGATATTTGCCTAGTTTTACAACAGGCTACATAAAAAGCACTCGCAAACTTAGTACAAACTAAAATTTCATACTGACTTGTTTCTACTACTCTGTATACTATACACTGAAATGTAAGTACAAGATTTATATTCCAATCAATTTATTTTATCAGTATATGGCAGGGCCGCCCCGGGGGGGGGGGGGGAGGGCAAGAGGGGCAATTTTCCCCAGGCCCCGGGCCCCGCAGGGGCCCCCACAAGAATATAGTATTCTATAGTATTGCAACTTTTTTTTATGGAAGGGGCCCCCAAAATTGCTTTGCCCTAGACCCCCTGAATCCTCTGGGCGGCCCTGGTATATGGTAAAAATGAGAACGTCAGCAATTTGTCAGTACTAGTGCGCTGAGACACTTTTGTATTTTTATGTCTGATTTTTGTAAGCAAGTCATTTTTAAGTGAGGTGAAACTTGGGGTACGCAAGACAAATCAGACTCCTGAGAAGGGTACGGTAGACTTAGGAGCAAGGAGCAAGACTGGGTATCAACCCAGATTCCCTTTGTGCTATTGACAGCTGGCTCTTATTTCTGAGGGTGCACAGACATCTAGAGGCCTCTCCAGGAACAGCACTGAGCCACAGAAATGATTCTTCACTCCTTTGCCTGTCTTGACCGGTGTCTCAGAAGTGATTTTGGACCCGTACACGAAGGGTTCAGGACTGTGCTAGCTCTCAAACTCCGTGCTGAGTATGATGGGGTTCTAAGAAGGAGAAGGGAATGGCTTTAAGAAATTGTGCAAACCAGGTTCCAGCTGACTGTGTGGCCTAGAGAAATCTGGGTTCCCTCTCCAGTTCCGCTATTTAGGCTGCTGGCGTGACCTTGGCCATGTCACTTCACCTCTCTCTGCCTTGACTCCCCCCTCTGTAAAATGGAAATTTTGACTGTGATGGGGGATCTACTTCACACCGGCCCTAAAGGGAGAGCTTAATTAAAGCACTTGGAGGCTGGGCCAGGCCTGATTAAAGATGAGTCCCAGCTGGGAGAGGAGCTGAGTAGTTAGTTTGAAGAGAAGAGGGCTGGAGCAGACAAGGTTAGTAGGGAGAGTGGGAAGAACTCAGCAGCCATTTTCTAGTAGATGGCAGAGAGACAGGTATGACCTGCTGGAGGAAGTTGATGGAACTGGCCAAAGCTGGGGAATCCTGCTGGGTAGAAGGCTCAGGTGGGGCCCCAAGATAGAGGGGAAGAAGCTGAATCCAAGAGCGGGGGTCCTGGATGCAGGGGCCCTGGAACAATTTGTATAGTCGGGGTGCTGAGAGCCATTGAACCAAACTGTTATCCATGCACATAATGGAAACCACTTCAATCCAGGGGGTGCTGCACCACCCCTTGTTCCAGCACCTATGCCTGGACATGCTCAGTGGGGGAGGACTCAATGGCAGAGGGGCCTGGCATATGGAATGCTGCAGGGGGCTGGCTCACTGGAGCCCTGATGCGAGGGTCGCTGTGGACTGGGGACACAGGCAAGGGCAGGACCTGACTGTCTAGGTAGAAGCTCTGGGTGGCTTTGCTCAGCACAAGAGCCTGGAGAGGGGCTGGGGAGAAATGCCACGGTAGGAAGGAGTCCTGCGGAGGCAGCAGCAAGAAGTTGGATGGAGCAAACCTTGGCTGCTGGTTAAAGGGTCTGTGGGCTTGACCCAGTGTGGTGGGGTGGCCCAGGTTCCCTTACAGCCACGGCAGAAGATGGTGCAAAGCCTCCCTGAGGGAAAGGGATGAGGATAATTCAGAGCCTATGGAGAAGGGTGTAAGGACTCCTGGGGCCAGGATCAGGGCCTGAAGACCTGTCGAGGTCTTGGAATTATTATTTGGACTTTGGTTTGTTGCCCCTTCTGTTACCCTGGAAGGGGTGGGACTAAATCACAACCTGGCCAGAAGGCTGCGTCATGAGAAGTGGCAAACCGAGGCCGGAGTCAGTGAAGCGGTGGTGCTGGAAGAGAGGTGCTGGAAGAGGGCCATCTAAGCCACCCCCAGCTGGGAGATGGGCGTGCCAGTGGTGAGTCCACCCTTTTACAAATACTTGTATGTCCTTGCTGAAATACTGTCCTTGCTGAAATTTGTCCTATGAAAAATGCTGAGATAAGAGCCAGGTATTTAATTTAACCTCAGCATCCAGTTTTATCCTGCATAGATTCTGTTTAGCTAATGCCACACGGTTATTGGTTTCCCATATATTTATGGGACACATTTAATGCTGGGTGCACCCCTCTGAATATTTGGGAAAATCTGGATCTGAATTCTGTATCTTGGGGCCTGTCTCTAGTTAATAGCACATGCTACAGCATTGGCTGCAGCACATGTGAAGTCAGGCAAGCCTGTGTGTTACAGGTAGCTTCAGTGCGCCTTCAGTGCCAGTGTTAAGCTTTTCAAGATTGACTTCTGAGTTGGAGGGCTCTATTTTGGGGTGTCCAGTTGGAGACACCTTGGGCCCCAATTTTCATGGCCAAGTACATTGCATCTGAAGTCACTAGGAGCTGGAGATAGTGAATACCTCTGAAAATCAGCCCCTTTGAAGTTGTATAATAGCTAATGCTAATGGAAATTCTGGAAGGGAAGTTAAACTCCATGATGCAGGGTTTAAGACCATCTCTAATTTTTAGGGCTCAGGAGGAGAATTGATGTAGGGGGACAGATTATCTAACTGGGGGGTTCTCTGAATCATCTGTTGTTGCCCATGGTTGGAGTCAGGAAATTGGACTAGATGGATCTTGGGTCCGATCCTGTCTGCCAATTCCTATGTTCCTAGGTCTCAAGTCGGTCATCCCAAAACGGAGGCTGCCCAGAGTTTGTGGCCACTTTGGAAAACATTGGCCCATGCTCCTGATGTCCTCTCATGCAACATAAGCTAGGAAACCAAGAGCTTGACCCAAAGCTCATTGACATCGATGGCAGGGCTCTCGTTGACTTCAGGGGGTTTGGATCAAGGACTCGGTGCAGCTTCTGACTGCGGTGTGAAATCTGCGGGCAGCGGAGAGGTCTCTTCTCCTCTGGTTGCTGACTCAGACATGTCACTGTAGGAGCCTGGTGCTGCTTCCCTTGAAATCGGTGGGAGCGCTGACATATAAGCAGGCCTGAACAGTCCAGTCCATTGCTTCCCTCCCTCTTGGTATGACTGCACTTTGCTATGTTCCTGTAGTATCCTCCCATCACCCAGTTCCTCTCCTCCTTCCCTGTAAAATCCTGCTGCTGGGATCGGCTCCTTGACCCAGTCCATTCCTTCCCCTCTTCAACTGCCTCCTGAAAGCTCCCACTTGTCCTGTGGGGCCTATCAACCACAGCTGTTCCCATGACATAATGTTAAAAGGGAACGACCCAAACAAACACAATCATGAATGTAAGGTGGTCTTCTCTGTGCCTATAATGGGTCTAGCACATCAGGGCCCTGCTGCTACCGTCATACAAATGAATACTAATAACTAACAAGATGCGTGCCCTTCATCACCACTCAGTCACTTGCTCCTGTGGCATCCCTTCCCCTTTTGTTTGCCTGTTTAGATGGCTTTGACATGGAAAACACATGGGGGTTTTTGTTGGTCGTTCAACTGCATACCGTATTTTTGGTGCTATGCAGATGATAACTTCCCAATTGTATGCTGCATTGGAGAGAGAGGTTTCAGAGTAGCAGCCGTGTTAGTCTGTATCCGCAAAAAGAAGAACAGGAGTACTTGTGACACCTTAGAGACTAACAAATTTATTAGAGCATAAGCTTTCGTGGACTACAGCCCACTTTCTATTTAGTAATTCACTCAGAGTATGTATTAATACCTGGGGGAGCAAACAAGTGTGCATATCTCTCTATCAGTGTTATAGAGGGCGAACAATTTATGAGTTTGCCCTGCATAAGCCTTATGCAGGGTAAAACGGATTTATTTGGGTTTAGACCCCATTGGGAGTTGAGCATCTGAGTGCTAAAGACAAGCGCACTACTGTGAGCTGTTTTCAGGTAAACTTGCAGCTTTGGGACAAGTGATTCAGACCCTGGATCTGTGTCTGGAGCCAGACGGGAGTGTCTGGCTCAGCAAGACAGGGTGCTGGAGTCCTGAGCTGGCAGGGAAAGCAGAAGCAGGGGTAGTCTTTGCACATCGGGTGGCAGCTCCCAAGGGGGTTTCTGTGATCCAACCCGTCACAGTGGGCTGTAGTCCACGAAAGCTTATGTTCTAATAAATTTGTTAGTCTCTAAGGTGCCACAAGTACTCCTGTTCTTTTTATTGGAGAGAAAGAATTCCTAATAGTTAGAGCAGGTGAATGAGGGTCAGGACTCCCTGAGTTCTGTGTTGTATGCTGGGAGAGATTGTGGGCTAGTGGGTAGATCAGTGGACCAGGACTCCTGGGTTCTATTACCTGCTGTGGGAGGCAGATTGTGACCGAGGGGTCAGGACTCCTGGGTTTGATTCTCAGCAATGCCACTAACTCCCTGGCTAGCTTTAGGCAGGTCACTTCACCTTGATTTTTACCTCTCTGTGGAATGGGGGTGAAATTTGCTCACCTCTGAGAGATGTGGGGTGGGAGGCTTAAATACCTGCTTCGGATGAATGATGCCGTGTAAATGTGAAGTGCACAATTAAGATGTGACAGGGCGAGGTGATGGCCCCTAATACCACCCCTCTGCCCCTCCCCGCTGAAGATCAGCTCTAAACTGGGTGATAATTGGCAGGTGTACTGTATTTTGGAGTGTATTTTAGTACTATGATTGAAAGCTCACTGAAATAAAAGGACTGGGGGAAGGGGTGGGGGAGAGCATTTCAACTACAGTAGCCTTTGAATCAGTGCTATTTCTTATCAAAGAGTGACATCTGCTGGTAAAGTAACAGGCCAAAGATCAGGTCTCAGAAAATGGTTCAATACAGCTAGGATGACCAGATAGCAAGAGTGAAAAATCGGGACAGGGGGTGGGGGTTAATAGGTACCTATATAAGAAAAAGCCCCAAAAATCGGGACTGTCCCTATAAAATCAGTATATCTGGTCACCCTAAATACAGCAGAGGTAAACGAAACCAGATCAAGGCACTGGGCGCTGGTGGGCAAGTACTTTGTGCCATCTGGACGTTTGATTGCTCTGTAGTTTGTCTCTCTCAGGCAGGGAGGGAAAGGTTGAGATATGCAGGATTGGCACTGGATAGTACTTGGATGAGAGTCTCTCAAAGCCAGGGGGCTGCAGACCGGGGCAGTATTGGTGCAGTAGCTGGTGCATGGTGTATTCCCTCTCAGTACAGAGCCAATGCCTCAGCGCAGTGCTAAGGGACGCAGAGTGGGCCAGAGTCTCTGGCACTACTCCCTTGTCATGCCCATATGCTAAGGGCAGCACAGGGTTGCCTCTGCATGGGTCGCCGTTCCCAGAGGGCCATTCTACCCCATTGTGCCACTGGAGAGGTGCAAAGAGGCCAGAGTTGGGAACCAGATTCCACTTGGTCTGGAGGAGCCAAGATGTTAAACTGAGGACCTGATCACCCGCGGTCACTAAAAGAGCCATTGCCACTTTCCCCAGTAATAGGTTCATTAGCTGCTGTATCCTCTGTATACCAAATTCTACTGGGTAATTATATTCTGCATCCCTAAAACTGCCCCTGGCACTTGGATACTGTGTTGTTCTTTGTTTCCTGGCAGTTGGGCAGCATTGTTGTGTGCTGTCAAACAGCTGCTGCATTCCATTCCAGAGGTGGATGCATTTTAATAATGGGTGAAGTAAATTCCGTATCTATAGGGACCTAATTGGGCTGGGTCACAGTAGCCCAGTGAAAGGTGTTCCAGAATCTAAATTTTCATTTTAAATAAATAAAATAAGTTTCTGGCCCTTATCTTTGCAAAGAGAACCTTGAACATGTCAACCATTGCAGGAATGCCTGCCTGCATCTGCAGAGAGCCTGAAACAACCGCTCCGAGGCATGAAGGGCCTCATCCATTTCTGAGGCATGTTAACACTGGTGCCGCATTCTGATGTTGAGTGTTTTACGGGGAGCAAGGAAGATGAGCAATGATCATATTATGAAGATCCACACAATCTATTGCAAGTGGTGTCCCCATTTTGGTATCACAAGTGGGCGGAGCTTGGTTGTAGGTGGAGTGTGAGAGTATCCACTGCTATTCCCTCCCACCCCCAATGCCCTGTGTGTATATTTAGATCATGAAGTGCTTTGGAATGAAAGGAGCAATGGGGTGGAATACAAGATATAATTATCTTCACCTGTTGCACGCCAACCAGGGAAATAAGAGACAGATGACAGGAAATGAGGACTTCAAAAATAGACACCTTTAATGTCAAACGTTCATGGATCAATGATGCCAATGTACAAGAAACAGAGAAACGCTTATAGTAGACACCACATGGGGGACAGTGTGTGAGGGAGAAGTACTTTAGAAGCTCCCTACACTATACCTTTTACTGTGACTTTGATCAGAACCAGGAAAAAGCAGGACTAGACAAATAAACCAAAGATGGCTTGAAACACGAGCCATAAAAATGAACCTTCTTTTTATGGTTTGATAAGCCTTCCCTCACACTATTTTAAAAATTCTTTCATGAAACAATGTTTGCAAATCCTACCAGACTTCCCCCAATGACTGTTCTCTTCTACAAATGCCATCTTTGTAGGATCAAAACTCGGTCATTCCTCTCACAGTTCAGCAGGACAAGAATTGCAAAGTTGTTTAGCAGATGAATCCTCTTTTTTTTATTTTTATTTTTAAAAAAGTCTTTGTATATGGAAAATATTTGTTAACAAATAGAACTCTATACACTTCTCTTAAAACCTCAAATATATTAAACATTTAACTTCAGTCTCACGGCAACATTTATGTACATTCCTTAATATTTTACTTAGTCACTGATGCAATCTGATAGCTTTGGCCTTTGCTGCTTCTGGGGTTTATCACATTACTAATCTTACTCTTGAAATCAAGCCAGTGGTTTTGGTTGGGTTTTTGTGGGGCTGTGGGAGACAGAATAACAGATTAAAGCTTGGGCTAAAAAAGGGGGAAATTAGATGGATTTTTCTCTATACTGTATTGTTGAAACTCAACACTGGTCCAAAGTCTGGGACTTGCTATATTCAGTCCTAGATTAGTGCCAAAAAGAGAAATTGCAACGCTTAGATGACAATTTTAAAGTGAAACTTCAGAGATTTGACATTTTGCAGACAGATGGGCTACAAGTTAGCATTATACCAATAGTCTAAACAATGAGAATACAGGAGAAAAATATTTGTTCCTAGCCCAAGTGGTTCAAGGAATCTCAAACCTTGAACAAGACATTCTGGTTACCATCTTGCTGCTTTCTACTTCATTCCAATGTGGTTTCCACAGCAGCTCTCACAAGAATGTCTGAAGCTACAAATCAACAAGTTTTGCCATCCAAAAGCTTTGACCCCAACCTGGGGATTCCATCATTTCTAACTCTAGAAGGTTCCTGAACAAGAGTCTGCTACAACTATGTTGGAACTGAAGTGCATGTTGGGTAGAGAAAAAGCAAGATGGGGTCCTGCAAATTCCCTTTCTTGTGTGCCTCCAAGCTGGGCAGAAGCGTGGCAGAAGCTCAGAGGATTCACACTCCGGGTTTCAGAAAAAAAGAGAGACAATAGAAGTTAAGTCCCTGCATGGCTTTTTCCCATGTGGCAGCAGATTCCCCACTTTTTTTTTTTTAATAAATCAGAACCCACGATGGGAAAATTCCACTAACATTCAGGAGCAGAACAAAACCCAACTAATCCAGTCCACAGCGTGTTTGAGAATGGGAAGCATGAGCTGCTATTTCCAGGTCTTTTCTCAAAGACCAGGGCCTTTCACCAGTTTGGTTCCACCCCCATGATAGCAGATTCTAGATAGAGCACCGCTTCCTTTCAGCTGATGTCCACCTCACTCCCGTCTGTATGTCACAGAGCAGCTACAGCTTCTTGTAGCCCTGGTACCTGATGGGCAAGGAGTGTTAAAAGCACAACTGAATAGCCAAGAGGTTAGAGGTGAGGATGACAAGGAGGAAGGGTAAGGAGATGAGACGGCAGCCCGCCCCAGTCTGGAAGATGTGCAGTTTCTCAGCATCTGGGTGGAACATCTTTGCGTCCTCCAGAGCACCACGTGCGGCCAGGGTGAAATTGGCATCGCCCGAGGTTACCACATCAAAGACGCACGACTGGAAGTAGACGTCCTCCACCGGCAGCTTCTCCTTGCACAGCAGTCGCGCCGTCTCAGCGGCAATCCCAGTGTGGTGACATTCGCTACGGGAGATGCGCTGGCTGGGCGGGCAGCCGCCCACACAGAGTTGCAGGTCCTGCTCTTCGGTGAAGGCCTGCGCCACCTCCTTGGCTGCCCGGATGGAGAAGGATAGCTGCCGGCCCGCCTGGCGCACGGCGATGGTGGTGCCGATGTAGGCAGCCCGGATCTCCACGTGCTGCCCGGGCGCACGTTCCTGGATGGTCAGGCTGCTCCCCCCCGGCCTCTCGCCACCGTTCACTGAGCCATCCTCAAAGGCAGCCGGCAGGTTGTCTATTTCGGCCTGGTAGACCTTCTGGTCGATGCATTCCTTCATGTTCTTAAATATGATCGTGAGCTGCAGGGCAAAAAGAAAACAGCAAGGCTGGATCCACACCCCGGTCTAGTTCCGGTTAACTGTGGTGGGGAGAGGGGAAAGAGGAAGGGATTGTGACCCTCCTAGATATCTGTCAGGAGATCAAACAACCACCCTGCCCTTCCCATATTGATAGATGGGAGGCAGGTCAAGGTACAGAACTACTGGTCCAACATCCAGAGAACTGGACTGAGACTCAGGACTCCTGGGTTCTGTTCCTAGTTCTGCCACTCGCCTGCTGCCGGACCTTGGGCAAACTGCTTCCCCTTCCACCCAATGTCCATTTGTCTTGGCTGTTTAAATTGTGAGCTCTTTTGGGGACTGGGAAACTGTGTCTGTCTGTGCACCACCCAGCGCAGTAGGGCCCTGCCCTTGGCTGACGTTGTAATAAGAGATCAGGAAGTTACCATGCGGCCCATCATCTTTCTTAGGACTCATAGTACAGCAGTGGTTCTCAAACGTTTGTTCCAGCGACCCCTTTCACACAGCAAGCTCTGTGTGCGACCCCCCCCCAATTATAAATTAAAACCACTTTTTTATATATTTAACACCATTATAAATGCTGGAGGTGAAGCAGGGTTTAGGGTGGAGGTTGACAGCTCGCAACCCCCCCCCCCCATGTAATAACCTCGTGATCCCCTGAGGGGTCCCGACCCCCAGTTTGAGAACCCCTGCTGTACATCCAAATACAGGGTTTCCACTATACCAGGCTGGACCCACACCTGGAGCACCTCACAGGGCAGAGTGAGCCCCTCCCACTGTTCACCTGGCGACCGCTGAAAGGGTGGTCTCTTGACCCCAAGTGTCACTCCCATTCCTAATTGCATAAGCCCCACCCTTAGGGCTGCCTACCATGCCCTATGTGGCACGTGAAAAGTCCCATTAGGAAAGTACTTAATGTATTTTTCTTAATGTCTCTGAACACAATTTAAGCAGCTGGACGTTAAGGAGCGGGGCCAGCCCCATGTGAGCAGCTAGGTGCAGATGGACAACCAGCAAGTGGTCCATGAACCGCCGTTTGAGATCTGCTCATCTAATCTAGCCCGTCCCCTTCCCATGCCCAGCAGCAACGGGAGAGCAGTTCTGTCATTGCATGAATGGTTCTTACATTTGATTCTGAGCCTCCATCCCTCTCGCACCGTGAATGCAACGGCAGCCGCCCAAAGCCCCAGGCTGTGACGTTACCTTGCCGGTGGCTGTCGCGTTGGAACTCTTTGCCACTGGGTAGCTAGTTGCCTGCACAAACAAGTAGTTATTGTCCAGGAGAGGCCAGGAGCCCTCCACGCGGCAGGTGTGGAACTCATCATGGAAGGTGCGGATGTGGGGGTCCCCGAAGGCCGCGCAGTGCTGGTAGGTGGGGGGCTGGCCATGCTTGTAAAGGAAGCTCTTCTCGTAGTTGCAGATGTCCAGGGACTCAAAGCCCTGGTGGTTAGGGGCCGGCGGGCGGGGCCGGGGCGGCGAGGTGGGGCCTTCCTTGGAGCAGTTGTGTTGGATCATGAGGTCCTCGATGCCGTGGACGGCAGAGTGGTAGACCAGGTCGCCCCGGCAGGTCCGGGCCGTCTTGCGGGTGCAGTGGGAGTAGGAGCGCAGGGCGTTGCAGTAAGCCACGTCCTTGTTGGAGCCGCGCAGGTTGAGGGTGGCGGCCACGTAGTCGGCGTTGCAGCGCAGGATCTTACATTGGCAGCAAGCTGTGGGGGGCGGGGGGGAGGGCGAGACAGAGCGTACGGCATCACGTCTGATGTCAGTGTTACACCGTTCCGCCAGCTCTGCTGAAAGGGGCTAATCGCTACCATCCAGGAGGCCTTGGATGCCAGGACAGTCGCAGACCTCATTAAAGTCAATGGCTGTGCCAAGCACTCTCTTTGTGCCTCACTGGAGGGAGCAATTAAACCCGTTTGTAATGAGTGACCAACAATGGAGGGACACCCCCACCCAAGGTACATGGCGGGTCAGAGCTAAGGGCTTGTCTCCACTTACAGCATCGTTGTCGCACTTAGTGAAGATACTACCTACACCAATAGGAGAGCTTCATAGTTACACTGACATAAGTTTGTAGTGTAGACCAAGCCTGAACCCTATGGGTCGAGGGGTTTCCCTGACTGCAAACACAGTGATTAGGATGTTAGGCTGCCACCTGTGCATGTTAGCGGCTGAAAGCCAGGAGACGCAGTTGTGGTGTGAGCCTGAGGCTGTGTCTACACTAGAAACGCCACAGCGGCTGCAGTAAATCCACCTCTCCAAGAGGCGTTGGCTAGCTCGACGGAAGAATTTCTTGTGAGCTTCTTGGGCACAGGGCTCGCTGGAGGGGCAGACACGGGGATTTCTGAGCAAGAAAACTGCCTGCTGCTTCTTTCTCCTGCGCTCAAGGAACGAGGGCTCTGTATTTTTTTTTTTATTTTGGTAAATAAACAAGATCACACCAAGAATCTCTCCAACTCCTATCACAGATTTCTCGGCCTAATGGAAACAACCCTGACAGGGCCCAAATCTTGGCTAACTGCTTGGGCTAAAGGGGGCAACAGAGTGTTCTAACGTTCTATCCTCCCAGACTGTATTACTACACTGCCTTAGAGATCAGTGAGTATGCGAGATCTCCCCAGATATGCAGGGCTGGGCTTGGTTGGGGTGGGAGACCGCGTAAGTAACCACTGGGGTGCTGCAGGAAACGGTGTTGGTAATTCAGTAGGGCCACTCTCCCCTGGCTCAGCACTGCCTCAGCCCAGTGCGAGAGATGGCACCGTATTCTCCGGCTGACCACCAGCACTGTGGTGTCCTCTTGGATCTGGAGTTTCCCCAAAAGCTAACGCTCGCACAAGTGAACGGAAAATGGGGCGCAGCGGTGCACTGGGCATTGCAAAATAAGCCAGATCTCAAGCATGTCCTGAGAGCAGGAAGGGAGCCGCTGGGTAAGGGACTGCAGGAGGGGGAAAGATGTCGATGCTACAGATTCCCAGAGGGCTGGAAGCAATCCCACACTAGTGAGGGGAAGGAGAAAGCCTAAGGGCAAAACCCTGGTCCTACTGAATTTGGGGGCAAAGCTCCCAAGATGACCCAGCAGGACCTTTTCATCGCTGATAACCTTCCGGGCCGTTGCTGTTTTTAATGATGCAATGAGCCATCACACGCCTGCCACCACTTCGTCTTCGCGATGGGAACTGCCACCACACTAGCAGATGCCCACCCCTCTATTTCAGCAACCCCCCTGCCTTTGGCAGGTGCATGCTGCTCACATTCCCACTGCTGGCATGCAGCCGACCCCTGGCATCTCTGCATGTTCGGCACCTTACCATGCCCGCAGAAGAGGAGGAGGAAGAGTGCTCGGAGGATGAAGCAGGTGCTTTCCAGTTGCTGTGGGCTCGTGCTGCAGGCTGACTTCCCCATTCCAATCCATCCAGAGCCTCTGGGGATGAGGCACCCCCCGTTTTGTCTTTTCTTTCACCAACTCCCCTGGAAGCAAAGCAGAGACAGGGATCTGGGTTAAATAAACTAACATGAGTTGCTGGACAGGATGGCTCGGTGCCCTTTGCTTCACGCTTGAAATAGCCAGAATCCCGAGAGCTGCAGGTTCAAAATCCAGCAGGCTCAACTACCCTCTTCATCTTTCCCACGGAGAGAGAGACATCTACAAGCTACTTTGTGTGAAGACAGCTTAATAACAAGGTCCTGTCTGCTGAGTGTGAACATTAGTGATGCTCTGGCATGTGAGATGGGATTATCCTTGGTTCAAACTGCCTTCTCCTCCCCATCCCAGTGTTCTGTGCGCTAATGTTCTCTGATGTCCCACCCCAGAAGTGGCTGCATTTATATAGTTCGAAGTGCATTGGGATCCTTCGGCAGAAACTCGCCACTATCCAAATGCGTGATACAGTTGTCAAGTTGTATTGAAATTCGGATGTTTTCAAACAGAAATATGGTATCAAAGAGAATTACAGATATGGCGCGTGTGGCAAGAGAGGGCAGAAATGGGCTGGCTGCTATCTAGCATGCATTGAAGGGGCTGGGGCTGAGAGGGGGAATTCATTCTCCATAGTCCATTCAGTCCTTGATCTCTATGCCTAAATTAACCTCAACAGGCACCAAAACTGGGATCCTGACTTTTGTGGCGGGGACAGTGGGCTGCTGGAAAGTGGACTGAGACCCACCAAACTCATTTTGTGTAGGCCACCAAACCAGACAGCAGACAAGACTGGATCATTAGTGACTGGGGCTAGACTTAGTCACTCGGCTCCCAGTCGAAAGGGTAACTGCTCCATTATCAAGCCCCACTGGACACCGAGCCCGACCGTTTACTGCACCTCTTTCTCACATCCAGAGGATCTGGATCTGCAGACAGCTGTTTGCAGCAGACCCCTACGCGAGGTTAGGTACAGCCTGTGCCATTTGTGCTGGTGCACAGAGGAATGCGTTACTAACAGCTGTCAGCTGTGACTCCAGCTGGTGAAAAGCTCATTGTGAAAACAGAAGGAATGAAGCACAGAATCGTAGATTTTTTTTTTTTTTTAAAGGCCAGAAGAGTCCACTGTGATCAGCTAGTCTGAGCTCCTGCATCACCCAGGCCCGAGAACCTCACCCGGTAACTTCTGCATCAAGCCCATCGCTTTTGGTTGAGCTATAATGCATCTTTTAGAAAGAAAGGCATCCAGTCGTGATTTAAAGATCTCAAGCGATGGAGTATCCACCACGTCCCTGGGTACCATTATTCCAACGGCTAAATTACCTGCAGGGATCTATTATGTAAGTTTCACTCCGTTGACCTCTACACTAAATGGACTCCACGTACACATAAATAAGCGAGGTAGTATCCAGAACCAGGCGGACTTTCCAGATTCACAGCCTCTCGGTCACACGCACACATGGAAAATTAAGGGGAGAATTTCTCTAGAACCAAAGGGATTTTTTCCCCCCTCTCATTTTCCATTCAAATGGAAGCCCCGCAGGTTTGCACTGGTCTTACTTCGGAAAGAAGCTGGGTTTTAGGGGCTACTGGGGGTAGGAACCTGAAATGGATTATGCTGGCTGCCAATACAAATATCTAGATACAGCAGATAGCGTTTATAGTCTTGCATTTATGTCTTTGAGTCTGACTTCACCGGGATCGATCGATCGATCTCTCTCTCTCTCTCTCTCTCTCTCTCTCTCTGATGTGGAGGAACGCACCATGAACACCCTGCTAACAGTCTAACCGTGTGTCTCATGCATTGGGCTGGGATACGGAACGCTCTAAATTCCATGGGGGTGGAGGGGATGCACATGGTCCTTTAGCTAACAGCTAGACTCCAAGCTAGCAATTTCTCCACCCTGCTGCTAGATTTAAGGAACAGACTGCAGGGTGCCGATCACTGGTGATGATATCCATGCATCTGTGGGCCCGTCGGGAACTGGGATGTGCAAGTGTACTTGGGGTAGTGACAGGCACAGATACTGCATGTGTAAATAAAGGTTCTTTTATTTCACTTGAGAGGTTCACACATTTAATTTTGACTGGCCCTGCTGCCTGTGAGAGTTTGAACTCCGCTCCCTTCTGGGAGCAGCTCACACTGGCAGTATTTGCAAGTTCCTGAAAATGAAATAAAAGTTTCTGGGAAGGGAAGAGGATTCTGGAGACAATAGGGTCACAACTGCTCAATGGCAGGCCATTATTTGTGCTGGATGGACCATAGCCGTGGCTAGAACATTTCCCACCCCCAGCTGGCCGTCCCAGGCATTTGCTGCCAGGAAAAATAAAGTTAGATTAATGGCTGAGGGGGAAATGGGGGGGGTGGGAGATTGGTTTGAATCTGGCCCAAGGAAAAAATAAAACAGCAACTCCTTAGCATTCATTAACAACATACGCTCTGTCCTTCTGGCCAACACCTGTCCTAGAGCAAGAACTATCTAATGCAATTGCAATGGAGGAGGGAGCACGTGTATACCCAGGATTAGATTTCTATAGGCTTATGCATACTGGTTCTGAAATCCTATTCTCGATAGGTTTTTATACCACGCTCATTGCCGTAGTATCTGCGCACCTTCCAGTAGGGCAGGAAGCAACGTGACTACACGTCATTCCCGTGGGGTTTGTTCTCTTGCCCTCCCCGCAGAGGGAGAAGCATGTGCAGATACCCATCACTGTGTGTTTGGATTAGAGGCGGCCAGGTCCAAGAAATACGCCTTAAATGTGGAGCAGGAGAGGGGTGAGGTTTGTGATAGTCCTGGGTTGCTGAGGGAATTCATAGCACAATCTCAGACCATCCCCGGAGAAAGTTCTGTCTCCAGTCCTGGACACCTGTAGACTGATTCTAATGTCTATTTCTGGTCATTATGGGGTGCATGCACCTCCCTGTGAAGTCCTCATCACTCTGAGAATAGACAGTGGTTTACATCCATCAATCCCACAACCGTTTTAGGTAGAGGCAGGTAGCGTTTTCCCCTATTTTACAAATGTGGGAGGGGGGAGAGACACAGGCACAGAGAGGTGCATCAAGCCAACTGCAGAGTCAGGAATACAGAACCCAGCTCTCCTGAGTCCTGGCGTGGTACGCTAGCCGCACCCTCTCCTTTACTGGTCACGGAGAGCCGCAGGCCACAGGCAGCACACAAGCACTGCAGAAGATTTTCCCCAGACACCGGCTGGTGGAATCTATCTACACTGCCACCACCACGCTGCTCCGCCAATGGGACTGGACCCTGAGCGGGAAGGCAGAGGGTGAGATGGGAGGCGGTCTTTAGGGAGTACAGTACAGGGGGGCCAGTACCTTTCCCAGCTCTAAGGAAAGCCGTCTAGAAGAGTCTGGTGGAATGATCACGCCTCTGATCAGGTGTGAAAACTGAAGGGAAAAGATCCCTGCTCCCTACGCCTGACCTGGTGGTCTCTGAGCAATCACGGGGTTGATCGGCTACCGGGGGTTAAGATCTGCTTCACTGCCCCAGTTTTCCAACTGGGGCTCATCTATCGCCCCTACAAAAGCAGGTAGAAGTCTCTTTTAGGCACGCTTGTGCGCGCACACACACACTCACTCACTCTGCAACAGGATCCCTTCCTGCCAGGATGAGAGACAGAGCAGCAATCTCCCAAGAGCAGACGGACCCTCTCGGTTCAGCAGCATTGGTCTAGCATCCGGACTCCTAATGGCTTGGTTCAGTCAGTGGGCTCTTACGTGGTGGTCCTCTTGTCTCACAGCCCTAGGAACTGGCCCTGCCATCCCCCTGCCCTGTCCCCTTAGAGAGACTAACGCGGTCGCCTCCCTTTGTACCTCTGACACTCGGGACGAGTGCTGGGTCCGAAGGAATACGAGCAGATGGTTCATTCTCCTCTGCCTCCTTCGCTCAACTTGTCCAGCCGTTTGCATTCGCTTTCTCCAGCTCTGCCTGTTGCAATTGCGCTTGAACTTTGGGGTGTTTGACTAAGCCGATAAACAACCCGGGAGCATCTGCCAGCTCCCTCTGGGTTCGCTGCAGGAGCTAATGATCAACCCAGCGCTCCCCACCAAAAAGTAGCCAACAGCCACATGATCAGCCCACGTGATGGGGCCCAGGTCTTGCCATCACCCCTCCCCCAAGAACCTCCCAGCAAGGAAAGCTTCTGATTCATAGAGCTGAAGGCTGGAAGATCAGCTAGTGTGACATCCAGTTACCCCACTGTGGAGCCCAACAGGTTGCATTAGGCTAAAGCATCTCGACATGGAGACTTTCAGAGATGGAGATCTGATCTCAAGACACGTGAAGTGAGACCATCTTGGCAGGACCTGGGGGCCCGTGAGAATCCAACAGAATGCACATGGAGTGGGTGGAGTCTAGTGGTCAGAGCAAGGGTGGGGGGACTAGGAGCCAGGACTCTTGGGTTCTCTTCTCAGATCAGGAAAAGAATTGGGTCTAGTGGCTAGAGGACAGCGAGTGAGAGTTTTATTCCCATGTCTACTGCTAATTTGCTGTGTGGCTTCAGGCTAATCACTTCCACTTCCCCAGCTACAAGAAGGGGATAAGAGACCTCACAGGGCATGTGAGGGTTAGCGTGTCTAGAAGAAAAGTGCTAGAAGAAGGGCAAAGATCTGTCCCCTCCAAACATCCTTCTCATCATATCAAGTAGCCAGGCTCGGAGGCCTGTGATCTCATGAAGAATGGAACTCAAGTAAGAGCACGGTAATAAAACGCCAATGATTTGTATTCTGGTAACACCAAGACACCCCAACCTTGACTGAGGCTCTGTGATGCTGGCTGTGGTGCAAACACACAGTAAGAACCAGGCCCTGCCATCAAGAGCTGACCATGATCTTCTTCATGGCCTCCATGTTTCCTGGGTAAAGTGTTCCACTAATAACCGAGCCTGCACTTTTTGGGGTGGTATGTTACCACCCCACCTCCTCCAGGTGTAATGCCCATAAACTGAACGGGACAGAGAACGTTGCTGAATGCACCTGCTGCGTCTGCTCAAGGCGTTACTGGAATTTCGCTTTCAACAGCTGAGAGCAAGTTCTGATCTGACTCCAACCACTAAAACACCATTGACTTCCACAGCATGATACTGGATTTACGCTGAGATCAGAATCCGGCCCCTGTCTCCAATGAGATTTGCAGAATCTATAAGCACATGAGAACTGGAGGGCATTTCATGTGCATGAGGAGAAAGCTGCTCAAATTTGGGATGACCTGGAGGGAGTGTGGTCTAGTGGTTAGAGCAGGGGCAGGTGGGGGGGGGCAGGGAGAGCAAAGACTCTGGTTTCTACTCCTTCCTCTGCCACAATGGTCAAACTGTGAGTTAAAGGCTTAATATCCAGGGGAACAGTCCAAGGCCATGAATAGGAATGGTCCTCCAGCCTTCTCATCCAAGTGTGAAAGCCAGCCTCCTCTTTGTCTAGGATTAAACCTCTGCATCTAGCCAGCCTTCCAAGTAATCCCCCAGGCCTCAGTTTTCCTTTCTGTAACCTGGGCATAAAGATACTGATCCAACTTTCTGGGGGGGGGCGGGTTTGGGGAAACTTAACTCTGAGTTTATATGGTGCTTTGAGATCTCTTTCTGAATAGTTCTCCAGGAGTGCCAAAGGGTTTACAGTGTGATGCTGCTAGCTCCATTGTTCACGCCACCTCCCTATAATAGGCAACATCCAAGGTGCCCAGAGCAGAATGGCTGTAGCAAGGCAATGCCTGCATGCTGCGCTCGCCTCACGAAGCTGCCCAGCACATGAACCATCAGAGGGAAGCCAGTGGCCGCCTTGTCCCCACTGGGACCATTTGCAGAGAAAACAGCTGGTTAATGTGTAGCTGGAGAGCTCCAGGCTGGTCCAGCTGTAAAAGGCCTGGAAGGCCTGGTGGAGGAGGAGATGGGGAGCGGAAGCTGACATCTGTCTCTCCCACCCCACCCAGCATTGGCAGAGGTTCAAGTAGTGTTAGGGATGAGGACCTGGGGATTACAGTGGACAAGAAGCTAGATATGAGTCAGCAGTGTGCCCTTGTTGCCAAGAAGGCCAACGGCATATTCAGCTGCATTAGTAGGAGCACTGCCAGCAGATCGAGGGAAATGATTATTCCCCTCTATTTGGCACTGGTGAGGCCACACCTGGAGTACTGTGTCCAGTTTTGGTCCCCCCACTACAGAAGGGATGTGGACAAATTGGAGAGAGTGCAGCAGAGGGCAACAAAAATGATTAGGGGGTTGGGGGAACTGGGGTTATTTAGTTTGCAGAAGAGAAGAGTGAGGGGAGATTTGATAGCAGCCTTCAAGTACCTGACTGGGGGGGTTCTAAAGAGGATGGAGCTCACCTGTTCTCAGTGGTGGCAGATGACAGAACAAGGAGCAATGATCTCAAGTTGCAGTGTGGGAGGTCTAGGTTGGATATTAGGAAACACTATTTCACTAGGAGAATAGTGAAGCACTGGAATGGGTTACCTAGGGAGGTGGTGGAATCTCTATGCTTAGAGGTTTTTTGACAAAGCCCTGGCTGGGTTGATTTAGTTGGTGTTGGTCCTGCTTTGAGCAGGGGATTGGACTAGATGACCTCCTGAGGTCCCTTCTAACCCTAATCTTCTATGAGGGGCAGCCAGCTAGCTAGACATGTCCATCCACATCCCACCCATGGAAATCTCAACCATCTTTACCTACCTGCCCATTGGGTGGAAGGTTTCCATGGCTTCACAGGTGAAGTGAAGAATCCGAGGTGAACCAGTGCTCCGATTCCACTGCTATGGGGCCATACGCAGGGCCGTCTTACTGGCTTCAGAGACTCCCATCCCGTGCCCAATGTAAATGGGGGGCCCCCACTCCATTGCAGTAGGAAATAAAGAGTCACTCTTTCCTTTCAAATTTTATTGAGAAGCAAAACACGACAGGGGGTAACAGAAAGTTTTACGTGTATTCTGTTGATTTAAAAACGTCGCTTTCTTTAGCTCTGCTGTGGAACCGGATAAACTTTTATACACATCCCGCTGGGGCCCTAGGCATGTGCCCAGTTTGCCTTTACCTCAAGATGTCATTGGTACCGAGATTGTCCACTTGGGCCAGGTCTTCCGCAGACTTTCCCAGTTCCAGGGCTCTGATACACACCCCACACGCTCCCCCAAGGCCCCAGGAGATCAGCAGCTGTCACCAGATTTCATTCTCTTGACTCTTCTTTATAAGTCGCGGGAGAGATCGGCTTCACTTTCTCATCACACCCATGTCCCCGCCCTGCTAAAGCCAGGCAGCCTTGGCTGGTGCAGGGCTCTGGCTGAGAGCACTGGAGCCGGGAACCAGACACGCACAGAAGGCTGGCCCTGTGGCTGCCTTCCCCACACAAAGTGCCCCTGGCCAAAGGCTCTGCTGGTTTACATGCCCATCTGCTTCCTCTTTCAGCAAGTGACAGAACTCTAACCACCCCCACAGCCCGCGTGCCCACGCTTCCCCTTGCACCCCACCCCCGCGGCATGTTCCCTCCCCTCCCACCTGAGCACAGACCCCCCCCCACGAATCCACTGCTCCCCCATTTGTCACCACTGCAGCTCCGTACCACTTGCCCCTTCCTTTTCCGCCATATCACAGATGCTCCCTAACTCCACCCCATCCCCATTCCCCTACGCATGCCCCTTCCTCCACCACCCTCGCCCAGACCCTTCCTCCCCTCAGCCAGCCTTGCCCGCCCCACACAGCAGAGCCCTTCCCTGCCTCCCTGCTGACATCCCCGGGCTTGCTTTGAGAATGGAAGGGGAAGCCGCAGCGCTGAGCTCTCCAGGAGCATCTGAGCTCTCAGCTTGCTAGTGAACCGCCCCCGTCCCCAGCTCATCCTAGGAAGCCCTGGGTATAATTCTGCCCCCCACCCCCACCCCCCAAGCAACCCGCTCCCAGCCAGTGCCAGTACCAGGCGTGGACAGAGCACGTTCTCTAGGAGACCAACAGGAGAGAGGAGATTTCCTATCAGGGTGACTTGATGGCCGTTCCCTCTCTCCCTCCCTTTGGAGAAAGCCCAAGCGTGCACTGGACCAGCTGCCCCACACTTCAGCTCTGACACAGAATCCTTTGGGCAAACCCCATGACCTCTGTGGCCGCCCCCCCTGCCCTGATGAGATTTACCTAGCTCACAGGGCATAGGGTTTAATTAGCGAGGGTTAATAGCAAAACAGTCCTCCATGCAGGTCTGCTTTTCGAAGACCAGCCCGGTGTTCTTACCAGCCAAATCTTTACGCCAGGCGGCCTGTGCCATCCACCTGGAGAGAGTCCTGGCTCTGCAACGCTCATTCCCAGTCCCCGATGCGTGCTCCCCCGAGGGTCCGGTCCAGGAGACAGGCTCCGTCTCTGGCAGCGAAAGGGGCCATGCTGATTCCAAGCACTCCACCGTGGGGCCAGGATTCTTGATGTCTCTCCATCCCCCTCGTTGCCATTTTCACGCAGCAGCTTCCCCCTCACCGCTCCCGTTTGCAAGACACGCCGAGCAGGGGACAGGCGTCGAAATAGATCGGACTAAATTTAGACCAACTGCGACCCAGCCAAGAAAAACAAAGCACATGGTGCGGAGAGAGGAGCCCCAGAAATAGTTGCTGGCTCCCGGCGGGAGACAGGCAGTGCGCTACTAGGCAAGTGAGCTACCAAGCCTTTCAGGGATCCACCACTCTGCTCGCTAGGGAGACAGTCAGCTGGTCTAGCAGGCCACGTGTGCAAATGTCCCCGGGAGCACATGGACTTTCCGTGGCGAGGGTTAAAATTTGACATTCCCCTCCACCTCCTACCCTGGGCAATGCCATGAATCTGCCACACCCATCCTGCCCCCCAACTGGAGAGAGACAAGAGCTGGGATGTACTTATATGATCACAGAAATGTAGGGCTGGAAGGACCACCAAGAAATCAAGTCCAGCTCCCTGCGCTTAGGCAGGACCAAGCGACCCTAGATCAGGGGTAGGCAACCTATGGCACGCACGCGAGCTGATTCTCTGTGGCACTCACACTGCCCGGGTCCTGGCCACCGGTCCGGGGGGGGCTCTGCATTTTAATTTAACTTTAAATGAAGCTTCTTAAACATTTTAAAAACCGTATTTACTTTACCTACAACAACAGTTTAGTTGTATATTATAGACTCAGAGAAAGAGACCTTCTAAAAACATTAAAATGTATGACTGGCACTCGAAACCTTAAATGAGAGTGAATAAATGAAGACTCGGCACACCACTTCTGAAAGGTTGCCGATCCCTGATTTAGATAATCCCTGCGTTTGTCCAACCTGTTCTGAACAACCTCTAGTAATGGGGATTCAACAGCCTCCCCACCTTGGTCTAGCAGAGCTCCGATTTGTTGGCCTTTGGAGTGCAACACAATGCAATAATATAATAATAATAATAATAGCTCTTCTAAATGACTCTTCATTCATATATCTCAAAGCTCTTTACAAAGGAGGGTCAATAGCATTAGCCCCATTTTACTGGTGGGGAAACTGAGGCACGGGTAGGCAAAGTGACTTGCCAAAGGTCACCCAGCAGGGAAGTGGAAGAGAACCCAAGGCTGCTGAATCCTAGATCAGTGGTGTATCTACTAAGCCCCAAGGGGTGTATATGGAGGGATTGACTAGCATATGGGTGGGTTGGTGAAAGGCACTTACTTAGAACTGGTTGGAAATCTATCATTCATTTTTTGACCACAAAAAAATGTTGTTTTCATAGAAATCAAACCTTTAGAAAAATGTGGTGACTTCAACCAAATTCCGTTTAGAAAAAAAAAAAATGAAACAAGGTGTTTTGATAATGTCAAAATTTCCGGCTTGGACGTTTTCGGAAGGGAACATTTTGATTTGACATTTCAGAATGGAATGATTAGGTTTTCATATATACGTGGGGGAAATTTTTTTTTTAAAAAGGTCAACATCGAAACGGAACATTTATATCGCCCTGAAATGACACTTTTTCAGATTTTTGTTTTTGCAGGAAATTAAAAAACAAACAATATTTTCAGAATGGAAGAAATTTCCAAATAGCAGAATTTTGCTTAAAATCCAGGTCCTGCCCAGCGCTAACCAGTGAGAGGCACTGTTATCTAGGGCAATGGCTCTCAACCTTTCCAGACTCCTGTCCCCCTTTCAGGAGTCTGATTTATCTTGCGTACCCCCAAGTTCCACCTCACTTAAAAACGACTTGCTGACAAAATCCAACCTAAAAATACACAAGCGTCACAGTGCACTAGTACTGCAAAATTGCTGACGTTCTCATTTTTACCACATAATTATAAAATAAATTGATTGGAATATAAATATTGTCCTTACCTTTTAGTGTGTAGTATACAGAGCAGTATAAACAAGTCATTGTCCGGATGAAATTTTAGTTTGTACTGACTTTGCTGGTGCTTTTTATGTAGCCTGTTGTAAAGCTAGGCAAATATCTAGAGGACACCTGGAAGATCTCTGTGTACCCCCTGGGGTATGCGGACCCCTGGTTGAGAACCACGGATCTAGTGGATTGAATACTCAGGAAGAACTTGGGTCTACTTCTAGCTCTGCCGTTGACTTGCTCTATGACAATGGACAAGGCCCTTCCCTTCTGTTCCCCCTCCCACCCTGGGCCCAACTTGGTTATTTAAACTGCAAGTTCTTCCGAGCAGGGGCAGTCTCCTTTGGCACGCTGGGTGCTGCACAAACATGATGGGATCCTGATCTCAACGGGCAAGAAGATAAAGAAGGTGAAGATGCGGAAGCTGGGAAGACCCCTAGACACACCAAATAAGTGGTGAATGAACCTTATCTGGGGCAGGCTGGGAAGTTTTACAGATGCTGATTCATGTGAAGTTTTGTATGTAGGTTTAGACGTTTTGTACATTGCCTATGCCTGTGCTAGCCCCTTAATGAACCAAAACAAGACTGGTGATTAGTGGGCATGACAGTATCATTAATAAGAGGGTTTCTCACCATTATTTTCCCTTAAGGGACAAGAGCTAGAGATTCCATTAAATTCACCAGGGAATTTGCTACGGCCAATCTATGTACACGGAAGGTGGCCAGTCGCTCCGGTGATGGGCAGCCGTATAAAACGCTAAGATAGCTAGCTTGCCTGGGATAAACACCGCATCCCAGGGCTGTAGAAAGAAGAGGGGGAAACCTGTGATTCATTTCTCCATTCAATCAAAGAGACGGTCTCATAAGCAAAGAGATGCAATGCTGTTGGCCAGACACAAACTCCAAATAGGTGGTACTTTGCTAGAAAACTTTGTTTTCTCCCCTTGTGCCTGTTCTACGTCCACGCAGACAGAGTGCCTCCTGATTTGCAAGAGCACAAGCAGAGAATCAGGCCTGTCTCGTAGGGCAATGCAGTGTCCCAAATGTGTAACTTGAAATGGGCGTGAAAAGACCTAGTAGAACTTTCATCTTCTTTCATGTAAGGTGCTGAGGTGCCTTGCAGACGAACACGGCTACCCCCTGATACTAGGTACCTTGCTGTTTGCTCCAATATAGTGCTTTCTAATGGCACAGAGATTTGCTCCTATGAGCAAATGAGCCATTTCAGGCACAGAGAAAGGGGATGAATTCCGTCCATTGCAAGGAAACCACCCCAGCTCTCCCTACAAGGCCGCATGACTTTGACAGGGTCCACTACAACACATCACTGATTCAGATCATTAGCCCAACAGCTCCAGTCTCCTGCCTTGGCCAGTGCCCAAAGAGGAAGGAGAGGCAAAAAAAAGCACCTTACACCGTTGAGATCTCTGATCTTAGGTTGTAACTCCAGCCAAGCCAACAATTGGAGAAAAGATGGTTTTTAAAAACACCAACCAACCAACAAAACCCTCACCAAATCTCCCACATTTGCAGCATTAAACATGGTTAGAACACAGCATTACTAACGTTCATGATATCTGGTGGGGGAGGGAGGTTGCTTAAAGTCCCAGCTCCTGCAGTCAAGTCGTTATGGGGGAATCTCATTTTAAAAAAATGAAAGCTAAGTTTCTAGTCCTTATGCTTGCACAGACAAGTTGAAAAAGTGATCACTTAAAAGCTCCAAAACCAAATAAACGTCCTCCACGTTTCTTACTTAAAACAAAACAAACAAACATGACTTTTCAGGGCCTGATGCATGAGGTTTGAATGCTTGGGGTCAGCAACACCAGGGAATGAGCCATTAGACCCTATATTCTGCCCCATGGTTGCAGGCAGCATGAATTTACAGTGTTAAACCCAGCACGTCTGCAGTGCAGACAGATTTAAGGTCCCAGCAGTAGATCAGAGCAAGACAGATTGGTACCTGCTGCATTTGTGCAAAGGGTCTGTCTTTGCAAAGATCATGCACCAAAGGTGCCACAAGTACTCCTGTTCTTTTTGCAAACTACAGATGGCTCCCAGTTGCTAAGCCCCTTTTCAAGCTGATTCAGAGCAGAATTGCTTTTTTGACTGCTAAATGCAAAGCAATTTATACTGTGGCACAAATTCCCTTCAATGCATTTTCGTTTGAACCCTAACCAAATACCTGAAGCTGGCAGGGCTGGACTTCAAGGAGGAAGCAAAGCACGTGAAAAGAGAGAAAGAGATCCCACACTTTTAATTCCTCCCAATAGGAGCTACACTTTAAATCACTTAGTACCATAATTCACCCAAAAGGGACTCAGCTTACTATGGTGCCGGGCAGGGTTGGAGAATCTAAATAATGTATACAGAACAGAATAGCTTACCGTAAACTCTGTAGTAGTGCCGCTCTGTGGCGGCCCAGTTTCTCTTTTCAATGCTCAGAAAAATGACTTTGGCTCCCTGCTCAGCAGCTCTGATCCCTTTTCTAACGGCAGCTGTCCCAAGCCTGTTAGCCTGGCAGGGCCAGTGCAACTGTTAGTGGAATGAGCGTAAGTCTATTCTCCCTTGCTCGCCAACAGACCCATCTGCTAAGATCCGGTGCCAGAACCTTTATTGCTAGTGATGGTTCTAAGAAGTTAAGGACCCAGCTTGGGGTGTCGGATCCCAGTGGAGTTGGCATTGTCAGCTGTTAGAAAAGGAAGGGAAAAGCCTTTTGATGCCTAGGCGGCCCCTGGCTTTTTCTCAAGCTCTAGCGAGGGCGGCATCCGCAAAGCGTGGCTGTGTCACAAGGTTTCTGAATACCCAGACGTTTGACAACACTCCCCCTGCTTAGCCTCGGTATTTGCATTGCAGTAGCCTGCAGAGGCCCCAGCGGGGGTCGGGGCCCCGATGTGCTGGGCGCTGTGCAGACCCAGCCCCTCGATCTGAAATGCTGACAGTCCAACTGGACACGACAGCTGAAGGACCGATATCTCCATTCGACCGATGGGGAAACTGAGGCACGGGGGTGAGGGAGAGTGATTTGTCAAATAGCACAGAGGGAGGCAGGGATAGAACCTAGACCGGAGCCCCGCTGCGGCACCGACTCTCAGAACTCTGTCCCCATTGCCCCTGTCCCTTCAAGCGACCTGTCTAGCGCTGCAAGACCCTTTTCTCTGCACTTCGTGTTATCTGGAGTATCCTCCCCTCTACCCGCCCCTCTCATTGGCTCTCCAGCTACACACATCTCTCAGCTTCCTTGCTTGTGTGCCTTTTAGTTTCTTCTTTCCTCTACGCTATTTCTTATGCGACTGTCTCAGTTCACCCCCAGCAACATCGAGGGCAGGGTAAAAGCTTGCATTGCATCTCCGGGTTGCAGTTTTTTCCCCTCCAAACCCCACCTAGCCATGACTTGGGCTGCCCAGTATTTGCTCCATCTGTTGATTTCAGCTTCCCTGCCATGAGCTCCAAGCCATGCCCATGCCGGGATGCCCTGGGTGGGAATCAGTTACACGGTGGGTGGGAGGGGATGCAGGCGGAAATTCTCCAGGGAACAGCACACGGAGTCTTTCGCAGGCCTTGATCAGTGGAAGGTGTTCGGTGCGGGAAGACCATCTCTTTAACCCTTTAACTGCTGCTCAAGGTACCTAGGATGCTCGGGCAATAAATACATCTGCTGTGCTTCCCGATGCACCAGGCGCAGACAGGTCAGCCTACACTGGCTCCCCTACCCAACCTCCCAGAAACCCCATCGATTTCAATGGCATAATGGCAGCAAAGCAGGTGACCCTTCCGGGAGAAGAGAGGAGACCAGCAGGGAAAAGGTGAAACCAGAGAAGGGTGTTTTGAAAAAGTCTGGCCTAGAGCCTGGGTTCGAAGAGGTCCACAGCATTGCAACCTAGACTGGGCCAGCGGAGGGAGGACAGAGATCATCCAGGTAGCTGACATCCACACAACGGTCCAGTTCTCCACAGCCATGTCTCTTGTGCAACCTTTACCCCAGTCCCTGCTGCCTTCTGACGCGACAGTGTTCCGCCCCCACTCTCCACGGGTGGGAATGGGAGGAGGAGGTTGCCTTCATTTTCTCATGCAACCCTGCCCCTCCCAGCGTGGACCCAAAGCAAGCTCCCCCGTCCAGGAGAAAGTGGGGCTACTTTTTCTACTACACTAGGTGTGGCTTGGGGTATTGCTCTTCCACCAGCAGCTGTGCCCAGGCACAGAATATGCAACAGGACTTGGCATGACGCTGGAACGAACGGGCAGCTCACGGTTTCCTTCCCGACTCAGCCGGGGTGATTTCCTGTGGCTTGTCTGTGTAGGTCCAGTATCAAAGCAGTACCACCCCCTCTAGCGTGGATGTAGTTACATCATATAAAGGTGCTTATAGCTAGTCCCATATGGGAAGGGGAATAAGCTATTCCGGTAAAAGGCACCTTTATCCCCAGATAACCGCATCCACCCTAGGGGTGGCCAGCGTGCTGGAACCATTTTTATACTGAGAGCCAGTGAACCAAACTGTAAATCCCATATAGGATGGAAACCACTTCAAGCCAAGGGGTGAGGCGGCAGCACCCCGGTTCCAGCGCCTGTGAGGGGTGGTATATTGGGAAATAATCACACGCCGAACTGACACATATTTCATAGAGTTAAGGCCAGAAGGGACCTTTGGAGCATCTGGCCTGACCTCCTGTGTATCACCGGCTACTCGGTTTCATCCGGATACCCCTACGTGGAGCGGGTGACTTTTGTTAGACGAAAGCACCTCAGCGCCTGGGATTCTAGCCCGAAGTGTGCCACGGGCAGAGCACAGACCGAGATGCCACCAACGCCCCAGGCCCCTGCAAGGGGCAAGGAATCGAGGAGGCGAGAGAATCCCTGGAGGTGACTCACCCCCCATGTTGCAGAGGAAAGTGGAAGCCCAACCCCCCCCAAGTCCTCCTGGCCAATTTGCTGGGGAGGAAGATGCCATGACGTGTGTTCAGCCCGGAAGGCCGGGAATGGCTTCTGAGCTGGCAGTAAGCACTTGTGCAGTTGCTGGAGCCCTGGGACAGAGCAAGTAGGGGGCCCCAGTGCTGGGAGCGTGGGCTCACCCTACTCTTTCCATCTGTGACCCCACCCCTTGCACCACGGCCCCGCCCCCGT
Organism: Chrysemys picta bellii; assembly: GCF_011386835.1. Classification (NCBI taxonomy): domain Eukaryota; kingdom Metazoa; phylum Chordata; order Testudines; family Emydidae; genus Chrysemys; species Chrysemys picta. The sequence continues at coordinate 19,503,380 of NC_088810.1, read as the reverse complement.
TCTGCCCACAGCCCCGCCCCTTCCCCCCTATGGCCTCACTCCTTTCCGGTCCCCCCCCTCCCCGTGGCCCCAAGATCGGAGCAGCTCTATTTCCCTGCCATGGCCCCGGCGGGGGGAGATTGGCTGGGGCCCCTGGACACGGGCCCCCTTGGCCCAGGCGGTAATACACTGGATGCGACAAGCCCAGAGGTGGGGGGCTATGAACTGCCAAGCCTTGGCAAGCCCCAACACAGATTAACACTGCCGTTCAGACGCATTCAGAGGCTGATCTGAATGATGCAGCGCTCACGCAGCTGGGCTTCAGATCACAGTGAGAATCCAGGGTGAGTCCCGCTTCCAGTAACTGGCTCGCAAGTCCCAGGAGGAAGGTGTTGCTGCCTCGCATCTGGTGCTGGACAGCGAGTGGGAAGGGCAGCAGCCGCCAGGAAAATGATGGGGAAGGGAGAAATGGAGGAAAAGGAGATCCAGTGACCCCCCCCCCCCACTGCAAGGTTCGGTCTGGGTTCCAAGCAAAGAGCAGGGCTACAACGAAAGGGGGCACCACGGACTGAGGTGCATCTGCCGCGTTGGAGGAGGAAGCCAGGTGGTGAGTTGCACTGCCCTAACTTTGCAGGAGACCATGACTATAACAGCAGGGCTGTGTCGGGGGGGAGGACCCCCCCCAGAACTGGCACAGCAGCAAACCAGGGCCGGGGTGCATTGGCAGAGCAGCGGAGACCGCAGGAAAGTTTGCCTGGAGCTTGTTTGAACTGTAAGCGTTAGCCCTTGACATTTACAAGCCCCGAATTCACCCACAAAACGGAAAGATCCAATCTTACAAGAAATCATCGCTCTGACTTACCTTGGCAAACTTCACACCCACGCGCTACGGCGTCCTTCGGCCAATCCTCCGGCACGCTTCGTGTACCAGCTTCCCGGATATTCCCGAGATTTCATCCGCCAGCCAGAAACGGGCAGCGGGGGGAGGAATCAAGTGCCTTAACCCCCAGGACTGGATACGGTGGGAGAAGAAAACAGCTGAACTCTCCCACAACCCAAGCCCTCCCTGAAAGCCAGAGGAGAAGGTTCTAAGCTGACACTTTAAAAATAGCCGCTAGTATTTTTGATCCTGAAAGCGGGATTCTGATGGGAGGAGGGGGGCAGTGAGGGGAATCCACTGGCAGAGGATTTTCTAGTCGGACTCACTTCCTTATCAGAGTCCTAGCCAAAGCAATCTCCGGTGATATCCAGGAGATCCGGACCAAGACTCCTAAGAGACGCTGCAAACTCCTGCCCAGGTTGGAATCCCACTCACTCAGTTCTCAGTGTGACATGCTCTGGGGCTGAATGTATGCCGCTCTGAAGAATTGTTTTTAAATATTCCCTCCTCCCCCGGCTTCGGAACATCATCCGGGTCTGGAGCCGCTTGCTGATCCCAGGTTGCTGCGAAGAATTCAGGCGGAATCCCCTTGTAAATAGCTCCAGTTACTTGTTTCCGCCCAGGAATGGGAAGAACCAAGACGCGTTTCAAAAGGAGAGGTCTCAATCTCCCTGCTTTACCCCAGGGTTGGCCCGAAACAAATCAATGAAGCTGAAGCCCACCCTCGGCCCATCTGCCAGGCTGAATCCTCAGGTCCTGGTGCTTCCCGCAGGTCACAACCTTTCCTACCCCGTATACGAGCTCCGATCCGTTTTCTTCCATGCTTCTCCAAAGCCCTAGGAAAGCTGGTGTCATTCCCACCCCATGTCTGGGGAGAGAAGTTCTTGAGAACATCCGAAGGACAAAACTCTCCCTGTTTTGCCTTATGTCCCTCCAGGCACGGGGAGAGGCTGAATGGAAAGGAGAAAGGTCCGGGGGCGTATGGATGAGAGGCCCAAACTCCCCCTGTTCTTTTCCTGTGAGCCTCTCCAGAATGTGGGCAGCAGATCTGAGAAGAACTGGAGTCCTCTTGATTGCATCGCTGGGGAAAGCAAAGCAGGAAGCCCCGGTCAGATGTTCATTCATCTGTCCCGCTCCCCTCCCCACCTCTTAGCAGAGGGTGGGTGCAGATTTTCACAGAAGAGCTTCAGGCCGCCGCACAGATAAATCAACAGACAGAAGCACCTGCTCCTGGACTAGCAACTGGGTATGGGAGGCGCTCGGCCCAGCCCTGGGCTGCACCATGTGTTTAAAACGTGAACTGGGGCCGGGGAGGGGGGAACCAGAGAGGGGAGGGTGCAGGGAAAGGCGGGGGGAGGTTGTCTAAAAAAAGATGGAAACAGATGTAGCTGGAGCCAAGCTGCCGCTGATCTCTCCTGGGGAGCTGACAATCGGTGATGCTCAGCGGGTGGAGAGAAACCAGCGGGGCTCTGTGGATACACCGGCTGAAGATCTGGCCCTGAGCTCTGCGGGGCTCTTCTCGGCCCGAGCCTGGAATGCTTTTCAGCTATAGCTCCTCTTCTCTATGAGCTCTCGAAATCAGACCTCCCCTCGTCTCCTCTTCCCCCTGAGCATCAGTCCTGGCAGCTCCCGAGACCCTGGGGCTAGATAATGAGGTGCAGAATTCTCGTTTGCTACAGCGAGGGCCCCTGGGCAGCCCCGCAGCACGGCCTGAACTTCCGGGGCACCCCCGCCGTCCGTAGTGCGCAGCCGTGTGAAACGAGGGTCGAATGGCTGCTGCATCAACTGGGGCGTGTTTTACCCTCGCTTTGCACCAATGCCACTGGCTCCACGGCAAGAGAGAATCGGGCCCCTGGTCTGGAGTCTGAACCCCACGACCACTGCCTCATATCCTACATCCGTATTTGCAGGCAGGCGTGGCCTAGATGGCTGAGCACAGGGCGGGGACTCAGGAGACCTGGGTTCTGGTCCTGTCTTTGCTGGGTGACCTGGGGTGAAACTCCGTGCCTCAATTTCCCCATGTGCCAAATTGGGATAGCGATGCTGCCTTCCTTTGTGAAGTGCTTGGCAAGCTACTGAGGAGAAGCGTTTGGTATTACGAGCTGGATGCTCAAGTGGGAAGGACACTGGGCCAGCACTCAGGAGATCTTGGGTCTATTCCTGGTTCTGACATGCTGTGTCACTTTTCTGTTCCCCTTTCTCCTGGCTTGGCCTGTAATACGAAGTAATAACCCGATTGTCTAGCGGTGAACGTTCAGAACAATGCCGTGAGCGCCGAGGGAGGAACGTTTTCTAAACCTCTCCCGACCATCACCCCTCTCCAGTCACAGGAGACAAGGATGCAGAGATGGAAAAGACCTAGTGGGGTCTTGGTGGGGTCCGTCCCCCAGGACTGTCCCTCGGTAGCACCTGTGACTTTTTATTCTACTTCAAGTGGAAGGGGAGGGGAAAAGAAAGCTTTATTCGAGGCGCAAACCGTAGGGCTGCTGTGCTTATGGTATCTGGGCTTGATTTGCCCTTTGGTCTCCGCCCTGCCCTGCTCCCCCTTCTCGCTCTCACGTCCCCCCTCCCTTTTTATAATTGACCAGGCAAATGGCAGTGGGATGCCATGCTCAGCTCCGGCACGCCAGTGCTGATTGGTCAGAAAGCCCGACCCACGGGCCCTTGCGGGGTGACGCTTTGGGGCTAGTTACCCTCCCCCGACAGCTGCTGCCACCTGTGCTGGGACCTGAGTTCGAAAGACGGAACCAACTCCCCCAAGGGGCTGTTCACCGGGGCCCTGGCCCTCGGGCTTCAAATAAGGAAGCCAAGTGAGCACACTGGATGCTTTTTAACCCCTCTGGCTACTAATCTGCCCCTCCACATGCTGCTCTGTCATTGTCAATAGGCTGTTAGGAGAGACCTGGGACATCCAACCTCTACACAGGTGCCTTCTACCTAGATGTACCTGGGACATCCAACCTCTACGCAGGTGCCTTCTACCTGGACGTACCTGGGACATCCAGCAGCTACACAGGTGCCTTCTACCTGGACGTACCTGGGACATCCAACCTCTATGCAGGTGCCTTCTACCTGGACGTACCTGGGACATCCAACCTCTACGCAGGTGCCTTCTACCTGGATGTACCTGGGACATCCAACCTCTACGCAGGTGCCTTCTACCTGGACGTACCTGGGACATCCAGCAGCTACACAGGTGCCTTCTACCTGGACGTACCTGGAATATCCAACCTCTACACAGGCGCCTTCTATCTAGATGTACCTGGGACATCCAACCTCTACACAGGCGCCTTCTACCTAGATGTACCTGGGACATCCAGCAGCTACACAGGTGCCTTCTACCTAGATGTACCTGGGACATCCAACCTCTACACAGGTGCCTTCTACCTAGATGTACCTGGGACATCCAACCTCTACACAGGTGCCTTCTACCTAGATGTACCTGGGACATCCAACCTCTACACAGGCGCCTTCTACCTGGACGTACCTGGGACATCCAATCTCTACGCAGGTGCCTTCTACCTGGACGTACCTGGGACATCCAACCTCTACGCAGGTGCCTTCTACCTGGACGTACCTGGGACATCCAACCTCTACGCAGGTGCCTTCTACCTGGACGTACCTGGGACATCCAACCTCTACGCAGGTGCCTTCTACCTGGACGTACCTGGGACATCCAACCTCTACGCAGGTGCCTTCTACCTGGACGTACCTGGGACATCCAACCTCTACGCAGGTGCCTTCTACCTGGACGTACCTGGGACATCCAACCTCTACGCAGGTGCCTTCTACCTGGACGTACCTGGGACATCCAGCAGCTACACAGGTGCCTTCTACCTGGACGTACCTGGAATATCCAACCTCTACACAGGCGCCTTCTATCTAGATGTACCTGGGACATCCAACCTCTACACAGGCGCCTTCTACCTGGATGTACCTGGGCTATTGATCAGCACAGGAAATGTTAGAGAAGTGAGTGGAGTTGTCCTCGCAGTGCAGTGCGTTGCACTCTCCCCTCCAGGAATTTGAGCAGAGGATTCTGGGATGTTGAGAATAACCGCACTTTTTTGCTCTTCTCTTGTGCCTTTCATCAAAGGATCTCAACTCCGTGTGACCTCCCCTGGATGCTGAATTGTCTCTTCCCGCCACCCAAATAGCTATCATGGCTCTCCTGTGTCTCGAGTATGTATAACAAGGAACTAGATAATAGTTCTGTGATTTAGCTGATGCTCAGGAAATGATGAGACGACGACGCTGATCATTATTGTGAATGCATTAGAGGGCGCTCGGAGCTACCCGCACACAGAGGAAGAAACGGTCCCCTCTCCAAATTGTTCACAAGTGAAATCTGACATGCACCGAACAGCCTGTGGTGCAACTAGACACGGAGCTGAACTAGAAACCCCGATCCAGATCCGAAGTCTGTGGCCCATCCTCATGGAAATTCAGACACGTGATGGGATACACAGGCAGGGGGTCCAGCCGAACTTGAGAGGAGGGTGCTGTTCACAACCCGGCAGATTCCCATCTTGCTGACCCTATCGTTGTCTTGTTTCCTTGTGCTCCCCTGTCTGTCTGTCTCCACCGGTTGTCTCTCAAGTTCTATTTGGATCGTTGGCTTTTTGGGGCAGGGGCAGGCTATATTTGTCCAGCATCTAGCGCACATTCCTGTCCCGTGGCTGGGGCTCAGAGACATAACTGGATACAAATGATAACTTAGCTAGACAAGAAAACTGCTTCTTTACAGAGCTGGGATGTTGAATGTGCAGCTTGGCATGATGGGGTGGGGGGAGGGAAACCCTTGAATTCTTCTTTCCACAAAGAGTTGAATAGTGATTTTCTTCTGGTTTCTTTTTTCTTTTCGGCATGTTTGAACTGGGAGGAAATAAGAACACGCGTCTTTTCCTTTCTGTCTCACTCTCTGGGGCCAGATTTCAGAGAGCAATTTCCAAACGCCCACAACTGGCACTAGATTTTCTATCGAATGGTAACAAGTTGGTCCCCCTTACCGTGGCAGCTGAGCACGGCACAATCATTTCAAGGTAATTATCCCCACAGTCTGCCGGTAAGGCAAGGCCATGCTGTCATCCCCATTTTACAGATGGGAAACCGAGGCACAGAGAGGCTAAATGACTCGCCCGAGGTCACACCGGGAGTCTGTGACGGAGCAGGGAATTGAACGCAGGTTTCTGAAGGCGTAGGCTAGCACCCGAACCGCTAGCCCATAACCGCCACTCTCTTGCCAACTAGCTCAGATCCCTTTAGCCACCTCACTAAGGGCCATCTTTTTCAAGCGCACTCAGCACCTCCCCGTGGCGTGGGACAATGCTGAGCGGCTTTTGCAAACAGCTCAGCATCCAAGTTCTTTGCGTCTCTGAAACGCTGACCCCATCTCAGTGTGAACTCCAGCCGGGCCACTTTGCAGAGTTGCCTTCTCCTGCTGCCTTGCCCCTCCCTCCCCTGAATGCTGGGCAGAGCTTCTGAATCCAACAGAGCCCCACCCTCCATGCGATTGCCACCCGAAAGCAGAAATAATCCCCCAGGCTCAGACCAAAGTTGATCTCCCGCCTTGCTTGAAATCCAGCTCAGGGTTTTCCCGAAATCAGTCCCAGGCCTGTTCCTACCTCGACCCTCTTTAGCTGGGAGGGCAGCGTACCTGGCACAGAGGTTGGGTTTGCAAGGAGAAGTACGATCCGGGGAAAGCCGCGCTCCTGGTGAGGATGTGCAGAAGGAGGGTAGCGTGGACAGGAAAACAACATAGCTTGACTTAATTTTGTAGTGTAGACATGCCGTGATTCTTGGGCCCAAAACCTAGGGCGATCAAGCCAGGAGGCCTGTGCAGTGTGTGCAGAACTCCACCGGGGGGCAGCAACGTCTAAAAAGTGGGGCAGGCTGCTCTGTTTGGCTTCTAAAGACTTTGGAAAAACTCTCGTTTTGCCATTTGTCCCCACATGTCAGAACCACTCCTGGGGGAGGTTTCCATTGGCTGCAGCGCTTTAACTGCCTGGGGCGCAATGCAGCGAGAACCGTCTCTTCCCCAGTCACTCAACGGCGCTGCGCCTTTAACTGGGGAGATGGAGGGTGCTGGGGAAGTGGGACAGGGGAGGCATGGCCGTTCTGGGAGAAGTAGGGTGACCAGATATCCCGATTTTATAGGGACAGTCCCGATATTTGGGGCTTTTTTTTCATATGGGCTCCTATTATCCCCCACCCCCTGTCCCGATTTTTCACACTTGCTATCTGGTCTCCCTAGGGAGAAGGTGTGCTGGTCTCTACCTAATCACACTCACCGGCTTGGTGGAAAGAAGCCGGGCCCCGATCCTCCAACGTTCTTAGGCGCTTTACTCCAAAGGTGCCTAAAATACCTTCCAGGATCTGCACCCAGGACTTCACGCGCACAAGACTTTGTCCCCGATTTTTCTGGAGCAGCTGGGTGTTGAAACTCTGGCTACTGTGTTCCTGTGTCTAAAAGCCAAACCCCACTGAAAATTCAGCCCAGGGAGCTGAGGCGTTCCATACAGGTGTTATATAATCAGAGGTGGGAGTGTACACCTGCTTTAGCTACTCTCCTTCAGTCTGATGCATCTGGACCTCGATTTCCCCTCCCTGTTGTGTGTATTTAGCTTGCAAGCTCTTCGGGTCAGGGATTTTCTCCCATGATGTGTGTATGCAGTGCCCAGCGCAATGGTGCCCTGAGCTTAGCCCTACTGGGTGTTACCATTTTAATCATCACCATCAAACTAGCCCTGGATTTCACAATCTAAACCCATCTGTATGTCCCCAGCTAGCCCCAGACTCAAAGTTTGCTGGAGCCACCTGGTCCTCTGCAGACACTCCCCTCCCCCTTCCCTCTTCTGTAAGGGAGGGGAAGCATCTAAGAGGTTTCTCCTCCTGATTGATTGGCAGGTCTCATTCCCAGACCTTTTTGCACAGAACCCTTGTTGCAGATCAAACCCGCCTCACTTGGCCCCTGGGCCACACAGTGAATTAAGACAAAGCCACCAGGCTGCAATTAGAGATAAGGAACTGTTGATAATTATCTAGAGAGGAGAGGAGAAGGATTCAAACTTGGGCACGGAATGGGGGAGAGTAGGCGGGAGTGGACAGTTTGCCCGAGACGTGGAAATTTGCATGAAAATGCACCGAGCTGAATGAGGTTCCATTAATATCAGAATCTCAATGACTCGAATGTCATCTCCCATTATCAGAGGGGTTTTATTTGAATTCTCTCTTTAATTTTTTTAATTTCACTTTGATTGATTTTCTCTCGCATTCAGCCGATCGGCGCGTACACAGACTGACGGGGCCGATGTGGCCTCTCTTCTAACCCCGGGCAGGGAGAGGAAAGAGGATTTGATTGAATAAGAATGAAACTCCCGGGACTGATTCTCTGCCATCCTGCCCCCTTCGCACTATCGTTCGCACCAGTGCGAAGTTGCATGCATTAGGCTAATGGTGGGGTTTCACATTCCACTCTGCACTGGTGTGAGCGGCGGCACTGGGGCAGAGCAATGGAACCCAATGTGCATTAGCGGGGTAGGATGAGTTCAGTGGTTTGAGCATTGGTCTGCTAAACCCAGGGTTGTGAGTTCAATCCTTGAGGGGGCCACTTAGGGATCTGGGGCAAAATCAGTACTTGGTCCTGCTAGTGAAGGCAGCGGGCTGGACTCCATGACCTTTCAGGATCCCTTTCCAGTTCTATGAGATAGGTATCTCTCTCTCTATATATATTTATTTATTTTGCTCATGATAGTTACTTTGGCTGATCTAAGAGATAGAGCATTAGACTGGGACTCAGGAGACGTGGGTGCTAATCCTGGATCTACTTCTGGCTTGCTGGGTAACCTTGGTCAAGTTATTTCCTCTCGCTCGCTCTGTGCCTCAGTTTCCCCATCCGTAAAATGGGGATAATGAAGCTGACCTCTTTTGTCACGAGTTTTAAATTCTACTGATATAAAGTGCTGTGTAAGAGCTGGGGACTATCATTGAGTGAGATCAGTAGTGTTGGAAACTCAATTTTTACCATGAGCCTTCTCATCGTTGTTTGTTTTTTCTTAAAGCCCCGGTGGCTCAAATCAAAAGACTGCATGAAAACCTCAACTTTCTTTTTTTTTGTTTTAAAGTTTGTACCCTTGAGGGCTGCTGAGAAAAACTTGAAAGTGTGACCTGAGTGTGACCCCATAGGCTCAGAAATTAGAAGGCAGATTAAAACTAACCTGCCTTCTAATTTATATTTATTTATATTAAAAAAAAAAAAACACCTCAGGATTTTGAGGTCAGTCTCATGATTTCTGGATGCTTGAGTTGTTCATGCTGGATCAGAACTAGGCCCACGATGCCTTGCTCCCCTGCCGGATTCCTCACTGTCTTTGTAACAGTCCTCGCTGCTCACAGGACCACATTAACATGCACCTAAATGCTTCATTAACAGGCACGTGATAAAACAGAGCCAAAGAATTTTAACCCTTTTCTCCAAGAGAGGGCGAGGCCCGTGTTGTGGGCAGTTATGTGTCTTCTACTACATTGTCCTATATAAACTAGAGAGCAACACAGACCAGCCCCTAAAATGAGGGGTTACCTGGAAATTCACAGTCCCACCTGTCCCGAAACAGAGGCCTTGTTTGGTTCAGAAGCCTTGGAAGAGGCACGCAGGAGCTCTTCATCTAGCAGTTTGGATCAGAATCCAAGCCCATGTAGGGCTGTCTCTCTCTCTCTCTCTGTATCCCCATTGAGAAAGACTAAAGAGGGATGGGTTTCAGAGTAGCAGCTGTGTTAGTCTGTATCCGCAAAAAGAACAGGAGTCCTTGTGGCACCTTAGAGACTAACAAATTTATTTGGGCATAAGCTTTCGTGGGCTACAGCCCACTTCTTCGGATGCATGCAGTGGAAAATACAGTAGAAGATATATATACACAGAGAACATGAAACAATGGGTGTTACCGTACACACTTTAATGAGAGTGATCAGTTAAGGTGACCTATTACCAGCAGGAGAGAAAAAAAAACTTTTTGTAGTGGTAATCAAAATGGTCCATTTGCAGCAGTTGACAAGAAAGTGTGAGGAACAGTGCGGGGGAAGGGGGGAATAAACATGGGAAAATAGTTTTACTTTGTGTAACGGCCCATCCACTCCCAGTCTTTATTCAAGCCTAATTTAATGGTGTCCAGTTTGCAAATTAATTCCAATTCAGCGGTCTCTCGTTGGAGTCTGTTTTTGAAGTTTTTTGGTTGTGATATTGCGACTTTTAGAGGGATGGAATATTCAGGTTTCCGGAGTATCTTTGTCGCTCCCACATTGACGAGAAAGAAAGATAAATAAATGAAAGGTCCCCGCCCCACATGATCAGACATTAAGTCCCCCATTCAACATCGTCAGACAAACTTGCCAGATTTCCTGGGGCCAGATTTTCCAGGGTTCAACTCCCATTTGAGCACCTAAATAAGAGCCAGATTCTCTAATCTGGCTCTTCAGATGTTTAAATAGGAGCTCAACTACTTTTAGCACCTGTCCCCCTCGCCAGGTCTCTGAACCCCGGGCACCAGCCCAAGCCTGGACGGCTACACTGTTAATTTTAGCCCCACAGCCTGAGCCCTGCAAGCCTGACTCGGCTGACCTGGGCTCTCATAGAATCATAGAATATCCGGGTTGGAAGGGACCTCAAGAGGTCATCTAGTCCAACCCCCTGCTCAAAGCAGGACCAATCCCCAACTAAATCATCCCAGCCAGGGCTTTGTCAAGCCTGACCTTAAAAACCTCCAAGGAAGGAGACTCCACCACCTCCCTAGGTAACCCATTCCAGTGCTTCACCACCCTCCTAGTGAAATAGTGTTTCCTAATAGCCAACCTGGACCTAGGGTGACCAGATGTCCCGATTTTATAGGGACAGTCCCAATATTTGAGGCTTTTTCTTATATAGAAGCCCATTACCCCCCACCCCCGTCCCGATTTTTCACACTTGCTGTCTGGTCACCCTACCTGGACCTCCCCCACTGCAACTTGAGACCATTGCTCCTTGTTCTGTCTCTGAGACGTGCTGCTGTGGGTCTTTTTTTGCTGTGTAAATGTGGAGCTACTCCGCTGCATATGATACAAGTAAAATGAAGGGACCTAATACATTCGCTCCGATTCGGATCTCTGTCTGCACCGGTGTAAGGCCAGAGCAAATCCACTGGAGGTTAATTGAGCTACGGCCGAGTTACACAGGCAGACGTAACAGCAAACAGAATCGGGCCCATCATGTACAGCTTTTATTGGGAAGCTGTTTGGAGGAAAGTTGCTGTACGCGAAGTGAAGAGCCCTGGTTATCAGAGCTGACCCGGCGCTTGCAAACCTGAAATCAGCAGTCTCTGTGACATACGCTAGGAGTTATGAAAGAATCTTCGACTGCTTTCAGCAAAACGATCCATTTTTGCACAGGGAAGAGGCAGTCCAGGGTTGGGGGGAGAATGGTGATTTTTTTTTTCCCTACGGGCATTGGGCTGCCTCTGGGATCTGCCAAAGGGTGTGTGGGTGGGGGAGGATTCCTCGAAACCCTTGAGCTCTCCTGGGGTCACGTTAGCTCTTGTAGGGGGGAACTTCCCCTTGTTCAAAATGTTAACAGAACAGGAGGCGGGGAAGTGAACCCCAACCCTTGATTCTAGTGGCTTTGCGCATGGGACACACACACACACACACACACGACTAGGGAACCCCGTACACTCTGAGAAATTCTGAAATCAGCCTTTGTACATTTGTTTTAATTGTGGTTAAGTGACCCTGGACTCTTCCATGTTTTCTTGGCCGAGTTAACGGGGTGGGCGAATATTTGGCCTTGGAGCTTACAGGAAATTAGTGTTCTCAGCGTCACCTGGTTAACAAAACAATGTGAGACTTTGGGAAACAGATTCCTGTTAAGTTTTTTATATATATGTAGAGTGTGTGTGTGTATAGATCTAAAAATGTGGGCCACAATCTTGCAAATCTACAAACTTGTGGTTAAGTCCCATTAATTTTAGTGCGGTTACCCACATGTTGAAAGCAAAACATGTGCATAAGCATTTGCAGGATAAGGGCCATAGAGAGACATATCGGCCTGTAATATTCTTTACTGTTTTTAAAATTGTAATTCCATCCACCAAGTCATTTTGGGAGAGGGAGGTTTGGTCCAAGCAGCTGTGAGGATGAGCGATCTTTCTGAGTTTGCCGTATGGAATAAGCTGTATTAAAATATTGCACTAACAGAAGCAGAAATGTGACAAGCTAAGGGAGACACTGGAACACTGTACAGGATTTGGGAATAAAGATCTGTCCTGCGAATCCATTTCACTGGAACTGCAACGTGCACTAAAATCTCTGAAGACATTTCAATCCTCTTCCCTCCCGGCGGCATTTCACTGGCTCTGAGTTCATGGGGAGCAGATAGGAGTAAATATGAATCAGGTCAATGCCACCAGGAATGCAGCAAAGGAGTGAATTCAATCAGATTAGAGGGTGGTTAGGTTTTTTTTTTTCTTTTCTTCACAATGCCATTCAAGGCCTGGAAAGGCAGTCCCTGTCCCCTTGAACCAGTCCATCTCTGAAGCACTGCTATGCAAATTGGTCATTCCTTTTGCAAGCTACATTAAGACTTCGGTAAGCAGCAACTGCAGGGGTAAGACACTTGCTTTGGGGTTGTCGGGCTATTTTAAGAGAGAGAGAATTGCTTAATTTCTTTCTTTGGCTACACAAGAATCAGGACAGAGCAGAATGATCTTGATTTTATCTTCCTGCGTTTTTTTTTTTTAATCGAAAAAGGGGTTGGAGGGGGAGTGTATCTTTTCTGCCTCTGAATAGTTCCAACTCGAATTTAGTCAATGTCCAGCTAATGTTTAACTTGGGGCTACAAATGTATTTGTTCCAAGCCCACATTGCATAGTGTTTAGAGCTATAGGGAAACAAAGCTTTGTCCGCCCTCCAAACTCTGCTACTGGCGTTCCCAAATGAAGCTGGCTTCTGGGGATATGGTATACAGATGTATAACACAGTTTCTTACACTTTCAAAAATAAATCAAACGACAGCATCCTGAGAGCTAGGGAGCAGCGATGCAGGCTAGCTTAGCAGCAAATTGAATTCACACGCACTGAATTATAAACATGGCGGGGTGGAGAACGGTGCAAATTACATGATCGGCTTTTGAAAGACACATTTATCAGTTAACAAATCACTCCCTCACAATAGACCTCTTGCAACAATGGGAAGAGTCTGTATCATTCCTGTATTACCATGGTTTCTTTTTGTTGCTGCAACTTTCTGGCTGCCTAGCAAACTTTTAATTGGTGTACTTGGAAGAAATTCTCATCTGCTGTTTTCTGGCTGGTTTTTGTTTCAGTAAAAGCATATGTGACAAACAGATTAAAAAAAAAGAGAAGAAGAAGCAGGCAACATCCTTTTTTGCCCACATTAAAAACTCATCCCTCAGTTCTCATGCTATGAGTTGCTTCTTTGGTACAACTATGCATCAGGACTGCAAAGAGTTAATATGCAAATGAGCAGATAGACACAGCAGGTCCATCAAATATACATCCCTTCGTGGTGATGGATTTTTAAAAATTTAATAGGCCTGTCAATCACATCACGTTCCTGGGACCTTTAGGCTGCAAACTCTTGCAGAACTCTTTCTTTATATGCCAAATTCTGCCTCTCAGACTTTGCTGCAGTCTTTAAAGCCGGCTCTGAACCTAAGAGCTATCCATAGGCAGGTTAAAAAGAAATCTATCCGCAAGTGAAATTTACAAGCAAAGAGTATCATGTTGCACACTAGGTGGGACAAATCAGGCTCACTGTTTGTTTTCGTGTGTTTATAATTTCTTTTTTACCCATGCATTTGTGAAACTCTTGTACCCAGAGGAGGAAATTTTATTTTAGATAGGTCGAATTTCACACTCGGGGGACGGTGGGGGTGGGGTTGTCTGTGTTGACATCCCCTGTTTTAAGCATGATGGCAAATAAGAAAAAAAGAAAACTAAAGAGAGAGAGAGAAACACCTGACTGTGAATGGAATAACATCTGATTCAGGGATTCTAAAACACAGAGGGGCACCGATAGACATGGGAGTTGTTCGGCTAAGAGGGAAATTTTCTAGGCCCTTTCATGAAAAAGATGTACAGGCGAGTCTCATCTTACGCGCATTTAACATGCGCGAATTCAGCTTTGCGCGGTCGGCAAAAACAAAAGGAGAAAAATAACAATTTAAATACTATACCGGTAGTGCGGGCGATTCCGTCCGCCATTACACTCAATGTAATTTTGACGATACGCGATTTTCGCTTTACGCGCTGACAGCGGAACGCTACGAAGGAAAGGATGCTGGAATGCTGCTTAGCATATTGTAGGAGGCCATGGATTTTGCTGCTTTTTAAAAGACACTGGTGGCAGGAAGAGAGGTGGAAAACCCATCTATCTTGAGTTAAACAAACACTGATGTCACTATTACAGCATCATGAAAAGGGACCTTGAGGTGACCGGTGCACAGGTTTATTTGAGTCCAATACGGCCCTTTATGCCCATGCCGTGAAAGTGCAATCAGGCAGTGTAAGTCCATGCAATGGGATGTTTAAATGCAATAATATGATGGATATAGGACATGTACAATGTATATGAAGTTTGCAAAACCCAACATGCCCTTTCACCTGGGGAATGATTGTTTTTAACGGGTGAGTAAACAAGATGGTAAAAGGGCCGGTGAGTCGCTCTGGGCCTGGAATGATTATTTTTCATGGCCGTGTTGCAAGGCTGCTCTGTTCATTCAATGCATGATATGCCCTGATCCTGCAAAGGCTTATTCGTGCGATTCATTTCACAGCTGGGCATGTTCTGTGGACTAAAACAGGGCCACTCCCGTGTGTAGGTCTTTCAGGATCGTGGCCTCACATACACGGTGATGGCGCTACAAAAAACCCAGAGACATCACCGTGTGTGTGATGATCCTGCAAACGCTACCCTGTACTCACGTGAGCAAAGCTACTCCCAGTTTGCAGTGTCGAGCCCTAAACTTATCTTGACACCTTCATTCGCTGGGATACTCTGTGACTGTCATTTTCCCCTGCACTGTTCAATTGTACACCTCACCCCGTCGCTGTTTTCAAAGGTCTGCTTTAGACACAACTGGATTTTCGTTTCCCAAAAGAAGCATATTTTTCAGGCTAGAGGAGACAATGCAGCGCATCTGTATCACAGGGCAGATGCATTACAAAGTGATCAAAAAGAGCTACAACATCCTAGGACAGAAATGTCCTACTTCCTTCAGAAACACTTACATTCAAATGGGAATATTTCCTTTTACAGTAATGTATCTTTAATGCAACTAAATATTCTTGGGAAATATCACTCATGCAACTGATCCTAAAATTGCATCAAATGTACTTATTTTGTTACAATTTTCTTCCAAAATGGAATCTCGGCTTTCTGTAATGTGCGGCGTACCCTAATCACTCTTTTCTATAGAACCCTGCAAAGGTACTTAGCATGAAAGATGCTAAGCAAAATAAATGATATCGAACCATGTAGCATCTTCATCGGGGTGAATGCTTTTCTTTTCAGCTGCTAAAAGACTTTAATATACAAAAGCTCCTGAAAGAAAAGTGATCTTTTAAAATAAGCAAAAACAAATAAGGTGGGTTAATTTCGGATTCATTTTTTTTTTCTGTGAGAGATTCGAATGCAATCAGTTTGTCAAGATGACGCTTGATAATGTAACTTTGCATATATTGTCCTGTGACTGAGGGAAACAAATCCCATTAGAAAAATGGAATGAAAAACCGAAGGGATAAAAAACAATTTAAAGCAGAATGGAAAATATTGCCCACAGTGCAAATATAAAAAAAAAACAACACCTTTGTTTGCAAAGGGATGAACGGATTCTTGCTTAAAACTAGATCGGGTCAGGTCTAAATGTCCCTGATGCTTGGAAAAGTTGGAATTTTCGACAGAACTTTGCAGCTGGGGCTAGAATGACCAGATGTCCCAATTTTATAGGGACAGTCCTGATTTTTGGGTCTTTTTCTTATATAGGCTCCTATTACCCCCCATCCCCGTCCCAATTTTTCACATTTGCTGTCTGGTCACCCTACGGGGGCTCCTTGCTACTTAAAATAATTGTGAAATCCATTCAAAATGGAAATAAGGGTTTGACTCCTGAATCCCCATGGAAAGAGGGCAGGGGCCTGTTAATTCTCAAAAGTGTCTCAGGACATGAATATATTTCTAGCCCCCCAAGAATTTGTTGGAAAATTAATCATTTTGTTTCTCAAATCCATATATACTCTGGCTCCTTGCACCCTTTGATTAGGTGTGCCTTTAGCTATCACTGAATTGTTTTTAACTTATTCTCCTTACTGTCAACACCGGTACTGGACATGTACATCTCAGTTGTACCTGACTCTGCTCATTTCAGTCCTAAAAGTATTTACACTCCACGCCTGTTAATTACCTCCTCACTTTTATCATTGAAAATTATTGAGATCAGAAATCACCAACCACGAAACTGAGGTTTTAAAGAGACACTTTCTACCAAAAGCAGGCACCTCACAGAGTTTAAGGTTTCCTCTATGCCTAATTTTTTTTTTTAAATTTCCCTTCATTTGGGGGGTTGTGTCCCACATTCAGCTGTTGAGAGGCATGACTGGCCATGAGAACGGAACAGAATCAAACCCCAGACCTAACCCTCCTTGATGCAAAACCTTTGGGCACAGAAAACAGTCCTGGTTACAGAGATGTGGCGCTGTGAGAAACTGACTTGGAGGTGTTTTCTGCCAGGGTCACCTTCAGACGCTTTCGAATGTCTCGGAGAACTTTACTGCAGATGTTGCCCAGAAGCGATTGCCAGCTAGTAAGTGCGATTTCTAAGGCATGGTCATTTAATCTAGTTACTGAAGGCAAAATTGGTGCATTTTTAAGGGTAGCTGCTAGATAGTAAACGTGATCCCTTTAACATGTCAATCTCTTGATCAAATATGAAGCCATCTACTTCAATCTGCTTTTTGGCCATTTAGGGCCTGATTCACTTTGAACCCCTTTTACACCACTCGGGCAGCATAACAGGGACTTAAGCGAAACCCGTTTTAAGGCCCTTTTGCACTGCCCTAGTGCTCAAAGAAGCATCAGCGGAACTAAGAATCTGGCCCTGCGTTTGTGTTTGCTCTGGGCTGGTTAAACCCGTTTCATTTAAAGGGGCCTGATCACCGATTCCAGATCACATTGCCCGGCCTCCTGTGTGGTCATTTATGCCAGGTGTAAGCCGATTTGCTAGCGTTTTACACTGCCTCTGCTTTGCACTGGCGTAAAATGACTGCACACAAAGTCCGGGGCAAATGGAGAACAAGACCCATAAAGTACAATTTAAATACAAATCCTTCAGCTTTGTTAAAAGACATGCTAAATACCCCAGGCGCATAAGGGCTCTCCATGGTGTGGAGAATAGAGCTGATTTATTATGTAGGGAATTATCTGGCTTCAATTGCTTTATTTTTTAAATCCTACTTAATAGTTATTTATGTGCAAGTGTCTTTTATGCGCTTTTCCAAGCGAGCTGCACATCCAGCTCTGAAGAACTTGGTACTTTTGCCTTCGATAAATAGCGAAAGTTGCTTCAACATGTGCAGAAAATACTTTGACAATTGCAAATAGAGAGATAGAGCTTTGAGGCTATCTAAGGTAATTGTAAATAAAGGGTGACCACTGTATAAGAATACAGGCACGGCAGAGAAAATACAAGCTGCTGTGGCAATTGTGATCACGGTACGAAATATATACTAGAGAGAAAATCCAGCATTTGAAACCTTTTGTAACAATTAAACATAGTTCTTCGTGCTGTGTTTTAAAATCCATTTTTCAGTGGTCAGTCTTTGTTCCTTTTTAAAAAATAAACGCATCAAGAAGAGTTAAAAAAAATCAGCCTGTCCATTTTTTATGATTGTCTTATTTTGGTTTGTTTCGTAACACTGTAGAAAAGATTCCTCAGGATAAAAAGGTTTCTCCTGTCTGGCATGAGAGGTGTGAAATGGCATGCAGATGAGAATCATTTAGCACTGTGCAGAGCGTTTTAAAATACAAATTAATGAAGTCAAGACTGACGCAATATTGCTGGTTGATGTTTCCTTTCTAAATTGCTTACTCCTTCCTTCTTTTTTCTGCTCAATGCGTGCTGGGTATGAAGAGCTTGAAGAACTATACAGGCTAAAAAGGAGAAAGGTTAACAATTCAGCAAGGTAGTTTTTAATATCATTTCTTACAAACACATAATTTTGGTAAGGCTAGAAAGACTGCGGCATGCAAAGTCCCTAAGATTATCAAAAGGAGAAAACGTTTTTTAGGGGGGTGAGGGGAAGATTAAGATTTGTATTCAGGATGAAATTGAGTTGTTTTAGAATGCAAATAAAATTGCTCATAGGGAAACCTAAGTTCCTGGACTACACAAACTATCCAGGTCAAAGAGAATTCTCCTTGTTTTGTTTATTCTGTACCTGTGCAGCTGAATTCCCCAAAGACATGGTTAACTTGAAATCTCATCAGTTTCCGAAAATGAGTTAAAAGCAGTGTCATGTCCCCCACCTGCCCCCGAAGCCCTGTGTCAAAGTTTGAGGTTTTATGATCACGTTTTCCTATTTTTAATCTTTTTCCTCTCTCCCACTTCGCTGTGTAACAAAAATCCAACATCCTAACTGATGATTCAGGGGAAAAGACAAAATGGACAGAGTGCTATCAAATGCACAAATTAAACAAACAAACAAAAATAACATTTGTTCTCCAATATCTTTTATCTTAAGGGTTACTTTAACAACATCAGGTTAATAATATTCAAACAGAAGTGTCGTTTTTTAAGTTGATTATGTCCCTTAGTCATAATTTCCTCTTCTACTAAAAAGCAGCCTTTCATCTGAGGAATGCAAAGTCCTTTATAAACACTGATCAAATCTTTCTAACCCACCTTAATGAAGCAGGGGTTATTTATTGTCCTTATTGTACAGAGGTACGTAGTAGCCAGCCTGCAAGCCGGTCTCTGCGCTCAGGTCCTCTGGTGGCTTTTATTTAATGTTATTTTTTTTTAAATAGTATAAATACAAAACGGATTTAGCACTCTGATTTATAGCAGGGTGTAAGGATTTGTTGAGTCATTTTAAATCAGAACCAGAGAAGGAGGTTTCGTAATGGTATTTAGTTTAATGTTAGATCAAGCCTGAAGGAATTCTAATTCTAAACAACAATTATTTACACATTTCCCACAGGACATTGTACCTAGAATAGATCTGGGATCCAGAGACAGATATACAGAGAAATATAGATATATAAAATCCAGATGAGTCTGTCTACAATGGAGAGACAAACTTGCTTAAGCAATTGAAACATCAGTTTTTACGCCTGTGCATCCAGACCTAAGACTCAGACAGCGAATAAATAAGGATGATTAAGAGAATTTCCTTCACTGTGTTATTTAAAAAAAATCCTTTGCTGAATTCAGATCTTCCTGATTGTTGTTACTGGTGCCTAGATAATGAGGATTAACTGATCAACCCCTGTAAAATCTCACTTTCTATAGAGTCTACCTTGCTTAGGCAGGTGTTTCATCTACTTGATGTATAGAGGTTGTATTAAATAACTTACTCTAAAGGGAAATTAAATCTATCTGGCTAGGTATTTCTAGTGCAACATTGCTGTGGTACCTAGGCAACCAATAATTAAATTATACATCTAATCTAACTATCTATTTAATATGTAGATAGATGCATAGGTATACACATAGATGAGACAGTTCTTTATCTATCTATCTCCATACACCCTATCTATCTATCTATCTATCTATCTATCTATCTATCTATCTATCTATCTACAAAGATGCTAAGCAAAATAGTTTGCTTAGGAATCCTGCATCCCATGCCTCACTCTTTAGCAGGAATATTTGATGGGCAGCAGTCATTTTAAGACAGCCAAGTGTGAGAACATGGCAAATGGTGTTTCACTGACCATCTTGTCTAATTTTGTTTCTCTACTATTTTGTGGGGTCCTTTTAAAATATCCGTTTCTAACACACACCCTGATACAACAGTTGGTAAAGGAACACCAGTCCTTCTTGGGTTTAAACCTGGCATTTAACCAATTTGTGCCTATTTTCCAGAAGTTATTAGTCATATTTATACCACGCACAAAAAACGTACTGGGGGCTTGATCTAACTTCTGTTGAAGTCAATGAAAAGATTGTCATTTGATTTCAATAGGCATTGGATTGAGACCTACATGACATGTGAAACTATTGCCATATTCCCTGCTCAGATAAATTTATAATTTAGCTATTTTTTTTAAATAACTAAAACATAATAGGTAATTTGTAGAGGTGCTAACATCAGTTTGATGTTTGTGGCTGGGGAGAATTTTGTAGAAAATTAAATCTTTTGCCCCATTGGTCAACGATTGGATTTTTTTAAAATGATCTGATTTTGCAGTGTACTAAAACTAAAAATGCAATTGTTTGTTTGCAACCTGAGCTGCAAATACGATTTAAAAATGGGTGTGTGGATGCAGAATGTTTTGCACAAATAAATGTTGCAAATTGTACATAACATCACATTTGAGTTGTCAAAAAATAGACATGAGGAAAAACTAGGTGTTGCCATATAAAAAGTTACAGCAAGAATTTAGTTTTTTTACATGTGTATAGTCATTGTAACTTGTGCTTCATTTTTGCTGGGGCTTGCCAAAACTGAGCACCTCTGGGCTTGGCAGTTCATCGCCCCAGCACCTCTGGGCTTGCCGCACCAGTTATGAAAGTAGAAAAATTGCTTGTGCCCCGGCCCCTCTTTCATTACAAATTAAGCACTGATTGTAATCAATGCCGTCCTAACTGTCCTGTGTTTTTTCTCCTTGCATACTGTATATTAAAACCTCTATTTTACCATGCACATACGAAACTAATTTGCATCATCAACCGCTCTGTTGAGCTTAAAAAATAAAATAGCCACTAAATGTTGCATGTTGTGTTTTACGAACCGCAAGTGCAAACCCTTGCATTTTAGTATCTAAATTATTGGTGCAATAATAAAGTAATTGCTAAGAGTCTCGGCTTTTTGCATAGTTTGGAAGCTTCCACTGAATTTTGGTCTGTGTTCTAATATGGCCATCGCGTTGGCTCATGTTCTTAAATATGCTCCTTGCAATATTGTCCGAACCCAGAAGCCAACAATGCAGGTTCTCCTTCACTGACTTGGAGAATCCTGCTCTTTCAACGCACTAGCCTGGGCAATGGTATATCTCAAAGGCTGCAGTTTGGTTGGGCAACGGCGCAATTCATCAAGCTTCCAAAAGTGCCATTTTACGTGACAACCCATCATTCCAAAAGCACAAAATCGGGTGTGCGATCCCGGGAGTATGTCAAAGTGAAAACTTTCACAGTGTCTTCCTAAGAAGTGTGGGCTGGTAGGTGGAATATCACAGGTGGGATTTCTTTCAGTATTAAAACTCCTCCTGAGAAACAAGTTAATTGCTAGACCATCAAAACCAAACACATAATAATTGAAATCTACAGGCAGCTGTCTCTTCTTTGGATTCTTTTCCTCCACGATTAAAAAAAAACAACAGCCCAGTATGACAGCTTTAAAAAACCCCACCAAGATCACCTGGAAATCTTTGCAAAACGTTCGACACAGAAAAAAACCTCCTCTCTATACATATATATTCTCTGCTCTTTCCCCCCCGAATAACTGAGGGCATTTGCATGAAAGCAAATCTTTTTTTCTTTAAAGAGTCGCTTTTGCTACCGATGCCTCTTTCCCTCCTGATGTCAGAAATCTCCGGTGATGACATCTTGTGCTCATCTCCACAGCAACTAGTTGGGATCGTATTAAAAAAGAAAAAGAAAAAAGAAAGGGGGAAAAAAAGCAAGGATGAGCTCCGCTTAGGGAATAGATAATAAAGATCCTGTCTTCTTGCAAACTTACCTATCCGGTATACCCTCCATGATGGAAGCCGTCTGTTTTTCAGTAGCATGGGCTTTATGCAGGTGTATATTTTTTTTATCCCTTGGAACACTGGGGCAGTGCTCCCGAAATGACTTCAGATTAAACATCCTGACCTTTGCCCTGCCTTCCCAGCAGCACTTCCGTCTGAGGATCTCAAAGCCCTTTGCAAATATTAATGAAGCTTTGCCATGCAAGACTGTTTATTCTCGCCTTTGACAGGCAGGGAAACTGAGGCACGGAGCGGCACCCTGATTTCCCACAGTTTCCATGGAAAGAGCTGGGAATAGGATGCTGACTAGACTAGGAGTCCCGGCTCTCAGTTCTCCCGTGCTGCAGTTGCTCGGACCGTGCTCAACCACCCTGCACTGTGATCAGTCCCCTTTGGGTTAATCTGGCTGGTGCTCCATGGACCTGACCTAGGGCCAGCTTCTGCAAGGAGCTAAGAGCTGTCCACGTGGATCGGGGCAGGCTTTCGGTGGCATGAAGAGCCCACCCTGTCAATCTTCCCAGTGCCACTTCTCGGCCCCTCAACCTCACAGTTTCCTTGCCTGCTCAAAGGGCTGTGCGCACACAGGCGGGCACCAGGATTGGGGACGTAAGGGGTGAAGAGGGTGCAGGGACAGGGGTGGGGAAGCAGCTGGTGCCACTTGACTGTGCGGTGATTAGTGCCTGGGTTTGGTTTTGAGCTTTTCCGTGGGGCCTTATTCATAAATACTGCTAATAACCTCTGACTCGCGGATAGTGCTTTTCATCAGGAGACACCAATGCTTTTTTCAAAGGAAGGTCAGTATTATAAATTAATGGAGATATCCCATCTCCTAGAACTGGCAGGGACCTTGAAAGGTCATCGAGTCCAGCCCCCTGCCTTCACTAGCAGGACTAGCCTCAATTTACAGAGGGGGAAACTGAGGCACAGGCAGAGGCCATGACTTGCCCAAGGTCAGCCAGCAGGCCAGTGGCAGAGTTGGGAATGGAACCCAGGTCTGGCGCTCTAATCACTAGGCCACGCTGCCTCAGGAAGTCATCGCTGGGGGTGGATGGGCGGTGAGATCTCAGCCGCTTGTGGCGTTTCCGGCCTTTCGATGGCAAAGAGCTCGGTTCTCTTGGTGTTTCTGGCCTATTCATGGCTCTCCCACCAAAGGGGAACCAACTGAAATCACCCAGGGCCTGATTTCTACCTGATTTACCCTAAGGCCCCTTTACGCCATTCTGCCAACACATCGTCTGCTTCACAGCACCCGAGTGGCTGAGAGAAGCCTGAGCCTGGATTGAATCCCGAACCCCAGAGCCAGAATCCATCACCCTGATCTCATTTCCCGGCGGCTCACTCCTCTGGGGGCCGGTCTACACCTGAAGCACTCCAGAGGCACAGCTGTCCCGCTGGAGTGCTTCTGTGTAGACACTCCCTCTGCCGCCGGCGTAGATAATCCACCTCCCTGGAGAATTCGTCCATCGACCCAGCACTGTCTACGCCAGGGGTGAGGTCGGTATAGAGCCGTGGATTTTTCATGCTCCCAAGAGACCTAGCTATGCCAAGGCCCAAGCCTGGGAGGAGAGGGAGAGCAGGTTTGAAATCCCCTAAAAGTG
The DNA here is from genome assembly GCF_011386835.1 of Chrysemys picta bellii. Lineage (NCBI taxonomy): Eukaryota > Metazoa > Chordata > Testudines > Emydidae > Chrysemys > Chrysemys picta. Next base: position 19,479,970 of record NC_088810.1, on the reverse strand, counting down.
TCAGAGCTACAAAGCATCCTAGTAAGTCACTTTTCTCCCCCTAGCCCTGAGTGCCGAGACCAGAAACAAACTGGAGACATCAGTTGCCGTGAAAGCCTCTCCCCGGTCAAGGGGAGGAAGAAAAAAAAAGAAGCCCCCCCACGCACCAGGCTTTTCTGCTGCGCCATGTGAATGAACTAACTTTGTTTTCCACCAGGCCTTTCCCTTAATACCCTCGCCCCTCCCCCGCGCTTTTGCTGGCGTTTGAGAGTAAGTGAGGCGTGAGAGAGCTTTTGGAATAATGAGGTGTAATTAGCCCTGGCAGCTTTTATCTTCCAAACTCTCCCCCCCTCCCTCTCTTCAATTAGATAGAAATAAAAAAAAAAAAGGCGAGAAAGAACCGGGAGAAAGTTTGCATGCCGCCCGCGTGGCCCTTGGTGCATTCCTTGTGGGGAAGCCAGAGCCATCGCCCAGGGCCTGAAATCTGGCACTAACGTAGCACTTTGCATCCGTGGCTCTCCACACTCAGAGCAGGGGCGGATCCGCAACTCCAGGGACCAGGCTTCTATTCCCACTGGGCATAGGCAAGTCACCGGCCCGCTCTGTGCCTCAGTTTCCCTCCCCTTCTGGAGAGCTCAGGGATTGCCTCTTGTGCTGAGTCCATTCAGTACCTGGCACGCAGGGTCCCCTGTCTGGGTCTCCGCGGCCAGGCCTCCCAGTTGACAGACGAGTGCTGCCGAACCACAAGCAATGACTGGGGCCTGGTGCACAAAGCAAAACCAGCCTGTACCTTGTGCTCTCCCCGTCCGCTTGTGGGAGCCGCCCTTACCACAGCCACAGATGGTAAACTCAAACTCGGGAGGGTCTTTGCGCTCTGTTTGTACAGCGCCTGGCACAATGGGGCCCTGAGCCTTAACAGGGCTGATAGATGCTACAGTCATTCAAATAGTAATAATAATAATAGAGCTTTGAGTTCTCCGGAAGAGCTTGGAGCTCTGCAGATGAGAGATGCTGCAGAGGTGGGAAGCTTTATTCATTATTATTATTTTATGAATAATCTGAACGGAAAGGCTGGCGGATTCAGGAGAGAGGTCGCAGGCGTAGTATGGACGGGACGCGGCGAAGAGACCGCTCATGTGCCTGTCAAGCCGCAGGGCCACTTCCAAGGTAGGGAAAGGGGCACAAGCAACATGGGTTAACCCGACCCTCCATCCGAGTCCCTCCATGGGCTCCAGTGGCCGATCGCCAGCCGACGAACGGGCCGATCATCTTCAAGAGAGCCGTGCTGATTTTCACCAGCTGCGGATCTGGCCCTCTGTTATCCAAACACACGGCTGGCTGACAAGGAGGAGGGTAGAAAACACCCTACGGTCCCAGAAATATTTTTTTCGGCCCCCCTGTCTGACGTTGCCACCTCCCCAAAATCTCTTGAGGTTTTTGCTAGGCAAGGGAGCGTTGCCACCGGGGGCAGCGGGTGGCTTCTCTCATGGTCTAGTTCTTGCGGGAATAATTCCAAGCCAAAGGATCGCCCAGCCCTGTTGAGGGCAGGTAAAATAAATGCCCCCGGCCCTCCCCAGACTTGATCCCCGCTCTCCGCCTCCGGGTCTGCCAAGTGACATGAAATAAGTTGTTCCAGGCACATGCGTGGCTGTCCTGACCCCTTTCTATTCCCGACTGCCCTTTGATCTTTCTTACCCGTGACCCTGCTCTTCAGCCTGACAGCCTGATGGATGGTCAGCGCCTGGTGATTTATGACGGCCTTTAATATTTGGAAAAACAGACAAGACCCAACGGCGGGGGAGAAAGGAGGCTGCCGAGGGGACGGGGCTGGGTGGATTTGCAAGGGAAGTGGCGGGGCGGGGGGAGAGGGGGGGATTTGTCAACCTTTTAGATTGGTAGGGGGAGGGGAATAAAGTGCTCCGTCTGTCCTGAGTGATTTATGTGCAATTGCTGTGATTAAATTGGCCTTAGCTAATGATAACTAACTCGTCAGGGGCTGACCTTTCTGTGACAATGGAAAGGGGCCAGGAAGCCGGCTGTGTCTGTGTGTGTGTGTGTGTCTCTCCCTCCCTCTAAACTGGGGAATTTATTTAGCTAAGCCACTGCTCATTCTGCCCCCCCCCTTTAGAAATGTCCCCCCTCTTTGAAATTTCCATCGGAGTCTTGGGGGAAGAAATTGTCCAGCCGCTTCCCCAGGATTAGGCTTAAGCCGGAGGCCGGTTTTCCATGGAGCAGGAGTCGGCGGCGGCTGGTTTGGGATCGCTAAGGCCGAACGGGCTTTCCATTTGCACGGAGGCTTGCTGAGATCGCGAGGCGGGAGGGTCTTGTTGAAAAATAAACGGCTCATTTATTCCAGCGGGTGCTTTGAAAGCTGGGTCTGAAGCGCTACACTGCGGCAGTGTCCACGTCCCGGATGGGCTGTTTCTTCTGTGTCGTACCACGCTGATCATGCTGGTGGGGTTTAAATACAGACTTCCTGGGAGTCAGGCACTTAAATCCTTTGGAGGCTCTGGGCCTTAGCCCCTCATCTGTCTAATGGGATACTGGTCTTCTCCGCTTCACAGGGGTGTTGTGAGGAGAAATACATTAAAGATTGTGAAGCGCTTGGAGATCTACCGATGCAGAGCACTCTATAGGAAATGGTTGTTATTATTTGATTATTAATTCTGGGTTTGATTCTCAGCTGCCCTATGGCAAGATACTGTAATTTACAACCACTTTACACTTAGGGTGACCAGATGTCCCGATTTTTTGGGGTCTTTTTCTTAGATAGGCTCCTATTACCCCCCCACCCCCGTCCCGATTTTTCACATTTGCTGTCTGGTCGCCCTATTTACACTACGTGCTATGAGGAAGGTTAGTCCAGTGGTTAGGGCACTTGCCTAGGAATTTAGAGGCCTAGGTTCAATTTCCTGCTTTGGCACAGCCTCGACTTGAGTGAGTTGCTCTGTGCCTTAGTTTTCCCCATCTGTGTAATGGGCATAGTTGCCCTGTGGAAGTTGTGAGAATAGACAAGTTACAGATTGTGAGGTACCAGCTATCACAGTGGTGGGGGCCAGATAAGTACCACCAGTTGAAAAATCTGCTTCGGGGAGGGATTTTGGTTTTGACTTTTTAGATTTTATTCATTTGTTTTTTTGTTTGTTTGCATTTGGGATGATTTGTTTCGAGATCATTGTTATGTTTGTTGTGGGGGGGGTTGGATAGAAGGGGATGTCAGAGTATTGTGAGTGTCGTTCTTACAATGGAACGGCGTTTTCAAAGAGGACTCCCAAAGTTTGGATTTTGTTCAAAAGAAATTTTACAAGGACTACACAAGAGGCAAGGCAAATGGAGAATCAGGTGCAAGAAACGTACCCTACATCAGGGGCTGGAATTCCAGTCTAGACCAGACTGTCTGTTACATCCTGGCCCTTCTGACGCTGCGTCTGTCCCTTCCCCGGACACGTGCCCATGCATTCCCTGATGCAGTGAGATTTCCATAATCTTTCCTCCAGTCTTTCACACCGATGGCATTTCAAATGTAGTAATTAGTGGAGCTGGTCAGAAAACGTTAATCAAAACAGTTTTCTGCTGGGAAAAAGCTGTTTCTCAGTCAAACCAACCTTTTTGCAAAATTGTGTCAGTTTCGATGAAATATTGTTTTGAAAAGAATTGGGGGAAAAGCTCAAAAACGTCAAAATGGAATCTGTCGTTTTGAAACAACTTTTTTGTTTCAAAATTGGCTCGCTTTTGTATAAAAAGAAATTTGTTTTTAAAAATATTAAAATTGAAATGAAATGTTTCCAATTTATCAAAACAAAAAGTTTTGATGGACCCATATTTTTTGGCAATTTTTTTTCCGAAATTTTGATTTTTCCTCTCAATTCAGGATAAAAAAAAAATCTTGAAATTTTTGTTTTCCCACCAGCTCTAGTAATTTGCAACATCAAAGAAAGCAGCCTGAACTCCTGTCCCGAACACGGCTAGCCTTGCGGGCTATGTAAGAATTGAGCAGTGGAAGCGGACGGAGGGAAAGGTGTAGAAATACCAAAAAGTGGTCAACCAGAGCCTGATGTCTGTAAGAAATCCCATTTCAGGATTTATTTTACCTTCCGTTTGGTCATTTGCGAAAGTAAATCTCTGGAGCAAAGTCTAAGGGTATGGGTAGTGCCAGATAGTTGATGCTTTCTCTGTCAACATCGATGTAGCTAATCCACATCTCTGAGAGGCACAAGTTCGAATCCTTCCATCGACCCAGCCACGTCTACAGTGGACATTGGGTCGACCGAACTATGCTGGGCGCAACATTTTTCACAGCCCGGAATGACTTACCTGGATTAACCTAAGGTTTAGATCTAGACCAGGCCTAATTCTGTTCGCAAAGAAGCGATTCACTTAGCCCCAGTGAAACCTTCAAAGCCCAGGAGGATGTTTGTTCCTGAATCTCTCAGCCAAAGCTTTGCTGATCCTCTCCTTTGCTGCGTTGAGAATATCAGCTACTGTCCTCCTTTTTTCCCTAGGCAAGCTGTGGCATGAAGCGAGTGCCGTTAAAGCAGCAGGAATGGAGACTTTCCCACAGAAAACACTGGGTGCCTGACGAAAGGTGGCCTTCTTGTAAAGACACTTCACTGGGATTCCGGAGTTGCGGGCTCAGTTCCCTGTTCTGCTACGGCCTCCAGTATAACCTCAGGCACGTCCCTTAGGCTGTGGACGTGTCCCTGATTGTATGTCCGTGCTATGTGGTCCCGATCCCGATTATAGAAGGAGGATTAATTGCACAGTAGGCAGCTTGTTCTGGTGGAGACCAACCCGCCTCCTGGGTTTTATTCTAAGTACAGATGGGGAGGGGAGTTCTGATCTGCTAAGAACCGACCGGATCTTTCACCCAGAACTTACAGCAATCCCTGAAATAGCCTTGAAATAAGAAAAACGCCTTTAGGGACCTCAGGGTGAAAACTTGGCTCCACTGAAGTAAATGGGAACTTTGCCACTGACTTCAACAAGGCCCAGATTTCACCCTTTTGTCTTCTTACTTGGCAGGACACTGCCGTGCTTATCAGTTGCTTTGGGAATTAGGCACCAGACTGGGACTCCTGGGTTCTGTTCAGGGCTCTAACAACTCGTTGAGCGGCTGTGGGTGAGTCACTCTGCCACCCTGTGCCTCAGTTTCCCCATTTAAAGATTAGAGTTGGTTCCTATCCATTAGCGTTGCTAAAGCCTGGAGGACAACGTGGATGCTGTTACAGAAGCGTCCCTGCTGGGAATAACCACTAGCATGGCCAGTGCTTTGGATTCTAACCGGGCACAAGAACCAGCTCCCGTTTCTCTAATCATTATTTTGCATTTCTTGCGCTTGCCCTGGGACGATTCCAAAAGCTGAGATATACAACCCCCTGGGAGATAGGGAAGGGTTAGCCCCCTCTTACAATGGGGGGACAATGGAAGTGCAGAGAGGGGAAGGGACTCACCCCAAGTCTTGGCCCACTGCTCTAGCCATCAGCACAGATTCCCTGCTGCAGCCAGAGGTAGAACCCAGGAGTCCTGGGGCCCAGTCTGTTCTTCCAACCACTAAGAACACCCGCTCGCCTCAACTCAGAACACCAGAGGCCCTTGTTCTAACCACTAGCCCTCACTCCCTTACCAGCGCTGGAAAAAGAACCCAGGAATCCTGACTTCCACGTCTCCTGCTCTACTCACCAGGCTACACTCCCCTTCTTCTCGAACTGCGTTATGGCAAAAGGTGCCAATGGCCTTGTACGATATCAGTCCCGGGTGGACAAGCAGCCTGGGTGAAACTCTCCGTAGATGGAGTTAACGGTGCCATTCAGTGACTGTCCCCAGAGAGATGTGATGGTGGCTTGCATGGGTTAAAGCGCTCTCCGCTGAATGAGATCTGCATTCGATTCCCTGCTCTGCACCTGACCTGTGGCCCGAGTCGCTGGATGTGACCCCCTCCCTGTACATGCTTTAAATAAACTATCTGCACTAAGCAAACGCCTGTCTCCAAGTCGCTGATTTCAGCTCTAAACGGGAGCTGGACCTGCCAGGCGGTGGATTCTGCTATTGCTCAGCAAAGGGGCAATACTCATTCAGGGTGTGTCTCCACTGCAGTGATGGGATGTGATTGCAGCACGTGTGGACATACCTGACCTAGCTTTGATCTAGCTAGCTCGGGCACTGGAACAGTGAAGCCGCGGCCGCAGGGGCTGCAGCACGGGCTAGTTGCTCCGGCAGAAACCCAGCCAGGACTCTGGGTACTGTGGTGTATTGCAAATTACAAGCTCTCCCTTTACGTTTGTAAGGGGCTTCCTGGTCCTGCTTGCAGGCTGGGTGGCTCTGTAGGGAAGCGAGCAACCTGGGTCTAGCTGCAGTCAGTCTGCAGTCATCCAGCCTGCAGTGGGGTGAGTTGTGCCTCTGTGTGTTTAAGCAGCAGCCTCCTTGGTCTATGGGGATTTTGTGTGTGCTAAAGTTCTGGATTCTAGGAATTAAAGCAGTATTACGTTGCAGCCTTCCAGAGCTTTGCATTGGCTTCCGTGGGGCCAGGATTTCCAGAAAGAGTATGTTATGTGTGTTTCTAACTTCTCAGTGTATGCCGTGAACAGAACAGGGATGAAATTTCCGCCCCAAACTTCCCCCCAGCTCTGCCAGAGACCCAACAAGTGGGAGGAATGTGCGGAGGGAGCTCGCTAGCTAAGTTAGCATCTCTCTGCCCCTGACATCTTGACGCGAGCATAATAGCCAGGCTGAAGGACTGATTTCATGGAGATTAACCTCTTGCGTTGCGCTCGGGCTGCCTTGGTGTCTGGCTCTGGTTTGCAAGTGTATGAAAGGCGGATTAGAGATATATTAGCCTATCTGTCTTTTTATTCATGGGGGTTTATCATACGGACGAGAGTGTCTGATGGCAGCCAAAACAGAGGAAGAGGAGGGTCTTTCCAAGCCCATCTGACCCCAAACATAAGAGGCGACGCAGGGTTGTTGTTTTTTTTAAAGGAGGTGAATTTTGCATTTGATGGGCAATGCGTGCCGAGACAGGCCCCGAGGCCTGGAGTCCTGCATCTAGCCACAGAGTGGATACAGCGGGGCTAGCTTCCTCCACATCCACACTGCCCTGCAAATCAGTGGTGCAATTCACGTGACCAGATGTCCTGATTTTATAGGGACAGTCCCAATATTCGGGGCTTTGTCTTATATAGGTGCCTAAGACCCCGTCCCGATTTTTTCACACTTGCTGTCTGGTCACCCTAGGTTGCAATTCTGCACTTATTCAGAGTTGCATAGGCCGGAGAGCCAGGGGGCCATGGCCCAACCGCTTGTAAGCATCAGCCTTGTACTAAACCAGTGAGTGTCACTCCAGCTGCCAATCGCGATGCCACTGAAATTCGGCCTGTCCGCCCCTCTGTGCAGGCGGAGGGAACATTGGGCCCCATGATGTTGCGATCTGGTGCATGGCAGAGCGTAGGGAAGTCTGCTGAGAACTCAACTCCCGGCAGCACCATCTGAGGATAAGAGAATCATAGAATATCAAGGTTGGAAGGGACCTCAGGAGGTCATCTAGTCCAACTCCCTGCTCAAGGCAGGACCAATCCCCAACTATTTTTTTTGCCTCAGATCCCTAAATGACCCCCTCAAGGATTGAACTCACAACCCTGGATTTAGCAGGCCAATGCTCAAACCACTGAGCTATTACCCCCCACAAGAGAGGGGAACCTCCCCGACTGAGGGAGACCCGGCGTCTCTGGAAGGCGAGGGCGAATGGGACCGGTATAGGGTCCCAGCTGGCACGGGAGGGGAGGGACTTGAATTTGCCCCTTCTCCCCCCCGCCCCCCAAGAAATATCTGAACTGATGCCACTGCCTGGAATGATCCCCCCTCTAGAGATAAGAAGGGAGTTTAGTTTCCATCTGACGCGGGAATCGTTTAGGTGCCGTTCTGCAGCCCTTGCTAGTAGCAGTGATCGCAGGCCTTCAGAGAGCCCAGAGCAACATCCCTTTCCGAGCACTTCCAGGAGAGAGCTGTAGAGGGGGACTGGTGCGGGAACGGAGCCTGGCTGAAGCCGCTCCTCCACTGGGATTTTAGCCGTCGGCTCATTCCAGTCACCCCTTTAAAAACGACCCCGAGAAAAAGGACAATCTCTCTCCTAACACACATAGACACACACACATATCCCAAGCTTGCCTGGTGCCTTAGAAAAGTCCAGTGTTAGCAAAACCCAGGGCCCATAGCTGATAAGTTGCAAGTGGAACGGTGTCCCTCTGCTGAGGCAGGGATCGCGAGATGCGACAGGCAAGACCTAGATTTCCAGCTCCAATCGGCTGGGGAGGTGTTTACGCAGAGCCGGTGGCTTTCTCCCCACAGCCTGGCTGGAGCTTCCCAGAGGACGGGGGGTGGGGGGCTGGAATGGGGTGGCGTGGGCGGGCATGGGGCCGCGCCAGCTCTCTGCGCCGCTTGTCACGAACCGAGCCTTGAAAAGGTTAACGTGGGGCCCGAGCGAGAGAGAAAGTGCGAGCGAAAACGCTGAACAGGGGCCGTTTTAATTACATTCCATTAAACCTCCCTTTCGGGTCTGCGTTTCTCGACCATGTGCTGCACATTCTCATGGTAATTATGGGACATCTGTATAGAGGTTCCTTTCTCATCAAAGATGGCTCTCATCAAAGACGCTCCTGGGAAACCCTTCACCTTTGACCCCCGGGGTCACCGCCGAAACAGTGGCTCTATAGTTCGCGCTACTGTAAAGCCGTAGTATCCTTTTTCCTTCTCCAACCTGACCCGGGCTTGGGACTTTAATGCAACCCATGTTTGGGCGGGGGGGAAGCCTGTCGTTCATGTCGGCTTGGGGAGGGCGAGGGGGGGAGGACGTGCGGAGAAAAGGGGGCCTTTCTTCCCCCCCCAGCATCAACAGTTTCCTTTTAATGCCCCCCCCAGTCCTCCTTCGTGCTCCCCCGCCACTCGAAGCGTGGGGATGGGCGAGTTCATATGTCTCTTAACTCGCCAGTGACCCAGCGCAGGTTGACGGGGAAGGCAGATCAAAGTGCAAAGACAAGCGGTTTTAATTAGATTGACTGGAGCTGTGGGTTTCCTCGTTCACACTGGGGAAGGGGAGAGCACGTGAATCCACCCTCCCACCGCCCCCCTCTCTGCAAAAATCAACTCCATCCTAGGAACTCACATCCACCCCACGACACCCTGCATGTTTTCAGAACGACCCTTCATGGGATGAATCCGCAACGGGGGTGGTGGGGGTGCGGGGAGGGGGGAGATCTGGGATCAGTAACGCCTTTGATGGGGAAGGGCTGGGGCGTGAGTGGGGCGGCCTGGCCCGAGTGCTCTAAATATCATGAGTCAGCCGCCCCTCCCTCACCCCACCAAAATCACACTGGGTTCTTTGCTTTTTGATTTCAGAGCTTCTAGGGGGTCACATTCCCCAGCTTTTCTCTGCAGCTGCATGAGCGAGAAATAGCCTGGGGGGGGGGGGAGTTAACCGAAAGTCAAGATTTCCCCATAATCACAAGACTCCAGGAGCTGGGGATTCAAACATCAAATATGGAGAGTCTTGCAATAACATCGTGAGAGTTGGTAGCACTGAGAAAGGCCTCGGGGGGAAGGTTCCTCACCTGCCACTCTCAGGGGTAGCGAACTATCCATCCTGTCTTTTCTCTGTCTGCCCATCCCTTTGATCTCTGTCCATCTATCCTCTCTTACCAATCTGTCTCTCTCTCTTGCATCTCTACAGTGTCCATCCTCTAGAATCTAGGTGCTCGTACCCATCTGGGATTGGCCCAAAGAGCCACCCAAAGTAGGCACTAACTATTTCCAATTTGCTACAACTGCTTCCTGCATGTCAGTAGCCATGAATGGCTCTTCTTACAGCCAGGAGAAGGAGAGTCACCTAGTGGATAAAGCACTGACCTGGCATTCAGGAGACCTGGGTTCTTGGCCTGGCTCTGCTACTGGAGGACTGTGAGCGTGTCATGTCTCTCTTGTGTGCCTCAGTTTCCCCATATATAAAATGAGGATAATGGTACTGCCTTCCCTTTTAAAGCATTCTGTGAGAGCTGGTTGGGTTCATATCCTGACCGTCAGGCGCTTGTCTATAATAATATAAATAACGAGACTTGGAAGGATCCGCTTTTTATCGGTAGACATTGATTTCACTGCACACACACAAACCAACAACCAAAAATATTTCCTTCAATAATAATCGAAATATACAGATAGATAAAGTAAGAAAAACGCTGCTTGAGAATTTATTAGTGTCAAAATCCAGTGATTCAGACTTTTGAATTAGGCTGGTTACAAATGGACTCACAAATGAATAGTAAAACCAGGTACAATCTGTTGATTTCAGGATATTTACTTTGTATATTTTGACATGCGACGTTGATCGTTTGTGTTAACGGGGTATAAAGCTTTTAACTTTTTCATTCTCCGCGTCTACTGTCATGAAATCATTGTCTGACACCCCCTCGCCTCCCCCCCGCTCCCGGCATTTTCCACAACGGTGAAAATTGAAATGGGTAAAAATGGAAAAATAGGCCCACCACCCAAATTTCACACCAGGGTGACGTTGAAATGGCTGCGAATCGGAAAAAAATATAGATCTGAAAGAAACCGATAGCATCTGTCGAAATTATAAAAATATCAACATTGAATTCTGCCAAGCCTATGTATGACCCAAGGCCCCCTCTTTCTGTTCATGTCCCCCTTGATGCCCCAATGCGCCCCGCCTCCTCTCACATTCACTCCCAGGCCGCCTCCTGCCCCCCCAGCACAGTCATGCTTTCGTAGGACAGTGGGAATACTCCATTTCCAGAGCTGCCAATAACACCCAAAGGGTGGCAAGCCCTAATGGACAGCAGGATGGAGCAGCAGGCTGGTGGCTTGACCCTATTGTGACACGTGTCGAGGTAAGGGCCGCCAGGTCCCCAGAGGAGCTGAGGTGGGGAAGCTCCTGCCACCCGGCTGGGGGCAGAGACAATATTAATAGGTTGTCCAGGAGAACAAGGCCCATGGAAGTCAATTTACCAACCAACTGAGGTGGGGGCCAGGGGCAGGGAACAACCCATGGGAGCAGTTCTGCGTCTCCAGAAAGCCCCAGGAGCAGATCTCTTTTTGCACTGCAGCCTCGGCCCCGACCATGCGTAGGGCCAAGGGACCGGCCGTGGGGATAGACCTAGGCACGACCTACTCCTGCGTGGGGGTCTGCCAGCACGGCAAGGTGGAGATCATCGCCAACGACCAAGGGAACCGGACCACGCCCAGCTACGTGGCTTTCACAGACACGGAGCGCCTGGTGGGGGACCCAGCCAAGAACCAGGCGGCCCTCAACCCCCAGAACACCGTCTTTGATGCCAAGCGGCTGATCGGCCGAATGGTTGAGGACCCCATGGTTCAGCTGGACACGAGGCACTGGCCCTTTCAGGTGGTGAGCGATACCGGGAAGCTCAAGGTGCAGGTGTCCTTCAAGGGGAAGGAGAAGGCCTTCTACCCTGAGGAGATCTCCGCCATAGTGCTCGCCAAGATGAAGCAGACGGCTGAGGCCTACCTAGGCTGCCCCATCACCCAGGCCGTCATCACGGTGCCAGCCTATTTCAACGACTCCCAGCGCCGGGCCACCATAGATGCTGGGACGATCGCTGGCCTCCACGTCCTGAAGATCCTCAATGAGCCCACGGCAGCAGCCATTGCTTACGGCCTGGAGGCCAGCCGCAAAGGGGAAGGGAAGCGCAACATCCTCATCTTCGACCTGGGTGGCGGCACCTTCGACGTGTCCATCCTCGGGGTGGACGACGGCATCTTCGAGGTGAAGGCCACGGCGGGGGACACCCACCTGGGCGGGGAGGATTTCGACAACCGGCTGGTGGATCACTTGGTGCGGGAGTTCAGGAGGAAACACAAGGAGGACCTCAGCCAGGACAAGAAGGCCGTGCAGAGGCTAAGGGCGGCTTGCGAGAGGGCCAAGCGCACGCTCTCTTCCGGCACCGCTGCCGCCATCTCCGTTGACTCCCTGTACAAAGGGGTGGATTTCCACACCACCGTCACCCGGGCTCGCTTCGAGGACCTGTGCTCCGACCTCTTCCAGGCCACCTTAAAGCCCTTAGGGAAGGCGCTGCGGGACGCCAACATGAACAAGGATCAGATCCATGACATCGTGCTGGTGGGAGGCTCAACCCGCATCCCCAAAGTCCAGACGCTGCTGCAGGAGTTCTTCAGTGGGCGGGAACTGAGCAAGAAGATCAACCCAGACGAGGCTGTAGCCTACGGGGCGGCTGTGCAGGCGGCCATCTTGACAGGCAACAGGTCCCAGGATCTGCAAAACGTTCTCCTCCTGGACGTGACCCCGCTGTCTCTGGGGATTGACACGGTAGGAGGGGTGATGGCCACCGTGGTCAAACGCAATTCTCCGGTTCCGACCCAGGAAACCATGGAATTCACCACGGCAGAAGACGACCAAGAGACGGTTGTGTTCGAGGTCTACGAAGGGGAGAGATCCATGAGCAAAAACAACCACCTGTTGGGCACCTTCATCCTAAGCGGCCTTCCCCCGGCGCTGCGCGGAGAGCCCGTCATCCAGGTCAGCTTCTCCATCGACACCAACAACATCCTGACCGTGTCGGCGCGGGACACGGATACTGGCAACACAAGCCAGCTCACCATCACCGACACCAGGGGCCGGCTGGACAGAGAGGAGGTGGAGCAGATGGTGCGGGAGGCCGAGGAGCACAGGGCACAAGACGAGGCACAGCAGGAGAAGATCGCAGCCATGAACTCTTTGGAGTCGTGTGCTCTCCACCTGAAGAGGGCTGCGGAGGGAGGCCAGGCCCTTGATGTTCGGGCCAAGAAGAGGGTGCTGGAGCTGTGTGAGGAGGCCAGCTCCTGGCTGGAGGGCAACCAGCTGGCGGAGAAGGAGGCGTACGAGGAGCGGCGGAGAGAGCTGGAGGAGGCGTGGGACTCGGTCTTCTCTGACCTCAGCCAGGGTCGGGGGGTGGAAGGGGAGGCCAGGGGCGAAGAAGATGGGGAGGAGTCTGCTGTTGCCCAGCACGGTGAGGAAGTGGGTTGAATATGGACCGCACTGCGCTGTGCCTCAAGGATGCATTAAAAAAAAAAAACAAGGGACCTGAAGCGTTTTGCCTCCTTCGTGCGTCTATTTAGCAAAGCAACAGATGGCTGCACAGAGCTTTCTGCTCCCAGGCCCCCCTGCCCGGTTCCTAAATCAATGACTGGCGCCCTGAACCATTTCACCTTCCCCCTGCACTCCCGGTAGGTCAGTATCATCACCCCCATTTTACAGATGGGGAAAACTGAGGCACAGGGAGATGTGACTGGCCCAAGGTCACCCAGCAGTGAGTGGCAGAGACAGGAACAGAACCAAGGCGTCCTGACTCCCAGTCCCCTGCTCTAATCACTAAACCCCACTCCCTCAAAGAACTAGGAAATTCGGACTCCCAGTCCCTAAACCATCAAACCATTTACCCCCTCCTCCCCCTTCGATGCAGCTTCTTTGACCCAGACTCTCCACGGCAATGCGTAACATGCAGCACTTCTGGCTGTTAACAGGCCTGGCAGGTGTCGGAGCTGAGATAAGGAGACAGGAAATCAAACCTCCCGCTGCAAGGCCTGGGCTGTTTGCCTGAGGTGGGGGCAGTCAGTTGGGAAGGAAAGCCTCCTGACTGGGATGCGGGCGGTCAGGCCTAGTGGTTAGAGCGGGATTCAGCGGTCAGGAACAACGTCCAAGGTCAGAGCCAGAGTCAGGACCCAAGTAGGACTGGAGCAAGGCTGGGAATGAGTCTGGGAATGAGGCAGACACAGGAGCGATCATAAGCATTGAGCAGCCAGCGACCTGCTAACAACAGCCCTGTTGGGTCCCTTCAACCAATCAGGAGGGTTGGCCACTCAGGAGGTTTTGCTGTAGCCCATCTGGGCTCATTTGTCTGCCCAAAGACTGAACTAGCTAGTCTCAGGTTCAGCTGCAGGCCCTCATCCTTGAAGGGCTACTTCTAGGGTCCTCTCTCCAGACTGCTCAGCCCACACCCTTGATCCTCTCTCCCCAAAGAGCCCTCCCAGCTCGCTTTTTTTCGCTAAGTCGGGCTGAGGATTGTCTGTCTCACCGAATAAGCAAAAGCCACTTAAACCCGCTGGCGCGGGGAGGGGTTTACAGGATGATGACCGATAACAGAGCTGTATTTTATCCAGGAAAAAAATCTGACCCAAATGGACATTTCTGCACCCAACTCCCCGGAAAAGAAGTTTGGATGAAATTTTCGTCCTGCTCTTCCCTTTTCTTTCAGTCTGATGATTGTTTAATATCTGTGTCAGGGTAGCGCCTCCACACCCCGGTCCCAGGACCATGATCCCGTTGGGCCAGGAGCTATATAAACACGGAAGAAAGAGCTGCTCCCTGCTCCGAAGAACAAACACTCTTAGGCTGGGTCTACACTACCGCTTCCCCTGGCCCAGTTCTGCCGGGCAGGCCTGCAATCCTTGACTGACTTTGCTCTGCCGGTAGAAGCTGCCGGTGTAGACGCAGTTAGACCAGCAACGCCGCACTTCAGCCAGCCTGGCTGGGTTCCTTCGGGTGTGGTGGATCAAACTCAACCTGGGCAAAAACTGCCTTGTCGGGGATGGGTGGCATCCACACTCGGAGTGCTTTGCTGGTCTCGCGTGCCGGTCAAGCACGCCTTGGGCGGATGCAGCCTGAGATGAAGAGAACTGGGAATGGGTGACAGGGGACGGATGATCGGATCACTTGATGATCACCTGTTCTGTTCATTCCCTCTGGGGCACTTGCCACTGGCCACTGTCGGAAGACAGGATACTGGGCTAGAAGGACCTTTGGTCTGACCCAGTAGGGCCGTTCTTATGTTCTTTTGATAGGTGGTAGGCCGAGACAGACAACTGGGACAGTGCAGGAAAATGAGGAGAAACATAAATGGCCTGGAGATTTTTCTAGGAAGGAGGGTGATACAAATCTTCCTTCTTCCTTCTCTGTATCCCCAGCTCTGCCCCCTCTGTCCCCACCACCTGGCTGTCCCCCCCTATCCACAGCCGTTCACCAGGACCCTCCTTTCTCTGGGCTGGAGAAGCAGAGAGATCAGGGGAACGCCCTGCTGCATCGGGGCCTTTTTGCACACGACAGGCTCCCTTTTCTTGCTGCTGTCAGCTGCTGCCCGGCGCCCGCAGCAAGATAAAGCCTGCACAATAGGGACCTGCACTCGCAGGCCTGTGGGCCATTTCTGAGGGAGCCCCGTCACGTTAAAACCCAGTCACGTTAAATCCCCATTCTGCCTCCGTCAAAATCCCCCAGGATGGGGCCTGAGGCTCTCCTGTCCTAAACCGTCACGCAGTGCCGTTTAAATGGCTGCTGTGTTCCGCCCCAGAGGTGGCTGCCTTTCCACTGGGAGTTGTGATCCTTCCCTTTCTCTGGGCGACATTCACCCTTGTACAAAAAGGCTGAGGCCCCTTCGGCCCGTGGGGGAGGGGGGCGTTTCGCTCAAGCGGCTCGTGGAAAAGAGGGAGGCGGGATCGGGCCCCTCCTGGTGGGCTAGCGAAATCTCTGCCGAGGCCGCCGCAAATGGGCTGAAGTCTCAGCGCCACTTTCCGCTAAGTGGCCAATGATTATTCATCCTGTCGCTCCCCGCGCGGCCATAAACTTTAATCACAATGAAGTCATTTGATTTCCATGCACTGTACTCTTGCGCCGATCCGACGGGAATTAATGGCCACTTACGGGAATGGAAGGGGTTTGGAAGTTAGCGTTGCAGGGTTCCCCCCTCCCTCCCCCAGAAGATGGATGGCGTTTGGAGAGCTCACCAGGAGACAGTTGGACCCATCACGGGGCTAAAATCTCCTCTTCTGGCTTCATATTCCTTCTGTCACCTTGAGGTGCCTGCGGCAGCGGCCTGGCTGATTTCAAAGCACTTTGTCTTGTACGAAGACTTGGCAGAATTAGATTTTTTTTGTTATCGTTCCAACGGATCACGTCGACGTTTATTTTAAGCCTTTTTCTCGATTTTGATCCATTTGCGTGGTCATAGTCATGCAGCACTTTTAAGCGTTCACCTCCCCCCCTCCCAACTTTGTATCGATCAAAGTTTCAGCGCTGCGGGACATTCTGGACGGTAATTATTTAACGGCAGCCTCTCATACGTTTTCAAGCAGCAGTTTTCTTACTTTGCCGATCGGTAAAGTTCCAGGCGATATTTTTTCCTGGCGGTGAGGGGGTGTTGTGCCTGCGGTGAAATTGGCATTCACCGACACCTATCGATACATATCGAATCCTTCCAAGCCTTAGGAAGCAGGTCGACCTGGCCTTTCAATTTATCCCTGGGGATACTGAGGCTGCAAGTTCCTGGGGCGGGGGGCAGACCCCTTTGTTTTGTTCTGTCTTTGTACAACACCCTGGCCCCTTGAGGTCCTGGTCGGTCCATGCCTGGGGCTCCTAGATGCTACCCGTGACAATCAGTTATGAATTGTCCGAGGGCACACAGGAAGCCAGTGGTAGAGCCAGGAATAGCCCCCAAGAAGTTTCAATGTCTCCAGGCAATTTTTAAAATAGCCCCCAATGTTCAGTCCCAGCTTGAGGGCGCTTGCTGTGTCTTAGGTGGCCCCCCACCCCATAGTATCTGAGCCCTGCTCACAGTCGCCTCACAGCGCCCCTGCGAGGCAGGGCAGAGCTGGTGTCTCTGTTTTATGGGGCAGGACCACAGAGCAGCTACGGGACCCACCCAACGAGTGTCTGGAAGAGCACAGAAGTGAACCCAGATCTCCTGAGTCCCAACCATCGGGAGTGGCGCCCATGGGTGCTGGAGGCGCCCGGGGTGCCCATGGTAAATAACCCCACAGCCCCCTGCGAATCTACCTCCCGACTCTGCTCCCAGACTGATGCTGACGATTTCAGCAGAGCCTTTGGTGCACAGCACCACGGTGCACCGGCAGGGTGACCCCGGGCTCTGGCCGAGGGTGTCGAACTGGCAGGAGAAGAGGGGATTTAATCGGGGGAAATGTAAAGAAAAGGGACAGGGCTTTCCTGTCCCGCGGGGCCTTTGACAGAGGCCAGCCCCTCGGAGCGGGAAGGGAAGGGCTGAAGCACTGAAGCATGCTGTTGACTCAACAGGGAATTAAGCTTATTATGAATCCAAAAGGGAATCGGAGCTGCTGGATGGGAGGGGGCGTCAAGGAACCCGGATTTTCCTTTTCTAACTCAGTAGTTCTTCCCCATCGGCTCCATTCGTCTGGCTCTCCCGGAACTCATTCATATTTGCGTTCAAATCAGAAGCCTGGAAATAATGGCCCTGAAATCCCAGAGGGGTAGCTGGGGAGACATCCTAACCTCTCTGCCCTGTCAGGCACAGGCCGGTTTAAATTCACTGGTTTCCCCAGTTTTACATTTTCATCCTCCGCAGAACAAATGTTGCCATCAGAGAATTTCCCGCGAAAGGGAAACTCCGGTTCCCACCCAGCTCTGCTCCGGAGTCACTGAAGGGCATTCGAAGCTGCAAAAGCAAGGAAGAGTCCTTGTGGCACCGGAGAGACGAACAGATTTATTTGGGCATAAGCTTTCCTGGGCTAAAACCCACTTCGTCAGATGCATGGATGAAAAATACAGTCAGCCGTATATATATTACAGCACATGAAAAGATGGGAGCTGCCTTACCAAGTGTGTGTGGGGGGGTGTCAGTGTTAACAAGGCCAATTCAATTAAGGTGGAAGTGGCCTATTCTCAACAGTTGACAAGAAGGAGTGAGTATCAGCAGAGGGAAAATTACTTTTTGTAGTGACCCAACCACTCCCAGTCTTTATTCAGGCCTAATTTGATGGTGTCCAGTTTGCAAATGAATTCCAGTTCTGCTGTTTCTCGTTGGAGTTTGTTTTTGAAGTTTTTTTGTTGAAGAATGGCCACTTTTAAGTCTGTTATTGAGTGTCCAGGGAGACTGAAGCGCGTTGCGCTTCCCTTTCAGTCCTTCCTTGCCTGTCTTGCGCCATCCCTCCTCTGCTTTACCTTCCCCTTCGTCTCTCTCTGATTCTCTTCCTCTTTATTTCCCCCTTCACCATCTATCTATCCTGTTTCTCTCTCTCCCTCTCTCTCGTCCTTTTCTGTATTCATCCGAAGTTCAGCCTTATTGTAGTTTATGTGGTAAAATGCTGGCGTGTGATTGTTCCCTTTGTACCTCAGTCTCCCCCACTGAAGAATCCCGGAGTCTCATTCTCCCCTCTCGAACAGCTTGGCATTGAACTCTTATTATTCTCCCTGTCAATTAGATTTTACCAAGTCTTCATATTTTCAGGAGGCGTTCTCGCTGCTTGAATGGAAATACCTACTATACAATTATGCCAGACAGAATGGCATTTTAAAGAACTCCGCCAATGGCACAGCCGATCACAAAAAAAAAAAAATTTCTGCTAATTTGTAGTCTTCGCATTAGCTCTTCAAGTGTTTTTTTATGCCGGCGATAATTTATAGCTGCAAGACAACAGCTAGTCATATGTGAATAAATAATGCCAAGTTTCTGCACCACGGATAATGAACAAGCTCACCTTTGCTGGGGAGTTCAGGAAAGACGATCTTCCTGTGTTCTGCTCCCGCCCTCCAGATGCTGCCCCCCTCCCCAGATTCTGGCCTCCAGCCCTTCTACGCACTAAGGTCCCTTCTGAAGTTTCTTCCAAGGACCCAAGTTGCAGAATCAGGAAATTGACTAGGGTTTGATTCTCTCAGACAGCGTGGTCTGGTAGGTAGCATGCGCCGCAGAGAATCAGGAGACCTGGGTTCTTTTCCCAGCCCCGTGGAATGAAGCGGGAATTTGCTGTGTTATTTGTAGGAAACGGATGCGTGCCTCAATTTCCCGCTGTATTGTAAAAAAAAAAAAAACAAACCAACCACCACCAGTTTAAGTCTCCTGCCAAAGTACCCCAGGAGCCATGCGGCATGGGAGGGCCTGGGCGGAATGAAGAGGGTCATTAAACAAGTGGCTGAAACCAACCCTGAATCAACAGAGCAGAGAGACGCCCAACGACTGAAGCACCCACACGTGACAGTAGAAAACCCCAGGAAGACAGACGAGGAAGGGGAGGGAGAGAGCCAGAGCGGGGATCCAACGCAGCTTGCCTGGTTCATCACGGCACTGGCTTGTGGTTTAACTTCTGCCTCTGGGTGCTAAGCTAAGAATGGTCAGATTGGAAAGTAACAAACAGCTCCCTGGTTTTGCAAAGGCTCCTGGGTCACTTTAAATATCCCTGAGCGCATGGGGTCCAGGGTGGGAGGCAGGGTGGTCTTGAGGCCCAGGTGTTTGGCTTGGGTGGCTGGAGTTGAGGGTTTGATTCCCGGCTTTGCATGTGACCATTCCCACTGGGGGAGTGGCTGCATGTGCAGCCTAGCAGCGCAGATGCACCTAAACAAGCCCAGCCATGCACCGTGGCACGTAGACCCAGACGTATATGTCGCCACCGTCACACACGAATGAACGGCTCTGTCTTCAGAGCAGGGTGAGCTAATGGGTAGAGCACTGGACTTAGGCTCACGACAGCTGGATTCTACTCTCCACTCTGCTGCTGGGTGGGTGTGAGCAAGTCACTGCCCCTCGCTGCCTCGGTTTCCCCAAGCTACGGAGCCTGACCTCCTTTGTAAAGTGCGCTGAGATCTGCTGATGAAAAGAGCTAGTGATTGGCATCACAACACACCCGTGTAGTCCTACACAAATGCAGTCACGCGTAGAGACACAAGTGCGCACATGCGTGTGTAGACACACAAGCGTGTGCGCACAATCACAGGGAGGCCGTCAAACATGCTAATACACAGCTGTGCACTTCAGGACAGCCTGGCTCTGACGAAGACGCCGAGGGGTTCTGGATGACCCACATACTGGTTTTAACCAGGCTCGCTTAGTCACTGATGGCTGCCGTCTGTCTGTGGGGGAAGAAGCAGGAGGGTCTCCCGATGTCTCTGCCCCCTCGGCCTCTCTCTCTCTCTCTTGGATCCAGCACAAAGTGAAGGTCAAGGCGAGGTCATCGATCCATCGATCACCATGACTCGCTGCCGCAGACTCTTAAGGGAACATGACAGCCCAGGGCTGGCCGTTAACACCTTCCCTGCCGAGGCGTGGCCGAGATGCAGCTGTTTCTCCTCATGGCACCAGCCAGGGTTAGGGACACCCCACCTCGGTGCCTGCGTCCCTTCCCCTTGCTGTGCAGGTAAACGCTCCTTGGTGGGCATCTGGGCTCCATGGTTATGGGGTGAGGGAGGGGCTGGATGGGACCCAAACGGACGAGTGGGTGGGAACCACAGCCGCTGGTGGGACCGCGCCCCACGGCTGCTCCGGGTGAGCTGTGTCACTGAGGAGGATGAAGTAGTCGGGTGCTGAAGGAATACAAGAGTCCATCACGGGAGTGGCCCGGCCCACCTGACCCTAACGACCAACCCATCTGGATGCTCCAGAAGAGGGGAACGTGCCCCACACATCCTTCTTGAGAGAGGCCGGATACTCTGGTGGCTCCGATACTCACTTGGCCCTCAAGAGACCCAGGTCTGGGCTCAGCCACAGGCTCTCTGAGTGACCTCGGCCAAATCACGCCCTCTCTCTGTGCCTCAGTTTCCCCAGGTGTAAAACAGAGCTGGTCACCCTTTGTGTACGCAGCCTGTAAACGCTTCAGGGAGGCGACTGTCTGTTCCTCCGTGTCGGCACGGCACAATGGGCCCCTGCCTGTAACAATAATGTACTTAAATTGCAATCTCTTTGGGGCAGAGAGCTGCCTTTTTGTTCTGGGTTTGAACAGCACCTAGTGCAGGCTGGTGTGTGACAGGGGCTCCAAGGTGCTACCATAATACAAATAATAAATGATCATAATAATTTCTTCCTGACCCTCCTCTCCCAGAGCCCCCAGCTCCTGCCCTGAAGCCTGAGGATGGGTCAACCTCACCTCGGTATTTGTTTGCCTGACCTCACAGGTTACGAAGGGCTGTAATAATTTCCAGCCCTGATGTAAAATCCAGCGGCAGTGCAGCATGTGTGTGTATGTTAGATATTCCTTCTACCTCCCCCTGCGCATTAAAGCCAGCCTTGTCCTGCCTCACCCCCTTGGGAGAGGAGAGGACCCATCTGTTTGTCTAGACGCTGACTGGACCGACGCCCTTAGCACAGTGGTATCTGATGGGGGCCCGGACGTAGCCCCTGGGAGCAGGAGCTGTTTGCTGGGGGCAGGGCAGATGAGGGTTACAACACCCCCCCGCAGGCCAGCTGGAAGGAGCTGTGTCAGAAGGGGATGGTTTATAGGGCGTGATGAAAGCGTCCGAGGGAGAAAACCAGGGACCCACTCTCCTCCCTGAGGCTTGACAAGGTCAAAGCGAGGTCGGAGCAAAATTCATCCCCCTCCCTGGGCTGGGGGGAATGGGCCTGGTTTTGCCGAGGGCCTGTTGCTTTAAGGGGAGTTTGCAAAGGAAGCAGGTTTGAGTCCCTGCCTCGTTTCATTGCATCCAGGCTGATGCAACATCCTCCTGCCCGTGAGCTTTCACGGCGGGAGCGGGGGGGGAGTGGGGGGCACGGCCTTGCGATACAGTGGCACTGCACCTGATGGGATCGTGCTGGCTTTGCAGCGTGGCGTGACAGCGCTGCAAAACGTCATACTGCAAAGGCTGCTGACTTAGTGACACCTGCCACGTACAGGCCACTCCCGGGGAAACCTCTTGTGACAGGTGTCACTAAGTCACCAGCAGGGTGTGTGTGTGTGTGTGTGTATAATCTGTAGCGCTCCTGCAAATTCTGATCCCCTCAGGGCAGTTTAGCAGCATATTAACAGCGTTGCCCACAGCTTCCCCACAGAGAGGTGGCAGGGGTGGGCCAGAAGGGCCCCCCGGGAAACCCAAGCAGCTCAACCATCCAGCCCCATAGCGATTCCACGTAGGGAACCTTTTAGGGCTTAAATAGGATTTCCTTGCGGGAAGGCCTGGGGTGAGCCGGGAGCCCAGCTGGGAGCCCGCCACGGCAGGGGCCCGATGCTCCCCTATCCTGTTTCTGTTCAGTTTGGGTCTTTGAAACCATTTAAAGAGGCCCCTTCGGGACAGTGAAAGGAGCCTTCGTGTATCTCACAATGCACCGTATGGGGCTGTGCAGCCCTCAGAATAGGGGCAGGTGATTTTCACCTGAGCCCAGGTACCAGCAACGCATTTCAGGCCTGCTATTTACTGAACCACAGGAGCTAAACGCTCCTCGGCGTCCCATCTTTCCAGGCGGCATCTTCTAGCGCAGATGGTTCATGAGAAGTCAGACACCCACGTTAGACAGACTCCGCTCCCACGCTGCATTTCTACCCCCACCTAGCTCTCACCTAGTGCTTTGCATGAGTCGACCTCAAAGCACTTTGCCAAAGAGGTCAGTAATTATTATTTCCATTGTACATATGGGGAAACTGAGGCACCGGGTCAGGAAGTGACTTGCCCAAGGTCACCTGCCAGCAGAGAAGGGTGTAGGACCCGGGTTTCATGAGTCCAGGTCTGAGCTCTGCCCACTAGGTCACACTGCTCTGAAGACGAACCAGTCATTCTACAAACTAGAAAAATATAGCTTTGCAGGAAATGTTCACAAGCAGGTGGCTGCATCTCAGTGCCGGGGGAATGATCTCTGTATAAACAGTGGTCACATCCCACCCCAGAGGTGGCTGCATTTGGCTGATCCTATATCCCAAGAGTCTCTTTGGGATACAAAGCCCTATGGAAATGTGAGAGGATTTCCAGAATCATGATATTTCTGACCCCTCTTCTGCGCAGTACAAACATTTGCTCCCCTGTTTAAAAAACAAACAACCCCCCAAAACGATTCATCGGCACTCAAGTGCATCTACTTCTGGCCTGGAGCATGGCCCGCTCGTTAAACTCCATCCAACCTAGCTGAAGACTAATTGTCAAGCAGTCCACTCGTCCCTTGGGACGTAAACGGAAAGCTAGTTTGCAGAGATCTCGGGAGAAGTGGGGAGGAAGAATCAAATTCCTAATCAAGGAAGAAACAAAGTCAACAAATCAAAGGAAGTGTTTCAAGGGGAGCCGAGGTTCCTCTAGTGTGAACAGCACAGCTGAATGTATCTAGGGCGATAGGAAGCAGCTGTGGGGTGGCAAAGCCGCAGGGTTGCTCCTCGGACTCACAGCACGTGTCTTTGCTTTGCTACTGGAATAGGACCGAGGAGGCATTTCACGAGGGACAAGGCCCAACACGGACAATGGTTTTGGGGGGAGGGAATGATGGTCGTTCCGGGTGATGCACTGGAACGGGAGTTGGGATGCCTGGGGTCTAGGCCCAGCTCCGTGTGGGAACGGGGTTAGACCAGTAGCCGGGAAGTCAGGAATCTTGGCTGCTAGAGGGAATGTGGGGCTAGTGGTTACAGCCAGGAGGGCTGGGAGACGAGACCCCTGGGTGCTGCTCTGGACTTGGTGAGGGAGCGTGGTTTAGTGACGGGAGTTGGACTCCGGGGGTATGTTTACACTGCATGCTAAGCCCAGGCTTGGACTCAGGTTTGAGCCCAAACCCTGTCTCGGTCCACACACAAATCAGTCCGACTTGGGTCAGCAACCACTGAGGACTTGGGTCCTAGCACCCTACTAGGGGGGTGGGGTAGAGCCCTAGTTGCACGGTGGCTCGGGTCCAAGCCCTGTCAGTTTGCAGTGTGGATGCAGCTCAAGCCAAAGACCCGAGTCAGAAGGTCTGCGGAGTGCAATATGGATGTGTTAGCACAGCTGGGAGACAAAGGTCCAGCAATTGTAACCCAGGTTTCCAATGCAGTGTAGACATTCCCATAGCGTCTAGGGAAAGCAGTCTACTGATCAAAGAAGGGGCTGGGTTCTAATCGCAGCCCTACCACAGATTTCCGTGACTCGGTTTTCCCATCCATAAAATGGGAACAGGAACATGGCCCTATCCCATTGCGGGGTGGGGAGGGGGGGTGATGAATCCATGCAATTACATGAGCTGGAATTGGACAGGACACCCAACCCTGACTCAGGCAAAAAAATGCCCTGGGATCTTTAGCGACCTACAAGCAGCCAGCGGCTTGTGTTTATGTCTCTGTCAGCAGCGCAGCCCCATAATTTCATTCTAGAAGGAAGCGTGCCCCCCCCCCACACACACTGAACCACCATGACCACTCCCCACAGCCACCAAGGGGTTGCAAAACGCTGGTGGATTGCAACATATGGCTCCATCCTCTCCCGCTCTCTTTTTTTCACTCCCCCTCCCCACCACCACACAACCAGCCAACCGTGCGTCACCGTGAGTGCGTCTTCGCTCTGCATCAGCCGTTCTCATGGAAATGATCGCAGGGCCACAACCTCGGGGTGAGGAATTGTGTGCCTGAAAGAGAAACGTAGCAGATGGACTTTGAAGGGGGAACGGTTCCATTTAGCCCTGCATATGTTCAGCAATTAGTCCCAATTGCAGGGGAAATTCAAAAACCCCACAAATTATGTTACAAAGAGGCAGCCACCTCTCTTTGCTTTTCTTTCTCTCTTTCCACAAAGTTATTTCTGTCTTTCGAGCTTTGGAGCTGTGCAAAAGTTTCTTCAGCTACAGGCTTTCTCTTTCGCCGTCGCCAGGTGCTTTTACAACAGGGAAGGATTTAAGCCTTCCAACTTCTGCGGCGAGGTGGTGGCTGGTGAGTAAATGTTGTTATCCCCATTTTACAGTTAGGCAAACTGAGGCACCGAGACTTGGCCAAGATGAGTGGCAAGGGCGAGGAAGAGAACCCAGGCGTCCTGAGGACTGGCACTTAGATGTTGTTAGAATTATTAGAATTCCTGAGTCCATGATTCCATCTCCTGTGCTAACCCATCAAATCACACCCCCCTCCCAGCTGCAGGAACAAAACCCAGGGATCTCTGACTCCCACCCTATCCTCTGCTTTAGCCACTGGAGAAGACTTTGATCCTAGAGTTGGAAATGGAACCCAGGAGTCCTGACTCGCAATCCCCTGCTCTAACCAGTAGAGCACACTCCCCTCCCAGGGCTAGGAACAGAACCCAGGAATCTTGGCTCTCAGTCCACTATTCTAACCCACTAGATCCCCAAAGCTGGTAACAGAACCCTGACTCCCAATCCTTTCTTCTAACTACTACATAGCCCTTCTGCCAGGCCTATTAGTCTTGGTTTTAACCAAGCCCAGTTTAACGGGTTGCTTTCCAGTTTGGTAGGTGGCATTTGGCAAACGCTTCTCCGCTAGAGACGATCTTATGCCAGAAACGGTTGGACAACAAAGTTAATGGAGAGATGGGAGAGGTCACCGTCTCTCTGCACAGCCCCCCCGCCTTAATGTAGGACATGACATGGTGTAATTTATAAACTGCATTATGGAGTCACTAATCTGCTAATGGAGAAGAGCCTCCCCCAGCTAACCCTTCACTCACACATTAAGAGCGCTAATACCATAGCAGGTCATAAATATGAGACCCTCCCATCCCATCGCTCTCTGCTTTCCTTAGAAAGCTGGACCCGAAACAGAGCTGGTTGCAAATTTTCCATCAAAACATCCCCCCGCCTCATTGGAAAACACCATTTTGAGAAAACCCAATGTTTTGTGGGAGAGGGGCGAAATCATATCGATTTTGACAACAATTCCTGGAGGAAAACAAGAGTTTTGAAAACATCCCATTTCAATGTTCTCGGAAGGGGGAGCGCGGATTTTTCATTTCCAACTGGCTTCATAGATACGAGGATCAACATCAAAAGGGAATATTGGGAATGGATCAAAAGAGCAATGTTTTGATTGAAAAATTTCAAATTTTTGGCTTGTCACCTCAACTTGGGACCAAAAAAACCCTTCGAAATCTCAATATTTTTGGTGGGATGAAAGAGCCATTTTCCAGCCAGCTCTAAGCCAAACCTAAATAGGACCCAATCCTGTGTTGCCTCTTTATGAAAATGCAGCCCAGAAGATTCAGTCCAGGGGGAGCTGTGGATTCTGAACAGCAAACAGACTCCAGTGTAAAATTAGAGCAGCCACGGGGCTGCTCTAACTTGCATCAGCCTCCCTTTGGCTACATAAGGGCCCAGAACAACCCCACACAGTGTTGCCCCTTGCACCCAGCAACTCCCCCCACACTGGTATACCCCCCAATGCTAGGGCTATAAAGTGGGGTAGCATCACGCCACTTATGTCAGCCCAACACTGCTCTTGCACCAGGGGAATTCTCCCGAGGCCCCTTGCAACTCATTTATAACCTTTAGGTAGCACAGGAACAGGGGCCAGAAATGGTCCCATGATGGGATGCCCTTAAAGTGCCAGGATCTTTGACTCAATTTGGATCAGCACCTCTCTGCCCCCCCTCCCACCCCCGTGTTCTTGGATCTACCAGAACGAGATGAGAATCCTGCAGGACAAGCCTTTCTTCTGAGATTTTCCCCTTCTGGGTCCCAGCAGCTGCAAGGTTGAAAAAATTAGGGTAGGGGAAAAAAATTCCCAAGTGACTTCAAACTTTTTCAAACCTCAGGAAAAGATTTGGGGGCTGGGTGAAGATTTGCTGGCTGGTTCTTTACGTATTTGGCTGCTTTGACCTGGTCGAATGTTATTTTCAGTGTTATGGTTGCCTGAAGAGGCTGAATTGAGATCAACGCTGCGCAGAGCACTGCACAGACACCTTGGGTATGTCTAAACTACAGTGGTGCTTCCTACATCAGTGGGAGGAGTTTTTCCATCCATGTCATGAATCCACTTCTGCATCGACACTGGGGATTAGGTCAAGCTAACTACGTTGCACAGGGCAGGTATTAGCAAGAGCGTTGTAAGCAAGATACGAGCAGTAATTTTCTTCCGCTCTACTCAGCACTGATAAGGCCTCAACGGGAGGATTGTGTCTAGTTCTGGCCACCGCACTTCTGGAGAGATGTGGACAAATGGGAGAAAGTCCAGAGAAGAGCAACAAAAAGGATTAAAGGTCTAGAAAACATGAACCTATGAGGAAAGATTAAAAAAGAATTGGACTTGTTTAGCATGGAGCAGAGGAGACTGAGAGGGGACATGACAACAGTCATCAAGTACATAAAAGATTGTTATAAAGAGGAGGGTAATAAATTGTTCTTCTTAACCTCTGAGGACAGGACAAGAAGCATCGGGTTTAAATTGCAGAATGGGAGTTTAGGTTGGACATTAGGAAAAACTTCCTAATTGTCAGGGTGGTTAGGCACTAGAAAAATTTAGCTAGGGAGGTTGTTGAATCTCTGTCATTGGAGGCTTTTAGGAACAGGTTAGACAAACACCTGTCAGCAATGATCTAGATAATACTTAGTCCTGTGTCAGTGCAGGGGACCGGACTAGATGATCTCTCAAGGACTCTTCCAGCCCAGCATTTCAGCCCTGAGTGATGTAGTTATGTCAGGCCGCACAGAGAGACAGTCCCGGCCCTAAAGAGCTTGCCATCTAAATAGACAAAGTGTGGAAAGGGAAACTGAGTCACGGAGAGGCAAAGTAAGCTGCTTGAAGTCACCCAGAAGATCAGCAGCAAGGGTAGAAGTGCAGTGCGCTACCCACTGGGCCGGGCTGCCTCTGCTAACAGCACCGAGCAAAGCCAATGAGAATAGTCCGAGGCAAAGCTGGACGGGAGCGGAACAGACACAGCGAGAGACACAAAGGCTGGGAGAAAAGGCGGGCTGCCGCCCGCATGTCTAAGGCGGGGCCTGGGGGCACAGACATTTTAAGTATCAGGGGGTAGCCGTGTTAGTCTGTATCCACAAAAACAATGAGGAGTCCGGTGGCACCTTCAAGACTAACAGATTTATTTGGGCAGAAGCTTTCGTGGGTAAACCCCCCACTCCATGCATCTGAAGAAGTTCAGCTTTATTCTATATGAAAACACGCCCCAGAGCTGGGTTTCCCCCATCCCATGGAACAAGGAAATGAATCAACCAGGCTCACACCCGACAGCGATGGGCAGCTCGTCTCAAGGTCAGACCTGCCTCTGGAAGGAATCCATTTAGCCTGGGCGTCTCTAAGCTCTCGCGGCTATCCGCCATCCCCACTTCCCTAGCAGGGCCGGTTGCTGCTTCCCAGCCCGGCCCTCTGCAGTGACAAGGCCACTCTTAAACCTGACCCCCATTAAAAACTGGGGTGACGCAGGTTCCGACCTCCAGCCCTGGCCCATTTGGCTAATGGGAGACTCCAGCTCTTTCTTCCCCAACCACCCCCACCCAGGCATTCAGGCAGGGTGGGGCTGACATGGCTGGTCTCCCCGAGCAGCGGATGATAAATTCTAGTGTAATCTATAAGCCGCCTGGCACGCAGTTGCCAGATTTTGTCTGGTTCTTTAATGTCAGGACTGTAAATTAGCTGCCGGCAAAGAGGCGACCTTGGAGAATCCGCGGCGGGCCGGGATTCAGTTTAGAACGAGGAGTCGGCCGTTGTTCCCTCTCCCGTGATAGCCAGAGAACAGCGCGACTACTTAATACTGGCAGCGTAGCCTGGTGGGTAGCGTGCTGGCCTGGCCACCAGGAGAGCTGGATTCCAATCCCAGCGCTGCTATTGGGGGACGCTGAGCAAATCCACCGCCCCTTTCTGTGCCTCGGTTTCCCCGCTGTAGCGCAGGGCGGGTGATGTGCACTGGAGAAGAACTAAGCTGTGTTATTAATGGGCTGGGGAGGCCACTGCAGTGTAGCTGCCTGGCTCAGGTTTTTCTCTCTGGGGCTATATCCCGCTATGATGCCTGGCAACAACGATGGCTCATGCTGGACGCAGTTTAGGGTGACCAGATGTCCTGATTTTATAGGGACCGTCCCGATTTTTGGGTCTTTTTCTTATATAGACTCCTATTGCCCACCATCCCCACCACCATTTTTCACACTTGCTGTCTGGTCACTCTAATGCAGTTGTTCTCACAACCCCTCCCCCCACCGGTGGGGCAGAGCAGGGTTATTATCCCCATTGTACAGATGGGGAAACTGAGGCAGAGAGCGGCTAAGTGAGTTGACCAAGGTCTGACCCCAGGTCGGTACTTAACCAGTCGGCTATCCTTCCTCAAGGGAGCACCTGCATTCTGCTCCCAAAGCGTGTGCTCTAGTGGTTAGCTCAGTCAGGGCTGTCGTTCGGTGCCTTTCTTTAGGCAGATTTTCCAAAGCCCCGAAAAAACGTAGAAGCAGGAGCCCCCCAGGCGGCTGGTGGGCTGGATTCTGCAGGCACTTTTTGGGGGTCTCCCCCTTCAGCCTCCCTGGGCCCCATCTGTAAAGTGGGGGAGTCAATAGCGCCCCTCCCTTTGCGGCAGTGCGCTGGGATCAGTGCATGAAAGGTGCTAGAGGTCTTGCTGTTGGCACTGAAAGCAGGCCGGGGCTGCAGGCCTGCACTCTGATGCCTGTAGCGAGCCAAGCGTTAGAGGAACTGACAAGGATTCGGTGGCTGGCACCGTTAGTTACCACAGATTTAGCCGAACTGGAATGCCCCAGACTGCACCTCTGACTCCTCTGACCTCCGCCGCAGGGGATTTCCTCACTCCCCGCGGGGGCAGGTAAGCGTGGCGGCTGGCACAGGCTTCGGAGTGCAGCAGGGGAAGGATTGCTTGGCTCGGAGCATCGTCCAGACTAATGGGCGAACAGCATGGGCTCAGATTAAAGTCAGTCGGGGCAGAGTTCTGCACAGACCGGCAATGGAGGGCTCAGGACCAGCTGCAGTTAGTGTGTGGTGGTTGGTATTTTGGGGGAACAGGGATGGTGAGCGGGGGCCCCGTCTGGGAAGTTCAGATCAAGGTTAGGATCCAGGTTCTGATCCAGATCAAGGTTTGGATCCAGATCAAGGTTTGTACGTAGGACCAGATCCAGATTGATGCTTGGATCCAGGTCCGGATCCGGATCGAGGCTTGGATCCAGATCCAGTCAAGGCATGGCTCCAGGTCCAAATCCAGATCAAGAGTAGGATCCACATGTAGTTTGAGATTTGGATCCACTCAAGGTCCACAGTTCAGAGATTCTGGTTCTGTCCACCTCTCGGTGGGTAAAACCAAAGGGTGGTTGGTTTTGTCAAGTCAGAGCGCTGCGCTGTAGGCTGTTGTGAACGGCTAATGCCTTTTGGCTGAGATTGTCAAAGCTGCCTGCGAGAGGTGAAAATCTGGCCACTTATTTAGGGCCCTACATGGGATCTGAGCCCTTTGAAAACCTGGCCCTAAAAGAAAAGATCTAGCAAGAGGCTGAGAGTAACCTTAACCCTAGATCCAAAAAGATGACGCACGACAAAGACCGGATACAAGAGAGATCGCCCCGAAGGCAAGCCCACTCAGGGAGGACCAGAAAGGGCCAAAATGTTTTTCACTGGAAATTGCAAATCTGTTGAAACCGGACCCGTGGGAGGGAAAAGGCCGGGTTTGACAAATTTTCCAACATGAAAAAATATTGGGAAAAAAAAAAAGGTTTTGGAATCGTCAAACGGTCCCGTTTTGACATTTCCGAAAGGGAACGTTTGGCTTTTCTGCGTCAAACTGAGTTTTCGTTTGGAAATTGAACTTAGTTGATAGGAAAAGAAAGGTTCAGAAAAGAAGCCAAAGTGAAACAAAAGATTTCAGTTGACCCAAACTGGACTCTTTCGGTTGGTTGGTTGGTTGGTTGGTTGGTGACATATTTTGAGATTTTGACATGTGTCCTGATTCAGGATGGGAATTTTTTTTTTTTGAACTCTCAAAAATTCTCACAGGACAGAAAAACCACCCCCCCACCCAACCCTGCTGAGGTCCCAGTAAATATGGGGGTTGGATTCTCCCCCAGTTCAAGAGGCAATCACCACCTTGCTGTTAGTCAAGTCACTAGCACTTTAGACGAGCTGTCCCAATTGTGAATGGAACGCATTTCCCCTCTGTTGCTTCTCTCGGCCCTGGCTCACAAAGGGTTAAGGATCTTAGCTTTGGATCTTAGCAGTAGAACAACCTTTCACATAGCATCTAGCTACTGACCGCAAACTTACCCCCAAATTATCGATTGTCCTCCGACACCCCCTGTAGCAACACCCTCGCTCACATTGCAACTGGCTCATTAAGACACAGAATCCCGTTATCCAGCTGACACAAAGGAACCTTTGCATGGAGCTTATTTGACTTGTGTGTTGTGAGTGTGTTGTATTGTGCGTCTGTGTGTGGTGTCAATGGTAGAGTTGTGCGCATGAGTTTGGAGGGCTGTCACGGATGGGGGAGTTGTGTGTCTGTGTGCGATGTGAGTGGGTGTGTCGTGCGCACCGGGGAAAAGGGGTGTTGTGGGTGGGCATGTTGTGGATGTGTGTGCGTGGTGAGTGGATATGTTGTGTGCATGAGTATAGAGGGCTGTTGTAGGTGGGGGTGTTGTGTGTTGTGTTGTGTGCACAAGGGGTGTTGTGGGTGTCTGTGTTGTGAGTGGGTGCGTTGTGTGCATGAGTATGGAGGGCAGTTGCGGGCGGGGGATGTGAGTCTGTGTGTGTTGTGAATGGGTGTTTTGTGTGTATGAGTGTGGAGGGGCATTGTGGATGGGAGGGCTGTGTATTGTGTCAGTGGGGGTGTTGTGTGCATGACTGGAGGGGGTGTTGTGTCAGTGGGCCTGTTGTGTGCCTGAGTGTGGAGGGGTGTTCTGGGTGGGTATATTGTGTATTTGTGTGAGTGTGTCATGTCAGTGAATATGTTGTGCACATGAGTGGGAACTTTTGTGTGTGTACATGTGGAGTATTCGTTGCCCCTGAGTCTGTGCTCTGTGTCGGTGTGATGGGTATATGGACTGTCCCAGGCCAATCCATGCAGTGAGGCCCTGATCCCTGTTAGGGTCATGAGGTGCAGCTATTATATGTGAACATCAGGAGTCCATTGACGGTATCCCTGCCAGGACCCTGCATTACACAATCAGCGCTGACTCGATGCTTGCCTTCTCAGCGCCGAATCGGCGCAGAACCGCAGCTGGAGACACAGGGAATTTTATTTTTAAACTCTCTGAAACTTTGTCCAGTCAACACTGGGTCTCTCCTTCTCCTCCCCCAGCGCATCCTTCTCTAAAATGCCGTCATTTCGTTTTTCAGGGGGCTGCTTTCCACATTTGCAGATGGCACCGTTAATTATCCGCCCAAGCATGCCAGGACTCCCAAAATAAACCAGTAGGCCAGCATTTAAAGGGCTGCATGGGCCAGCGATCCAGGTACTGAAGCGATGACGAAATCCGCCAACAGTGGCCGCAGACTTGTGAAACGAGCGAAACAGAACATCCCCTTGCTGGGGTGACACACCTGGGATCCACCAGGTTGCAAGATGCTTCCTCCTGCTACCCTCCTGGTCCATTGCTTGCGGGAAGAAGTAATGGGACTTGACAGTTCGTTGCTGATATCAGTGTCTTTACTGATTCCCTTTTGAAAATCTGGATGAGGGGGCCGAGAGAGAAGGGAAGATAACAATCTCATTAGGGAATCTTGCCATTTTCTTTTTTTTTTTTTATACTGACATATAAATTTATTTTTAACAGATTTTACTGACAGGCAATTTTCACTCCCCCCCACCCCCCACCCTTAATTCCACTGACAGTAAACTTGCTGACAGATGGAGACTAGTCATCATGGGATGGGATAAATCAGTGAGGACTGGCGAGACGCTGGCTCTGGGCAGAACTATCTAATATAATCTAATGGTCTAGCTCATCTATCGATCTAGATCCTTTTCTGCCCTCCGCCCCATCAGCAAATTTTCGGAGCGACTCTAGAGTATCTAAAATTAGAAGGATCAACAATGTGTTTTCTGCATCTCTTTCTTCCTTGCCTGGAGGAGAAAAAGCTCCATGGTGTATAGGCTGTTTGTTTATGTTTGCATATGTGAGTGGGTGTTTTGTATGTCTGTGTGCGCGTGTGCTTTGTGAGTGGGTGTGCAGGCTGTGTTTTGTGAGTGGGAGTGTTGTGGGTGGGTCTGGATGTCTCCGTGTGTGTGTGTTTTGTGAGTGGGGTTGTTGGGTGTGACTGTCTGTGTGTGTGTTTTGTGAGTGGGGTTGTTGGGTGTGACTGTGTGTGTTTTGTGAGTGGGGAGGTTGGGTGTGACTGTGTGTGTTTTGTGAGTGGGAGTGTTGTGGGTGGGTGTGGATGTCTGTGTGTGTGTGTGTTGTGAGTGGAGT
Organism: Chrysemys picta bellii; assembly: GCF_011386835.1. Taxonomy (NCBI): domain Eukaryota; kingdom Metazoa; phylum Chordata; order Testudines; family Emydidae; genus Chrysemys; species Chrysemys picta. The sequence goes on along the minus strand of NC_088810.1, from coordinate 19,446,962 downwards.
TGGTGGGTGTGACTGTGTGTGTGTTTTGTGAGTGGGCGTGTTGTGGGTTGGTGTGGATGTCTGTCTGTGTGTTTTGTGAGTGGGCGTGTTGTGGGTGGGTGTGGATGTCTGTGTGTGTGTGTTTTGTGAGTGGGCGTGTTGTGGGTTGATGTGGAAGTCTCTGTGTATGTGTTTTGTGAGTGGGCATGTTGTGGGTGGGTGTGGATGTCTGTGTGTGTGTGTGTGTTTTGTGAGTGGGGTTGTTGGGTGTGACTGTGTGTGTGTGTTTTGTGAGTGGGGATATTGGGTGTGACTGTGTGTGTTTTGTGAGTGGTAGTGTTGTGGGTGGGTGTGGATGTCTGTGTGTGTGTTTTGTGAGTGGAGTTGGTGGGTGTGACTGTGTGTGTGTGTTTTGTGAGTGGGCGTGTTGTGGGTGGGTGTGGATGTCTGTGTGTGTGTTTTGTGAGTGGAGTTGGTGGGTGTGACTGTGTGTGTGTGTGTGTTTTGTGAGTGGGCATGTTGTGGGTAGATGTGGATGTCTGTGTGTGTGTTTTGTGAGTGGGCGTGTTGTGGGTGGGTGTGGATGTCTGTGTGTGTGTGTTTTGTGAGTGGGCGTGTTGTGGGTTGGTGTGGATGTCTGTGTGTATGTGTTTTGTGAGTGGGCGTGTTGTGGATGGGTGTGGGTGTCTGTGCGAGTGGGTCTGACGAAGGGGGAGCGTTGTGCGTCTATGTTGAACCTGTTTTGTGAGGAGGGGGTTGCCGTGGGTCTGTGAGTGTGTTTTGTGAGTGGGCGAGTCTGTGTGTGAGTGGGCAGGGTGTGTCTGTGTGAATGTATTTTGTAAGTGGGTGGGTTGTGCCTCTCTCCAGGTGTCTGTGTGGGTTTTGTGAGCGTGTGCGTGTGTGTGGTTATGAGTCTGTGTGTGCTGTGTGAAGGGGTGTCGTGTGTAGGAGCCACTGATGGGACGCTAACCCGCTGCTTCAGCGGCAGGACCCAGGCAAATGTGACACCTGGTCATAATTCGTGTCGTTTGAACCTTGGAATTTTGCCCAAGATCACAGATTCTCCCCGGGGCCGCTCACAACTAGAGATGGTCCCAAACCAAACCCCCTAACCTGACTCCTTGCGACTTCAGGGAGTCAAAGTCCAGATCGAAGAGAGATGCTGGGCCCCGGTTGCCTGGGAGAGCAGAGTCCTGGACTCCATGACCCAGGCGGTCCTTCCCAGTCCTATGCTCCTACGTAGCTGTGGTTCGGGCTCATGTCTCTGTGCCAAGCTCCTAAATCTCAACGTTGCAGCAAAAGCTGGGCCTGGGTTAATAGTCCCTTCTGGTTTTACAATCTAATAGATCATCTAGTCTGACCTCCTGGATAACACAGGCCAGAGAATGTCCCCTAATTACCCCGGGCCCTGTGTAGAGCCCAATACTTGTGTTTGACTAGAGCATCTTCCAGAGAGGTGTCCACTCTGGAATTCATCCACACTTCCGGCCTTTCTGTGTGTTGGCGCCGGTAACCCCCCTGCGTTACAGAAATCATATAAATGTAGGCCTGGAAGGGACCTAAGAGGTCATCTAGTCCAGTCCTCTGCCCGGGCTAAGTATTATCTAGAGCAGTGGTTCTCAACCAGGGGTCCGGGACCCCCAGGGGGGTCACGAACAGGTTCCAGGGGGGCCGCCAAGCAGGGCCAGCATTAGACTCGCTGGGGCCCAGGGTAGAAAGCCGAAGCCCCACTGCATGGCGCTGAAGCCCGTGGCCCTGCGCCCCGCCACCCAGGGCTAAAGCCAAAGCCTGAGCAATGTACCTTCGTGAGGGCCCCTGTGGCATGGGGCCCGGGCAATTGCTTGCTATCCCCTGACTCCAGCCCTGGCTTTTATATGCAGAAAACCAGTTATTGTGGCATAGGTGGGCTGTGGAGTTCTTATAGCATGTTATGGGGGGAGGGTGTCTCAGAAAGAAAAAGGTTGAGACCCCTGATCTAGACCATCCCTGACATGAGTTTGTCTGTTCTTAAAAACCTCCAGTGGAGATTTCCCATAACCTCTTTAGCTAATTTGGTCCGGTGCTTAGCCACCCTGACAGGAAGTTTTTCCTAATGTCTGACCTAAACCTCCCTTGCTGCAATTTAAGCCCATTGCTTCTTGTCCTGTCCTCAGTGGTCAAGAAGAACAATTGATCACCCTCTTCTTTATAACAACTTTGGACGTACTTGAAGACTGTTAGCATGTCCCCCGTCAGTCTTTTCTCCAAACTAAACAAATCCAATTTTTTCAATCTGTCCTAGGAGGCCATGTTTTCTGGACCTCTAATCCTTTTTGTTGCTCTTCTCCGCACTCTCTCCAATTTGTTCACGTCTCCCAAAGTGTGGTGCCCAGAATTGGACACAGTCCTCCCGTTGAGGCCTTGTCAATGCTGAGCAGAGTGGAAGAGTTACTTCTTGAGGTGTTGGGTCTCAGTCCAATTCCCAATCCACATGGTTATGCTATGTCGTATCTAGCAGAAGGCACTAGCAGGCACACGCACTAGGCAGGATACTAACCTCAGGTGTAGGTCAAGACTACCTAGTTGGACTATATATGCCTTTATGCAGGATAGTCTACCATCTTGGATATGGCAGGTGGTGCCTCATGGATGTTGTTGGTCATGGTGCATCATGGGAGATGTAGTTTGGCCCTAGGGGACATGAGGTAACGGAACTACAATTCCCATGAGGCACTGCAGCCACATTTCCAAATCAAATTATGCAGCTTTTAAGGCATTTGGTGTCTGATGAAAACTCAGAATTTCCCGTAGGAAACTGACACCTTTCCATGAACATTTTCGTTTGATCAAAAACCCAATTCCCCATCAAAAAGCAGTTTCTGTGGAAAATTTCCAACCAGCCCTAGTCAACTTTCATTTAAAAAAAAAATAGGAGTACATTTCTAGCCCTTGTGTTTGCAGAGAAAAGCCCGAAAATGGAGCGCCTCAAGGCGATGACACCAGGAGACAGAGAAAAAGATCCCCAAATTACTATTATTTAAAAAAAAAATCTCATGATCTTTAAGCCAATCTCATGATTTTGGCAGCAACACTGAATAAAGGCGATGCCAGCTAATCCCCCTCTTCTAGGGAAGGTTCTGCTGAGGTGTCCCTGGACACTCACAGACCAAACCAAGCGTAAGCGTCATCTAGGCCCTGATCCAGAGCTCAAGGAAGTTTGTAGGTCCCAGATCCATTGAGGCTCCAAATTTCCAACAATGCATAATCACCCCTGAGGAGCTGGTCTGTTGTGACTTGGTTCTCACTGTTTTTTTCCACATTCTCTCTCATGCTGTCCTTCTCTCGTTCCTCCCCCTGATCTGAGCTTCCGCCGTCCCTGACTTTCCAGATTTAGAAACGCCCTCTCACTGCTCCAATATATTCCTGACCCCACACACATAGTGGCTGCTGTTGCTCAAGGGGGACTTTGGCATTTAAATCCCTTCAAAGATCTGAGCCTAGGAGCCATTCTCTTTATTTCTAGCTAGCTTAGGCCCTTAGGACGTAGAGGAAAGCCCCTGATGTCCTCTGCTCAGCCGCACCCTGCTGCTCCCTCTCCAGGGACTGCTTCACCTTTAGCTCATCAGGGCAAACACTCCCAGGCCCAGGTGCACCTGGAGGTCTCCCCCCTGCCTCTTTGTCTCTGCTGAACCCTGGAAATGCAACAGGTGTGAACAGCAGCCAGCAGCAGTGTTGTCCTCCCCTTGTAGCTGCAGTTTGCGAATGGGATTTCAGCTGGGGATCTAGAGAGCCGGGGCTGTGAAGTTCTGGCTGCCATGGGTCTGGGGGTTTGTTATTGTAGGGTTGCTCGTGTGCTGTGCCAGCACCCAGGAAGTCAGCCAGACCAGTGTCCGTTCTCACTGTTGCAGAGGCAGGTCTAGATGCAGAGGGGCTAAGTGTAGCCGGGCTTGCGACACCAGGGGCCATGCATGGAGCAGCACGGGCACTTGGAGCATCAGCAGGAAGGGAAGCACCAATGGTGACCTGACCCAGCCAGAGCTGGTAAGTGTGGGGAGGAAAGCCCCATGGCAGGGGGCAGCTGTAAGAGGGATGGGGCTGGGAATGGCCACATGGGGGTGGTTCTGCTTTTACCTCTTGCTCTGGGCCCTGTAAAACTTGACTGCAGATCAAGGTTGCGCCTAAGGGATTGTTGTTTTAGCTGGGGCTCCCTCCACTAGATTGTTGTTGTAGGGTTGCTTGTGTGCACTGGGGCGCTGCGCTCTGGATTGTTGCTCTGGGCGCTGGGGCTGCATGCGCTGGTCGAGCTGCTCATATCGGTTTGTTGTTGTACAGTTGGTGTGGACGTGAAGTTTTCCGACCTGGTTTGTTATTGTAGGGTTGCACTAGGGTGCCATGCCCTGGTTTGTTGTAGCATCACGCATGGGGCCTGGGGCTGTTTGTGAGTTCTGACCTGTTCTGTGGCCCATGGCAAATCTCTTCCCTGCCCTGTGCCTCAGTTTCCCCTTCTACCTTTTATCTATCTTACCTGTTTAGATTGTAAGCTCTTTGCGGGGAGTCTCTCTCACTATGTATCTATGCATCAGCTGGCTGTGTGGACCTCTTGGCTTTTCGGTGATACAAATACATATGTAGAGAAATGGGAGAGGGTTCAGAGAAGAGCCAGGAGACTGATTAAAGGATTAGAAAACCTGCCTTAGAATGAGAGACTCCAGGAGCTCAGTCTGTTCAGTTTAGCAAAGAGAAGGTTCAGAGATGGTTTGATCACAGTCTATGTGAGGAAGTAAAGGATGATAATAGAGGGCTCTTCAATCTAGCAGACAAAGGTCTAACGAGACCGTATGGAAGGTGAAGCTAGACAAACTCAGACTTGGAAATAAGATGCGAATTTTTAACAGGGAGGGTAGTTAACTCCTGGATTGTGGTTGAGTCTCCATCAGTGGAGTTTTTTAATCAAGACTCGATGCTTTTCTAAGAGATCTTCTGTAGTGGAACCCTAGCTATTGGACTTGAAGCAGGAATTAATTCAAAAGTTGTGTTCTGCAAAAAATCAGACTAGATGATCATAATGGTCCCTCCCGGACTTAGCCATCTACGAATCTGTGAGGATAAAAATCCCTTGCACCTCCCCAAGCTCCTGTCTTACTGAGTAACTCAGTCAGGAAACTGATTTCTCCCCCCAATCTGATTTCCTTTTTCCTCTTGACGGCATCCCGTTAAGGTGTGCGAGTGATCCGGATCCAGGAAGACATCGATGGGAAAACATACAGTGTTAAATAATCTGTGGCAATGTTATAAGAATTAAATGGTCGCTCCCGATTATGATTGAGTTAAAATAAAAGATACACTAATGGATTTAAAGCTGCCTCAAATTGATGTTGGAAATGTTGTCACGTCTGTATTTACTGGATAAAGTGTTGCTTTAAAACCCGCTGAATTCCCGACTTAATGACTAAAATAAAACCTTAAGTAACTTGGAATGTTGGAAGGGCTTTTACGGAATTGTATGTGTCCCCCCCCCGGCTGTAAACAACACGCAGGAGGAACTAGTGACAAAAAGAAGTGAGATGCTCAGACCGCTCACAGAGTGGGGTCGATACATTTCTAGGGCCTTGTCTACACTTGAAAATTAATTCGGCTGTGAATTTAAAGCACTTTAGCTATTCCAGAATAACTCGGAGTGTGGACTCTCTAATTCTGCAGTAAAAGTGTCACGGTTAGTTGTCAAAGAGTAGCTCCATGGGTAGATGTAACCTACTGGTGAGCGTGTGTGAGAGTCTCCTGGGCCGATCTACAGAAGGCATGATGTGTTACAGCCCTTTAGCTACAGAGTTTTGGTTCTTTGTCTCAAGCTATGGCATCTCATGCTTTGAGCTCTTCAAATACGCCTCCTCCAAGGTACACAGATTTTTCCATTTTTCTAGTTCTTTGTCTCTGAGGTTGAGCTTTGCCTCTTTCTCTTGTCCTCCAATCGCCGTAATTTTTTTGTCTTCTCCGTGCTAATCTGCAATCATCATGTTCTGCTTTCCCGGTCTACCTGGTCAGTTATTCTCCTCCTTGCTCAGTGCAGTAAGCTTGATATCATCCACGAATCTAAGGTCGTGCACTTCCTGCCACGTGACATGACTCCTCCCATTTCATCTCTCAATGCTGCCGCCAGTATTGCTTCCCGGACCGAGCTGAACCAATCTGGTGACAGCGTGCATCTTTGTCTCACTCCTGCAGGCGTCCTGAGCCATCTTGTCGGCTTCTTCTCCACTCTCGGGGCACTGGTCAACTTGCTGCCGATATTTTCTCTCAGCTTGATTGGGTTTTCGGGAATGCCATACCGTCTCGCAGCTTGTCACAATCCTTTCTGCTGAATGCTATCAAAGCCGGTTTGACGTGATCGGTTATGTTCTGTGTACTTCTCCGATATCTGTCTTATTAAAAATAAACCTGATCTATTGTCCTTCGTCCTCATCTAGATCTGGCCTGTGCCTCCGCAAATCCTGCTTCCACGTATCTCTTCATTCTCCTCTGCAATGTCTTGGGGAATGCTTTGCCCGGCACGCTCAATAAGATGCGTCCTCTGGAGTCCTTTTCTTATCTCCTTTTTCGTAGATCGGTATTATTAGTGTTTTCCCCCGATTTGTTCGGCACTTGCTCTTGTTTCTAAATCTGGTCAAATAGCTTGTGCATCCATCTTTGACGCGCGTTCCTCACCCACTTGCAGCAGCTCCGCGGTGACATTGTTACTCCCCGGTGCTTTGTTCCTTTTTGAACTTTCGATTGAGATTTTTCTGCTACAAATCGTGGCATTGCCTCTCCCTCGTTTGTTGCCGGGAATCTTCTCTGGACCCGTTTCCTCGCCTGTGTTCTGCACATTGTACAGCTCTTCAAAATAGTCTTTCCAGCTCCTAGTCTTTCTTTTTCATCTTCAATCATCTGTGCCACTCAGTTCTATTATCTTGCCAAGGAACCCCTGTGGCGCATTGTTCGGCTTCCTTACATTATTTACTTATCCGGTTGTTTCTGTCTCTCTTCACTTTCTGCTTTATCTCTCCGGCCTATTCCCCAGCTTGTAGACTTACGTCTTCCTTTTTATTCCCCTTCAGCTTCCCCACTTGTCATTCAGCTACAGCACTTCATCCATTATCCACCTTGCCATCTTCGCTTTGGCCTTGTAGCCCGCCACTTGTTCAGCCTCTCTCATAATCTCGTTTTTTAACACCGTTCCCTGTCTCTTCAACATTCATTTCTTCTTCCACCAGAGACATGGAGTTTTTCCACACGGCTTCTTTGTATTCTTTGCTGATATCTGGCTCTTTTAGGGTGACCAGATGTCCCGATTTTATAGGGACAGTCCCGATTTTTGGGTCTTTTTCTTATATAGGATCCTATTACCCCTCCACCCCCTGTCCTGATTTTTCACATTTGCTGTCTGGTCACCCTAGGCTCTTTCAGTTTGTCCATGTCCTAGATATTAGTTCTTGGCACTATTTTCAATTGCTTTCAGGCTCAACATCATTGATGCCCGCACTAACTTATGATCTGCACGACAACACCTTTGATTTCCACCTGCGATTCACAAACATAAAGTCTACCATTCTCGTCGTTTGCCTATTAGGTTAAATCCATGTCCACTTCCTCTGCTGAAATAGCGTGTTCGTTATCACCAGGTTGTGGTTTAGGCCACTACATTTCTGACTTTCTCCTCGTTCGTTTTCTTCATCTGGTCCAAATTTGCCTATTGTTCCAGCCCAGGAAATCCAGCCCAATCCTACTTTTGCATTAAAATCTTCTGTCACTCAATAACACGTCTTGCCGTGAAACGTCTCATATTGTTCTCTATAGAGAGTTATAAAATTCATCCATTTCTTCCTTGGGCGCTACTGACATATGCTGTTGTAACTGCACTGGATTTGAATCTGGATTTGAGTCGGGCTCAGACCCACTCTCCAGGCAGATCCTATGATCCAGGTTCTGAGTGCTTCCAGAAATGAGTCGGACAGGTTTGTGCGTGTACGGGGGTATGAAGGGGGTTGAGTTCAAACCTGAATCCGAGCCTGGATTTACAAGGCAGTGTAAATGTCCCCCCACTGGCCTGCTGGGTCACCTTGGGCAAGTCACGTCCCTGCTCTGTGCCTCAGTTTCCCCATCTGTAAAACGGGGATGGTGATACCTGAATCCGAGCCTGGATTTACAAGGCAGTGTAAATGTCCCCCCACTGGCCTGCTGAGTCACCTTGGGCAAGTCACGTCCCTGCTCTGTGCCTCAGTTTCCCCAGCTGTAAAACGGGGACGGTGATACCGACCTTCATTGTAAAGTACTTTGAGGTTGACTGATTAAAAAGTTCTATATAAGAGCTAGGGATTATTACTGGTATTGCAGTATCACCTAGAGACGGCAACTGAAATCAGGGCCCCATGCACTGGGCACTAGATATCTGGTCAACCTAAGTAGATAGGCCCATATAAGGCCTGGTCTTATATTCAAAGTTGCATTCACTTTTATTGTTGCTATCATTATTATGATGATGATTTATTTATCCATTTGTACTGCGGTACCACCTCGAAACCCTAGTCAGGGCCCAGCACCCATTGTGTTAGGGGCTGTACAGACAAAGAACAACAAAAAATGGTCCCTGCCTGAAAAAATTTACAATCCAAGTATCAGCTTCAAAACTGACTTAGCTAAATGAATGCAAAGCTCTGTGTAGACCAGTGGTTCCCAAACTTGTTCCGCTGCTTGTGCAGGGAAAGCCCCTGGCGGGCCGGGCCGCGGCAGGTAAACAAACCGACCCGGCCTACCAGCAGCTTTCCCTGCACAAGCGGTGGAACAAGTTTGGGAACCACTGGTGTAGACACTTTGAATTCAATTTAAAATCAGCTGATATCAATTTATCTGAACTTGATATCGATAGACGTTAATTGGATCCTTTTTATCCAAAGGCCCCACTTTGGGGCCTGATCCCACCCCCTAATTCTTGACGGCGCTAGGCCACTACTGAAGAGATTCCCCCTCGTAAATTACACAACCTTGTGCCTGAGTGAGATGGATAATGCAGCTTTAACGCACACTTATTTGTCACCTAAGCAACTGGGGAAATCAAATCAAGGCTTTTTAAGCTCCTTCAAATTGCACACGTTTATTATTGTCTCTCTCTCTCTCTCTCCCTGCTTCCCTTCTCTTCCTTTCTGATGTCCTGAAGATGTGCTAATTACGAGCTCAGGTTCGTCTATTATCATTTGGCGCGGTGAGCCGGCTCTGTAAAAGCATGACAGCGAACATTAGAACTAAGGGATGCAAAGTTTTGCTTGAGCTGACAACACCACGGGGAGAGTTTCGTTGCTTTTAGATGAGGCACCAGGGAGCTGACAATTCAAAATAGCCCCAGGTGGATAGCGAAAGACGGCAATTTTACACTTTTTCTGGACATATTATCGACTATTAAGAAAAAAAAAGTATGTATTTTTATGTGCGCTAAGGGCGGGGGAGGACCTGTATTTTACTAATAGGCGCTTGAATATTTAAAAGTAGCATTCTTTTTATTTATTTTTAATTTCTTTTCTGTTTGGTTCCCCATTTTGTTTCGAAGGCCATCTCTCCGCTCCACTGTTCGACATTGATTGACAGCTGTACTGATCATTTGAAATGATGCACTCGTTGAAGTAACTTTTTTTTTTATTTAATATATATAATAATTATTATAAAGACTTTTTTATGCACAGCCACCCCTTGATGGAAAGAAAGTTCTGATTTTAAATGGCAGGGACAGATAAATGCAGGAATAGGTAAAAACAGAAAACAGAAAACTCAGTCATAATGGGGAATTTCAACTATCCCCAAAGTGACTGGGAACATGTCACCTCTGGACAGGATGCAGAGATCAAATTTCTAGACACCATTAATGACTTCTTGGAGCAGCTAGTCCTGGAATCCTCATGGGGAGAGACAATTCTTGATTCAGTCCTAAGTGATGCACAGATTCTGATCCAAGAGGTGAATATAGCTGAACCGCTTGGTAACAGTGAACATAACATAGTACATTTAAACATCCTTGTAAGGGGTGAAAATACCAAAGAAACCCACCACTGTAGCATATAACTTTGGAAAGGGGAATGACACCAAAATGAGGAGGCTAGTTAAATGGAAATGGGAAGGAACAGTCACAAGAGTGAAATGCCTGCAAACTGCATGGAAACTTTCTAAAAATACTATAATAGAGGCTGAAGCTAGGTGTATATCCCAAATAATAAATAAAAACAGTAAAAAGACCCCACAAAAATGCCACCATGGCTAAACAGAGTAAAAGAGGCAGTCGGAAACAAAAAGACATCTTTTTAAAATGGGAAGAAAAATCCTACTGAGGAAAATAGAATGGAACGTAAGCTCTGGCAAGTCAAATATAAAAGTATAATTCGGCAGGCCAAAAAAGAATTTGAAAAGCAACTAGCAAAAGACAGAGCAAAAATGTTTAGAGGCACCAGAAGCAGGAAGCCTGTGAAACAGTCAGTGGGGCCACTGGACGATCGAGGTGCTAAAGGAGCACTCAAGGAAAATAAGGCCATTGCGGAGAAGTTAAATGGATTCTTTGTTTTGGTCTTCACTGCCGAGGATGTGAGGGAGATTCCCACACCTGAGCCATTCTTTTTTGTGACAAATCTGAGGAACTGTCCCAGGCTGAAGTCAATAGAGGAGGTTTTGGAACAAATTGGTCAATTAAACTGTAATAAGACACCAGGGCCAGATGGAATTCACCCAAGAGTTCTGACGGAACTCAAATGTGAAATTGCAAAACTAACTAACTGTGGTATGTAACCTGTCGTTGAAATCAGGCTCTGTACCAGATGACTGGAGGATTGCTAATGTAACACCGATTTTTAAAAAAGGCTCAAGAGGTGATCCTTGCAGTTTCAGACCAGTAAGTACCTAACTTCAGTACCAGGCAAATTGATTAAAACTATAGTAAAGAACACAATGATCAGACATACAGATGAACACAATATGTTGGGGGAAGAGTCAACACGGCTTTTGTAAAGGGAAATCATGCCTCACCAATCTATTAGAATTCTTTGGGGATGTCCTCAAACATGTGGAGAAAGGTGATGTAGTGGACATAGTGTACTTGAACGTTCAGAAAGCCTTTGACAAGGTCCCTCACCCTTAAGCAAAGTTAAGCTGTCATGGGATAAGAGGGAAGGTCCTCTCATGGATCAGTAACTGGTTAAAAGATAGGAAATAAAGGGTAGGAATAAATGGTCAGTTTTCACAGAGGAGAGAGGTAAATAGGGATCTGTACCGGGACCAGTGCTGTTCAACATGTTCATAAATGATCTGGAAAAGGGGGCAAATAGTGAAGTGGCAAAATTTACAGATGATAGAAAATTACTCAAGGTAGAAAAGTCCAAAGCAGACTGCGAAGAGTTACAAAGGGAATCTCGCAAAACTGTGTGACGGGGTAACAAAATGGCAGATGAAATTCAGTCTTGATAAATGCAAAGTAAGGCACATTGGAAAATATAATCCCAACTATCCATACAAAATGATGGGGTCTGATTAGCACTCAAGAAAGAGTCATTGTGGACAGTTCTCTGCAAACATCTGCTCAGTGTGTAGCAGCAGTCAGAAAAGCGAACAGGATGTTGGGAACCATTAGGAAAGGGATAGGTAGGTAATAAGACATAAAATACCAGAATGCCTCTATATAAAGCCATGGTGCGCCCACACCTTGAATACTGCAGGCAGTTCTGGTCATGCCAGCTCAAAAATATATATTAGAATTTGAAAAAAAAAAACACCAGAAAAGGGCAACAAAAATGATTAGGGGTGTGGAACAGCTTCCATACAAGGAGAGAGTAAAAAGACGGGGGCTGGTCATCTCTTAGAAAAGAAACAACTAAGGGGAGAGATGACAGAGATCCATCAATCATGAATGGTGTGGGGAAAGTGACGAGGGAAATGTTATTTACCCCTTCACGTAACACAAGAACTGGGGCTCACCCAATGGAATTAATAGGCAGCAGGTTGAAAACAAACAGAAGGAAGTATTTCTTCACACAACGCACAGTCAACTTGTGGACAGAGGCGGATTAAGCTTTTGTGGGGCCCTGAGCCAGAGTAAGTGGGGGCCACTCCCCACCCCTTCTGCCTGCAGTCCCTCCGCCACTGTGCTCCTGCTGGGGAAATGGGGTCGGGGCGTAGGGGGGCTTCCCCTGCCCGCCCGGCGATCCTGCCAGGGAGCGGGGGAAGCCTCCGTGCCCCGACCCTGTTCCCCGGCAGGAGCGCTGGGTGAGTGTAGCAGGTCGGGCCATAGGGGTGCCCATTTTCCTAGGGCCCCCCAATTGACCAGGGCCCCTGGGCACAGGCTCTGTTGGCCCAGTGGCTAATCCACCCCTGCTTGTGGAACTCATTGCCGGGGGATGTTGTGAAGGCCAAAAGTATAATTGGGTTTAAAAAAAGAATTAGATAAGTTCATTGAGGAAGATCCATCGATGGCTATTAACCAAGATAGCCAGGGACACAACCCCTCGCTCTGGGTGTTTCTAAACCTCTGACTGACAGAAGCTGGGACCGGGCGACAGGGGATGGATCGCTTGATAAATTACCCTGTTCTGTTCATTCCCTCTGAAGCACGTGGCACTGACCACTCTCAGGAGACAGGATGCTGGGCTAGATGGACCATTGGTCTGACCCAATATGGCCGCTCTTATGTCTTATATTCTTAAGTCATTATTGGAACTAGGTAGAAACTTTCTAGCTCTTGATTCTTTGGGGCTGATGCTGACTTTCACGAAGAACTCCTCTGCACGGCTCTGGTAGCACAAAGGGGCCTCTGAGTAGGCATACATAGCCAGAGAGGTGTAAGAGCCTGAGTGTGAAGCCTCTTTCTTTCTTCTTTAATGCAGATAGGTTTGATTCTTCAGTATCGTCTCCCCCAGTGATAACTTTTCTTAGTGGCCTTTCCAGATTGTCCTTGAATTAATTCCAGAGGACGCCCTCCTGTTGATGCGTGTAACGTATGTAATTCACCCTCTCGAATGTTTGTTTAAAATATTTCCCCTAGACATTATTTATAGAAGGGTCAAACGAAGCCGCGCCAATGTCCTTTGGTTTGAAAAGGCCATTTTTGACTTTTCTCTAATGGGCTTTTAAAAACCTGTAATAAAACATCGCTGCCTTCTGTGTGGCGATTCCCCGCCCCCCCCCGCTCCTCCCAGCCTTTGATTTCTAAGAAGGCTATGGGTCCTTTCTGCTCGAAACATAGTCTGGGCAGAGATGCTACGGAGGGGAAGGATGGTCCAGTGGTTATGGCCTATTGGAGACAGTGAGAACTTGATCTAACCCAAAGCTATCTATACTTGTAACGCAGGGAGTGCCAGACTGGCTCAGAACCAGGGTCCATCTGACACCGTGTCCCATCCCCACCATCTGCTTCAGAGAATGGTACACTAGCCTCTGCAGTGATGGGATAATCTGCACCCAGGGGATGTTTTCCTCCTGACCCCATCAATTCGAGGTTGGTTTTGTGCCCTGAAGCATGAGGGTTTACAGCCTTTGGGGCCTTTTTAAATCCCTGTTATCATACCCTTGGATAGTCTTTTGTGTCCTATCACTGTCCCATCACTCTGGAGTTCAGGCTGTTCGGCATCTTGCTAAATTAGGTCCTAATAGAACAGCCCAAGGCCTATATTGGCCGATAATTGTTCTTTGGTGGTGTGTGTGTGTGTCATCATTTCTGTGGCTCTCAGTCCAGCCAGTACCTAGAAGCACAGTAGGTCTGAATTACTGCCAGAGAAGACACCAGTGACGCATCGTCCAAGTCTGTGGAACTGGCCGCGGGAGCAGCTGGGTCTGACATTGGCTGAGTACCGGGGTTGCAGTTGATTGCATGGACGAAGCAATCTGTTGGTGTTATGGAATGCAGATAGTCCTGCATCTGCTGACTTGCATCCTCCGCTTGGCAAAGGTTTTGCACTGAATCCAACCACTACACTGTTCTCTCTTCTCTTCTCTCTGGGTTCTTGTACCGCCCTTCAGCACCATCCTATCCCAGCCCCTTCCAGTCACGCATTAAACAACAGGTCTAACATTGGTCTTGGGTCATTCATTCTCTCATCCTCACACCAGCGGGAGAGTTTTCTGTGCGTGGTGGGGTGATTTATTTTGGTAGGGTCTCCTTTTTTGGAATGCACTGCTGTGTATTTATATTAGAAAAGGCAGGTCAGAGACGCGCACGGTGCACTTAGATCAGCCCTCATCCCATGACTTGAGGTTCTTAGAGATCTGCAGGGTGACCCCGGGCACGTACGGGACGGGCCACCGGGTGATTCCCGGGCCTGGCCTTGTGCACAGCAGACAAGATCTCTGAATCTCCCTTGGCTAAAACGGCTTCTCTGTTACCGTGCATCTCCCCCAGACATCCCCGGGCTTCCTGGCTCAGGTCACCTGTGTTCCGGCTGCCCCACCGGCCAGTGCCCGAATTGTGCTCTGGGGAGGTTTTTAAAGCCGTCTTCAAGCGCTCAGGAGACGGAGAATAACAACTAAACAAACAATTAGGCTATTGTGGCTCCCGGCTGACAACAGGCACGAGGGGTGGAAGATTGCTGCGTTCAGCTTGATTGTTCCCAGTGGAGCCTGCCCCCAGCAGCAGTTGCTGAACAGATGGATAATAAGATGATGACTTCCTAATGGGATACGCTCGGTACAGAGAAAAGTGTTTGCAAACCCCACATTGTTCCCCTATTAGGAACCCAAAATGGAGGCCCCGGGCTGTCAGTTTTGCAGCCCCCAGAGGCGATGGATTCAGCCTGAGCTGCAGCGCTGCAGCATCATTGGGAGGGGCAGCGTGGCCTTGTGGTTACAGCGCTAGACGGGGACCTGGGTGCTGTCCCATAGCTCTCGATTTTGTTTAGCGGAGTGAAATGTGCATGGTTTAGTGGGCAGGGGACTCAGGACATCTGGGTTCTATTCCTGACCTGCGCGGTGACCTTGGGCAAAGCACATCCCGCCTCTGTGCCTCAGTTTCCCTGCCCACCTTTGGTCTACTTAGCTTGTAAGCTTTTCAGGACAGGATCTGTCTCTCGCTCTCTGTCTGGGCAGAGCCTAGCACAATGGGCCCTGATCTCGGCAGGGCTTTCTAGATGCTATAATAATATTTCTTTTTTTAGGCTCTGTATCACTGTCCCACTCAGTGGGGCTGGCTAATCGGGCTCTGTCGCCTGCGTAATGGGACACCTGGCCCAGCAGCTGACGACACCACTCATTGTTATATGCTCAGCACTGAACCCTGTAACCAATGCACTGAATGAAAGGTCCCACAAAACAGTCAGATCTGGGGTTCCGGTTCGGGCCACTCTCCAGAAAAGATCCAGTGATGCAGTTGAGACCCAAACCTCCCCAAGGGTCAGTGGAGTTTGGAGCTACGGATCTAGTCTGAGTACATCTCAGTGTGAGATCATGCCCTCGTCTACGGTGACCAGACAGCAAATGTGAAAAATCAGGATGGGGGTGGGGGGTAATAGAAGCCTATATAAGAAAAAGACCCCAAAATTGGGACTGTCCCTATAAAATCAGGACATCTGGTCACCCTAGGCCTCGCTACGGTCCAGGTTCAATAAAGCATCCGCATGCAAGATTCGGGAATGGCACTTACACGCTTGCTTCAAGTTAAGCGCCCCTGGAATAACTCTCGCTCCCTGAATCTGCATCACCGGCCCTGGCTCCTTTACATTCTTTCCACCAAGGTAACATGTAACCGTCGCGGTTGGGCTCGATTTTTCCCGAGACACGTGCCCCATCCCACTAGGTGGGACCATCTGTCGCCGCCGCCGGTGGCTGGCGAACAGACAGCTTGGCTGCCCAAATGCGCAGAGCCCCGGGGCACTCCAGCAAGAAGAAGAAAACCTGGAATGAATTCAGCAATCATCAGTTTTAATTATAACGCCAGCTCCACCAAAAAAAAATAAAATAAAATAAAAAAGCGGTGGGTTTTTGTTTTGTTTTGTTTGTTTCCAAAGAGAAATCCACAATCCACAGCAAAATATCTTTACAAAGGAGAAGGGGGAAATTAAAAAACAAAAGGAGACAGGGTGCGGGGGGGGGGGGAATATACATTTTCATGTTCAAGGGGAGAACAGAAGAATTCAGGATATAATATAGGTTTATTTTATTTATAAATAGTCCATGCCTCAGGCCTTTTATTCCAAGGGGATTGGTAAACTTTACCCCTCCCCATCCCACCACACACACACACACGCACACACACGGGCAATGAGATTGCAGGCTCAGCTTTGTGTGTGTTTTACCAAGCCATAATCCCCCTTCCCCCTTTTTTTTGACAACCCTCCTACCCCCACCAAAAAGGGAGAGAGCAATTTGTCGCATGATCAAGGCCACTCCGGTAATGAGTCCTCAGTTCTCAGCTGCCGGATACCAAATGCTGATATAGTCAAAAGCCAGAGACAGGCTCGCGTGCGCTCAGCTGCCCAGCCGTCGGATTCGGTACGCGCAGGCTGCCGGGCAGCGGCAAGTCGTTGGGCGCTTGGAAGTCCCACGGGTAGGGTGCAGATTGTCCCTGGTTTGCAGAGTCCCCTCGCAGGCCGGGGTAGGAGGAAGGTCCAGATTTTTCCGTGCGTACAGGTCAAACAGAAGCAAACGAGTACAGGTAGCTGCATGATTAAATGTGGTTATGTCTGTGTCACACTGGTAGATTAAATCGGGGCTGGGACAGGGGGGCAAGTGGGAATTCCTGCCCCATTGGGAAGGGAACAGGACGGGCCTTTTGAGAATCGATCCCCTCAAGAATCAGTTCCACTCCCCTTTGTTCTCCGGAGTCCAGACGCTGGGCCTCACGCCCCACGCCCCAGCGCCGTGGGACCGTCAACCCCCGCCCTCCAACGTGCCGGCGGTGAGTCCTGCCCATTCCTCCAAAGCAGGGAGGGGTCACGGCGATCCTTCCTGCTCCGGACGGAATCCAGGGGCACGTCTCCGCTGCCCCAGAGCCCCCAGCTCCTCCTGCCGCCCTCCTCACTGCATGGGGATGTAGGGCCAGTTGAAGCTAGATCCCGACAGCAGCATGTCCCGGATTAAGGTCTCGATGGGCGTCTTGCCCACCAGGCGGACGAAGAACAGCTGCTCGATGACGGGCGCGGAGACGATGCGCAGGGAGGGCATGCGGAGTAGCAGCCGGCCAAAGCGGCTGGGCTGGTTGGGGTACTGGTTCCGGACGTACTCCTCCAGGGCGCACTGCGACTTCTCCTGGATGCTCTCCACGGGGCCCAGATCCGAGAGGCCTACTGCATCTGCAAGGAGAGCAAGGGAGGAGGGTGGGTGAGGGAACATGGCGCAGCCTGTCCGTACAGTTCTGCAGGGCATGGTCAGGGTTAATCTGTGGAACTCCCTGCCGCAGGTCACAGTTGGGGCTAACTTGTAGGACTCCTTGGCACAGTAAAGGTTAACCTGTAGGTCTCCCTGGCACAGCCAATTAACCTGCGGGACTCCCTGGCCCTGGGGATCAAATCAATGACCAGAAGCTTGTTAGGCACATTACAGGCAGATCAAACAGACACGGTGCTTCCCTCCAAGGAGTTCCCAACCCAGTTATGCACGTGATGCAACAAGTGAGTAACAAACAACAGAGAGGGACTGGATGTGGAGAGACAAGAGACCCTGGGAAACTGAGGCACTGATCAGTCAATTGACTGTCACAAGATCACAGGTGGAAATAGAACGCAGAGAGGCCTGAATCTCAGTGCCCCTTGTTCTAGCCACTTGACTGTCCTCCCTCCCAGGAGCCCTGCCTCCCACTCCCCAATTTTAGCTGCATGCTTGTTTTGGTAAATGAGCGGGTTTTACAGTTTGTATAATTCCTGAACCAAACCACTAGCCACCTGGGCTCGTTAGAGTTCCGTGACCTTCGGCCGAGTAAGGGAGTTTGCGTCAGAGTCCTGTTTAAACTGCAATAGGCTACATAATGCCCTACCAAAAGTCCCGCCCCCCAGCATCAGCTGGATACCAGCGCTAAGTGAAAGGTTCTAAATGAAAACTCTTTGGGAGCATAAAAATGGCCATTTTTGCAATAACGGAATCCATGGCTAGAGACTCTCAGCTTTTCTTTCTCTGTGGCCCGTTTTTACCAAAATCATTCTCAAAAGCCGGATTTTTTCATAAAGGAAAATCCTCAATCGTGATTTCAATTGTTAAACAATCCTGGGAAAAGAAATGGGTCCGTTTCGAACCCGGCCCAAAGGAAACAACTGGCACTTCGGTTCGACGTTTTCAACCCGCTGTGCTACATACGCTAGTTTTCCCTTCCAGGCCTAAAATGTGTGCAGTGTTTTTGTGCGCTGTTCCAAAGCTGCCGCGTCCCACCCCAGCAGTGGCTGCATCGTAGCAGCGATTGCCGCTGTTTCCCCAGGGCTTTTCGAGACCCTTTGGAATGGAAGGTGCCGATAAACATCTCCGTGAGCAAAGAGAAGCGAGCGTTCCGTTCCTCGCCCTTCCAAACCCCTTCGCCCAGTGCAGCCTTGTCCCCAATCCCCAGGAGGCTAGATTCACAAACTCCTCCCTGCCTTGCCCTCTACCCAGCGGCCTATTCTCTATAGAGCAACGCTCACCCCCGGGCTCCTTCCAAACACATCTCTCCAGCCCCAGCCATTCATCCTCGAAGTGGGAGCGGTTCCCCTAGGGCCCGGTGTGCGAGGAGCAGGGTGAAGGTCGGTGTTTCCCAGCCTGCAATAAAGGCCCAGCCGAGTTTGCTCAATTCACGGCCTGAATTGAGGCAAAGGAGAAGGGGCTCCTTTCACAGCCCTGAATGAGCTCTCGCCATTCAGTCGGGGGCCGTGACCACCATTGACAGCTCTGAAAGGGGGCTCGGAGCTAACACATTCACACCCGCAGCCTTTCAAACGCGGCCCAGCTATTACACAGACATTTAGCCCGGGCTGAAAGAATGGATCCAACGCTACCAACAATAGCCGGCTCCTAAAAACTCTCATCATGCCACCCTTCCTCCAAAGGCCACCAAGGGGCTGGGCAGCTGGGGTGCCCCTGGGAGGTGCAATGGGGGAGAGGGGACGGGCTGTTCGTGCCTCACTCCCTTGGCTGCCCTAGGGGTGTCTTGCAAAAACCTCCCCAGCGTTGCGGCTTCGTTGTTATTATGGCAGGTCCTAGAGATCCCAGCTGAGATCAGGGCCCCGTGGTGCTGGGCACTGCACATCCAGCCTCTGCGCTGCAGAGCTTAGTCTCAATAGACAAGACCGACCAAACGTGGGAGCGGAACTGAGATTGTGGCCCCATCGTGCCAGGTGCTGTACATACACGTAGCAAGAGACAGACCCTACCCCCAAGAACTTGTCAGCGAAATTGACCAAAGAGTGGTTGGGGAAACTGAGGCAGAGAGGGGCGATGTGACTTACCCAAGATCACACAGCAGGTCAGTGGCAGAGCCAGGAATAAAAGCTAGGTCTCGTGAGAGCCCCGCCAGACCTTAGCCACTAGTCCACGCTGCCTCCCTCTTACTGGGGTGAGCAACCGGGTTACTCATGCCGTTTGGCTCTGCCGATGCGCCTTAGTCCTGTTCCGCGTCCCGCCCTCCTTCCCCCCAGAGCTCTGCTGATGGCCCTTAGTCCTCCTCCTATTCCAGGCCTAGGACCCATCCTCCCCACAGTTCTGCCCATGCTCCTCACTCCTGACCCACACCCCATCCTGCTCTACCAGTCATGAAGCCCGATGCCCCTCAATTGCAATGTGCAGCCCCCCTGCTATTCCAGCCCTAGTCCCCCCCAGCTTGGCTGATGCCCCCCAGCCCTGACCTGCTTGCTCTTCTCTTCCAGGGCTCTCCGACTCTAGCACAGAGACAGTCGGTCCGATGGACTGGCAGCAACGGGTTTACAAAGGGGGGGAGCAGGAACTGCTGTGATCCCCAAGTTTGCCGGCCCCGAGATGTAAAAAAATAAATAAATCTGAGGCTCTTTTTCAATTTCCCTTCCGCTGGGAGTGACGTTTTCAAGCTTGTCTGTGCTCCCACAAGGGCTAGAAACTTTGTGGTTTAGGTAATTGAAAGCCGAGATTTACACATCGTCACATGACTCCAGGAGCGGGGGCTTGAAAAAAACCAGATGACATAGCAGGAGACTCGCGATAAAACCACAAGAGCTAGCAGCACTGGAGGAGACCTCATTGTGTGTGTGTCGGGGAGGGGGGTGTCCCAGAAAATGAATCCCACACTAGGACTTGCTTGACAGTGAAAATGTATTTGGTGGGGAAGCCCGGGAAATTTCCCTTCTATAAACCGGTCCACTTGCTGGCTCTAAATGGTCAGGGGAATTCACTTGAGTGGAGTAAGACCGGCTGGCTCAGGGGATGGAGAAAGGGGTACATGCAGCCTGGCCCAGATGGGGTTGAGACCAAATGTCACTGGTCAGTGGCCTGGAAACTGAGTTCTCTTCTCGGCTCGTCTGCCGGTCAGGGCTGGCAACATGCCAGGGCAGAGGGCGGTATACAGCTGCTGCGGTAGCTTGCCCTGCCGCACGCATTGCCTCGACCAGAAAAAGGGGTTGATTCTCCGTGGGCCCTGGGTGGTGCTATCTAACGGGCTGGCACTTGGCCCTAAGGTGACCAGACAGCAAATGTGAAAAATCGGGACAGGAGGTGGGGGGTAATAGGAGCCTATATAAGAAAAAGACCCAAAAATCGGGACTGTCCCTATAAAATTGGGACATCTGGTCACCCTACTTGGCCCTGATGTGAGTGGCTGTGCATAGCGTGGGGCAAATGGCGAATCGGATCAGGCTGTGTACAGAAAACACAGGAGATGGGATCTGTGAAGTGGAACACAGACGGACCACGGAGAGTTGCCTGGGGCAGCAAAACGCATGGTCACTCAGGCTGGGAGGCAGAGGCCAGTAAAGGCAGTGTGGTCTAGTGGTGAGGGAGGTGGTCTAGGAGACCTGGGTGCTATTGCTGGTTTTGCTGGGTGGCCTTGGGCAAATCATTTCTCCACCCCCTCCGGTGAGGTTATCAGCTCTTTGAGGCAGGACCTTTTACGAGGCATGGTACAACACCTAGCGCCATGGGGCCGCAAGATCAGCTGGGGCCTCTGGGTGCTAGTGTAATAATTGGCCCCTGGGAAGCCGGCATCAAAGGATGACGGGCCCCCCTATGACGCGAACCTGCCCATATTCTACACTGAGATCAGCCTGATGGATGCCATTTGATGTAGGTGCTCCAAAGTCGGAGCCCCTCTCTAGCTGCCTTCCCGGGCAATCGCCATGGGGGCCGTGCGGTCAGGCACGGTGTGATCCCTCGCGTAAGGGGCACACGCGTGGCTATTCCCGGATGGAGGGGCAACCCTGCCAGCCTTGAGCTGCAGCTCTCACGGCTTCACCAGGCCTCTCGCGACAGCAGCTGGTTGTCCTTAAAGCGCCAGCTCCCGGCATCAGGGGATGATGGGAGAATCTCAGCTTTCATTCTCTCTTCTGCTTTTTAATGATTATTTTTTAAGTACCTTTCTCGCCCCGCCGGTTGCAGTTAGAAGCTGGAAAACGCGAAGCCCACATTTGCTATTGAAAAGGAAATCACCTCCAGGGAGAGAAAAGCGGGGAGGGGTGAGGGGGAAAATGTTCATTTCTGTTTTTTTCTTTGCGGGTTTTTGACTTCCCTGATTCAATGAACCTCCTTAGGGTCAGTCTGGTTTTAATCAGCTTTGCTTTCTCCTGATCTCGCAAAATGCTGGCGATCTGTCAGGTTTCCAGCACTGCAAGAGAATTGTATAAAAACCCTTGTGGTTTTTGAGCCAATCTTGTGATTTAGGCAGAGGGGGCCTGGACTCAAGATTTCCAGTGACTCCTACCTGTCAGTAATAGAACAGGCCTACAGGTCACTAATCCACCCAGGCATTCCCTGGCCAGTAAAATATCGTCCCTTCCTGACTAGGATCAGTTGCGGGATTTTAGCCTTAATTGAGAAGGGCTGATTCTTCAGCGGGTTTCCGCTCTAAAACCCCATCCGCCGGTGATCGGGGGTCAAGCTATCCGCCGACTGGAATGCCGCAGCAGCGTAACCGCTGACTCTTGGAAACGCAGGCCTGAACTGAGTGCAAATGTCTAGACTTTTTGAAGGACATCTGCTCTCAGATTAATTTCCCTGTGTGGTTAGGAATACCAGACTTGCCAGGAGGTGAACAGACTATTCATCTATTGATCCTGGGTTTTGCCAGACCGGAACAAATGTCTAAACTATCCAGTCTGCGGGTCACCTGCCTACCGTGTCCTCAGAGACTTATGCTCCAGCCCTGTCCTGCTGGAATAGCCCAATAACCCGTTCATATTTCTCCACCTACAGCCAATGCTGGATGACCCAATCTAATTATATGCCTCGCTGTGTAGTTCAGTACAAAGGGAGTGAATGCCAGATTCCACCCGGACCCCAGCTAGGACTTCCATGTGGATTTTCCCGCACCAGAGTGAGCATGGAAAATCAGAACAAGGAAACACCCCCACCCATCATTGCCCTCTTGTGCTGCTGTGCGTGGTGGCTTTTTCTAACGACTGCTCTTCTTTGCACACCAACTCCTGGTTCTCCTGTGCAGCGTTGCGGTGAAGTCAGACCCCCACAGTGCTTGTGACATCACAACCTACTGCCCCGGCAGCGGCGGATGTCACAAGTCCAGCACAATGACTTTGCTGCAGGCACCCCACATTGCAAACCTCCGATTTCAAGGAGAGCCACACAGCAAAGAGGAAACCAGAGCTAAGCCCCGGATTCCTGTGTGGACTGAGGCCCCTGAGAAAACATTCAGCAGTGCAAAGTGAGCGGGAGATGCTCCCAGATCCGAACGGCAGTGGGCTGCATTCACTGTGCATCGGTCTAAATAACTGAGCAAGATGCAGGGCAAATAGAGAATGCCCAAAGTCTCCATGCAAGCCATGGTATTATCTGTTTTCCTGGCCCATGAAAATTTTTGCGCTATTAACAAAAAATCTCCCACCCTGAATCAGGATGTAAAATCGAAATCTCAAAAATTTTCGCAAATCAAAAATATGGGGGAGAAAAATTGGGTCAGGTCGCTGTGAAACATTTTGCTTTGATCATTTTGAAACGTTTTATTTCAACGTCAACCTTTTGATTAAAACACCCCATTTTTTTAGTCTGAATTTACCAACATTTCAAAACAAACAATTGTTTCGTCTCGGGAAACGGACTCTTTTTTGGTTTCGCAAATGTCAGAAATGAAAGATTTTGACAATCTCATAAGTTTCTTTCCCCCGTAATTGTTCGAGTTGGGAGGTTCATCGAAACTGACCCCGTTTTGAGAACAATTTGGGTTTGGGCGAATTTTCAGCAAAAAAATTGCGTGTCTCAAAATTCCGCCTGATGAATGTTAATTAAGCCAGAAACTACCAAGAGCCAGATTTTCAAACACACTCAGCCACCAGCAACGCCTATTGAGAATTATAATTCAGTAGTTTCCATAGAGAGCAATGCAAGCTACGGGGTGCTCAGCACGGTCTTGGAAATCTGGCCCCTTTGTTGGTGTTTAGGTGCCTACATGAGAGCTGCTGGATGTTAAATTCTTCTGAAAATCTGGAGGAAGGATTGAGAGAAATGAACTAAATCTGATTTCACTGTTGGATGCTGCTCCTGGCCTGATCCATGGAGATGGGACTCTGAACACACAAATCAGGGTTTAACTTTAAAAAAAATTTTTTTTTGCTTTGAAGTTCACCTTCAGAAAGACCTTTCGAACCTCCTGTGTTCAAAAACCATGAGTCAGATCCCGCCCCCCTCATCATGCGATTGACTTTAAAATGATAAAAAAAAAAATTAAAGAGAATTCATTTGGGTTTCTTTGCATTCACCGTCTGTGTTTTTGTTTTTGTATTTTGGGGCTTTTTACCCTCATGGTTTTCAAGCTTTTTTTCTGCTACGACAAAAGAAAAGCACAGAAAGAATGAAGCTCAGAGTCTCACATAGTCACATGAATCCAGGAGCTGGGGCTTTAAGAAAACTAGCAAACATCATGAGATTCACAATAAAATCATGAGCATTGGCAATACCGCACTGTCAATTTAGTTCCGACCTTCCCAAATTAGGTTTTTGTTTTAAAAAGGAGGCGTTTTAACAAAACCCGATATTAATGGAAACATTTCATGACTTTTTTTTATGCAATGCTCTTGTGATGTTGAAAACCCTGAAGAGCACCAGCATTTTGCTCTAGCAGGCGAAAGTGAAACTGACAAAAAAAAAAAAAAAAGCAGAACGTGAAACAAATGAGGTGAAGGTCACCAGCCAAGTAAAATCCTGACACTGAAAACAGAAATGAACATTTTTTCCGCCTTCCCTGCCACCCCCCGCCCCTTCTCTCCCTGGAGGCGAAGGGACAGAGGAAACACACCTCAAAACCAATAGGATTTGGCTCCCATTGAGAAAATGTCAAACGAGGTGGAAAATTGGGGCCGAAAGCCACAATGAAAGATTTGTAACCAGCCCTAAGGATGGGGAGGAGGCAACTACAAACAGGAGACAGACCTTCCCCGTCCCCCAACACAACTCACCTGGAATGCACAAGGCCACGGCTTTCAAAGACACCAGTCACCTGCTCTAGTCCCGCCCCTTGCTGCAACTCACCTGGTGCGAACAAGGGGAGGGGCTTGAGACAGGAATCACCAATGGGGGGGGGGGGAAGAGATCTGCCCCAGCCCGCCCCTAAGCGCCACTCACCTGGCGTGAACAGAGCGATGGCCTTGAGGCAGGAGTACTCCGCCGAGTCGACGTGCAGAGCCTTGAGCTTTTCCACCTGCTCCTGGAAGACCCGGATGTGGTCCATGAAGGCCACCACCCGGTCGGCCGACATGGGTGAGGCGTGGAGGCCAGCGGCCGCCAGCAGCGGGGCCACATGCAGCGGCATGGAGCACTGGGCGGCGTTGAGCACGAAGAGCTCACTCCAGGTCATACGCAGCAGGGACACCTGGTCAGAGAGCTGGAAGTCAGGGAAGAAGGGGATGTTCTTGGCCCACTCAATAGCGCTGAAGAGCAGGCGGGCAGCCAGCTCGCAGATGTTCTCGATGCCCATGATGTTGGACTGCAGGCACTGGGCCCCGTAGCGGGAGGTTGGATAGGGCTCGGCCCGCAGCAGCAGGGAGATGAAGCCGGTCAGGTAGGAGTGGCCATTGTACGGGTCTCCGTTGTTCAGCAGGTACTGGCCCGGGCTGGTCTGCGTGTGGGCCATGCGTCCCCGTTGCACGGCTGCGGTGAGTGGGAGAGAAGAGAAGAGACAGGATCACCATAAGAACAGCTGCAGGGAAAGCCGGGGGCTAGCAGAGGTGCTCTGGCTCTGTCGGGAACTGCCTGGCCTGAGACTCGGGTAACTTGGTTCTAATCCCAGTCCTGCCCTTGATCTGAACCAGATCATCTTCCCATCTCCAGGGACTTGCAAGACACCCAGGCTGCAATGACGCCCCATCAAAGCTTGCGATTAGAATTGGGCCTTGTGACTGCAAATTGCTTCTCCGCTCTGTGCCTCTGTTTTCCTCACCCACCCTTTGACCACCTGGCCTATTTGGATCGGAAGCTCTTTGGGGGCAGAAGCGTCTAGCTGGGATTCTGATCTTGGCCGGGGCCTCTACTCTCATACCAAGAAAGAAAGAAAGACTCACTGGGTTGCAGGGGAATGAAATGGGCTTGAACAAAGAGCGACTGGGGGAGGGGGCCGAGATGCAGATGACACTTAGGGCAGGGCTGGCTGGAAAGCAAGGCGAGGGACTCAGAACTTGGTCTCCCACATCTCCGATGAGCTTCCTCCCCACCTGGCTACGTGGGGTGGGTCACTCTCTTCGAATTTTCCGTATTTAATCCCCCACCCCAAAAAATAATAATCAGAAAATGGGAGGTGGGGCAAAAGAACAGCAAGGTAAAGGACTGGGCAGTGACGGGGAGGGGGCAGGGAGAGGGAAGGCGAGTGACCTCTTGGTTTCCATTCACGAGGGATCAACCAAAGCTTCCGAAAAAGTCAGAGAAAATCTTCTCCGCTTTGTCCGAGGTCTCTTTTCTCCAACATGTTCCCCGCTTTTTAGCTGCGGGGTCGGCCGAGTCGCAGCGCCAAGCATCTGTCCCTAGAAGCAATGGGCTTTTCCTCCCTCAGTATTTCCCGATGAGAATCGTTTGGTCGGGAAGTTCCCAACCAGCTCTGGTTTAGGATTCGGGTCTGAGGCTGAACTGGGAGTTGGGTTCAGTGGGGAAGCTTGTGAGATTTGGGCCCAAGCTGCCAAGGGCAGGTAATAATGAGGTGGCTGAAACCCTGTATAATCAGAGGCCTGTTCCTACAACCTTTGCCATGTCTCAGGTGTACGTGTCATGAGATTTCAGCGACCTCTGAATCCTCTGTGCCCTGAGGGGTGAGATTTAATCACCCTGGCACAGGTACAACACGTCTTTCTGAAACAGGCCAGGCCTCCGATCAAAAGAGAACGGAGTCAGGGAGGAATCAACCCATTAAAAGGAACTAATCAATCGTATGAGTCTAGAGAAAAGAAAAGAAGGTCACAAAGATGGTAAGAACCACAGTGGGGGGAAAAATCTGACTGCTGAGGTGGGTAGATTTATACCTGGTTTAGATGGTGTTAAATTTATAAGGGCTATAAACTCTCCTGCTTCAGGGCGTGAGCTAGCCACTCCCTGATGAGGTCAGGAAGGAACTTCCTCCAGGAGTAGGTTATTCCACCGGTGTCCACTAGGGCGTGTCCTCTGAGGCATCTAGCCCCAGACGCTTTCGGAGACAGGTTACCAGACCAGAGGGACTCTGGATTCCTGTGTTTAAGGCCTGAGTTTTTTCAAGGGTGCTGAGCACGCACAGTCCCTGCCGAGGCCTCTGGGACCGGCAGGTGCCGTTGCCGTAAACGTGGCCATTGATCTTTATTGCCCAAGCTCTGAGTTCAGGGCACCATCGCAGTCTGGCATTCCCTGCTGCCGCCCCTAGGAAAATGAGAAAGGCCGAGTCTGTTCACAGCAGTGTACCTCTGTGGGCTTCCCTGGAATTGCTCCAGATTGACACCGGCCTGGGGGGAGAGCAGGGTCCAGACTGGGGTGTTAATTAGAAAAGCAAAAAGCAAATCTTGTCTGATTAGGAACGCAGGCGTTGCCAGACTGCGTCAGACCCGAGATCCAACTAGCCCAGTGATCTGTCTCCCACAGTGCCCAGCGCCAGCTGCTTTAGAGGAAGGTGTAGACCCCTGTAGAAAATCTGCCCCCAGGAAGGTCTCATCCTGATTCTTAATTTGAGCTTCATATGAACCTTGAAGCCTGGGGTTTAATTATTATTATTATCATCATCCCTAGCTGTTACACAGCACTTTTCATCCATGGGTCTCAAAGCGCTTCACAAAGGAGGGTCAATAGCATCATTCCCATTTTACAAATGGGGAAACTGAGGCACCGAGCAAGACAGTGACATGCCCACCCTCACCCACCCAGGCCAGTTTCAGAGCCAGGAACAGAACCCAGTACTGCTGAGGGCCCCGTCTTCCATATACTCAGCCACACTGCCTTCTAGATGGTTTGCTAGCAATAAACATTTCAAACTCGGATTCTCCGCTGCCCTGCACCTTGTGCTGTTATTGCCGCTGGTTCAAAGTGCTACCACACCAGAATGGCAGAGTTTCACACCGGCGTTGCACTAGCATAAATGACTGCACAAGGTGTGGGGCAAATGGAGAACCAGGCTCCTTCTACGGGAGAAAAAAAAATCTTTTGTTGACTAAGCCCTGAGATGATTCAGACTGAAAGAACTTTTAAAATTAAATTTACTTTTCACCATTGATCCTGTTTTATTTGCTGGCATTTCTCCCAGCTCTCACAGGAACATTATACCGTGGGGGGGGGGGGGGGCGGGGAAATCTGGCTATGGAACAAACTCCCTGGGGAAATCAGTCAAATCCAGAGGCTGACTGTCTTAGCGCTTCCTCTTCACACTTGCAACACTGACACCCCCTCTACCCTTGAACCCCAACACAGACGTCCCATCTACCCCCTAATACTGACACCCACTCTGTCCCTGACTCCCAATGCAGACACTCCATCTACCCCTGAACCAACAATGACACCCTGTCTGCACCCAAACACCTACAAACCAAAACAAAAAGAGGAAATTTAATAAATCTAAAAAAACCCAACCCCTAAAAGCACCCCGCCCCAAGCAGAGTTTTGACCCCTAAAAGGGAAAAGTGCCAGAGACGCCATGAAATCCACTAGGGATTTTGCTCTTGCTCTTGATTTTAAATGGAATGTGCCCAGATGTTGCGATGATGAGTGGCAGTGTAAAACCCTGAGCTAGATAGAGTGACACTGGTCAATTTCACTTGTTTGTTACTAGTCGGTTTCACTCTCAAATGCCCCTGCAGTAGCCCAAGGATCTTGGCTTTGCGATTCCAGCTAGAGCTGTGTATGACAGGTCTTTTGGTTTGCTGGCAGGTCTGAAAAGTTGTGGGGAGGGGAATTGTTTTCGGTGGACATGCAAATGAAATTTGTCAGCATTTTCAGAAAATCGGAAAAAAATATTTTCAGGTTGAACAAAATGTTTCGTTTGACCCGAACCAAAACGTTTCCTTTCGACTTCCACCTTTTTAAAAATGATTTTGCCTTTTTAAGTAAAAATCTGAAAAATGGAAACGTGGCGTTACCAAAATGTCAAAACATGAAACCACAAATGTTCACCATTTTGTTTTAACCAAAACAATTCAACGCAATCGACACAAACCCGTGAATTGGTCGATCAAAATCTGCCCTGGGCAGTCAAAAAATGTTTCAGAGGCATAGTCTCACCCAATTGTATTTCCAGCACTGCAAGGGAAGGGTCTGAATTAAAAACCTGTTTGGGCTGAAATGAAAACCCAGCCAGTACTCTGAGTGCGTAAGCAGATCAAGTTTTGTAAATCTTTCCCCCTCGTCTCGTATATGCTGGGCCTGTTCCCTTGCTTCTGAATCACAGTTTTGGTGGGGAAACGGGGGCGTGGAGGGGGCACTGTTAAGAAATGGAAGAGACACAGGAACCCAAGGGCATAGCCGGTGACGTTAAGTGTATTGCGTTCCATGGAGCTGCAAAATTTGGATTTGGGCCCAATGCAGGATTCAGCTCATTTTGGGGGGCTTCTGTTATTTGCTTTGCATCTTAAACCCGCAATCAGCGATTGTTGGCTAGGACCAGAGTCGGGAAGTCCTGACTCTCCAGTGCCCTGCACCCTGTGCAAATGTTTACATCAGTGCATGCAAAGTGGGGTAAAAAGCTACTGTTCTGGTTTAGTAGCTCCTTTGCGCCAGTGACGCTGACCACACGGGACACAGGGCTAAAGAGAACCAGGTTCAAGCGATTCTGTGCTTGGTATTGGTAAAGAATCCAGGAGGCTCCCGCAGGGAGCAAACCCAGGTTCAGCGCCACTTCCGGAGCCAGACTCCGATCTCAGTAACGCCAGGGTAAATGGGGAGTGAGTCCACTGAAGTCAGTGGCGTCTCTGCTTTGCAAAACCGGTGTAAACAGGATCAGAATCAGGCCCTTTTTGTTCCCCTTGAATTCGGACTCTAAAATGGGACCTTCCCTCCCAGACAAAGACGAAAGCGACTAAAATAAAATGACCTGCCAGTCGGGAGGGGGAGGTTCTGCAATGGAGGGGTGGGGGAGGCTGATCCTGGGAACACTTATTACTCTTTGGACTGAGGGCTTTCCAGGATCAGGTTCTGAGTCCCCGTTTCCCTTGCAGCCCAAAGGCGCTTCCCATTGGTGGAATGAGTTTGCTGGGTCTCAGGCTCTAACCTGCCACACTGGCAGCCCCAGCAGGGAGGCCAAGGGCTGCCTGGGCCGTGGAGGCTGAACCCCCCTCTCACCCCAGAGGCAGGGTCAAGGCCTTGTACGCGGGAAGCTCACCCTGCCGCTTCCCCAGCTGTGCAGAGAGAGGACTTGGGGGTCCTGGGGCTTGTCAATTGGCGCTAGCATTGGCCGTCATCTCAGGGCCAATTGCCCCGAGGACGCATCCGGGTGGGCAGGGGAGAGCAGGGTCTCCCGTGCTATGAGAGGATGAACATTGATCCCAGCTGGGCAGCCCGGAGGCATCTGAGTGCCCCACCCAACGCAGTCCGTGGGGACACCATGAGGCAGAACGTGGCATATGGAGAGTATTTAACGCGAGGCGTTAGCCGCTGCTCTCCTCGCTGGATGGCACAGTTCTAAAGCCAGGGGTCTTCTGCCTTAGTTCCCCACATCCCTGTAACTCAGTGGAAGGCGTGAGGTGGGCTGGGGGTGCTCGAAAGTGAGCCCTTAATGCGAGCATCTCGCATTAAGCCCCTGCTAGGGCTGAGGTAGGCAAGTCACGCTCTGTGTGGTGAGGCCCTCTTTCGATCTGCGTGTGCGATTCCCTTTAACATCCGCCGTGTGGGGCAGAGAAGGGGCTAGAAAGGAAAAAGGACGCAGTGGGCCTTGTTTGTTTCACTGAAAGCGACTAAAAGGACCAGGCTGAGGGGGAGGAAGAAAATGGGCCCAATGCGCTTCTTGTTTACACTGGCACAAATCAGGAGTGACTCCGCTGAAATGAGCACAGGAGGTGGCGCTGGGGCGAGCAAAGGGAGGCTCCGGCCCAGGGCGATTTATGCGTGTGCCGGGGTGGGCGTGACAAAGAGAGAGAGAGACGGAATACGAGAGAAGTGAAACGAGGTGCGGAAGAGCCAGGCCTGGTGGATGTGGCTTTGAAATCCCACTTGGCACTTAGCAATTAAGAGAATCTGTCTATGCCTCTTAATCGGGCGAGGTTGCCGGGATTCCAAGAATCTAGCGGCCGGAGAGCTGCAGCGTCCACCGTGGTACCATGGTGCGGTGCTTTAAAGGCCAGGGCCGGCTCCAGGCACCAGCCTTCCAAGCAGGTGCTCGGGGCGGCAGTCTGCAAGGGGCGGCACTCTGTGTGTTTTTGCCTCCAAGCAGCGCGCCGAATTGCCGCCGCCGCGGAAACGCGCGTGCCGCCCTAATGGCGCACGGACTGTCCCCGCCGTCCGCGGCGGCAATTCGGCGCGCTGCTTGGGGCGGCAAAAACAGTAGAGCCGGCCCTGTTAAAGGCGGCAGTGTAGGACAGCGGGTAAGTTACCGGTGTGGGGCTCAGTAGGTTCTAGTCCTGCCGGCTGTGTACCCTGCCTGAGTTGCTTCTGATTCTCCTTCCACCTATTGTCTAGCTCAGTGGTTCTCCAACGCAGCCCAATCAGCCCATGTGACATCCTCAGGGCCATACGGGTAGTATTGGATGCGGCCCACGATGGTAAATAGGTTGAGAACCACTGGAGTTAGATCATGAGCCCTTTGGGGTAGGGGCTGGCTCTCCCTCGTGTCTGTGCAGCACCTGGCGTGACGGGGGCCCTGATCTCAG
Source organism: Chrysemys picta bellii (assembly GCF_011386835.1). Lineage (NCBI taxonomy): Eukaryota > Metazoa > Chordata > Testudines > Emydidae > Chrysemys > Chrysemys picta. Next base: position 19,415,628 of record NC_088810.1, on the reverse strand, counting down.
GGCCTGTAGGAGCCACTTCAGCAACGGGGGCCAATCATTCTCGCTCCCCCCCTGCAGCAATTTGACCATTTACAGCACTTAATGGGGGGGCGATGCCGTGATATTGAGTGGGGCAGATGGTTTCGTCCTAGGAGAGGCGCAAATGCTCCCTCCCGCCTATTCTGCGGGTTGGTTTTAATGGCATCAGGCTCCACCCATCAGTCAAGTGCAGCTGGTTTGGGGAGCGGGGTAAGCTGGGCAAAGAGGTTTGTGAATGAAAAAGGTTTCTCCTGAGTAAGTAGTTCCCTGGCAATAGGAAGGTGAAAATATTTGACACTGTGATAACACTTGGCATTTCTATCGCTCCTGCCCTCTAAGGGCCTGAGACCACTGAGGTCAATGGGTTTGGGACCCAGCCATATGTCCTAGTATTAATCCATACGCTGTCATGGTGCTGCATTACAGACAGGGAAACTAAGGCACGGCGGCGGCATGTTCTAATCCCACACATTAGGGACAGCGGTAGGAAGCCCCGCCTCCTATCTGCTTTTACCACCTTCCCTTCCAGAAGCAGGACTAGAACCCAAGTGTCCTAGCTCCCACTCTGCTCCCTAGACAACAGCCTGGCCTCCCTGTTTGCTAGGAAAAAATTCTCCCCTGCCATCTCGAAGCTCTGCAAAGCACTGACGATGCTTTCGCTAAGCCACCGACTCTTTCTTTAGAGACCATATGGGCACAGGTCACAAACCTGCAGCTGAAGACCCTTGGTGCAGGAGCCGTTTGCTATAGAGATTCACCGCTGACAAGCTTTTTATAAATGGTCACTCTCGTTAGGCATTGTCGTTATTGTTATTAGCCTTTCTAGAGTTAAGGTTACAAGGAGAGCTGGGTGGGAAATAAAAACATGAGAACGGCCAGACTGGGTCAGATCAAAGGTCCATCTAGCCCAGTGTCCTGTCTTCCGACAGTGGCTAATGCCAGGTGCTTCAGCGGGAATGAACAGAACAGGTGATCATCAAGTGATCCATCCCTTGTCGTCCATTCCCAGCTTCCGGCAAATGATTTTCCCATCCTGGGAAAATTGCTGAGATTTGGGAATTTTTCCCCACCTGAATCAGGAGGAAAAGTTGAAATTCCAAAAAATAAAAATTAATACATAAAATTGCTGACTGAAAAAAAAATACTTTGTTCGGGTCAGTAGAAACATTTTGGTTTGATAATTTAGACGTTTCATTTTGATTTCAACCATCTTTATTTTTTTTTTAATTGTGCTATCGTTAGTTTGAATTGGAAAACAAAAAGTCATTTCAAACGAGGGAAAAAATGAATTTTTTCCTTTGGAAAATGTCAAAGGGTCCCATTTTGACAAAAAAAAATTTCAAGTCAAAAAACCTTGGTCCAAACCCACCTTTTGCTGCAAAAAGTTTCAGCTTTTCCCAACAAAATACATGTCCTTGAAAAATTCCCTACCAGCTCTAATGCCTTTTGTGCCTAATTCCTACCCCTTTCCTCTGATAAAACACTCCCTCTCTGTTGGCCAGGAACTTGGCCTGCACGGTCCTGGAGTGATTTAATTTAGCTAGACAAGTGGGTGAGGCGCTCTCTCGTATTGGACCAACTTCTGTTGGTGAGAGAGGCGAGCTTTCAAGCTTACACGGAGCTCTTCTTCAGGTCTGGGAAAGGTACTTCAGCTCCATACAAGGTGGAACGGATTGTTAAGCGTAAGGAGTTAACACGTGCTGCAAGAGACCATTAATTTAGCTAGTCAGAAGCAAATCAGCGGCGCCATTTCCGACATGAGGTGGGGAGGGGGCAGATTTTCAAAAGCTCTCATCACCCGAGAAGAAAGCTCTTGGAAAGCTTATCTGGCCACTTTATTTAGGTGCCTACGGGGAGCTAAGATGTTAGCCAGATTACCAGATATTAGTCACCTCCCTTAGTCCACAGCTGGGTGGGGAGGGCAGGATTAGCACCCATAGCAAATGGATGGAGCTCTTTCAAAAAATCAGTCCCCAGTTGTTGGTGTTTGAACCAGTGGAACTCTGGCCCGGTGGTCCTCACAGGAAAAGAGATTTGATTTAGTTTGAACGCGTCTCCCCTACCCGGTTTTCTAAGAGACGGATCTAATGAAAGCCACGCAGCCCTGGTCTCTCTTGCTCCGCAGGCATTCACAGAGAGATTTTCTCTGCCTCTTACTCAAATAAGTTCTCCCCACTCCCCCACTATGAAATCCGAATCTCCCAGCATCAGCTGGTTTGGTGTCCGAGTCACAGGACGTTTGCATGTCTCCCGTGGGCCAAAGGCAACACTGTAGACACAGAGGCAGCTGGGCCTGGGCTCTGGAGAGGAAGGGTGGACCAGTGCTAGCCAGGAAAGCTGCCTTTGGGGTTCCTGCTCCGCCACAGCTTTCCCGTGAGACCTTGGGAAAGTCACGTAGTCTCTCTAGCGGGATAATAGCACTTCCCTGCCTCACGGAGGGGTTGTGAGGGCAAATGCAGTGCGAAATGCTCAGCTACAATGGAGATGGGGGCCAGGTAAGGACCACAGACAGGCTTAAAACAGTAGGAGAATAAATTCTTTGCCCAGCGCCTCTGATGAGGATAGGGGCTCCATTGTGCTGGGTGCTGTATAGACAAAGATCCACGGGGAGGAAAGCCAGAAGGGACCACTGGGATCATCTAGTCTGGCTTTCTGCATAGTAGCGGGCCATAGGACGCCTCTGAATTAATTCCTGCTTCCAGTCCAATGACTGTGCCTGAAATAGAGCAGGTCTTTTAGGAAAGCACAGATAATAATAACAACCCCTCCTGGCTCTATCATTAATTATTATTATTATTATTATCAGTAGATCTCACAGCACTTTATAAAGGAGGTCAGGAGCATTATCCCCATTTTACTGACGGGGAAACTGAGGCACCGAGAGGGGACGTGATTTGCCCATGGCCATCCAGTAGGCCAATGGCAGAGCTCAGTTGGGTCCCCTGCATCCTAGTCCAGTGCACTATGCATAAAGCCTCCTTTCCCATCTACGTACCCTCTAAAAGACACAGAGCAGGTGGAGCCGAGGGGCTGGGGCACGTAATACGCGCGAATTGGCCTCGCTTCGGCAGCGATGCACTTTTTCGTTTGGTTGAGTAATTGGAGGGAGGGTGGGGAACAGCCCCACTGGAGGGGCTGCTGCCTCTCCCAATGGGATTGCAAGTCTCATGAGGTTTGTTGTTATCCTCCGGGTCCCAGCTCCCGGAATCATGGGAGAATCTCGGCTTTCATTATAAACAAGCAAAAAAAAAACCCAAACGGTCTGGCCCTTGTGGCCGCGGAGAAAGGCTGGAAACCTGACCCCTGAAGGCTCAATAAAACCAGGGGGCAAACGAAAAGAACCCCAAGGTTGATTGGCTTAAAAATCATGACATTTTATAAAATAATCTCCTCATTTTTAGTGGTTCTGATTTCTGAACCCTTTGGGTCAGCGATACTGAATCAGTGAGAGTGGTTTGTTCGGCCCCTTGTACCGTTCGAGACAGGGGCTCCTAGATGCTACCATAGTACACCTAATAGCAATAAAAATCTACAGCCCATAGCACAATGAGGTCCTGGTCCATGACTTGGGGCATCTACTGTACTGTAATACACCTAATAGCAATAAAAAATGGACGCCGCCTAGCACAATGGGTTTCTGGTTCCATGACTCGGGCTCCGAGGTACTACCAGGAGACAATGACATCAGAATCATAGCAGAGCAATGACACAAGCCATAGATTTTTTTGGTTCCAGACCCAAAGCTGAAAGATGTTTTGGATCTGGGGATGCTCTGTGCTTTGTGGTTTCTCTTGCCATCGAGATCCAAGCAGACGGCGCCCCGTGAGTCCAGCTGCAGCACGGGGGCTCAAACAGCCTGCGATGGCAAACACAGCAGCCTTGTCTGCTGCACGCCGCATTGAATTCTGCTGCCCTGCAGCTAGTGGGGTGGATCCGAGAGTCATAGATTCCAAGGACGGTTGTGATCCACTGGCCTGACAGGCCAGAGAGTTTCCCCACCAGGGCCGGCTCCAGGCACCGGCACAGCAAGCAGGTGCCTGGGGCGGCCAACGGAAAGGGGCGGCACGTCCAGCGCTTCGGCAGCAATTTGGCGGCGGGTCCCTCAGTCCCTCTTGGACCTGCCGCCGAATTGCCACCGAAGAATGAAGCGGCGGAGGTAGAGCTGCCGCCGATCGCAGCGTTTTGGTTTTTTTTGCCGTTTGGGGCGGCGAAAACGCCGGAGCCGGCCCTGTTCCCCACACTAATCCCTAGAGCAGAGCTTTTCGAAAACCAGCCCGTTTTGATTTCAAAATTGTCAGTGATGGAGAATCTGCCGGGATCCTTGGGAAGTTGGCCCGGTGGTTAATTACTCTCGCTGTTAAAAATGGACCACCTTATTTCTAGTCGGAATGTATCTAGCTTCACCGTCCAGCCGTTGGATCGCGACATACCTTTCTCTGCTAGATGGAAGAGCCCGTTATTACATATTTGCCCCCCCTCGTACGTATAGACAGACGGGAATCAGTTCACCTCTCAACCTGCTCTTTGTTAAGCAAAATGGATTGAGTCCCGTGAGTCAGGTTTTCTAATGGCTCTTCTGGGCTCCCTCTCCGACTGATCACCACCCTCCTCGAATGGTGCGGACCACAACCAGACACAGGAGTCCAGCCGCTGGGCCTTGCAATGATAGCTTGATGCGCTCAGTTTAATTTGATGGGGCAGCTTCCTGGGCTGCAGCGGAACTCACTCAAACGGCAGGAAACTGCCTCTCACCTGGCTGTGGTTGTCATCACCGGGACGTGCATTAAACGGTGGAGGAGACGTGCATGGACCGATCCTGAGCGCACCCTAAACAGCTGTTGGTACGACAGGTGCCCTCAGGATCAAGCCATTTGGTCTTAAACAGTCCCATTGCCGGGTGCAAATGTGGGCCTTGTTGTACAGGTAGAACCCTAACTCCCATCTCGTTCAGAGCAGCAGGTTGCTGCCGGGCTAAATACGATGCCTGGCTGCAGCTACTGGGCCTATCCCAAAGCAGGGGGGAGATTTAGCAAAGGCTGGCAGTGGGCTAAGACAGTACATGTGTAGCCCACTGGGGAGCGTGTGTGACGGGCAATGGAGTCTTTGGTTTGGTGGCCAAACCAAAAAATCCAGAAAAAAATTAGTTTCGGGTCAATCGGAAACAAAAATTTTCATTTTTTTTTCCTCGCCAAAATTTTGTTTCATTCACTGCTCCTGAACTCACAGGGAGCCGTCCACTTGGATCACCAGGCAAAGAGAAACCACAAGACACGGGATACCTCTGGATCCAAAACACGCTTCAGCTTTGGGTCTGCGGCCAAAATTCGTAGCTTGTCATTTCCCGGCTAACTATTTGTTATTATTTATCATTTTATTTGACCAAGAAAAGAAAAATTTGCATTTTGTTGTCTGGGGTTTTTTAAATCCTTTTTTGTTCATTTAAAATAAATCTCGCTAAATTTCCAAATGAAATGTCATTTTGAAATGAAAACAGCCATTTTTTATTTATTTTTTCCTGGCTGGAATTATTTGCTGAATTCGACCCAGATTTGCAATCGTTTCATATAAATCAATAGGTATATAAAATCATGAGTGATGTGGGGAAAGTGAATAAGGAAAAGTTATTTACTTGTTCCCATAATATAAGAACAAGGGGCCACCAAATGAAATTAATGGGCAGCAGGTTTAAAACAAATACAGGGCACCGTCAACCTGTGGAACTCCTTGCCTGAGGAGGTTGTGAAGGCTAGGACTATAACAGGGGTTAAAAGAGAACTGGATAAATTCATGGAGGTTAAGTCCATTAATGGCTATTAGCCAGGATGGGTAAGGAATGGTGTCCCTAGCCTCTGTTTGTCAGAGGGTGGAGATGGATGGCAGGAGAGAGATCACTTGATCATTACCTGTTAGGTTCACTCCCTCTGGGGCACCTGGCATTGGCCACTGTCGGATACTGGGCTAGATGGACCTTTGGTCTGACACAGTACGGCCATTCTTATGTTCATTGACCCGAAACTGCATTTTGCAGTGAATAAAGTATTTGACTGAAAAATTTTGCCCAGCTCCTGATCTACTGAGGATCTGGGTTCTCACCCCTTGCCACGGAGTTTTAGCACAAGCTGCAGCAGCTCCTGGTTTTAGCTGTGGAGGAGTTCCCTGGTTTGATCCCCACCGCATTGGCCAAGAGGGCAGCCATCACCCAGGCATGGCTGTTTTGTGCCTCTGCCCTTCTTATTAGCATGTGGGAGCAGAGAGACTGGTTCAATGAGCTCAGCCTTGCAAAAAAAAAAAAAAAATCAACATACCAGCCCAGGCACAAGATTTGCTCATCCACCTTCCCACCAGTGATGGAAAAATTAGTGAGACTTTGCTAACTTGTCAAAAAACGAGCTCCCGACCCACCCGCCTAGGTGAGTAGGCGCAGAGACTGTTTTGCAAAGCTGGGTTAGCTAATCTGTCCTGCCGGAAAGGAGCGACTGAAAGGGGTTCCTGGGGGGCTGAGAGAGAAAACAGCAGGGATTTGGAAATTCCGCCTCTTTTCCCCCCCCAAACAACCAGTATCTATTGCCTGCCGTAAGGTTTAATCCCCACTCGAGCTCTGTACAGTCGCTCTCTAGAACAATCTCTGCTAGCACCTGTCCTCCGACGCGCCCAAAGCGTCCCCTAAATACAAATGCCGCCTTCCTACACCATTCCACAAGGCAGAGAGCTGCCTACCCATTTCACAGGCAGGTAAACTGAAGCACACAGAGAGGAAATAACTTGCCGTAGCAAATCTGTGGTAGCACTCGGAATAGAAGCCAGGAGTCTAGGCCCCACTCTCCTCCCAGAGCTGGGAACAGAAGCCACGTGTCCTGACCCCCACTCTCTGCTCTAACAATTAGCTCAAACATCTTCCCTAAGGTACACGTGTCACTCCATTTTTCAAAGATCTTGACTGCTATTTAAGCAACTCAGTAAGGGCCAGATTTTCCAAAGCACGCAGCATTTGCAGTGCTGGGCTCTCGGGATTATTTTGGTGGCTAAATGGGAGCTAAGCTCTAGCGAAGAGCTGGTCCTTAGGAAGCACCCGACTACGACAGAGCCCCATGCAAGAACCGCAAACGTGACATCCCATCATAACGAGCAGGGTTGCTGCGACGCGGAGGCTTCAATCCGGGTTGTTTCTTTGGCCAGAACAATTGTTATGTTTGTTCCGTTGTTCCCCAAAGAACGAACAACACGTTTTATCCCAATCGCACCGGCCAGGGATGCCTGGACGTGTTGCACATTTGAGACTACGCGGAGGGTTTCCCTCCCTGACTTATCCACACGCCAGGCTTCTCACAAACCAAATGTTTGTCCTTCTTCATCTGAGCATCAAATAGCCCCAGTCTGGTGGACGAGGGCCAGATCCTCATCTGGCGTCAATTAGCATAGCTCAAAGGAGCTCCATTAAACTAGATGAGACTCTGACCCAGACTTTTTTTTGCCCTCAGGTCCTGGACCAAATTGATTAATTTCGCTCATGTCTTGTTTGGAATGCTGTCTGAAAGCCAAGACCTGCTCTGATCTGCCAGGATAAAACCAAGGTGTTTTAAACTCTCCATTGCTAGGCATATTGGAAAGGTGGGTTCAATAGACCCTTGCATTTTTCAGTGTATTAATTAGAGCTGTGAGAATAATTGAGTTTTTGGTTCACCGGCCATTCTCAAAGCAAATTTTTGGCGAATCGAAAAAGTGTGGGGGGGGGGGGAATAATTCGGGGTTGAATGGCACTTTTTTTTATCCTTTTGATTTTTTTTAAAATAAGACCACAGTAAATTTCAAAACAAAAAGTCATTTCAAATCGAAACGTTTCATTTCAAAAGCATCAAAAGGAAACGTTTCGGGGTTTTTTTCTTTGTTTTTCGGCCAAAACAATTGGACAAACGTGAGACGAATTCACGCAACGTTTTGGTCAACCTGCCTCTGCATTTTGGGGGAAGGTTCCAGCCAGCCCTAGATATAATTGAAAAAGATAGAACCTAGGACTTGGATCACGGAAAACTTCCGAGGCCACCGTGAGCTGACACTGGTTGATTCTCACGCCCACTTTGCTTTGGGGTGTACAGCTACAGAGGTTGCAGGAGAATTTGGACTCTGTGGGTCTGGGAGTTGGAGTGGGGGTAGTAATTTATTTGTGACATTCCTAGAGGGAGGTGTTTATGTACGTGTGAAAAGGGAGGGGGAGGGAATATGGGACAAAGCCCTTGACGCTGCTGACCGAGGAACACATCAGATTGCGATGTATTTAGCAAATGATCATGCAAACCATCAGAAAAATGGGGGTGGAGGGGAAAGGGGATTTGATTCCGTGACTTGGGAGAGATGGAGTTTAGAGCTAGGGAGGAGTTTAGCACCCGGAGTTTAGATTTCTGCATTCAAAAGAAATCGATTTGGCCGTGCAGCTCTATGGGCAAGTGGAGGAGATGGGGGATTTTTCTTGTTCTAGGCCAGCTTACTCGGCATCCCAGCAACAAACGTGAAAAACCAGTAAGGGCCTGAAAAGCTGAGAGCTGTTTTTATACTGGTGGAAACCCCCCAAAAAGTAGGTGCTTGCTTTTCCGTTGGGCCCCCGCCCTTTGTGCTATCATTACACCCGTGGATAGAAAAAGCAACCGAGGCAGAATGGGTGGACCCGACTTTCAGTTACTCGAAAGCCTTGTCTACATGGGAAAGTTTTTTTCAGTATAACCTAAGGCCAGGTCAGGTCTAGGCTGCAGACTTCTTCCAGCATTGCTCTGTCGGTCAGAGAGGTGTGATCCCTGACCGACAGACGCGACCTGGCACAAGCGCCTGGTGTAGGCACCGGGGCGCCAGCAATGCTGAGTTTTTTCCAGTATCGCTTGTTTCGCTCGGACTAAGAGATCCTCTTTGGCTGGTCCACGTTAGGAGGGCTTTGCCTGTCTAGTATACTCCATAAGGGATGGGGCATAGACCAAACTGGTATAAAGCACCTTGATACTGGTCTCCACTAGGGTTTGCACTGGGACGACTATGCTGGTAAAAAATCGCCCCCAACTGACTTAGCCCGAGAATGCCCACACGGAGGCCATGCCAATGATGAAAGACGCAGCCTCGCAGGCCTGATTCGGACAAGTCTCCCCAGGCAACCCATTGGCACTATGCCCCCTAGGGAGGGCAGGATCAGACCCTCACATTGTCCAGTGGATTGTGATTCAGCGAGGTCTCGGTAAGGGCTCTCATCCCAGTTCTAGCACCAGCGTGCTGCAAGTCAAGTAGTCGCGTCCCGTCTCTCTGCCTCAGTTTCCCCTCCAAGCCTTTGTCTGTCTGGTCTACTTAGACTGTAAATCCTTTGGCACAAGGATTCTCTTCAACGACACCCAGCGCCACGGGGCCCTGATCTTCCGTAGAGCCTGTAGGTGCTACCATAACCCACGTAATAACGTCTCTTCTCCCACTGACCACCTTCCCTCTGAGGCTCTCAAAGCCCTTTACAAACACTAACCCCGTGGGGTTGGGGTGGGGAAAACCGAGGCATGGAAAGGGGAATGAACCCATCCATGTTCACAAAGCCAGGAAGCAAAACCCTTCCCCTAGCTCAGGCCTTGGGATTGTGAGTGAACAGACTGACTTGACCGATTCTGTATTTGAATCCTTTTCAGGTCAAAGCCTAAAGCTCCTTTCAGTGAACTACAGCACAGGCTGTGGTTCCAGTTAGTTGTTGCGCATAATACTGTGAAGTTAGGTGGAAAAAAATAGAAAGGATTTGTTCTTTTTTTATGTACAAAAAATTATGTCTACACGTCCAAAAACTCTTCTGTAGCAGAGAACAACTACAATTCGTAAGCTACGAGGCACTGACGCACTGAGGATCTTAGAAATTGGTAGGGTGACCAGATGTCCCGATTTTATAGGGACAGCCCCGATTTTTGGGTCTTTTTCCTATATAGGCTCCTATTACCCTCCCACCCCCGTCCCGATTTTTCACATTTGCTGTCTGGTCACCCTAGTCATTGGGGAGGATACAAGTTTCACTGGATAGACAAGAGACAGAGCTGGACATAGAGAGACAAGATGGAATTGGAATTGACTAAAAACAGCCAGTGTCTTTCCTTCCGCTGCATTGTAAACGGGTTTTTGCTCTAACTATGTGCAGTACAGTTGGGTTGTACCAGGCACGCTTCCCCATCAAGCCATGAGAGTAATGCAGGAGAGGGGGAGAGAGGGGCTTTGTTTAATGAAAACGTGAGTGGTTTCTCTACTGCCGCTGCCTCAAAAACAAGGGGCCCGATCTCCCTTACTTCCACGACTAGTCCTACGTTGCTCAAGTGAATGAGAGTTGCCTTTGCATTTCAGGGGCACGAGACCTTTGGTCAATAGCTGTCTTTGCTGTGTGAAAGGATTCCTAGCGCTGGGTTTTTCCAACCAGCTAACAGGCGACAAGGGACGTTTAGGGACTCGGGGGCCCGATGGTCAGTCGGTGTAAATTGTCAACACGCAACATCAGAAAGAGAGGCTGACTGCTGCCGGCATTGAAGTCAATGGAGCAATGACAATATACACCCACTGAAAATCCGCCCCTCGGTTTAGAAGGCCGCTTCCCCTTGCCAAAGTCTCACTGTCTGAGGATTTCATAGAAGAATAATAATAACAACAACGCATACACTGTTGTACTATGGAGCCGATCTGCCGCCGGTGTCAAGTGTGATCGCTCAATGGAGCAAGGACAACTTAGACCCGCTGAAGAGATGCCTAAATCTACTATAAGACCTTGCATCTGAAAGGACCTCACAGACATTAACAAATTAAGCCTAACAACATTCCTGGGAGGTGGGGGACATGCCGTGCATGCAATACCAGGGTACATCAGATTCTATTAACCGTCTACCTTCCACAAGTCCCGAAGAGTCTCATCATTGATTTGTTGGCAGCTACGGAAGGAACACGTTAAAAATCCACCCATGTCTCAGCAGTTAGGGTGAGCCCAGTTAGCAACACGCTGGCTGAGAAAATACATGTCCCACGGAGAGCAATTTTCTGTGGACAGCTTCTTCCACCCAAAAAAAAACCAAAACCAAAAACAAAAGGCAGATTCTGATCCAAATGACACCGGCCTAAATCAGGAGTAACTCCGTTGAGTTCAGCGGTGGATTTACATCAGTAGTGCAACTCAGATCAGAATCTCTACATAAGTAGATGGGGAGTGGGGGAGTTAACAAACCATGGCTCTGTGTCTATTGATCAGAAACTCTTCAGAACAAGGAAGGCACCTTTCTCTTTGTCGTGAAATACCATGTACATTTAGGGGGACTACAGCAATTAGTAATAGCAATAATACAAAGAAGAGAGATCTAAGAACTGAAACAGACAAGTCATTTCTCTGCCGTGTATTTCCTAGGCCCCGAGGGAATTGTTTCTAATCTTTGGTGATTGCTAGCAAAATACTGGTTACCACCCAAAAAATTGCTGGTTTTTTTATGCCTAAAATAATTCCTTTATTATTTAAAAAAAAATCAAATGGCTTTGAAAAAAATCAAAGGGCTACATAGACACTCACATTTTAAAAATCAAACTTATTTTTAAAATAAATGCCCCCTCTCTCTCCTCCCTAATATTACAATGCTTTACAGAACAACTTTTCAAAAGAGCTCAGTTCCCATTTAGGCTCCTACCTAAACCATCCAGATTTCCACCAGTGCTTCTCAATAGATGCCCGGCACTTTTTAAAATTCTACTCCCTCGATCATGGGTAAAACCAGAGAGAATGGTGACATTCTAATTTACTTTTGGGGGGGCAGTGGCCTGCCAATGTCACTTGTTTCTAGTCAATTTCACTTTCAGGCCCTGACGCACAATGCTGCAAAGGGGAAGCCAGCGAGCCAAGGGAATGGTTGCTTGGTTAAAAAGAAAAAAAAAAAAAATCCTATTCTCTCTGGAATTAAACAAACAAATAAATCAATCACAGAAACGTTTCCATTGGCCTTAGGTTTTGTAAAAAGTTTCTTCCTGCGACGCCCTGTTTTATCTGTGCAAAACCTAAATTCTGGGCCAAACTTGGCAGATTATCGCCGGGGTAGATTAGCGCATAAATGCAATGTACCTAGCGAGTATGTAAAATCAGCCAGATACTGTGAGAGCAGAATGCTTTAGAAATGCATTTAACAATAACACCGCGGACTGAGGACAACCCTTCGTTATGACCCCAGTGGCAAATCCTTTAAACTGGGCGGTTAAACTTCAGTGAGATGGCTAGTAGATTGCTAGCCGTTTGCCCACCAAAAGTGACAAAGGTGTTTAAATGGCGAAAGGGGATTTCTCCTAATTGTTATAATAATTAACAAAAGACCTCATCTGCGGGGAACGCAACGTGACCCGTTTCCAATGCCAAGTGCGAGGGGCAGAAAAGCAAAAATTCAGACTATGCTATTGCTGGAAAATGGGCTGGGGAATAACGCTATTGAAAGTTCACTCAGTGCCACTATACTCGGAGTAAATTCACCCCTATAAAATAATATTGATGAAACTAAAAAAATATGAAACATTGTAACGGTCTGCAAATCAGCGCCTATCTTGGACCATTCCCATGTCCTTGTTCAATCTATTTGTTTCCATGTGTCCCTTTTTAAAGTTAAATGACTTTCCAGACGAAGTCATCACTCACGACCAAGTCTATTTGTAATTAAATTTCCCTTAAATATTCTTGAGCTGAGGAAAAAAACTGCAATAAAAACACCCCTTGTAAGATACAATTTGAATTCTATGTTTGTAATTCACTAATACACTCTAGAATTTTTCCATAGAGCCCAGTTTTTGTAAATTGCATTTGACGATTTGTATGGAAATTTGATTTTTTTTTTTGAGTGGGGTTTTGTGGGGTTTCTCCAGCTATCATTCCCAGCCTACGATCACTGGCAAAGAATTAAAATATCATTTCTGAACCTACGCTCAATAGTTTCAATTGAGTGTGTGTCTTCTGCATAGAAGCAAGGGAATCATTCAAACAACTCTTGAAATCCTTTGAATCAAAAAATTATCCCAAATTTAAACTGGCATGGAACAAATGATATAATGTATCATTACATAATCAGAAAAAAATAAGTAGATGTATCTTGATAGATACATGTCTTTGTTTATTTTCAACTAATAGTTGAAGCTTACTTGCCAATGTAAATATTTACCTGGAATAAAATTCCAAGTAAGATGGATGTTAAAAAATCAAAAGGAGTACAAAAAATAGAGCTGTTTAAAAATATTTTTGAATCTCTCAGCATAGCTGTTTCAAATGTTGAGTAACCACTAAAAAAATGTAGTGTCCACTCAACCAGAATTGTAGTGATCTAAGCTCACCTTGGGCTATAGAGACACGTTTGTTAATTAACACAGGCCAACAGTTTTCTTATTATGCTACCTAATGCTGTGTAGGGTTATGACAGACATCAGGTTTAGCTCAGCAGTTCAATAAGGTACATATGTGGGTTTCCTGACCTGGCTTCTCTCTCTATTTACAAAAAAAAAAAACAGACTTTGTAAAATCCTCAGTTCATGTTGACCTGTCTACACCAAATGAGAATCTGGCCACTGTATGATGCGTGTGTTTGATCTGCAGGGAGCTTTTTGCACTAGCCCAGGGGGTCCCTGCCTAATCACAGTTTGAACATCAATTTTATTTTAAAGAGTTGACTTTTAAGGCAGAGGTTTCTGTCTGTTAATATGGCTCCAGATTGCAAGAACTTTTGCCCTATGCTATGAAACTCTAGCACTTTGCTGGATGCCCAACACCATGTCACTCAAATGCCTTACAGGGGCCGCAGTAAAAGGCATAATAGAGGTAAAACTGTCCCCTTTCTAGCTTCCTTTTCTCAAAGCCATGCCCATGATCTGAGAAGACATAATCGCCATATTTGACAGAGGGCTTAATAAAAAAATTAACCCACCTAACTGAAAAAAAAATAAGGGGAGAAGGAAATCGATTGAGCTATCCCAGCTCCCATTTGGATCAGGGATAAATCATAAGGATTTTATGCTGATGATTTGAATGGTCATTTGTGCAGAATAAACTTATTAGATGCTTTCTTGTATATATATAAGTATATATAAATAAATGAGAGTAGCAAGAGTTGCTCAGATCTGCTACTAGTACCCACTGGGGATTTGCAGTAATCATCTCACCAAAAGAAGATTAAATGCCATGAATGCATTATTGCAGCCAAATTACTGGGCATGTTCATTGAAAGGGAGGGGGCAAAGTTTTCAAAGAAAAATCTTTACCCTAGGGAGTGCGGAGGGAAGGGATTCGCCTTGATGGTTTTCTTAAATATGTCCCATCATGGGAGAGAAACTTTGCCACTTTTTCCAACCCACTCCTTAACTGAGAAAATTAAACGTACAAGAGAAGTTGTTAATAGTATGGTTGAAATGCTGGTCGTCTGTGAAAAGGTTCAAAAAGAATGTGATTCCTATTTAAGTCGTATGGATTCTTGATTGTTACTCGTTAAAGAAGGTATTTTGCATTATGAATGAAGTACCATAGATACTGAGTATTATTATTATATGCACACATCATTATATGTGTATCTTATACTGAGAGATACCCATGCTGTCGCATGCTTTTTGCAATCCTACATTTGCACAAGTGTAACTTAATAAAAAAATTTCTCCAGGGCTTTGAGATCCGATGAAACATGCTATCTGAATGCCAGGTATGTTGTTGTTTCCACTCAATATATTCGTGTGAGAACCCGTGCCTGTTACATTACTGCTAAATCCTAGCTTAATTCTAAATCTGGAGAATGGTTACATTGCATACAGATGCATTTTTAAAAAACCAATATTTCTATTCCTACTGTTTTCACTGCCTCCCTTGTCCTAAATAAAATGCATATAGGAACAGTGAAAATTCCTACCTCTGCGGAGCAACTGTCTCTAAATCAAGCCCTGTTTAAAAACCCAAGAGAAACTAAAGGTTCGCTGGTTCAAAGGATTAATTTCGCTGATCGGATAGTCAACTTAAATATGAATTAGGGTTATTTCCCGTGATCCTTTTGTTGTAATCGACAAGTACAGGGACTTGGGGAAATTTAGCCTTTTAAGGATTCTGCTTTTCTCTTGCTAAAAAACAATCAACAAATATCCAAGCTTTACTTTCTCAGGCCCGAATGGGGAAGTACAGTAGACAACACTGGGGAATCAGCATGCAGGAATGTTAAGGGGGAGTGCTGATAAATTTGGGATTGGCTAAAAGGACAAACCATCTGATTTTGTGTAGATCAGAAATTCCAGCCAAGGGCTGGTGCAATAGTTAATTCGGTGGAATGAAAGTTCCCTGATATTTGCCCTGCGTCACATACTGTGAAGTTTGCCCTTCATTTAAAAAACAAAATAGCTACATGGAACAGGAAAGGAAAACCAGTCCGAGCAGCAAATAAAACCTCGACAAAAGCAATTCTGACGCATTTCTAGCCTGTGGGTTTCCACTTTACCCTGATCCCCTGTTAAGAAATGGGACCTGGGATTCTGTTGGCGCTGGGGAGTAGATGGGGATGGGGTGGGAATGATCTTAAGAATATACTGAGTCCCTAAGACAGCAGTTTAGCAACTGTAAACTCACAGCTGGAGAGGGAGAGCCCTGGTTAGGGCTTTGGGGGATAGATAGCAGGGTGGCAGGTAGGGAAGGAAGAGAATACATAGGGAACCACAGGGCGCTTGCAGGGAGGACTGTCAAGTGGAAGGCTGATGCCTGGTACACATGACCCTGTTGCCTTCAGTAAGGGGGGAGCTGAGGAGGTCTGCAGAGGTGGGCATCCTGTCTAGAGAGCAGAGAAAGGATGGGAAAGGAGAGAGTGAGAAAACAGACAGAGGGAAAGAAAGAAAAGAGAGATGTCATGAGAGAGGAGAGGGAGAGAGACAATTAGGGAAAGAGAAAAGGGGATGAGAGAGAGGAGGAGGGAATGGGAAGGGAAGAAAGATTTAGAGAAGGAAAAGAAAAGTAGTGAGAAAAGAGAAAGTGGATGAATAAGAAAATGGTAGAGACGTAGAAAAGAAAGGCATGAAGAAATTCAAGAGAGAGAAAAGGGGGAGAGAGAAAAGAAAAAGAATAAAAAGACAGATTTTCTTTCTCTTTTTCATTTCTCTGTCTTTGGAATGAGAGAGGAATGACCAAAGAAAGAAAACCTTTCCTTCTTTCTCTCCTTTCACGTTCCCATTTTTCTCTCTCACTCCTCTTTCTTCCTGAGAAAGAAAGAGAAAACAGAGAGAGAGAACACAAAAAGAAAGAAAACTCAGAGAGCGAGAGAGAGAGAAAAGAAAGACTAGAGAAGGAACATCAAAAGAAACCAGAGAAAAGAAAGCAAGATAACACAGAGAGAGAAACAAAAGAGAGACACAGAAGGGATGAAAAAGAAAAGAAAGAAAGAAAGAAAGAAAGAAAGAAAGAAAGAAAGGGAGAGCAGAGAGAGGGACCCCAGGAAGAGACAGTGAGAAGAGGACCCCAAAAGGGAGGTCAGAGAGAGGGAAGGGACCCCAGGAAGAGAGAGAGAGAGAGAAGAGGCCACAGAAAGGGAGGTCAGAGAGAGGGAAGGGACCCCAGGAAGAGACAGAGAGAAGAGGACCCCAAAAGGGAGGTCAGAGAGAGGGAAGGGACCCCAGGAAGAGAGAGAGAGAGAAGAGGCCACAGAAAGGGAGGTCAGAGAGAGGGAAGGGACCCCAGGAAGAGACAGAGAGAAGAGGACCCCAAAAGGGAGGTCAGAGAGAGGGAAGGGACCCCAGGAAGAGACAGAGAGAAGAGGACCCCAAAAGGGAGGTCAGAGAGAGGGAAGGGACTCCAGGAAGAGACAGAGAGAAGAGGACACAGAAAGGGAGGTCAGAGAGAGGGAAGGGACCCCAGGAAGAGACAGAGAGAAGAGGACACAGAAAGGGAGGTCAGAGAGAGGGAAGGGACTCCAGGAAGAGACAGAGAGAAGAGGCCACAGAAAGGGAGGTCAGAGAGAGGGAAGGGACCCCAGGAAGAGAGAGAGAGAGAAGAGGCCACAGAAAGGGAGGTCAGAGAGAGGGAAGGGACCCCAGGAAGAGAGAGAGAGAGAAGAGGCCACAGAAAGGGAGGTCAGAGAGAGGGAAAGGACTCCAGGAAGAGACAGAGAGAAGAGGCCACAGAAAGGGAGGTCAGAGAGAGGGAAGGGACCCCAGGAAGAGAGAGAGAGAAGAGGCCACAGAAAGGGAGGTCAGAGAGAGGGAAAGGACTCCAGGAAGAGACAGAGAGAAGAGGCCACAGAAAGGGAGGTCAGAGAGAGGGAAGGGACCCCAGGAAGAGACAGAGAGAAGAGGACACAGAAAGGGAGGTCAGAGAGAGGGAAGGGACCCCAGGAAAAGAGAGAGAGAAGAGGACACAGAAAGGGAGGTCAGAGAGAGGGAAGGGACCCCAGGAAAAGAGAGAGAGAAGAGGACACAGAAAGGGAGGTCAGAGAGAGGGAAGGGACCCCAGGAAGAGACAGAGAGAAGAGGCCACAGAAAGGGAGGTCAGAGAGAGGGAAGGGACCCCAGGAAGAGAGAGAGAGAAGAGGCCACAGAAAGGGAGGTCAGAGAGAGGGAAGGGACCCCAGGAAGAGAGAGAGAGAAGAGGCCACAGAAAGGGAGGTCAGAGAGAGGGAAGGGACCCCAGGAAGAGACAGAGAGAAGAGGCCACAGAAAGGGAGAGCAGGGAGGGGGACCCCAGAGGAAAGACAGGGCAGCCAGGCGAGGCTGGAAAGCGGGAGCGGAGGGGCCGGGCCGGGCCGGGCCGAACCGAACCGAGCCGGGCCGGACCGGGGGGCGCTCACCTTCCCGGCGCATGCCGACCTTGAGGCACTTCTTGAGGCGGCAGTACTGGCACTGGTTGCGGTGGTGCTGGTCGATGGGGCACTCCCGGTTGCTGCGGCAGGTGTAGCTCAGGTTGCGGCGCACCGAGCGCTTGAAGAAGCTCTTGCAGCCCTCGCAGGTGAACTGCCCGTAGTGCTTCCCGCTGGACTTGTCCCCGCACACCATGCAGTCCACGCTCGGCGGGGCGCCCCCCTTCTCGCCCGCCTCCGCCGGGCCCGGGGCCACCGCGCCCTTCGGGGGGCCCGGCGGCGGAGGGGCCACCCCCGGCTCCGGAGCGCACGGCAGGCCCGGAGGGGGCTGGGCGCCTGGCGGGCCCCCGGGGATCTCCTCCTGCCAAGGGTTCACGACCATGGCCATGCTAGCGGGGGGAGGGGCAGGGGCAGGAGGAGAGGGGGAGGAGAGGAGTCAGGATGGGGGGAAGGAGGAAGGAGTGGTGGAGGAGAGGACTCGGGATGGGGGGAAGGAGGAAGGAGTGGTGGAGGAGAGGACTCGGGATGGGGGGAAGGAGGAAGAAGCGGTGGAGGAGAGGACTCGGGATGGGGGGAAGGAGGAAGGAGTGGTGGAGGAGAGGACTCGGGATGGGGGAAGGAGGAAGGAGTGGTGGAGGAGAGGACTCGGGATGGGGGGAAGGAGGAAGGAGTGGTGGAGGAGAGGACTCGGGATGGGGGAAGGAGGAAGGAGTGGTGGAGGAGAGGACTCGGGATGGGGGGAAGGAGGAAGGAGTGGTGGAGGAGAAGACTCGGGATGGGGGGAAGGAGGAAGGAGCGGTGGAAGAGAGGACTCGGGATGGGGGGAAGGAGGAAGGAGCGGTAGAGGAGAAGACTCGGGATGGGGGGAAGGAGGAAGGAGCGGTAGAGGAGAAGACTCGGGATGGGGGGAAGGAGGAAGGAGCGGTGGAGGAGAGGACTCGGGATGGGGGAAGGAGGAAGGAGTGGTGGAGGAGAGGACTCGGGATGGGGGGAAGGAGGAAGGAGTGGTGGAGGAGAGGACTCGGGATGGGGGGAAGGAGGAAGGAGTGGTGGAGGAGAGGACTCGGGATGGGGGGAAGGAGGAAGGAGTGGTGGAGGAGAGGACTCGGGATGGGAGGAAGGAGGAAGGAGTGGTGGAGGAGAGGACTCGGGATGGGAGGAAGGAGGAAGGAGTGGTGGAGGAGAGGACTCGGGATGGGAGGAAGGAGGAAGGAGTGGTGGAGGAGAAGACTCGGGATGGGAGGAAGGAGGAAGGAGTGGTGGAGGAGAATACTCGGGATGGGGGGAAGGAGGAAGGAGTGGTAGAGGAGAAGACTCGGGATGGGAGGAAGGAGTGGTGGAGGAGAGGACTCGGGATGGGGGGAAGGAGGATGAAGTGGTAGAGGAAAAGACTCGGGATGGGAGGAAGGAGGAAGGAGTGGTGGAGGAGAGGACTCGGGATGGGAGGAAGGAGGAAGGAGTTGTGGAGGAAAGGACTCGGGATGGGGGGAAGGAGGAAGGAGTGGTAGAGGAGAAGACTCGGGATGGGAGGAAGGAGGAAGGAGTTGTGGAGGAGAGGACTCGGGATGGGGAGAAGGAGGATGAAGTGGTGGAGGAAAAGACTCGGGATGGGAGGAAGGAGGAAGGAGTGGTAGAGGAGAAGACTCGGGATGGGGGGAAGGAGGAAGGAGTGGTAGAGGAGAAGACTCGGGATAGGGGGAAGGAGGAAGGAAGGAGTGGTAGAGGAGAAGACTCGGGATGGGGGGAAGGAGGAAGGAGTTGTGGAGGAGAGGACTCGGGATGGGGGGAAGGAGGAAGGAGTAGTGGAGGAAAAGACTCGGGATGGGGGGAAGGAGGAAGGAAGGAGTGGTAGAGGAGAAGACTCGGGATGGGGGGAAGGAGTGGTGGAGGAGAGGACTCGGGATGGGCGGAAGGAGGAAGGAAGGAGTGGTAGAGAAGACTCGGGATCGGGGCGAGGGTAGGAAGAAGGGAAGGAGGAGCAGATAGGTCAATGGAGGAGGAGAGAGAAAGTTAATCCACCCAGCAAGGATAGGAATCAATAAAACAGGAGAGGTATTTTGAAGTCTCTCGTCTATGATCGAAATTGAATTCGGTCCGTTTCTTCGTGGCTCCCAAACTCTCCACGATTTGAGAGGAGGATTTGAGAGAAGAGAGAGAGAGAGAAAAAAACAACAACCTCCTTTTTAAAAATACCCTCTCTGTCCTGGCGTGGGGGGAGCGGGAGAAATAAGGTTTTGTTTAGATTAAATTCTCTCTCCCTGCTGGGTGTGTAGCTATAATAACAAATAATTAATATTTGCAACGTCGATTTGGTCTTTGCAAAGAGCAGAATTATAATCAGAGAGAAAGGGGCGGGGAGGGGGGGGGGAGAAAAGAGCTAAAATGACGAAGCCAGATTCCTGGAGGGTTTTATTGTCATTTCAGGCACACCAAAAATCCATCGCTCTCGTCTTCTCCACCCCATTCAAACAACCCCAACCAAACTTTGCTGGACGCAGAAACTCCCAAGGGACTTCCAATTCCTTACGGATCTGGGACGGGGCGGGGGGAAGACAGAGAAAGGGAGAAAAGGGGGGAGAGAGGAAAAAAAAACCCATCAAAATGCTACCAAGCGTTAAGTATTTCACAATAAACTCTCAGCCAATTTGGACCGTGGCTTCTCTTCCAAACCCAGCTGAATAAAATGCCAGAAGCCAAGCACACACCGCGCAGGTTGGCAACAGATCTAAAAAATAATAAAAAAAAATTCTCCCCCGGTCCCCCACCAAATTTAAAAGCGATTAATTCCTAATCAACCCCAGAGAACCCTAATTACAAACACAGCCGGTCGCCAAGATCTAAAATAAAACCACACGCCCTCCCCACGCACCGAGGGATCCTGCAGTCACTGGGAGAGCGGATGATTCCTCGCTTATCCCCAGTTCATGCAAATAGCAATCCAGATAGCCCACCAAATTCGCTTTTAGATGCAGAGACTAGGATCGGACCCGCGCTCGGTTTCTTTCGTCAATTTCACTGCCTCTGATCAGGCGGGAAAGTTGGGCGTAAAAGGGTTAGGGGAAAATAAATATAACATAAAAAATAAGACAGCGTTTAAATCCGCTAGGGTTTTGCGGAGTTTATCCGTCTCCGATTTTTCCTTCCCTTTATGGAAGGAACTATCTCCTCGTCTCTGTCACACACGCGACTATCTGCCAATACTTCTGTGCGTGTGTTGTTTAGTCTGAATCGGAATATTTCCCTTCGTTTTCTCTTCTCGCTTCGATTTCTAGCCGGCAAGCGGACCTCCCTGACCATTTTGTTTAAGGTGATTTTATTTTGAGGGGGGGGGGGGTCAAGATGTATCAAACTATGTCAATTGGAAAAGAAACGCGCCCAGAAGAGGCAAAAGTGGGGTGGGGTGGGGGGGAACAATGGGAGCAGAGCTAAATAGAGAGAGATCATTTAAAAGACATGTACTGTACCTTGTGAAAGGCAAATTCTTTTCTCTTCTGTCTCAGCCTTGGGGAAGGATGGTCTTTTAAAAGCTAGATTATTAATCACACGCACATTTCACAAGATTTTTCTCTCCTTTCCTCCCCCCCCCCCTCTTTTTGTGTATGTGTGTCTGCGTATGACTTGCAGGCTCATAAAAGTCAAGATCTGAAATGAGATGGAGACAGATTCCACCTTTTGAATTTTCCTCTGTCTCCTCTTCCCCCCTCCTTGGAGAGAAGCAAGGGTTTTTTTGGGGGGGGGGGGAGGTGGGGCTGAGGCGGAAGGGGGGGGAAATCGCAACACACACAAACTTTTAAAGTGAAAGAATGGCCCTTTTGCTTGTCAGTGCCCCCCCCCCCCCCCCCAGTCCCCTCCCCCTCGAAGATGGTCCCGGGGAGGATCACGTGGAGAGCGGCTGAACTCTGACAGTGGAATTCATTGACAATGTGGCCATGGAGACACTTTCCTTATAAGGCCCAACATTCCAAGTAGGGGAGGGGGCTGGGGCTGGAACCAGCCCTTGCAACGCGGCGCGGCCCTCCCTCAATCAACGTTGCGGAGGGCCCTGATTGGGGCAGCCCCCGGGAGGCGTGGCTTGCCCTGGTCAGTGGGTGCAAAGTCAGCGAGGGGAGCGATTTAAAAGGGGGTGGAGACGCCATGGGTTGGGGCCACGCCTCCTGCTGTCACTTTGGTCCCGCTTGCAAAAGGGGCTGGGAGGTCTGGCACATGGTGGGGAGAGGAAAGTGACACAGGGAAATCTGCTTGTAGCGGTGACTTAATAAACGCCCCTGGAGCGAAGTGGCACCTTGGATGGCTCACGTCTCATAAGGTTGCCTAATTCGAATGAGACAAAACGGGACTGGCTTTGCTCCCTGTTAAAGCTCCGATTTAACCCGAAGAGTGGGATCGGAGAAGTTAGAGAGGCAGAGGACTGTCCCCCTGCCTGCAAATGCAAGATCTGTAGCATGCCAGTAGGTGCCACAGGACCCTCTGTTGCTTTTTACAGATTCAGACTAACACGGCTACCCCTCTGATACCAGTAGATCAGTTAGTCCACTGACCGATTAGTGAACGTTTGAAGAGGTAAAGCACTGGATGGTATGATGATGCTTCCATAGATGCCAGGGTGATATATATGTATAGACTTCTTGCATCTGAAGAAGTGAGGTTTTTTACCTACAAAAGCTTATGCCCAAGTAAATCTGTTAGTCTTTAAGGACTCCCTGTTGTTGGTTTTTTTTTCAGGGTGATATAGATAGTCCTGAAAATAGATAACTTAGTTCAGGTATTATTAATCATTTATATATTGTGCACATGCAGCGCCCTATTGGTGCTACACTTGTTTTTTTTTACAGCCAAATAAAATAGACACAAGCTCTTCACTGAGTGTGCAATCTAGCACAGTGGCTTTCAACCTTTTTTTCATTTGCTGGCTGCCTAAAAAATTTCAAATGGCGGTGCAGATCCCTTTGGAAATCGTAGACATAGTCTGTGGACCCCAGGGGTCTGCAGACCACAGGTTGAAAAGCCTCCGTTCTAAGGTAAGGACAACCTTTTGCTGAATCCTTAGACATAGTCTGCGGACCCCCAGGGGTCCATGGACTACAGGTTGAAAACCACTGATCTACCACAATGGTGTTACTATACGAATAATACTAGTTTTGCTTTAGCTAGAGCAGGGTCGTTTCAAAGATTTAAAAGATAAAACTCCTGATGTGTTTACTTACATTAATATTTCTAGCCTGCACTTATCTATGTTTGTAAAGCGCAGCCTAAATATATAGCCCAATAGAAATGATTTTAATTGTTTTTAAATAGATTATAAAAATAGTTTAGATGGGGTAGTCATATAACTCCCACTGTTGCGGAATTGGTTGATAATATAATATAATATAATTCATTATAATTAATATAAATTTCAATTACTTAAACCTTATCTTTTTGTTTATATTTTTAGATTTTTGACAAATTAAATTAAAAGAGAGAACTGAAAAGGACCAAAACATTAATGTAAGGATGAGATTAAAAAACCAAACCAACTGATGGGAAAACACCTTTTCACAATAGGAGGTAATGCTATATTACTTGAACAATTTGTTACTTTGATTTAAAACACAGATTTAACACTCAAAACAGAAAGAACAACTGGCAAGATAAAATAGCTGAATGAAAAACAGCTAATGTTTGCACCACGTTTTGAAAAGGTAAAGCGCTATCTAAGTGCTAAATATTTTTAAATAAGGAAACGAACTCACATGAATTAATCATAAAGTTCCGAAAAAGGCTGACCACATGCTTAAAAAAAAAAATAATAATAAGGTGACCTATTGTTAAGCTGATGGGAATACATCTGCACAGAGCTGTCAAGATGTGACAATTTGAAGGAGTGAAAAAAAAATCCAAGTGAGATTTTTAAGTGTCTAATTGAAGCTACACATTACACGCGGGCACACACATCCTTCCTTCTTGAACGATCCTTAAAAATGTGCGTTAAAACACATCCAGAAGTATGGGGGGGTCTCCCTTCCCAGATGAGCCATCGGGAGGAAAAATGGGGTTTCTTGCCCAGGAAGAAATGTTACTTTGTTAACAGAGTTGTCCCAGGTACCACCTCCAAAATCACATGCTCTCACTGCCTAACCTGGCCTACCCGTTACCCAGAAAATGAGTGGGGCATGGGGATCGTTATTTTAAAATAAAGATTCCCGGGAGAATGGTTGACTGTAAGCCGACCAAGTGCTAGTCTCATCAGCATGCAGCTCCAGCGCTGTGCCGTGAAAGGTAGAACTGAGTGGGGGGAGAGGAGGTTGCGAAATTAAAACTCCACAGAAACAGGAGACTAAAAGGGAGATAAAAGGAGAGAGTGAAAGAAACCGACGGCTTCTCAACCAAACCGGGGAGGATGGCGAAGGCATGGCGGCGACATAAACCCGCTCGGCTCTTTGTCTGCCAGAGCTGAGGACCTCCTTCCTACAAACGGTGCCGTGGTGCCTTTCCTTAAATAGAGATTCCTACATTCCAGATCACCCTGTGGCAAAGGAATGAATGAGCAGGGTCACATCCTGATCCCTTTGCCACGGGTGCTGAATTTGTGCCATTCTCTGTGCTCTGTGTGGCCCACTGTCTTGCTTTCCATGTATTTCCCTTCCCTCCCGTAAGAAAAGAGACTGCCATGAGTGGTGAATTTAACTGGGGCACATATAGGTAGCTATGCCCTCTTGAGGCTGGCTATACAGTGGTTACAGGATATAGCATTGATCATACTCATCCTTTACCTTGTGCCCCCTTTGTTGGAGCTGTTTGTCATCTCTTGCTTTGTACTGTTATGGCAGGCGTCACCAGGTGGTGCTGTTACAAAGAGTCTTTGTCTTAGCATGCAAGCATCATACAGTCTTACAAGAAATGCTGCATTGTTGTTAGTGTTGTGATGTAGCTTTTGGTGGGGGAGTTTTGGCAAGCAACAAGAGAGTTGATTCTCTGTCTCTCTTTCTCTCTCTCCCCTAATGTATTTAACTGGGGTTAATTCTTGAGGCAGAATTGCTGCCTGGGAGCCTGGAGCTGCTAGTTGGACTGAGATTCCTATAAGGGGCTTGCTTGCATGCTGTTTGTGACCACCTCTGTTCCAGGACTGGTGTAAATAAAACAAATCACACCAAGAAAATACCCAGACTTTGTATCACTAATTTCTCCTCCAGTAAGAAACCAACCTGCCAGGCCCCAACATCTGCTTCCCTTTCATATAAGGGGGACAATATTTTAGATCAGAGCAGGGATGGCCAAACTCCCATTGACTACCCTGGGGCAGGATTTCACCCATAGATTTTTAAGGGCAGAAGGGATCATCTAGCCCAGTGATACTCAGACCTCAGTGGTTCAGGAACCAAATTAGCGACCAACAGAGCCGCAGGAGATGCATGAAAGAGCCACTTGCAACTCGCGAGTCCGAGTATCAGTGATCTAGCCTGACCCCCTGCATAACATACAGGCCATCTCTTGCACCTTGCTTTGCAGCAACTGGCATCGGCCACTGTCAGAGACAGGCTACGGGGCTAGACAGTCTGATGCTGTTTAATTTTTATAATACTGATACCAGATGCCATGGTGATGGGCACATTAGAGGTTTTTTCCTTATGGTCCAAAAATGTTACAGTCCTCAATAGTGTTGCCACAGTGTAACTGTGCCATTCTGGTAGTATTATTTGATACACACACCCAGCTGAGACTGTCTTTCTTACGAGATTGCTGTTAGGTCAGCGGAAGAAGATGCAAACAGTTTACGCTCTTGTAAGAAGGTCTCTGCTCTCTGTCACACCTGTTCACTGGATTCTTTCAATTCCATGCTGACCTTCACGAGACATCCCTTCCCTTTCCTGCCTGTCAGCAGAGAGTAGCTGCAGGCTCCTCACAGCTCAGGTGTCTTGGATGAACTCGTCAAACCGGCATAGCCTGTGACACTGGGGGGCTTGGAGAATGCACCTCTGGGCCCGTGCTACAGAATGCAACACGCAGCTCGGAAACCACTGGCTGGAAATCCTTTGTGGAGCAAATCTTTGCCCTATAGAGAGTCTTTGGTCCGAGGAGCTCAAAGCACTTGCATCAATCAGTGAAGATCCCCACTGCCCTTTGGAGTTTTAGAAATAAAGTGACTTTCTCAAGGCCATGCAGCATGTGTGAGACCCGGTAATATGCCCTAGGATTTTCAGCTGCCAGCCCCTCGCTCACAGCCCACCCTCCCTCACTAGCGGCAGGAATAGAACCCAAGACTACAGTCACTAGACCCATGCTCTGTGCCAGAAACAGGGATAGAACCCAGGAGTCCTGACTCCCTGTCCTCCCCCCGCCAGCTGTAATCACTAGTCCACACTCCCTGACCCATTCTGCATGACATGTTCTTTGTATTTTTCACCCCCCCACACACTTGCATGAAAATAGGGTCTTTGTTGCTTGGAGATTCAGCCTATTCCCCGTCTGAGGTCATAATCCTCTGACATCACTTCCGTCTTCATGGAAATCAAATGATGCATCAGAGGAGAGAGGGAGGAGTAGCAGGAATGAAGCAATGAAGAAGAGGCCCTGCGTTTGTGTGTCTGTTAGGAAAAGCGGAGGAAAGACAAACCATTAAGGGGTCTGAGATTGCAGTGGTACAAATGACTACACACAGGCAATGGAGTGTCAGGTCAAACCTCGGAGCCAATAGAAGCTTTGCTAATCCCAATGGTTCAAAAAACGGGAGTTGGGCTCCAAAAAAAAATCCAGAGATTGGCTTAAAAATCATGCGATTTTACCCAACTAATAATAAATATTGGGTTCTCTTTTTTTGCCCCCCTTTTTTTAATTTAATAATTTGAGTCATGCTCGCTATATGTTTTCAGGCTTCCCTTCACAATCGCGAGTGCTAGAAACTCACTTTAAAAAAAAAAAAAAGATTCCCGTGTAATGACATGAATCCGGGAGCTGGGGCTTTAAGAAAAGCACCAAATGTCGCAAGGCTCGTGAAAAGATCTTGAGAGTTGGCAACACTGCAGCAGGATGGATTCTCAAGTGCGTCATCCAGAGTTCTCTATCAGCTCTTTTGACTAGTCTGGCCTTACTGAAACGCTGTCACTTTAACTTAGAGCTGGAATGGAGGTTTCCAGAGAGCTCGCGTCTCACCTTACATTTTTCAACTGTAAATCACCATCTGGGGCTCTAATTTTGGTCGAGCACCAGGATGCAATGCGCTTGTGCTCCCAGGTCACAGGAAATCTAAAGTGCTCACCTATTAAACTAGCCACATTCCATGTGGTGGGAAAAGGAACTCTGGTTTTGCAGTCCAGCAAACATATCTATATATCATACACATGTGTCTAAATAGATATATTTAGCTCTGCTCAGGATTGCTTCAATGTCTTGATTGCATCGTTAAGTGGCCGATAATTATACTTGTTGTGTCCATAGTTACCAGAAACTCTTTAAATCAAGACACTGATTCATCATTGCCTGGCACCTCGTGCAGTCATCGACACCCGTATGAAATGAGGGCAAATCAGAAAGGCGGCATTTTACACTTGCCTGGCGCTGATGTAAATAAGAGGGCAAGGGGCAGGACATTGGAGGATCAGGCCCCGGAGACTCAGCAGCGAGGTGTGTAACTCTGAGCTTTGTCTGCCCTGCGCCAGCACGTATACAACACTGATGAAATTCCCAAAGTCTGCCGCAGTTCAGTGTAAAAATGGAAACAATGGATTCTCCGTGTGTCTGTGTGGGGTGGGGGTTCTGATTGTTTCACTGGTTTGGTTTGAAATCAAGAGGCAATATCCCCATGACATGAACTTAGAACAATTAAATTCACAAACTGATCAATTTCTTTCTTTCTTTTCTTTTTGCTTCTGGTCAGTTTCACTTTCTGGCTTTCCTCAAGATTCTGTTGAGTCTGGATTCCCAGGAAGGCACAAATCCAAGCTATGGTCCCCATCCTGTGATCAGATCCATGCCTTCCTTCACTTAAGAGGGGTTCTCTGTATGAATCCGATTGCAGGGTCGGGCTCAGAACTGTTTCCAATCCCTTTTTTCCCCTCCTTTCCAAGAAAATCTCAGGAAACCACTTTTATTCCCATTTCAAAACTTTAAAACAAACAAACCATACATCTGAGGCTTAATCTTCTCAGGCCAGATCCTCATCTGGTGTGAATCAGCAAGGTTCTCCACTGAGGGAGTTACACTGATATACACGAGCTGATGGTCTGGCCTTGGAGAGCCCCTTTAAGAATGTAAGGGACTCGTTCAAACTTAGCAGCCAGTGATGTCTTTAAGATACGCACACACATCTCCAGGATCCTTTTAAGCTATGTGTGGTTGGTCAAAGGAGACAGTAAATAAGCTGTTTCCTATAATTGCTCATAAAACCGTTCACTTGAAATTTCATTATTCATTCCCTGCAGGGCCAGAGGGCCACCAGCTCCATAAATTTGCTTTGGGTTCCCTTTTAGGAAAAATTCATTACCTTTTACCTCAAGATGGAGTGAAATCCTTGTATTGAGGTCAGAACTTCCAAGGGCCATTGGGTGATTTATAAAGTCGAGGGGGGAGGGTGGTCTCAGCTTTCAGGATGATTCACTCCCTCAGGTGTGACTTCAGCTTTGAATTAGGTTGGAGGAGGAGGAACTTACTTCGAGATTTTAAAAACCTGATTTTTCCAGCCAGCCTTTTAACTTCGCTTGGTTATTTGTATTCCCCCCACCCCCTCCTTTCTAAGAACCAGATTTTCCAAAGAGCCTCAGGCTACATTTTCAAGTGTCCAGAACCCACAAGTGGAGCCAGATATTCCCAAGAGCTAAACACCCCATGAGCTGAAAATCCAGCCACTTATTCTGATGCCTGAGCTCTTTAGAAAATCACACCCCGATTTTGAGTGCTGAACCTGTTTGTAAATCGGACCTCCTAATGCCTTGATTTGGGACAGTGCTTAAGCATGTACTTAAACCTATCCTTGTTTAGGACAGCAGTTAGTAGGCATCCTTCAGTCTCGAGAGACCATGAGTATGGACCCCGGAGAGGTAAAGATTTACTCAGTTGGTTTTATGGTGGCCGCGGCCCTGGCTGAAGGGACTCACTGGAGAGAGACAGTCTCTGCAGCATCTGTCACATTTAAAGGTGATGTTTCGACCCTTTGGGCTCTGCTTTCTACAGGGCCGCCCGGGGGGGCGCAAATGGGGCAATTTGCCCCAGGCCCCAACAAGAGTTTTTCGGGGCCCCTGGTGCGGGGCCCTTCACTCGCTCCGGGGGCCCCGGAAAACTCTCGCAGGGCCCGGGCCCCCGGAGCTTCTTCCGCTCCGGGTCTTCGGCGGCAATTCAGCGGCAGGGGGTCCTTCCGCTCCGGGACCTGCCTCCTAAGTGCCCCGAAGACCTGCGGCAGGGGGTCCTTCCGCTCCGGGACCTGCCGCCGAAGTGCCCCGAAGATCCGCAGTGGGGGGTCCTTCCACCCCAGGACCCGCCACCGAAGCGCCGAGTCTTTGGCGGCAGAGGCCCCCCGCCGCCGAAGACCCCAGGCCCCCTGAATCCTCTGGGCAGCCCTGGCTTTCTGTGATCTCTTTTCTCCTCTGCTAAACTGGATGGCTTCCTTGCGTAACTCCGGAGACCTTTGTTAAGCTCTTGGTTCCAAAGGCTGCGCTCAAAATGGGAAACGACTGCCTCGGAAGGAGTACTGCGGAAAGGGATCTGGGGGTCGTAGTGGACCAAAGCTAAATATGAGTCAACAGTGTAATGCTGTTGCAAAAAAAGCGAACATCATTCTGGGATGTATTAGCAGGAGTGTTGTAAGCAAGACACGAGAAATAATTCTATTCCGCTCCACTCTGCGCTGATTAGGCCTCAGCTGGACTATTGCATCCAGTTCTGGGTGCCCCATTTCAGGAAAGATGTGGACAAATTGGAGAAAGTCCAGAGAAGAGCAGCAAAAATGATTAAAGGTCTAGAAAACATGACCTGTAAGGAAATATTGAAAAAAAAATTAGTCTGGAGAAGAGAAGACTGAGAGGGGACATGATAACAGTTTTCAAGCACATAAAAGATTGTTACAAGGAGGAGGGAGAAAAAATGTTCTTCTTAACCTCTGAGGATAGGACAAGAAGCAATGGGCTTAAATTGCAGCAAGGGAGGTTTAGGTTGGACATTAGGAAAAACTTCCTGTCTGGGTGGTTAAGCACTGGAATAAATTGCCTAGGGAGGTTGTGGAATCTCCATCATTGGAGATTTTTAAGAGCAGATTAGACAAACTCCTGTCAGGGATGGTCTAGATAATACTTAGTCCTGCCATGAGTGCAGGGGACTGGACTAGATGATCTCTCGAGGTCCCTTCCAGTCCTATGATTCAATGATCTTCTCAGTTGTCCACATCCAGGTCCATTTCTTTAAGGTCTCACTTACAGGCATCCTTGAAACACAATTTTGGGCATCCTTTGGGTCTTTATCCAGATGCCAAGTCGCCATAGAAGATGTCCTTTTGAATGCACCCATCGTTCATTCAGTATACATGCCCAAGTCTCTGTTTGAGGAGCGTTTGCATGCTGGCTATGCTGGCCCGCTTGCAGTTAAGCACGTGACTTCAATGGGAAGTCAGAATATGCTTAAAGTTAAGCCTGCACTTAAATTTGTCCCAAAGATGGATGCCGTCCAGAATCAGGGCCCTAAATAAGGGCTGTGTTTTCAAAGCTCCCAGCACCTCCCTCTGTGACAGCAATGGGCAGATTTTCTCAAGAGCACAGCAATTTGGAAAACCTCCCCACTTATTTAAGGGCCTAAAAGGGAGATGGGCTCTTTCAAAGCCTGGGCCCAATTGTGGGGGCCGCGCCTGTTCAAAAAATTGGTTACAATATATTGATATTTTTGAAGTGATTCCTCCCCCGCGCACACATGCAATATAATTTGCCAGGAGGGGAAAAAATAGAACTAAGGATTCCCTTTTAATTAGGATTAGAGAAGGTAACGTGGTGAGCTCATCCCAGATTGGTTTAATGCCCCAATCCTGCAAACGCTTGCACGCATAAGGAACTTGATGCGTCTTTCACCCTCAGGTGTCACAAGGTTAAATAATGCAGAGAGAGAGAGAGAAATTAAGACACAGGCTGTCTGTGGAGAATCCTGGAGGTAGAGACACACAGGCGGGCAGCTCCGGACAGCAAAGGCTACAGAGGAGAAGGCTCTCATTCCCTCGGTGGTGAGATCATGAAGGAGAAGACTAGAAGGTAACAACGGCTACGTAGTGACCATCCAAGCCAGGGCAACAGGCCCAGTTCCTCAATGGTCTTTAGGCTCCCAACTTCCATGGGACCTGTAGTGAGTCTGTCTGGTGATTGTTTGCTCATGCTGTTATAACTGACAAACACTTACAGGCATGCTCAACTTCATACATGTGAATCCTCCTGTGCAAGTCAACGTGTGTAAAGTTAAATGCGTGTTTGTCCAGAGTCCTGATCTGGTGAATTTACAATGAACTGTTGCCATGCAATTAGTAGTATTATGGTAGTGCCTAGGGGCTCCACTGAGACTGAGGACTCCATTGTGCTAGGTGCGGTCCAGACATAAAATAATCATCATCATAATTAATAAATAAGTATCTAGCTCTTAGAGAGTGATGTCCATTAGTCGATTTCAAAGCGGTCCCTGTCCTGAAGAGTTAACAGTCTAAACAGCCAAGACAAAGGAAGAATTGTTATCCCCCTTTAACAGATGGGGAACTCGTACGTAGTGAGATTAAGCGATTTCCCCATGGTCACACAGTTGGTCAGTGGCAGAGTTGGGACTAGCATGCAGAATTCCCGAGTCTCAGTCCAGTGCACTATAAACACTGCTGCCTCAGTTGGTCCCCTGAAGTTTTGAATCAAAAGGAAATGCTGCCTCCTTGCAGGTGGAAATCTGTTATTTTCTCTCTATCACTAAGGCATCTGTCACTATGGTTTTAGGTGCCAAGAATCTCTGTATCTTTACCAAGAAAAGAGGATTTTACATTCTGCCTTCCTAAATTTCCTCCCACAGAATTTTCAAATGGACATGGTATGTTTCACTCTTGTCCTAAGATGTTGCTGTGCACTGTTATAAATCTTCAGCGATCCACCCCAGAGGTGGCTGCATTTCAGCAGCAGGCAAAGGGATCCCAGCAGAGCATTGCTGTGTACTGTTATACAGCTGCTGCGTCCCACCCCAGAGGTGGCTGCACCTCAGCAGCGGGCAAAAGAATCACAGTACAGCTTTGCGCCGTTAATCAGTTACTGCTCTTCATTCTAGGGGAGGCTGCATTTCCATAGTGGGTAAAGAGATCCCTATATGCCTACGAAATTAGAGATGCAAGATGTATTTTTGTTTTTTTCAGTATTTCAAAGGAATGCATGCGATTTTAGCAGCCGCTCTGCTCACGGATTATACCCGCATTTATCAAGAAGCATGTGTATTTGCCACCGGGGCGGCACACACTAATCTCTTACCGCTGCCTTGCCAAGCAGAGGGAAAGTGTAGCCGCGAACAGGGACGCTCCATTTAAAAAGCAATTGTGCGACTAATCTTGCTCCATTATTTCTGACAGGGAATCGTCACCATATCATATCTTAGAGCAACAGAGAACTATTTGCACATCTCATTCCCATAATGGATGGGGAGAGAAAGCGATTGCAGGGGCTGATAGGCGTGATGCAGGCAGCCAAATGGGAAAATAAAACGGATGCAGGGCGCGAGGAAGATGGGGCGTTCGCTGCCCAGAGAGGCTGTAGCCGAGTTGGGGAAAATACAGATTGTGGGTAGCACAGACGGACGAAGCAGCAGGGATGTGGGACTGAGGGCTAAACCTTTGGACTAGTTTAGGGGGGATGGTGCTGGTGGGTGGATACGGAAGCAGTCCATCACAGGCATTTGAAATTGCAATACATTCATCCCAGTATTTCCTAGGCCAGGGGTTCTCAAACTGGGGGTCGGGACCCCTCCGGGGGTCGCGAGGTTATTACATGGGGGGGTCGCGAGATGTCAGCCTCCACCCCAAACCCTGTTTTGCCTCCAGCATTTATAATGGTGTTAAATATGTATGGCTGCACTGCCTTTGGAGAGGCGACCGCAGCTCGGGGAGGCATACCTGGGCTAGCTTTAATCTAGCTAGCACGGCTAAAAATAGCGGCAAAGACATGGCAGCCCAGATCCTGGCGTGAGCTTGCAGGGTGAGTGTGTATCCAGGTCTTAGGGGTGGCCCCGTTGCTATTTTTAGCTGGGCTAGTGCGGGTCTGCCTAGCCATGCTGCAGGCATGCCTCCAGCTGCAAAGACGTCCCCTGCTGCATTTGAGCTCAGAGGTGGCTGCATTGCTGGGGTGGGTGAAGTGATCTCTCTCTGCAGGGCAGCACGCGTTCTGCCCACCTGGAGTGTTGTCTGAGTGTAAGCTGGTTGGCCAACCCTCTTAGCCAAGACATTAAATAACACTCCCAATGGTAACGGAATTTCAGCCCCTTTTCTTTAGGGTTGAGTTTTATTTCTCCAAATCAGATCGCTAGATAGGTACGGCGACACTGTGATTGATGGGTTGGTGGGTTGATAAATAGATCTAGCTCCCTCACTCGATCTGAACTCAGGCTGCCCATTATAACTCTCAGCAGGCCTGGTTCTGAGTCACATGCTCCCATCACATGACCCCCTGGACTCATTCCTATCACCTAGGGAGGTGGGCTACACCTGGCACAGGTGAGACTGAGCCCCAACCCTCCTAAAGGGCCTGCGCACCATGACACTGACCCTGCAGGCCACCTGGAACAATGGCTCAGAGAGGGGTGGACCACCAGGTTTGTCTTATTTGGGCTACAGCATCTCACACCCGCTGGGGAGCGGGTCCAGTAGGTCTGACTGGTTTTATTGTTATGGGTCTTCCAATCGTCCGCTTGTGCAGGGCCCCGTGCGCGCGTGCGTGCGGCGGGAGAGAATCCCTGCCCCAAGGAGCTCACCATCAAAAGAGGCCCGGCAGACAGCCGGTGGGGCGGGCGGGGGGTACCTTGCCCAAGCGGAGGAGTGGTCAAGAAGCAATGTCTCTTGAGTCCCCGCCTAACGTCCTAGATGCCACGGCATGTGATGTGCTGGAAAATCTGCCCTCCCCGTCTACTCCTGCCGATGCCATCTGGAGTCGAGGGCTCGCAGTGCCCTCCCAGGACAGGGCCCGCTGTTGTTTTTTGGCGAGCGCTTGGGCCCGCTGTGTAGCCACAGAACGAAGAGCTAGCTCCCTCCCCCTCGCCCCCCACTGCTAACATGCCAGGCCTGCTCACTGCAGTGGGTGATACGGAGGCCTGTCTCCCTTGGAGCTGGGCTGGGACCTCCCAAATTCATATCACCCAGGAGCAGCTTCCAGTCCCAGACCAACGCGGGTCATGGGGTGACAGTGTTTGTACACCCGGAACCCGTCCTGTCCTCCCTGATCCTCATTCCAATTCCCCCCCCTCTCCACCGCCGCCTGACCGCGACGCCTGCAAAGACAAAACGCTTCCAGCCTCCTGGTCCCGAACGGGCCTCTCGGGATGGAGCCCATCCTCCTCCGGAACCAGCCATAAATAGAAACCCACACAGCACATTCCCACCTGAACCGGGCTGCCGGACGCGCAGCGTGATGGATGGCATTAAAAACCACGCTGTGTTTTTAAAGGCCGGAAGAGCGTTGGTGGGGGATCGGGGGTGGGGGCAGACCCCGTTTTCAACCGGCCGCGCTGGGTGACCCGCAGAACGACCAAGCCCCCGATGGAATGAAAACAATCCCTTGGCTCCCTCCCGATAAGGGGGGCCGGTGCATGACAGCAGCAGCTGCCTCAGCCCTGAGCAATGGAAGACAGGGTCGGTGTCACGGCTGGGTCAGGCCCAGGCAGAAGAATGAAATCCAGCTGTAATTTACGACCCGGGCTGACACCTCGAGTTAACACTTGGCCGGAGCTGACGGAGGGAAGGGAAGTTTTCCGGGACCCCAAGGAACCAGCTGAACCCAGAGGGCAGAACTAGCGCAGCGTATACAGGCACGGGGGGTGGGGAGGAGGGGAAGAGGAGTTAAAGAGACAGGATTATCTTCAATAGCGCCTGTTTAAGGAGCCCCCCAAAACTCAGATTCAGCCCCCCTAGGAGTTCAGGATGGTTCTGATCCGGGATTGTCGAGTCAGCCTGTTATAAGGAGCTGCAAGGTTTAGATGGAGGAAACTGAGGCACAGAGAGAAGCGACATGCCCTGGACATCTGGTGAGTCAGTGGCGGAGCTAAGAAGGAACCCCAGATCACTTCACTGGAAATCCTGTGTCATATCCACTCAACCATGTTGCCAATGGTAAAGCCCTTTAAAACACACTGTCTTAATGAGCGAGGATCATCACAATCAGACAGGGTGAGGGACAGTCCAAGGGTGCTGCCTGTCCTGGGAACAGGACTCACGGTCCGCCTGGGACAGGAGGTGGTTAGTAAAAGAAATCAACCACAAACAGGCTTCCACGCAGTTCAAGTCCCACCTTGGGTCTCTGTTGTTAACCAGGGACCACGCCCTACCTGGAACCCTCGACAACCCACAGAGACCTCTAGAGGCTGAACAGCGTCCTGCACATAAACAGATCAGGAAGCCAAGGAGCAGTGAGTGGGTGGGATCCAGACACCAAAGTGCCCCATGGGACAGGGAAAGGTTCTCATGGTAGCTGCTTCACAGCCGGTCCTGAGGAGCCCAGCACTGAGTCTGATTCCTTGGGCTGGCCTGGAAGCTCAAGCATTTTGGAGTGGATGGGTGAGCCCGTCCTGGCGGAGCGGGAGGGAGCGTGGTGGAGAAGGTGCCCAGCAGCCATCCGGCCACGCTGCTCTATTTAGCTCGCGAGCGTGAGCCCAGCTAGTACCAGCCTGTCTCCAGGCAGGTGGAAGCCTCGCGCCCAGCTGCAGCGTAGAATTCCCTCTGGGGACGTCCATGTTGCAAAAAAGACGCCTCGAAGCGAGGCTCAGAGCCTACGTCAGCTGACTCGGGCTTGTGCTATGGGGCGAAAAGTAGCGCGTGGACCTTTGGGCTCACGCTGGAGCCCGGGGTCTGAGACCGACCCAGACTCTGAGGTTCGCTGACGCGGTTTGGGTTTTTTTTTTGCAGTGTAGACATATCCTGTGTGTCTTGGTTCCTCACCTGTGAAATGGTGGTGGGGGGAGGGGGAAATGGAAATTTTGGGGGTATGTCTACACTGCAAGCGTGGGTGATGTCGCACAGGTAGGAGTACCCGTGTGGGCTTTAATCCAGCTCGCACGGGTTCCAGGAGCAATGTAGACGTGGAAGCGCCGGCTAGCAGCCTGAATGTGTTCCCAAGATCCCTGGACTTGTTCTCCGGTGGCCAGCCCCTGCCGCCACGTCTACACTGGTCTTGTAACCCGGGCTAACTAGATTTAAAGCTACCCCACCCGGTAGGCCTGCCCATGCTACAATCACACCTTTCCTTGAAGAGCAGACGGACCCCACGGGGGAGCCACTGTCTCCCACTCTGTGTCTGTGCAGCCCCTGGCACAAAGGGGCCCTGATCTCAGCCACTCTCATGCCAATGGAGCTGTCCCTGGGACCCTGATGTTTAGGTAGATTCAAGCCCCGTTTAGCCTTAACTTCACCCCCACCCCGGTGGCCTCTCCCACTCTACAGCCATCTGCCAAAGATGCTGGCGCCCGGAGCAGGGCTGGGACTCAGACTTCCCAGGGCTCGGAGTCCCCGCTGGGCTAACCTTTCCAGACCCCTCTCCGCGGGAGCAGCAGGAGGGAGGGGCTGTTGATCCCAGAAAAGTGCCAAAACAAACAAGAGGCGGAGTAGGGACTCTGGTGGCCGGGGAGCGAGGACGCAAGGTCAGCGCAGGAACAGATCAATCCCACCCGGTGACGCCGGCCCAGGCAATATTTTTAACCTCATAATTAACTCCCTGGCTGACAAGGAAACAGGAGGGTCGTGTGTCAGCGCCGGCTTAGCAAGTGGCGCTCACCCTTTCACGCTGCTGATGCGGCGACGGCAAAGAGAAACTGTCCTTTCTCCCAGCTCCGGCCCTCTGGGCTCATTAGCAACAAGCCGTGCGGTGGGCAGGCAGAGTTGCAGGAGAGAGATCTTTGCTCGGCCAGCAGAGAGGCCGGTGTTACATGCAGAGAGGCCTGGGATGTTTGCCCGAGAGCAGTCCGGCCACTGGCTACATGCTCGGGGTTTTACTGATCGCCATATTTGGGGTCGGGAAGGAATTTTCCTCCAGGGTAGATTGGCAGAGGCCCTGGAGGTTTTTCGCCTTCCTCCGCAGCGTGGGGCAGGGATCGCTAGCTGGAGGGTTCTCTGCCAATTGAAGTCACTAAGCCACAGGATTTGGGGACTTCAACAGCAGAGTCAAGGGAAAGGGTAGGGACGGTTTTGTGGCCTGCGACATGCAGGGGGTCAGACCAGATGATCATAATGGTCCCTTCTGACCTTAAAGTCTATGAGTCTATTCCTTACCACCGAACTAGACCCCCACTTCCTGGAGCCTTCATACGATACCCCTTGTATCCCCCAGCCACATCAGACCCCCACGCTGCTCTGCCAGCTGCTTAGGACGCAGAGCACGTGGCCTGCTGGCTAGTCCCGGCCTTTTCCGTTTCTCTCTCCGGGTGTGTCTACACTGCAAGCAGGAGGTGTGGTGGCACCCGATCTAGCTGGCAGCATAGCCCTGGCAGGCGGCCGCTCCAGTGAGTACCCAGGTCCTGGGTGGGGTTGTACTACGCCAGGGAGGCTAGCCCATGCTGCCGTGGCTTCGCGGTTCTCATCCCTCCAGCTAGCTTTGATCTGAATCACACCTTCTGATTGCAGCAACGGCACATCCTCTCTTCTTGCCTGGCCTCTTCTCCGCCCTCCTGGGGTCTCTCTCGTTCCCGGCCTGGCTACCCCAGTCACGGAAGGGGCTGTTGGCCACCACACAGCTTGAACTGATTGGCGAGTAGAGCGGGCCAGGAACCGGATTTTCCATTTCACGGGAAAGGCTGCAATTTTGAACGGCGTCCCATTTAGAAATGGAACGATTCAGGGATGAGGGAACTAGCTATGGGTTAGATCTCAGGAAGCAGTTTCTAAGGCTCGTTAAGCACTGGAATAGACGTCCTAGGGAGTTGTGGCATTGGAGGTTTTCTTGGTCCAGCCTCAACACAAGGGGGTGGAGTAAACTCCCGTTGAGGTTCCTTCCTGTCCATTTCTATGAAAATCACAAAATGTCAGAATTATCCAGGACGTGACATTCCAAGAGAAAGTGTTGATTTGGTTCCGATTCTGGCCTTTTAAAACTGTCTAAAATGGGCGGTGGTTTTCTTTGGTTTTGTTTTTTTAGAATCGATGAATTTCATTTCAAAGGGAAAATCGAAAGGGTCCTTTCAGGAAAATGTCGAAACGGGAAGGTTTGATGTTATCAAAATGGGGCGGGGGGGTTTCAAGATGCAACTTTGCGGCCACCAACGCTTTTTCCAACAGTTTCGGTTTCAACAAAAACCGCGTTTGCCATTGGAAAAAAAGTCTTGACGAAAAATGTCTGACCAGCCGGGCAGTTTCTCAGATACACTGGAAAGGGAGTGGGCCATCATCTGCCCAAATTATCCATCTAACCTCACTGCCCCTCTGTGCTATTGGAAACCACTGAGTGGTCTCTAGACCCCTGCGGCCCTCCACCCCCAGAACAGGTGAAGGCAGAGCCATGCTGAGCGACTGGACATCAGGGTTGAGTTATTCAGCAACAGGTGGTTTGGTCATTGGCCGAGCTTGGGAAAATTCCCAGGGCCTCCTCCTGACCCCACCCCAGCCCCATCGCTTAGATTTCTGCGCTGAGGGGACAAGGGAAAAGTGCCTGGCTGCAGCCCATTACCCCCAGGGGGATAACAAAGGGTTAAGGGTTGAATGAACGACAGGAAAATAGACCCTGAATATTGGGCAAAACTTGCTGGTGGACCCGCATACAGGCAGGGGTCGGACTTTTAAACCAGATCTCTGGGGACTGGACTGTAGGGAAACTGACTGGCCAGGGCTCAGTCTTCTGTGATGCTGTTATTTCCCTTTTAACTCAATGGGCCCTGACCCCATCTGGCATAAATCAGCGTCACTCCATTGGAGTCCCTGGGGGCCCTCTTCCCTGTGCTCCAGGCTGGATGCCTTTCCACGGGGAATGGAAGCTCCCTACGGTTAATCTGCCTCCAAGCTAGCAACCACCCCACGGGTGACCCAGCCTGAATGCTGCATGCACGTGTCCTGGGTTCGAGT